>NC_000069.6:97808725-98408725 GCF_000001635.26 Mus musculus | reverse complement strand
GAGAGCATTTGGGTGTCGTGTGAGAGTCCTGGGCTCATCCCCAGCACTACCAAAAACAAAGGAAAAGTCTGCCTGAACTCTGAGTGACCAACTCCATGGCAGGTCTGCTGGGTTCCCAGCCCGGCTGTGCTGTGAGCCTAGTGTGACCACACAGGCAGGTATGGGACCTTTTAGTGCCCTTGCCTCCTGTATGGCTTGGAGTCATAGACTGTAAATGAATCTTAGTGCTTCTAATGATGTTAGGGCTCTTTTCACCTCTAACTCCATATGCCCTCATTTAGTTAGACTCAGGGATCATCCTGTCCATCAGTGACCACTCTGGCCAAGGACCCACATTTCTGAATGAAGATCTGAACCCTCCTCCATTCTGCTGATATGTCCACACCCACTCCAGACACTGAAAACTCCAGGACCCCCCCCCCCACACACACACACACATTTATACTCGTGGATAGATAGAACAAGAAGTTTTTTGTTCTTCACAATGCTTATGCTGTGGGGTGGAGGGGCCTCAGGCTTGGGGCTGGGGCTGACCTTAAAGGAGATGGACACAGAATGCCTTTTCCTCCAAGAGTTGGGCTTTAAAGGTACCCAAGTCCTGTAAGGTTAAGGTTCTGCAGTTAGTGGCACTCTGTGTTGAATGGGCTTCGGTGGGACAGCCTTACTCTCTGTCTTAGTTGGAGTTTCTATCGATGCAACCAAACACCATGACCAAAAAAGCAAGTTGGGGAGGAAAGGGTTTATCCAGCTTATACTTCCACATCACTGTTTATCACCAAAGGAAGTCAGGAGAGGAACTCACACAGGGCAAGAACCTGGAGGCAGGAGCTGATCAGAATCAACAGAGGAGGGCTGCTTGCTACCTTGTTTCCCATGGCTTGCTCAGTCTGCTTTCTTATAGAACCTAGCACCACCTGCCCAGGAGTGGCCCCCACCCACAGTGGGCTGGGCCCTCTTGCATCGATCACTAATTGAGAAAATGCCTCACAGCTGGATCTCATGGAGGCATTTGCTCAGCTGAGGCACCTTCCTTTCTGATGACTCCAGCTTATGTCAAGTTGACTCCCAAACCAAGCCAGTGCACTCTCCAATTCTTCTGTTCCTCTAAAGCAGGTATTTTAAGTTTTGTCAGATGTAGGCTAAAGAACACAGGCTTATTTTAGCTGCAGACTGTCCCCTCTTGGCCATCATTCCTAACTCTGCACTCACAGTCCTTAGCCCAGAGGCTGGCTATAGCATTGCTCAATCAGTGATTGCGGATAGCTGCTCTTTGGACTTGCTTCCATGGTAAAATGCCTTTTTCTCCGAAGTCTTCACAGGCTAAGCAGCTTCAGCCTCCTATACCAGGGCCAGAGCAGCAGTAAAGGGTGCAGTGTCGGTCATGGTGGATAAAGTCCTGGTGTTTTAATGTTGACACACCAGGCCTTTCTTCAAACTGCCAGCCTGGCCGCTGGACTGGGAGGGGTGTCTTGGGGGGCGTTTCTTATCTAGTGCTGACCTCCCTTAATAGAGTGTGGGGGCATTGTGTGGAACTTGAAAGAGAGACCAGCACACCCTGGCCTCATGGCAGTTGTTCGTGGTTTTTGAACATTTGTAGAATCATTTAAGAAAAAAGTTCCATAAACTCAGCTAACAAGTGTGGGAAATTCATCAAGTTCTTATTTTGTTAATTCTGTGTTTGCTTTCTGTGAGCACGCAGCATGCTGGGAGAAGCAGGCGTTTATAAATAGCTTGTATAGTAGGCAGCCAGATAAGCACCAGAGGAGATACATCACATGCAAATGTGTTGCCTCAGGAGACAGTTTCATTGGGAAGTCCCAAAGAGCATTTTGGAAGGGGTATGAGATTAGAACTGCATTGTCATTTTAAAAATGTAGGTCTTCCGCATCGGCTCAGAGAAAGGGAAGGCTCTGAAGAGGGGGAGAAAACCAGGTGCAGGTGCAGCTTGGGCCAGGGGTGGGGATAGTAGAAGCATCCGGTGTAGCGTAGCGTGTTAGCTCTGGCTTGGGCCAGCCAGGGGTGGGGATAGTAGAAGCATCCGGCGTAGCGTGTTAGCTGCACTCTCCATTGCTGTGATCAAGAGCCTGACAAAGCGACCTGAGGAGGGTAACTTTTGGATTACAGCCTTGAGAAGATGCAGCTAAAGCCACGACAGGGAGAAAGAGGCAGCTGGCGGGTGTGTCCCCTCTGAGAGAAAGCAGAACAGAGATGCTCAGCTCAGCTCAGTTTCTCCTACGCATTCCGTCTGGGACCCATAGAATGGTGTCATGGACATTCAGGGTGGGTCTTTTATCATAGACATAGTCAAAGGCTTATCTCCTTAGATGATCTTAGATCTTGTCACGTTAACACTATTAACCACCAAGTGTAATGAAGGGCAAAGCTAGGGGGAAATCCATAAGGTAATGTGGGAAAAGCAAGCTTAGGTCTGTCTTTCCTTCATCCCTCCTTCTTTTCTCTTTTAGACAGGGTCTCAAGTACCCCAAGCTGGCCTTCAACTCCTCTTACAGCCAAGGATGACCATAAACTTCTGTTCTTCCTGTCTCCCCCTCCAGAGTGCTGAGATTATAGGAGTGTACTACAGAGCTAGCGATCCAATTCAGAGCTCCATGCAAGCTAGGCACACATTCTACCAACGGAGCAACATCCTCAGCATGCATTGTAAGAGTGTTGAGTATATTCCATGAAAATCCAGTGAGGGAGTTGGAGGAGAAGGTGCCACGGCACGCCAGGTTTGTGTTTCAGGAGGCTCACAGGGATATCAGGCTGGTGGATGGACTCATCCTGGATGGTGAGAGATGGGTGCGAAAGCACTAGGCAGAATGTACAGGCAGCCTGCAGGACGCAGCATGGAGTGCCTGCTAAAGGTTTTAACAGTTCAGACACGCAACTCTTTAGAGCAGATTCTCTGTTAGCAGAGACGCTTTGGGCTGCTCTTGCAAGCATTTCAGTGGCTCCCTGTGGCCTGTTGGATCATGCCCAAGCTTCCTAGACTGTATTTCAAGCATCCATTATCTTCCTCCTTTATGGTTCTCCCTACTGCAGTCAACAACAGACTCTCACAATGAAAATATTTAGGTCTTTTTTTAGGCCAAGTCAAACTGCTCACGGTCTCCAGCTTTGCCTTAGTTTATGGTCCTGAAGGTCCTCAGCTGAGGTGATCTGATATAAACCTCAGCCACTCGGTCACTCAGCCACTCACATGTAGGTAAACGCAGGCTTGGATGCTCACCTTGGCCTCCCCCTCTTAAGTTCAATAATGTTTCATCCTGCCAGGGCTCTGTGGGCCTCACACCGCTCCAAGCCATGACAGATTGTTATAACTCATGCAGGCTCCCAGGGGAGAGACCAAGATGAAACAGAGTGGGTGAGGCTCATCCACATACTCCTCTCTGCCTCTAATTCAACCATTTCTGCTTGGCTTCAGGGGCTCTATATATGAGTTTATGGGAGAATACATTTGAACAATTTCGATGCTGCAAAAGAGGGCTGTGAACACAGTCACCCATACCAACTTCCTTTTGATTGAAAAATGAACAAAAGAGGTAGAAGGAGTTTTCCATCTATTTGTTTCTAGACAGGCACCTACAGGAGCACGGAGGCACAGTGGCAGGGGCTTAAGCAATAGGAATAGGAACCTTGCCCTAGGGCCTCAAAATCCCACTGCCTGTTCCCAGGTACAGCAGTTGCTCTGTGTTATGTATTTTGAAAAACTTTGGAATCCTTGAGTCAAAAGGTGGTGGTCCTGGGAATCTTTACTGGGCAGGAGATGGTGAAGAAACCCAGGAAAGCCACGATAGGGATGTGCCGTGTTTGAGGGTGAGGATGGTTCGGCTGGGATGACTTCAAGGACCCACGACAGGAAAGCAACCTTCCCGGCTACCACCTGGGCCCAACCCTCTCTTGAAAAGGTCTAATAGAGGATTCGTTGCTCTCAGAAGTCGAACAGTACTTCCAAGACACCTGCCCCTCACAGACAATGTTGGCGCCAGGGTTTATTTTTGGCTTTTAGATACAGCCAAGCCTGCTCTATCCTTGGCACAGATGGAAAGAGGCTGTAGGCCAAAGCCGGAGTAGGAGTCTGCCTCATGAGAGGAAAACACCCAAAACTGCTACGCTCCCAACCTCTCCTCATCTCTGAGACAGTCTCCCTCATGCCAGACTGAAAGAAAGCATGCCCATGAGTACAGAGGGGGTGCCTATGAGTACAGAGTGGGTGCCTATGAGTTCAGAGGGGGGTGCCCATGAGTACAGAGGGGGTGCCCATGAGTGCAGAGGGGGGTGCCCATGAATGCAAAGGGGTGCCTATGAGTACAGAGGGGGTAGCATCAGTCTAGAGAGCTACATCTTACAACTGATCTCATTGGTTGCTGGGGCTGCCTCACCCCAAGTGTATTCAGTCAGTCAGCTCCACTTCGTCACTCAAGCTACACTATGTGACCTCCTCCTCTCCTGACCCAAGGCTCGAATCATGACCATTCAGTTTTCCAATGTGCCAACCTGTAAGAGTAATGACATGAGACCACCTGTGTCAGAATGTCTGTCAGAGGCAATGCCAGAGCCTTGTTTTTCCTCATCCACAAACCAAATGTTTTTTGGTGTCTATCATTCGTTCAGTGAGTACTTATTTATTGCCTTAAGTTATTATTTGCTAAACACTGATGTCAGTGCTTATACTGATCTCAGGAATATAGAAATAAGAATGCCAAAGCCTTTGACACAGAAGAGTTTATATACTAACGAGGGGACACATAACATAGCTGTTCCCCGAAGTATTTCCGAGATGATAAGGGTGCATTGCTCCGTTAATAAGTGACAGGTTGAGGGGCAATAAATAAATACGGGATATGGTGGAGTTAGAAGTGATGAAAGTTAAGATGGAAATTTTATCATGGCCTATTAAAATTTCAGTTGTGGGGCTGGAGCGATGGCTCAGCAGTTAAGAGCCACTGTGCTCTTCCAGAGGGCCTGGGTTCTGTTCCTAGAACCTACATTGGGTGGCTCTCAACTCTAGCTCCAGTGTATCTGGTGCCCTCTCCTGGCCTCTGTTGGTACCTGCATGCTTTTACACACACACACACACACACACACACACCACAACTAAAATAAAAAACAAATCTAAGAAGCTAGATTTCAGTTACATGCAAGGACATGGGCTATGAAAAAGATCAACTTGAGTTATTGCTTTCTCACTTCAACCTGTGGGTATTCTGGTGGTCTTTGAGCAGCCTCCAGTACGTTGGGAGAAACATATGAATAAGGAAGAAAAAAAAGGAAGGGAAGAAGGAAGTCAAAGAGAAATTTGTGTGCTACTGACCACGAATCAGGCATTTATTAAGTCGGCATGTGATGTTCTTCACAGGATAATGGACAGAGAAGGGGAGAAATCTATATACAAATGGACGTCTACTCCAGTAACCAAGCTGTGTCCTCTGTGATAAAGAATCCAACACAATTGGCCTCCTGGGCGCGGGTTGAGAGTGGCACTTTTAGGCTCTAGTGCTGTATTGAAGACTCAAGGTTAGTTACTGCTCCAAGTATGCTGAGTTCTCAGCAGAGATGTGGCCAGGTCAACATGAATATAAGGATGTCCATGTCAGGGAACCTGTAAGTGTTAATCTCAAATGCACATAATCTCACTGAGAAAATATCAGGTGACCAGGAAGAAGACCACAACTCACAGAACAAGACACTTCGTTCCCTGTTAGAGAGACTTCCACACTGTGGATACTTAAGAGAGCATTTTCATGGAACAAACGGATTTGTTCCTCCTGGACCCGTTACAAGTATTCATAGACTGTTTCCCCACAAACTCGTCAGTTAATTCTTTCAAGTTTCCCCATCCAAACCACCAGCCATTGTTGATGGATCGGTTTAAATCCGCTTTGCAGGGCATTCTCTTTCTAGATAAGATGTATTTCACAAGTCCACTCCACGCTCTGACAATGGAAGGATTTCCCTTTCCCATAGTTCCCCAGGGCTGCCCTTTAAGCAGTTTAGTGACAGCAGTTCACTCACTGCTGCTGTCTGCATACTGCATTGGATCTGTCTGTTGCCAGGGTTTTTTTAAGTTGAGACCAAGGGTAGGAGCTGCTACAACTGAAATGGACTACTTGGCTTTATAGGATTTGATTAGGTCTAGACACTATAGCAGTGCTTAGCCACCAGAGGCAGAGTAGGGACAGTTACCATGAAGGGCATCAGGGTCAGAGACATAACCAGGTTTGACCCCTTTGAATTTTGGGGCTGAAGATGTGGATGAATGGTTAAGGGCATCAGCTGCTTTTCCAGAGAACCCGGGTTGATTCCCAGAACCCACATGGCAGCTAATGACCATCTGTAATGCCAATTCCAGAGGTTCCAATGCCCTCTTCTGGTCTCTATGGGCACCAGGCATGAATGTGGTGCAGACAGACATGCAGACAAATGCTGATGCATACTCAGTTTTTAAAAATTCAATGAATGGACTACCCGGGCCTGACCTGGGGCACAAGCCCCTTCCGCTCCACTTGAGCCCCGAGGTACCTTGCCAGCAGAGGCGCCCGACACCCGCAAGGGCCCACACAGGATTCCCCACGGGATCCTAAGACCTCTGGTGAGTGGAACACAGCGCCTGCCCCAATCCAATCGCGCAGAACCTGAGTCTGCGGTACATAGGGAAGCAGGCTACCCGGGCTTGATCTGGGGCACAAACCCCTTCCGCTCCACTCGAGCCCCGGGCTACCTTGCCAGCGGAGTCGCCTGACACCCACAAGGTCCCACACAGGATTCCCCACGGGATCCTAAGACCTCTAGTGAGTGGAACACAACTCCTGCCAGGAGTCCGGTTCGAACACCAGATATCTGGGTACCTTCCCTGCAAGAAGAGAGCTTGCCTGCAGAGAATACTCTGCCCACTCAAACTAAGGAGAGAGCTACCCTCCCAGGTCTGCTTATAGAGGCTAACAGAGTCACCTGAAGAACAAGCTCTTAACAGAGACAACTATAACAGCTAGCTTCAGAGATTACCAGATGGCCAAAGGCAAACGTAAGAATCCTACTAACAGAAATCAAGACCACTCACCATCATCAGAACGCAGCACTCCCACCCCACCTAGTCCTGGGCACCCCAACACAACCGAAAATCTAGACCCAGATTTAAAAACATTTCTCATGATGATGATAGAGGACATCAAGAAGGACTTTCATAAGTCACTTAAAGAATTACAGGAGAGCACTGCTAAAGAGTTAGAGGCCCTTAAAGAAAAGCAGGAAAACACAGCCAAACAGGTAGAAATCATTAAAGAAAAACAGGAAAACACATCCAAACAAGTGATGGAAATGAACAAAACCATACTAGAACTAAAAGGGGAAGTAGACACAATAAAGAAAACCCAAAGCGAGGCAACACTGGAGATAGAAACCCTAGGAAAGAGATCTGGAACCATAGATGCGAGCATCAGCAACAGAATACAAGAAATGGAAGAGAGAATCTCAGGTGCAGAAGATTCCATAGAGAACATCGACACAACAGTCAAAGAAAATACAAAATGCAAAAGGATCCTAACTCAAAACATCCAGGTAATGCAGGACACAATGAGAAGACCAAACCTACGGATAATAGGAATTGATGAGAATGAAGATTTTCAACTTAAAGGGCCAGCTAATATCTTCAACAAAATAATAGAAGAAAACTTCCCAAACATAGAGAAAGAGATGCCCATGATCATACAAGAAGCCTACAGAACTCCAAATAGACTGGACCAGAAAAGAAATTCCTCCCGACACATAATAATCAGAACAACAAATGCACTAAATAAAGATAGAATATTAAAAGCAGTAAGGGAGAAAGGTCAAGTAACATATAAAGGAAGGCCTATCAGAATTACACCAGACTTTTCACCAGAGACAATGAAAGCCAGAAGAGCCTGGACAGATGTTATATAGACACTAAGAGAACACAAATGCCAGCCCAGGCTACTATACCCGGCCAAACTCTCAATTACCATAGATGGAGAAACCAAAGTATTCCACGACAAAACCAAGTTCACACAATATCTTTCCACGAATCCAGCCCTTCAAAGGATAATAACAGAAAAGAAGCAATACAAGGACAGAAATCACGCCCTAGAACAACCAAGAAAGTAATCATTCAACAAACCAAAAAGAAGACAGCCACAAGAACAGAATGCCAACTCTAACAACAAAAATAAAAGGAAGCAACAATTACTTTTCCTTAATATCTCTTAATATCAATGGACTCAATTCCCCAATAAAAAGACATAGACTAACAGACTGGCTACACAAACAGGACCCAACATTCTGCTGCTTACAGGAAACCCATCTTAGGGAAAAAGACAGACACTACCTCAGAGTGAAAGGCTGGAAAACAATTTTCCAAGCAAATGGACTGAAGAAACAAGCTGGAGTAGCCATTTTAATATCGGATAAAATCGACTTCCAACCCAAAGTTATCAAAAAAGACAAGGAGGGACACTTCATACTCATCAAAGGTAAAATCCTCCAAGAGGAACTCTCAATTCTGAATATCTACGCACCAAATGCAAGGGCAGCCACATTCATTAGAGACACTTTAGTAAAGCTCAAAGCATACATTGCACCTCACACAATAATAGTGGGAGACTTCAACACACCACTTTCTTCAAAGGACAGATCGTGGAAACAGAAACTAAACAGGGACACAGTGAAACTAACAGAAGTTATGAAACAAATGGACCTGACAGATATCTACAGAACATTTTATCCTAAAACAAAAGGATATACCTTCTTCTCAGCACCTCACGGGACCTTCTCCAAAATTGACCATATAATTGGTCACAAAACAGGCCTCAATAGATACAAAAATATTGAAATTGTCCCATGTATCCTATCAGACCACCATGGCCTAAGACTGATCTTCAATAACAACATAAATAATGGAAAGCCAACATTCACGTGGAAACTGAATAACACTCTTCTCAATGATACCTTGGTCAAGGAAGGAATAAAGAAAGAAATTAAAGACTTTTTAGAGTTTAATGAAAATGAAGACACAACGTACCCAAACCTATGGGACACAATGAAAGCATTTCTAAGAGGGAAACTCATAGCTCTGAGTGCCTCCAAGAAGAAACGGGAGACAGCACATACTAGCAGCTTGACAACACATCTAAAAGCCCTAGAAAAAAAGGAAGCAAATTCACCCAAGAGGAGTAGACGGCAGGAAATAATCAAACTCAGGGATGAAATCAACCAAGTGGAAACAAGAAGAACTATTCAAAGAATTAACCAAACGAGGAGTTGGTTCTTTGAGAAAATCAACAAGATAGATAAACCCTTAGCTAGACTCACTAAAGGGCACAGGGACAAAATCCTAATTAACAAAATCAGAAATGAAAAGGGAGACATAACAACAGATCCTGAAGAAATCCAAAACACCATCAGATCCTTCTACAAAAGGCTATACTCAACAAAACTGGAAAACCTGGACGAAATGGACAAATTTCTGGACAGATACCAGGTACCAAAGTTGAATCAGGATCAAGTTGATCATCTAAACAGTCCCATATCACCTAAAGAAATAGAAGCAGTTATTAATAGTCTCCCAACCAAAAAAAAGCCCAGGACCAGATGGGTTTAGTGCAGAGTTCTATCAGACCTTCAAAGAAGATCTAATTCCAGTTCTGCACAAACTATTTCACAAAATAGAAGTAGAAGGTACTCTACCCAACTCATTTTATGAAGCCACTATTACTCTGATACCTAAACCACAGAAAGACCCAACAAAGATAGAGAACTTCAGACCAACTTCTCTTATGAATATCGATGCAAAAATCCTCAATAAAATTCTCGCTAACCGAATCCAAGAACACATTAAGGCAATCATCCATCCTGACCAAGTAGGTTTTATTCCAGGCATGCAGGGATGGTTTAATATACGAAAATCCATCAATGTAATCCATTATATAAACAAACTCAAAGACAAAAACCACATGATCATCTCGTTAGATGCAGAAAAAGCATTTAACAAGATCCAACACCCATTCATGAAAAAAGTTTTGGAAAGATCAGGAATTCAAGGCCCATACCTAAACATGATAAAAGCAATCTACAGCAAACCAGTAGCCAACATCAAAGTAAATGGAGAGAAGCTGGAAGCAATCCCACTAAAATCAGGGACTAGACAAGGCTGCCCACTTTCTCCCTACCTTCTCAACATAGTACTTGAAGTATTAGCCAGAGCAATTCGACAACAAAAGGAGATCAAGGGGATACAAATTGGAAAAGAGGAAGTCAAAATATCACTTTTTGCAGATGATATGATAGTATATATAAGTGACCCTAAAAATTCTACCAGAGAACTCCTAAACCTGATAAACAGCTTCGGTGAAGTAGCTAGATATAAAATAAACTCAAACAAGTCAATGGCCTTTCTCTATACAAAGAATAAACAGGCTGAGAAAGAAATTAGGGAAACAACACCCTTCTCAATAGTCACAAATAATATAAAATATCTTGGCGTGACTCTAACTAAGGAAGTGAAAGATCTGTATGATAAAAACTTCAAATCTCTGAAGAAAGAAATTAAGGAAGATCTCAGAAGATGGAAAGATCTCCCATGCTCATGGATTGGCAGCATCAACATTGTAAAAATGGCTATCTTGCCAAAAGCAATCTACAGATTCAATGCAATCCCCATCAAAATTCTAACTCAATTCTTCAACGAATTGGAAGGAGCAATTTGCAAATTTGTCTGGAATAACAAAAAACCTAGGATAGCAAAAAGTCTTCTCAAGGATAAAAGAACTTCTGGCAGAATCACCATGCCAGACCTAAAGCTTTACTACAGAGCAATTGTGATTAAAAACTGCATGGTACTGGTATAGAGACAGACAAGTAGACCAATGGAATAGAATTGAAGACCCAGAAATGAACCCACACACCTATGGTCACTTGATCTTCGACAAGGGAGCTAAAACCATCCAGTGGAAGAAAGACAGCATTTTCAACAATTGGTGCTGGCACAACTGGTTGTTATTGTGTAGAAGACTGCGAATCGATCCATACTTATCTCCTTGTACTAAGGTCAAATCTAAGTGGATCAAGGAACTTCACATAAAACCAGAGACACTGAAACTTATAGAGGAGAAAGTGGGGAAAAGCCTTGAAGATATGGGCACAGGGGAAAAATTCCTGAACAGAACAGCAATGGCTTGTGCTGTAAGATCGAGAATTGACAAATGGGACCTAATGAAACTCCAAAGTTTCTGCAAGGCAAAAGACACCGTCAATAAGACAAAAAGACCACCAACAGATTGGGAAAGGATCTTTACCTATCCTAAATTATATAGGGGACTAATATCCAACATATATAAAGAACTCAAGAAGGTGGACTTCAGAAAATCAAATAACCCCATTAAAAAATGGGGCTCAGAACTGAACAAAGAATTCTCACCTGAGGAATACCGAATGGCAGAGAAGCACCTGAAAAAATGTTCAACATCCTTAATCATCAGGGAAATGCAAATCAAAACAACCCTGAGATTCCACCTCACACCAGTCAGAATGGCTAAGATCAAAAATTCAGGTGACAGCAGATGCTGGCGTGGATGTGGAGAAAGAGGAACACTCCTCCATTGTTGGTGGGAGTGCAGGCTTGTACAACCACTCTGGAAATCAGTCTGGCGGTTCCTCAGAAAACTGGACATAGTACTACCGGAGGATCCAGCAATACCTCTCCTGGGCATATATCCAGAAGATGCCCCAACTGGTAAGAAGGACACATGCTCCACTATGTTCATAGCAGCCTTATTTATAATAGCCAGAAGCTGGAAAGAACCTAGATGCCCCTCAACAGAGGAATGGATACAGAAAATGTGGTACATCTACACAATGGAGTACTACTCAGCTATTAAAAAGAATGAATTTATGAAATTCCTAGCCAAATGGATGGACCTGGAGGGCATCATCCTGAGTGAGGTAACACATTCACAAAGAAACTCACACAATATGTACTCACTGATAAGTGGATATTAGCCCCAAACCTAGGATACCCAAGATATAAGATATAATTTGCTAAACACATGAAACTCAAGAAGAATGAAGACTGAAGTGTGGACACTATGCCCCTCCTTAGATTTGGGAACAAAACACCCATGGAAGGAGTTACAGAGACAAAGTTTGGAGCTGAGATGAAAGGATGGACCATGTAGAGACTGCCATATCCAGGGATCCACCCCATAATCAGCATCCAAACGCTGACACCATTGCATACACTAGCAAGATTTTATTGAAAGGACCCAGATGTAGCTGTCTCTTGTGAGACTATGCCGGGGCCTAGCAAACACAGAAGTGGATGCTGACAGTCAGCTAATGGATGGATCATAGGGCTCCCAATGGAGGAGCTAGAGAAAGTAGCCAAGGAGCTAAAGGGATCTGCAACCCTATAGGTGGAACAACATTATGAACTAACCAGTACCCCGGAGCTCTTGACTCTAGCTGCATATATATCAAAAGATGGCCTTGTCGGCCATCACTGGAAAGAGAGGCCCATTGGACTTGCAAACTTTATATGCCCCAGTACAGGGGAACACCAGGGCCAAAAAGGGGGAGTGGGTGGGCAGGGGAGTGGGGGTGGGTGGATATGGGGGACTTTTGGTATAGCATTGGAAATGTAAATGAGCTAAATACCTAATAAAAATGGAAAAAAAAAAGAAAAGTGGGAGTTGGAGTATGACTATAGAGACTGTAGATACGTAGACAGTTCTGGCTATGCCATCTTCAGTTATCTTTAACCCCCTCAATGCTGGTGCTTGAATCTAGGGCTTCATTTGTGCTAGTCAAGTGCCCCAACACTAAACTACATACATAGCCCCATTCAAAAAACGTTAAGTCATTATTTCCATTCAAACTATGAACTCTTCTCATTAAAAGGGGGCTAGCTGCTTCCTAATCCTGCAGTATCCTTTGCCTAAAGCCAGTCAGCAAACTTTACTGCATTTCTTCCTAAAGCATTATTTGTTTTCTTTCCAAAGACAAACTTTGCAGACCACTCACTGGCAAATGAAGGGACATTATCAAGGCACAAGGTCACCAAGGCACAGGGTCACAGCTAGCATCCCCACCACACACCCTTGTTCCTCGGGAGCCTGGGTGTTCAGGTGTGAGCTAGCTTGGCATTCTCCTCTTTCCTGGTGCCAACATCACTGCACTGGACACACATAAATACACACACCCACAAGTCACTGTAGAATCTATCCTAAAACACACTAGCTGCTGTTTGTTCTCATGTTCAGGAACTCCTAAATGGCACTAGCAGAGAGGCACAGACTCTTAGTGCTTAGTGATTTAGATCAAGACTACCTCATGCCTAGAATCCCATGAAAGGTACTTACTGTGCTAGCTCATGCCATCCTTTCCAGAACACACAAGAGATGTCTCCTGTTTTCTTCCCACATGTAGTGGTCAAAGTTCAGCCCTTTGGAGCCTATACTCTGGAGAACCTAGCCTCTAATGTTAACCTGGGGCAGGTTGGTAGGCCAGTATTCTACCACCGAGCCATATCCCCAGCCAGCTCTACCAGAGCTCTCTCAGCCTCCATTTGTTTCATTTATAAAATAGGGGAAAGAAATTTAACTTAATCTATAGAATTACTGTTAATGGTTCACACAGAATTATCTCATTTATTTTTATTTCACTATGATTGAATCTTGCTTTATTTAGTGAATACTTTAGTATTTCCTTAACAAAACCCACATAGATAAGACCTCACATATTTAGTAATGTGTTACCAGTGTACAAATGGGGAAAACATGTTTAATGTTCCTAGACCAGCATGGCTGCTAATTTCTATATTATGCTAGCTTCACAGAGTAGACCCAACTTTCTGAGGTACCTTCCCTCATCTTATTCTGCCTAACATTGGTTCATAATTATGGGCATATTTATAACTGACTAGGAATATAGTTCAATGATAGGATACTTGCCTACCAAGTAAAGGCCACTGGGGCAGGGGGGACGGCAGGGGCAAGGGGTTGATCCTCAGTGTCACTACAAAACAAATCTATGTGAATGTGAATTTAGTAAATATATAATGATTCATATCTACCTCTGGCTCTCCCTTTCCCTGCACCTCTCAATGAGCTGTAAGTTCTTTGGGTAAAAGTTGGGTTTTATTCACTTTGGTGATTCTCCCACGTGATTTCTTGAAACATAAAATTCTGTGTAGTCATTTCATTACCTCTGCTTCAAAAGGAAAAAACTATGAAATCCAGAGACCTGGCCAATATCATATCAAGTAAAACAGAATCATGAAAACAACTTTTTTTTTCAAAACAAACACATTTGTTTGTTTTCAGAGATAGACTCTATGTAATCCTGGCTATCCTGGAATCACTCTGTAGACCATATGGGCCTCACACTCACAGAGATGTGTCTGCTTCTGCCTCCCAAGTACTGAAAATCAAGACGTGTCACTATGCCCAGCTAACTTGCCACTCTCAACCAGATCCAATAACCTATTAGCATCAGGAGCCAAGCACACCCAACTACCCACTATGGAGGCAGTCATGACAGAATGGTAGTTAACTTCAGACACTGACAGAATTGTCTCAGAAAGGAAGTCTATGCCACTTAGTCGAGAATCATCACCTCCTGCTTATATCAGATGGCCCAGCATAGATACTTCCTCTATTCCCCCTGTGCTAAAGGGGAAAAACAAGGAAAGAAGGAAGCAAAGGAGGAAGGGAGGAAGGAAGGAAGGAAGGAAGGAAGGAAGGAAGGAAGGAAGGAAGGAAGGAAGGAGATAGAAATAGAAGAGAAAGAAAGGAAAATGAAAGCCATCCAGTGTGTTGGTGCCCCTCATGGAAAGCACCCCAGTTCCCCAGCCCTCTCAGTCAGCTGCTTCTCTCTCACTGATGACGGATAGGACAAACAATAGCAGAAATCTGAAAATGGACCAGAAAAGATCAAAACTCAACTTTTCTAGGATAGTAATGAGAGTAAAGAAGATGCTGGACGAGGAGGAGGGAAGGCACCATGCAAACACCAAGAAGCACCTGCATGTAGTGTTAAGAGTGTCTATGTGAAGGGAAGTGATTCTCTGATAGGTGTTTTGCTTTCCTTACTACAATTAGAAAGGTATAGATCTCCTAATTTCTTGTGTCAAATCGTCAACCACGAAAATCCCTTTCCTAAGGGTCTAGAGTTATGTTCTAATGCCAGAGGTGCCTGCACTGCAGTGATATAGAGGTTCTGAATCTCACCGATGTTGATGGTAGTGGTGGTCAGGCATCAACCACACACTCTTAAAGAAATGTGAAATGATTACAGGGCATAGGAAGTGGTTACCAGAAATAGCCAACAAACCACCAACTCAATCAATAAACCCAAGTGCCTATTGGGAAGTAGGAAGATGGAAATACAAGTTTCCTATAGTCATCCATCAGCTGTTTACAATTCATTGACCTCCTCCTCCTCCTCCTTTTCCTCCTCCTTCCTTCTTCACTTCCTCCTCCTCCTCTTCTTCCTCCTCCTCTTTCTCCTCCTCCTCTTCCTCCTCCTCCTCCTCCTCTTCTTCCTCCTCCTCCTCTTCTTCCTCCTCCTCTTTCTCCTCCTCCTCCTCCTTCTCCTTCTTCTTCTTCAACTGTGTCTGACCACTTTGCCTGCATGTATATGTGTGCACCATGCACTTGCATGGTACCCTCTCAGACCAAAAGAGGGTACTGGAAACCTGGGAACAGCAATCACACTGTGAGCTAACATGAATTGAATTTGGATTCTCTGCAAGAATACTAAGTGCTCTTAATTGCTAAGTCATCCTTCCAGACCCTCATTTTTAAAATCAAAAATAAGCACGAGATGGGTATTTCTTCAAAGCTGGCTCATGGTTTTGTCTCCTATTTCCAGGATAAAGCAAGTTTTGTATCTGTCACATGCACACACCCAGAGAAGAAAACAGATGGTAAATGTTCAGACATAAATATTGACACAGGTACAGATATAGCAAAACAATGAGATAAGCATAGACTTAGAGAAAATATTTGCAAAAATGTATCTGATAAAGGACTACCACCCAAAATACACAGAGTAATCAATCTTACTACCCAACAATAGGTCTGAGGAGATGGCTCCGCCAATAATATCCTTGCTCTACAAACACAGGGACCTTGGTTTAATACCCAGCTCCACATTACCCAGGGGCTGAAATGCTCCCATAACTACACCATTGCTGAGGCAGACACCAGGATAGTTTTCTACAGAGAGGAGACATTTCCCAGCTTCTTGTGTGGACTACAGAAGCCGTTTTCACCCCATAAGGAGTCCCATCCCACTTCCTCTGTGGGCATTTAGGCCATCGATACATATGGCAATGCCCTGGCAGGGAAGAAACCTGGTCCAGCCTAAGGTCAGACCAAGCCTCCCTTTCTTTACATTTATCATCCCTCGATAGCTGCCTCTTCATGATGTAACACGTGGTAACATTCAGTTCTTCCTCTGAACAGAAGCTAAGTCCAGGGTCTATACTCTAACCATCCAGGTTCCCTCATTAGAGGACGACGATACCAAATACTCTGTCATCAAACTCACAGCTTGGGAAAGTAATGCAGAATATTCTAGAGGCGTCTTTGACAGTAGGTTTTATATCTGTAGAGTCAACAAATGATTCTATTAAATGATTGTCCAAGCTCTTAGAACCTTCACAAGAAGGTGACTTACAGCAGTGGTTCTCAACCTTCCTAATGCTATGACCCTTTAAAACAGTCCCTCACGTTGCAGTGACCTCCCCAATCATAAGATTATTTTGTTGCTACTTCATAAACGCTATTTTGCAACTGTTATGAATTGTAAGATAAATATCTGCTATGCAATCCCTGTGGTGTTGGGACCCATGAGTTGAGAACCACTCACTTAGATGAAAGCAATTCTCTCCAACCTGGGTTCAGCTATAGTGCTTTGAGAATATCATCTAGTCTGTACCCAGGGCCAGAGCCCACCACTTGATGTCTACAAGGAGCATACAGGCCTTGACAGTGAAGTGTGTAGATGTTTTCTAAGGAATTTCAAAAGCCAGTATCTGTTAAGGCTCACTTAATTTTGTTATCTTACTTCACAACAAACCAACCTATTTTCAAAATGGAATCATGTTAAGAAAAAATATGCTTATTGCTTTCAGTATGCAGTGACCTAGAGCTCCATCCATCGGCAGAAGTAATGAGCTGGCTTCAGCCCTCTTTGTTAATTCAGTCTGCGGTGTAAATTATTTATCACCGATCCGACATGACCAGCTGCTTTCGTGTTTCATCTGTTGGCTGAGTGTATGGAATGAGAAGTTAGGGATTTTAAACAGTTCTGGTAACAGGGTTAATTTTAGAAAACTTTGTGTAGTTTTCATTTTCTGACATGGCTGTCACGGACTAGGGTAGTAGCTGAGGATGGTCAGGGGTGTTCTAAAGAAGAGCCTACTACAGAGCAAACAAGATAGTCACTGTCTCTGGGAGGATGTTTTCATCGGAAATTCAAAATCATTTCTTTGGGGGAAATACAATTTACAATTAAGCTGTCTCTTGGAATATAGGTGTAGCAATTTGATGTTAAGAAAAATATGTATTGTTATGTTTTTTTCAAATACTAGAGATGGTCATTTAAGGGAACAGTCCCAGTTTTTAAAATTTTTACCGTATCAAATGGTTTTTAACCATATATTTTGTTTTTACTTAAGTTACTGTTTTTGTTCATTCGATAATAGCTGGTATTGTTAATATTTAAAACACAAATACAAAGTTCATCATATGTAAAAGCAAGGAGCATCTCTCAGACACATTCCGTTCTGATCCACTCCTGGGATGCTGGCTTGAATTCCTTTTACAGGGCTTCCAGGTGCGTTCTTTATGCAGGAGTCTGATGAAACAACAGCTGATTGCAGGGACCTTTTCCTCCTACAGAACTCTGGTACATGGTTCAACCAGTTGTATAATTGCATTTAACTCCTGTTAATCTTGATGTAAAAGCTTTCCTCGTGTAACTTTGTTTCTTAATGTATCCCACAAAGTTGCACAGTTATATCTTCTGACTTATGTTCTGATCTTTGCTGACTATTAAGTTTTGCCATGGCTTCTTGGATGGACCTTCTTCTGAGAATTTCAAGTGCTGTTAGCCCTCAAACAGTTACAGAGATACAGACATTCCAAACCCCCTAAAAGGCAGTCGTGATGATCTTGAAAGGGGACTACTGTGCCACGGGCCATGCACGTTATCGCTCTTCCTGCCACTCTGCGCATTGTTTGGAGGACTCACAACTGAAGCATCTGGACTGAAACCTCTTTTCCCCCCCGATCTGTCTCACCAGCTCAAACCACCCTAACGTCCTTCAGGACCAGCTGGACGGCTTGCCTGCTGCAGTGCTCAAGATGAAAAAGACCTGACTGCTGGGATGAGACTTGTGTCCTCTCCACAAACAATGCGGCTTCCACGCCAACAAATCCTAACTGGTTTGAGATGGAGCCTAGAGACAGGGACCATGAAAAAGTCAACCCCAAGCCTCCGCCTATGTTCGGGCTCCTGGCTCCCTGCTACCCTGGCTCCTCCCCTGGGTCACATCCTTCCATCTTATTACCCTCACCCGTGGGTTTTTATCCTGTCTTCTAAGTGATTTACTTTTGGAACTTCACCCTATACCCAAACAAAATGGTCCAGGTGAGCTCTTCCAAAACTCACCTTACAACAGCTCCATTTGCCCCTAATACATCTGGAAAAGGATCTTTTAGACACTATGAAGAAACTCTGGCTAAAAACGACTATCATCTCTTTCACCCCAGACCAGATAAAATTCTTTATATTTCTCTTCTCTTTGCTCCTGTTCCTTCCTTGGATGCTCTGTTGCTCCCTGCTACTTCAGCTCCTCATTTCGGTGCAACAGCCCTGTCAATGGGACCAGTCACAGTCACCCGAAATCAACTCTAAGCCCACTTTCTCTCACTGGCCCACTCAGTCTTCCTGGCCTCCAGTCCTCCATATCACTCAACGGTCCCGGAAATTCTCTCAGTTTTAACTCTGTAACCAAATCAAATGCTTATGACTCTCTATTTTCCAAGTCTCTATAGGAATGAAGGTTGGCAACAGACAGCATCATCCAATGCAGCTGATTAAGACTGCCTTTTCACACGGTTGACCAGAGGACCCCTTCTTCAGTGAACCCAGAACTACCCGCTCCAACAAAGGACTACACTTCCCAGCATCCCTTGTGGCTTCTCAAGTGTAACAAATGTATCATGCTGGTACAGGATGTTGGGAGTGGGGGAGGCTGTGAAAGAGTGGAGACTGTACCTTCTGCTCAACTCTCCCGTGAACCTAAAACCTGAAATTCTCTCCTTTACAGTTGCTGACCATTTTGTTTTGCCATCATACTTGGGAACCTTAGTTTAGAAAGAAAGAAAGAAAGAAAGAAAGAAAGAAAGAAAGAAAGAAAGAAAGAAAGAGAGGGAAAGGAAAGGAGAGGAGAGGAGAGGAGAGGAGAGGAGAGGAGAGGAGAGGAGAGGAGAGGAGAGAAGAGAAGAGAAAAGAAAAGAAAAGAAAAGAAAAGAAAAGAAAAGAAAAGAAAAGAAAAGAAAAGAAAAATCACATTTTTCTCCTGGGCCTTTTTGGTAATCCCCGGGGAAGTGATAAATCCTGCTGAGGGAGTTTAAGATAAAACCTAAAAACAAAAACAAAAAACAAAACAAAACAAAAAAAAAAAGAAAGAAAGAAAAGAAAAACTTTAAAAATGTGTATTTTTAAAAATTATGTATGGTTGCTGTATGATTATTTCCTAGCTCAGACAGTATATAACCATTTGTTCTTTCCCACATTTCCTAGTCAGAAGTTGGTAGTACCATCATACTAGGCAAGAATCAAAATGTAATATTTAAAATATTTTAATAGATTTTAAAATAATAAGTATTTCAAATGTTTGAAACATAATGTGTTCAATAAATATTCGATCAATAACTATGTGTTAGACACACCCCAAGCTACCATTTTTCTAGGCTCTGGGTCACTAGAGATCATATCTAATGGATTTATGTTTCTATCCAATTTTCAAAAGCACCTACTATTGTCAGAAATCTTTATAAATATCTACTAAGGGATCACCAAAAAGGCCCAGGAAGAAAATGTGACTTTTTTTTTTTTAACCAAGGTTCCCAAGTATGATATTAAAAAAAAAAAAAAAAAACCAAAAACCAATAGCCGAGGAGATACTTTTCAGTAATGTCCCTCTTCAAGCATCAAGCAAAGTGTGCAAGCCACGTGACAGCACATGGCCCTGAATCGGAAGTGGGACATTTCTTAGAAAGAAGCCCAGGAAGAAGGGTTGCTGCCTGGTACTCTATGGCAGGATCCTACACAAGGTATCAGAAGGCCACACGTATGTAATACACCTCCTTGAAGAAAGGCCACCCCTAGCCTTCGAATGCACAGAATCTGACCTGCTGTGCAGCTAAGCACAGCTATCCCATGAGCTGCCTGCCAGAAGACTGTTTCTCATGGCAGCTGACAGCCGGGCCCACCCAAGGAGGACAGACAGCTCCACCAACCCTACTTGCTGAAGTAAAGCCCAAACGCATCCCACAGTGCGACTATTCCCACTCTCACGGCGATATTATCAGAGGTGCTTCTTCACCCCTGACTTTCTCTTTTCTATTTCCCGCCCTGCTGGCACCCAGGCAACCCCTATGGTTTTCTTAGCTGTACAGTAAAAGGGCCTTTCCTAGATCTAGTGAGGATGGACACGCCAGCTGAAGCAGGGGCCCCACCCACACCACCTGAAATCATTAACTTTCACATCATTCATGTTGCACAAACACACAAAACAGCCTGCCACAGCTCTGCCCTGCATCCTCCCAGCTGGAGCTGACAGTCCATTACCAAGAAAATCAACTTCTTCCTGGTCCTCCTTCTACACCAGAGGCCAACTGGAGACATGAACATGCTTCACGCCTCCATATTTGCATTTTACCCATGCCTAATAATTCGTGATGACCAGAGTTCTGAAAGTCCACCACATGCTAGGCTGTGTTCTGGACACACAGTCCCTGTCGTGTGCTCTGTTAGGTTCTCATGAAAATGGCAGCGGAACCCAGGCATCTCAGGCAGTGCAAGAGCTGATGGACAGCCTAAGGATGGCCTGAGATGATCAAGCTAACCTACCCAGAAGAGACTTAGCCTGGAAAGGATAGAAAACAAATTCAGACAGGCTGGAAGAAAATAGAAAACAAAGAAGAAGAATTCTGGGCACGCTTCTGTGCCCAAAGGCACTATGGATTCTAAATTTGATCTTCCTAACTGACAGCCATAGGAAATTAAAAGCATGAAAAAAATGTGGTTTGTTATTGTTTTTAATAAAAAACTGTGCTTCTCGGAATGAGAACCGGTAGGATGCTTTTAGAAGCCCATCAATATTCCTGGCAGGCAACCCGAAAATGTGGAGGGCTATGGAGACAGAAAAGGCAGCCACCTGGCAATTCCCTCCCATGAAAAGCAGTTCTCAAAGCTGTGGTCCACAGAGCTACATTCCAATGCATCTCCAGTTCAGAATCTGGGGCTCCAGGCAAGTTTCTTGACTTCTCTATGACCTCTGGTTTCCTCATTTTTAGAATGGAGATAATGTTATCAGATGAAACACAGCAACCCAAGTAAACTGTCTAGTTTATTCTGTGTATGTGCACGAGTACACACACACAGGAGCACACACACAGGTGCACACACATAGGAGCACACACACAGGTGCACACACACCAGTGCACATACACAGGTGCACACACACAGGAGCACACACACAGGTGCACACACACAGGTGCACATACACAGGTGCATACACACAGGAGCACACACACAGGTGCACATACACAGGTGCATACACACAGGAGCACACACACAGTTGCACATACACAGGTGCACATACACAGGTGCACACACACACAGGAGCACACACACAGGTGCACACACACCGGTGCACATACACAGGTGCACACACACAGGAGCACACACACAGGTGCACACACAAAGGTGCACACATACAGGTAGACACACACAGGAGCACACACACAGGTGCACATACACAGGTGCACACATACAGGTAGACACACAGGTGCACACACACACAGGTGCACACACAAAGGTGCACACATACAGGTAGACATACACAGGCACACATGCATACACGTGACTATGGAGGCCATAAGACAGACTTGGTTGTCATTACTCAGGTGCCGCCCACCTTTTTATCAGCCAGATCTCTCAGTAACCAGGAATTTATCAAGTATGCTAGTCTGTCTGGCTTATTGGATTCTCCTGTCTCTATTTCCCCAGGGCTGAGATTACATGCACATGCCACCATGCCTGGGGTTTTGTTTGTTTGTTTTTAAAGATTTATTTATATATGTATATGAGTACGCTGTCACTCTCTTCAGACACACCAGAAGGGAGCATCAGATCCCATTGCAGATGATTGTAAGCCACCATGTGGTTGCTGGGAATTGAACTCAGGACCTCTGAAAGACCCAGCCCCAAATTTCCTAGTGCAATCATTGATATATTCAATGATGTATCCAGTAAGCAGTGACTGCTATAAATCACATGAAAAGCAAGTAAAAACAAATACCCAATTATTTGTCAATGAAAAAAAATGCTAAATTGGAAGGAAGTAAAGTTTGAGCACTTTTATGTGGTATACTTTGACCCTAACAGACAGCTTAGGCCGTAAGAGGGAACAGGCATGTTCAATGTTTGACTCAGTTGCAAAGAGCAGGACTTAAACACTTTAACAACTGAGAGCAGAAATCACCTTCTCCCATGTAGACTTATAAAAACACCTGTCTATGCACTTGCTTTAACCCATTCTCTACGTTGCTAGAGTCTAAAAACATTCATGTTGGCAAAGAAGCTCAATGACATGGTGCTCATGAACACCTTTTACGAGACACGGTGACAAACACTATTAGACCCTCTTAAGCCAAGAGAGAGGAAAGGTTTCAGTATGCCATGAGACAGGTTTTATTTTCCCTGTCTCAATTGGTCCTCACAAGCCTATGAAAAAGTCTCCAAAGCTTTACTATAGAGACCAAGTAAGAGATAAAATAAGCTGTATGTGGACTGGGGACATAGCTCAGTTGGTGAAGTGTTTGCCAAGCTGGCACTACACCCAGGTTGGATCGCCAGTAAAGCATAAAACGAGGTGTCTTGAAGTACACTTCTAATCCCAGCATTCAAGAGACAGAGGCAAGAAGGATGGGAGCCATAGAGCCTTTCAGTCATCCTTGGCTACACAATGAGTTGGAAGCTAGCCTGGGCTACATGAGACCTGATCTATAAGTAAATACACGATGTATATGTTATTTCATTGCTTTCGTTTATTTACAAACTTCCAATTAAACATCCTTTGTGCATCTGCTAGTTATAAACATCAGGCAGAACAAGTTATTGTCCTCAAGGAATTTTATAATTTTAAGGGGAACAAGATGAGCTCTCATAACAGACAGGGAGAGGTGTCACCAAAATTCAAAATACCATGAGGAAAAGCTTGATAGTAACTAGGAATTCTTTCCTTCCTCCCTTTCTTTCTTTCTTTCTTTCTTTCTTTCTTTCTTTCTTTCTTTCTTTTTTAAAGAATTCTTTATTTATTTTACAAATATGAGCACAGTGTTGCTGCTTTCAGACACACCAGAAGAGGGCACTGAATCCCATTACAGATGGTTGTGAGCCACCAAGTAGTTGCTGGGAATTGAACTCAGGACCTCTAGAAGAGCAGTCAGTGCTCTTAACCACTGAGCCATCTCCCCAGTCCCACTAGAAATTCTTGAAAGGTTCCTATGAGGGAGTTAGGGATTGGGACAAAAATGAGAGGCAGCATGGGAATGTGCTACAGGGGTGTGGTTTGACCTGAGTAACCAATGCTCAAGAACGTGTGTTGCATCTTGGGATGAAAGCTGTTTGGTGCAAGGACCAGTAAAGAACGGAGATACAAAGGAGAAGTGGGCAAGCACTGGCTATGTGCAGAACTCTCAATGCCAAACTAAGTTATTAACCTTTGCCAATTACATTAACCCTAAATAGCATGTGGTATACCCAGAAACCCACCAAGACGTAGAGAAGAAAGGAAAAGCAGTAGCTTAGAGAGAATGTTTCAAATGGCACTCGGGGCACCCACACAGGGCTGCGACCGGGACTCCTGCACGATGCTGTGGCTTTCTGTCCCTTGGGAAGCAGACAAGCCCTTTGCTTGTCTTACTGTGTCCTCCTTGAAACCAACTTCCACAAGTTCTCCTTCCTTTCCCAGGACACTAAAAATTAGGCAGTCGAGTAAGTAGATTCTGGAGAAATCCAAAGAGCTCTTGGCAGGAGGAGAGGGAAATGCTATGCAAATCTATCAGCCTCAGACATACAGCCTCCAGTGAGGTCACCCGGTCCCTTCAATTTAGCTGCGCCCTTTGAGTTTTCTGACTTCTTGTCACTCACTCCTTAATTCCAGTAGGTTTTGAATGCCATCATGTTTTTTTTTTTTTCTCCTGAGTGACCTGGAAGGCAGCTTGACTTTCACTGTATGGTCTTGGTTCAATCTCAGGTCATTGTCTCTTGGACTGTCAATTTCTCCCCTAAAGATCCTACCTCCTCCAAGCACAGCCAGTGTGTACAACCGGGAACTTTTTCCGATGCAGACACTCTTTCTTCATTTTATCTAACATTGGCTGCCTGTACAATTCCAGTTAGTTCATTCCAACTTAGTTCACATGTCTTATCTAACAGTGCCAGTGAAAAGCCTTCCACCCCCTACAAGCCATTAATCCAGGGTCCAAAGCATCCTTTTCCCCCCCGTGCACCTGAAATAATCCGCCTACTACTCAAGAGGAATTCCTTTGGTTTTAAAGTACATTATACATTAAGTAATCACCATATGTTTCCTTAAGAGAAGGGATGCACACTTGTATACACATAGAAGATCAGAAAGGCATCAGAGGCAGGTGAATTAATTCCCTTATGGGAGTCACACTCCGGTTGTGTTTAAACTTGCCCATTTGTCCATAGCAGCTCACAAAGACCACCAACTCGCTAGCTATTGCCACATTTACCACAACGGTCTCTTGGGAAGAGACCCACTATATGGGAATGCTGACAGCCAACGGAGCCTGACTCAACAGGCAGGATTACAGCACTAAATTAAATTATGCCTCATACTCATGTGGGGGGTGGCTGATTCACTGCGGGGGGGGGATGGGGGCGTGGTTAAGAAAATAAAGGTTAAATCAGAGGAAGTCCCAGAGGAAGTCTTAAAGTCCCGTTCTAGAGACCTGCTATTGTGTGCTCTGGCTGTAAGGTACATCCAGGGTCTCTGTCTCACTGTTCCTCTTCACCATCCCTCATGCTAACATATGCCTCACCCCAGGCCACCTGAGCCTCAATAAGCTCTCTGGCCGCAGGCTCCAGCTCTGTCCACCACCTGCCCATGATCAGCCAACGTGGATATTTGTGGTTGGGGATTCTAGCAAAACCAGACAACGACCCCTCCTGAGCCACGCGCGGCTGGCTAGCTCAGCCTTCCTTTCGCAGGTCCTCATTGTACCTTTCTCCCAGTCCGATCGCAGCCCCCAGGTGGCAATCCGAATCGGTCAGACAGATGGGAGGAGCAGGTAACAGACACGTTTCACAAGGGCCAAAATGAACCTGCTGACCTTCGCAAAGTCCCCGCCTTCATCCCCTTCCTCACAGTGGGGCTGGGGGCACTGACTTAGTAGGCAAAGGGAGCACGATCTAAGCTGATGCACCGATGCACACAAAGCCTTTCACCTTCTGCTTGTCTTGCAAGCTCCTCCCTGGGCTTGGTCTCCCAGGGTCTCTGATGCCCCCTTCGGTGGTCTGTGGGACGGTCCGACTTGCTCTGGCAGCGCAGTCTCAGCCTCCTCCTCCCCTCCCCTCGCCACAGAGACCAAAGGGAGCTCAACCCAGCTATAGGACACGAAGGGTCCCCTTCTGTCCTTGGTTCCTGAGCCCACGGGGTGGCGGACCACAGTCCAGTGTGCGAAGGACAGCTTCGCGCGGCAGCTCAGCCACAGCACACATCCCAGCCCCTAGATGATCAGCTCAGGTTCCCAGCTCCCTATCCGCGAAGCCGGCGCGCCCAGCCGCAGCAGCGCTCCTACCTGTGATGCGCCGGGCAGCTCTGAGCGCACTGCCCAAGCCTGGCGCCCGGTGCTGAGGCTATGCAACCGCGGGCTGGCACTCGGGCTGGCTGCCCACTACCTCCTCGCTGGGGCTTCCTGTGGGGCTGGACAAAGGACATTTCCTGGGAGGAGCAGGGAATGTTCCCAGCATGCCTCGATTTGTAGTTCACCGAGACTTCCTGCCACCGCAGCAACAACGGGGGCTCTACTCAGACCCCAGGACTGGAGGAGAGGACCCTGTCGGGCTGTAGTAGCTCGGAGCCGATGGCCGACCCGCCGCCGCTTGGTAGAGTCGCGATCCTGCAGACGCATGCTGCCCTCACACGCTTGCTGCCCTGGGCGCGCAGTGCGAGCGGCCTTTTCTTTAGAAGTGAACTTTGTGATATGCTCTCTTTACGTCGGCTTCCCCCACCCCACCCCACCCCACCCCACCCCCGCTTCTTCTTCTAATAGATGGTCTTCCATAAGGTGAGGCTGGGGGAGGCGAGCATACTCTGACACTCAGCCTAGCCTGGGACTCACCTAGACAACTCACCGCGATTCTTCTTCCTACTCTTCAGGTGTATACCAACCCGAGTTTGTTGTTTTGCTTTGTTTCTGTTGTGCGCTAATCTACCTTAAAGCCCCCTGCATGCGTGGCCAGTGCTCTGTCCATCTACCAACTTTTTCACCTCCCAGGTTCTCTAGCTCAGTGTTTCTCAACCTGTCTGTCACGACCCCTTGTGGATCAAATGGTCTTCTCGCAGAAGTGGCCTAAGACCATCAGAAAACACAGATATTTATCAACATTACAGTTGATAAACAGTAACAAAATTATAAAGTAGCAATGAAAATAATGGTTAGGAGTCACCACAACATGAAGGGTCGCAGCATTAGGAAGGTTGAGAACCACAACTCTATGCAGTCAGGACTCTGGCTGTGGCCTGTTTAAGAAAAACATTTGGCTGCTCTTCTGGTATCCAGGCTCCTTAAAGATCTTAGCACTTTTGCCCTAAAAACCATGCAGAGCTGATCATTCCTAGATCCTGGCCTGGTGACATCCCTTTTCTCCACTGTTGGCCTCTGCCCAGGCTTCTTTTTAAGAGAAGTAATTGAGAGATAAAAAATAAACTTCATGAATTACATATGTGAGAGCCTAAATGACAAGCCGGATGGTGGAGCACACCTTTAATCCCAGCACCCAGGAGGCAGAAGCAGATAGATCTCTGTGAGTTATAGGCCAGCCTGGTCTGCAGAGGGAGGTCTAGGACAGCCAGGGCTAAACAGGAAAATTTTGTCTTGAAAGCAAAAAGCAAACACACAAAAACTAAATGACTAAAAGCTGAGCTGAGTCATTTTACCAAAGGATGGCAGGAAGGGTATAGTAAGTCAATCAAGGAAAGGATGGGTCCTAAGATTTTCTAGAATACTTGAAAAATAATCTGGCAATAGCCCCGTGTAGTGACACCGCCCAGAAGGCTGGGGCAGGAGGGTATGGAGTTCAAAGTTAATATGGGTTATCTAGCAAGACTCTGGCCACAGGTAATACCTGCATGCATACACAATCAGAAAGTCACAATTTGAGTTTCCATTTGTCAACTCCCATTTCAACTCAGAAGAAGTAGGGACCTTTAAGAGAGGGCCTTAGTCTGTGTTTAAGAACAGAGTATCTAAGAATGCTATCATCGTTCTTCTAGAGTCCTTTCGCCATGGGATAAATGGCTGGTTTAATTCAAGGTGCAGAACTGATGAGGAGCAAGTGGATAGTACTGTTTACTTCGCAGACGTCCTTGTTGATCTGTTGGCTATCCATCTGAATTAGTTGCACAAAGTATTTTAGCTTCATGTTTGTAGCCTTGGAACATTCAGGTGAAAAGCTCCCCATTTCCCCTAGATGGAACTCATGGATGTTTGTCAAATCACATAGCCTCATCATGCTCAGTGTGAGAAGGCGCTGGGCCTGCCTGCGGCACTCAAAATTGTCTACTCTGCCTCCATGAAGCTATTTTCTCTCCTTCCTCTAACACAACTTTTTTTCTACATTTCTTACTTTTGTTGACGATATGGAAATTTAGCCCATTACCTCCACCCCATATCAAACCTGCCCTTTTGCCTTTTGTTTGTTTGTTTCCAATGTAGTTAGCTCATTACTTTGGCAAGGTGGTTTTTTTTTTTAAACATATTCTTGTCTTTATAGCTTTCAACAGTGACCTCATTGTTGTAACAAAGTCCTATGAAACCTATAATGGCCTCTGTACGTGGACAGTGTGTTTGAGGTGCTAGGGAGAGATGCTAGCCATAAGAGTAGAGCTTTGCTTCCAGACTAACAAGCATCTCTGAGGTCTTCCACAGGATATTCATTGAATCATTAAAGGTGTGTGTTATCCTCGAGTACCTGCATCCCAGTTGACAAGATGTAGCTCACACCATCACTACATAGAATCCTCATCCATCGATGTGAGAAACTGTAAGCGAATTTGTGTTCTCAGAAGTTTCTGGTCTTTCCATAAGCCCTTTTGAACCTCCAAAGGCAGTGGTTCTCAACCTTCCTGATGCTGTGATGCTTCAATACAGTTCCTCATGTTGTGTTGACCACCCTGCAACCTTAATTATTTTCATTGCTACTTCATAACTGTAATTTTGCTACTGTTATGAACTGTAATGTAAATATCTGTGCTTTCCAATGGCCTTAAGGGACTCCTGTGAAAGGATCATTTGATCCATGAAGTTTCGGTCCTTAGTCCTTTTCAACCTTTTGTCACTTGAACCACAGGTGGAAAACCAATGCTCTGAGGGTTGGGAATAGGAATGAGAAGAAAACACGCAATGGGAGGCACAGTTAAGGTGTGGACTTTGGCTCTGAAGGACAGTGACCTCAATGGGAAAGGTGTGGTTCACGGAGTTTTCTTTGTTTGACTTTCGAGATGCGTTGGGGATGTTGGGATTTGGGCTAGGAAAAAAAGGCAGATGCTAAAGCCAGAGGGAGAGAGAAAGGATGAGGGATTAGCATCCAACAAATACTTGTTGAACTAACAAATTCCTGAAACGTAGCCTGACTGGTGATGTTGACCGTGAGATGATCAAAGTGCACATTCCCACTGAGACGCACAGTCTGAGACCAGACAGAATCGGCATTCCTTTCTCCCCGCTCATGCTCCCTCCCCTGCCCTTCACATCCCCAGAAGACAATGATGAATGAGGGGAAGGAGGAGCTCAAGCTGCCCTGGTGCTGGAGGACAAGCTCTCTCTGACTTCAGGAAAGATGTTGAAGGTAGACGGCATCTTCCAACTTCCGGAGCTTCCAGGGACATTAAATTTATTTATGTTTAAATAAATATTTACCTAACCTTTGCCTTGTATTATTCTTCCCAGTTCTGGGCACTGAAAAGGGGTCTCCAAAACACTAGGCAAGCACTCTATAACCACGACACATCCAAGCACACTCTTTTTCTTTCTTAATTCAAGGCTGTGTCATCTCTCGCTAAGTTGCCCAGGATGGCCTTGAATGTTTATGCTCCTCCTGCCTCGACCTCCGGAGAGGCCCAGGATAATCAGCCTGTGCTGCCTGGCCCTGCTGATTTTGTTACTTCTCCGCCCTGAAGTACAATAAATAGCTATTCTCAACCTTGCCTTCCAAAGAGGGGAGCTGAGGTTAGAAAGATTGGCCAAAAACATTTGTTAGACCAAATAGCCCTTGTGTTTTGTGTTAATCTCATTTTGTTATAGTTACTTTAGGTGAACAAGAAGTAGGATTTACTGGTGGGAAGGGTTATTACAGACAGGGTTGCTATAGATGTCTCTCAAATGCAGGGTTTTACACATGGTCAGCGGATGACAACTGGGGGTTTATTTGATCCTGTAGCCACTGGGATAAGTCACTTGTCAACCACCATATTATCAAGTTTATCTTTATTAAACTTGGTAAAAATTCAGTTTCTCTGAGATGTGGATCTTCTGGTGGTGGCCAGACAATCTAACTATGGCTCATTCATACGGCTTTGTTATATGTTCTTTGTTTTGCAGCCTGGTGGTGACAGTCATAATGACATGGCCAGTAATGAACCTTGGCCACTATGTCCTGGGTCTTCCCAGAGCCACCTGTCATACTTGTCTGGCATCCAGCCTGGGAACAGCTTGAGATCAGAGACTTGCACGCCTCCTTTAAAGGGTGGTCTGGAAGACTGTTGAGGGCAGCCATCCATATTCCGGCAAGAGGTTGTAGACATGACCACAAGGCTGCTTTTGTAGCCATTGCACAGAGAACACCGGGAGTAAAGGCACTAGGATGCTGAAGTTTTAGATGGCTTCAGGCATAAAGAAGATGCCTGTCCTTTTTCTTAATCTAGTAAGCAATCATCCCCCATTCATTGGTTAGCAGCACCTTTGCGAAATGACCCCCAAGTCCTTGCAGTTTAGAAAGAGACAGACAGCACCCACTTCCCCACTTCCATTTCAATGGGAGGATGTAACCAAGATGAACCAGTTGTGATGCTATACTAGGGACAGGGTGATAAAAAGAAGAAAAGCTGAACAAAGGGAGGAAAGCCCAAGAAAATCTTTAAGATATTTGTTGGGTTGAGGCTGAAGCTTACATGCCCATAGGCTTTTAGGTTCCCTGAGCCAAAACATTACTTCTGGGGTTAGAGCTATTTCAAGTAAATTCTGTGCCTGGCAGTTAAGAGTTCTATATAGCTGGGTGTGGAAGGTTGTAACGTAGCAATTGGCTGAGGTGTGGATGGGTGAGAATAGGAAGGACCCCCCCCCCCCCCCCCCCCCCCCAGTGCCAGAGCCAGGAATTGGAACTCCTTGTGATTCGATGGCCAAGGGGCTGAGCTCGGAGTGTCAAGTCAGCATGGGATGAGTCAGAGAGGTCTTAACAGACTGATGTTGGAATTTTAGAGGAGTTGTCCATTGATTGTTCTTTTTGTTGTTTTTTGTTTGTTTGTTTGTTTGTTTGTTTGTTTGTTTTTTCAGAAAATCAAAAGAGAGTTGTGTGAGGCTGGCTGCAGTATTAGCAGTGAGGAAGGTGTGACAGACAGGCTCCAAGGTGCTCTTCCTACCCATGGCCCAGGAACACCTAAGAGGGACTGACAAACACATCGATCGAAGCCAGGCTGGAAAGCAGACATTCTCTTCCCCAGCAAGGTGGCAGGAAAGATAGGAAAGTGATCCAGGAAAGACTTCCTGGATCAACTTCCTCCTGCATGATATCCATGCCATCCGTGCCATCCATGCCATTGGTGTTTAAGGAGAAGAGGAGCTAAGCCCCTTTTAAGTAGGATAACCACAGTTTGTCATGTAAATAGGGCAACTCCAAGTCTGAAGGAGGGGAGTGCTATTAATAATTAGACCTAGTTGATGTCGCTGAAGCAAGTTACTCTAATTAAAAGAGCTATCACTAGGACATGGTCCTACTTCAAAAAGCCAACCCCTTAGTCCTCCTCACCAACAGACAATTATTTCTGCTTGCCCCTGGCAGAGGCCAGGATGGTGGCTAGTCAGCTGAGGACTGGAAAGTGACCCAGCCCTGAGTCTTTCCTTAGGAGACAGCCAAGACTAAATGTAGAGGAGTTCTGTACTGTGAAACTCAATGGTCAGGGGTAAGCCATGCGTCTCAAGAAAGGGGCTGACTGAAGTTCCCTTCACAGTCCAGTCAAGGAATGTGCTAAGAAGCCTTGTCTTGCCTTGCCTTGCCTTAAAGGATGACTGGGTAAACTGGAAATTAGCCAGAAACCTCTCTCTTTGAGGTAGATAAGTTTTGTTTGTATGTGGAGGGTAGTGTGAGGGATTGAACCCAGGGTCTTACACATGATAGGCAAAAAATCTACCAAGCTACCCCTTTCAATTATGTTTTATTTTGAAACAGGATCTCGTTATATATCTCAGATCTGCCTCCCTAGCAGACAGAATTATAGGTGAGAGTCACCAGACTCCCTGTTTGGTTTTGTTGTTGTTGTTGTTGTGTAGCATTTTGTTTCATAAGGATTTTTTTTTACTGTTCATTTGTTCTCTCTCTCTCTCTCTCTCTCTCTGTGTGTGTGTGTGTGTGTGTGTGTGTGTGTGTCTGTGTCTGTGTCTGTGTCTGTGTCTGTATCTGTATGTCTGTGTGAGCTTGTGTAAGTACATACAGGTGTGTTTATGTCTGTCTCTCTGTCTCTCTTTCTGTGTGTGTGTGTGTGTGCATTTGCATGAACATATGTCTCTGTCTTTAAATCTGACTCTCTCTCTCTCTCTCTCTCTCTCTCTCTCTCTCTCTCTGTGTGTGTGTGTGTGTGTGTGTGTGTGTGTGTGGTATATGTTGGAAATGCTAATTAAAAATATAACCCAGGGGGTAGAAAGATGACTAAGTGGTTAAGAACATTGGCTGCTCTGACAGAGGACTTGAGTTCAGTCCCCAGCACTCACACAGTGACTCACAACTGCCTGTAACTCCAGTTCCAGGAAATCTGACAACTTCTCCTGGCCTCTGCAGGCACCTAGGCACACACATGATACATGTGCATAAATACAGGCAAAACATTCATACACATAAAATTAATAAATCACTTTAAAAAAAGGCTTGCACTCTTATTTAAAAAAAAAAAAAGACAACAATAGCTGAATGTGCTAGAAGTTCTAGCCTGTGTGCAGATGCAAGACAAGAAAGGAAAAGAGGAGACAAGATGGAAATTTCTTTAATTCAATATATCTGTTCCAGTCTGTCCCCCCACTTTAGTCATGTGCCAAATCAATGTCCCTCCTCTGCCATTTTGTTTTTTTCTTATATCAACAGAAACTGTTCCAAGAGACCTCAGAGAGTTTGAACTTTGTTTGTGTGTGCCTATGGCAATATTCCTCCTAAAGGGAGGAAGGAAAGAACAAGACAGTAGAGAAAGGTGGGGTTACAGGAACAACAAACCACCAACCAGGAACTTTCCCTTGGGAGACACACTACTCTTCCATAGTCAACATCAAAAAGTTCCAACTGACCACCATGCAGGACTGAAATGGTGTGGGGTGAAGTCAGTCAAATGTCTTGCTGTTAGATGAGCACAGCTGTGTTTCCAATATTCTATTAGTTCATTTGCTTGAAGAAAGAACATCTTTTTTTGAAAACAGGCCCTCCAGGTTAACTAAGCATTCCACCAACTGAGCTACAATCCCCAGCCCCTGAAAAATGATCTTTAATCCTTAAAGTTCCTGTTATCCTGACGGGCTTGTTCTTAGGTAACATTGTAGCTCAGGCTTTCTTGTTGCCTCAAGGCATTTCTCTCTTACCTGAGAGTTGCAAGCATTCCTTAACACACAGGGACCTTTCCCCCTCTTCTGCTTGGAGTCCACATTCCAACGGCAGTCCAGCCTTTCTGTGGCTCCTTCTCCTAGCCTGACTGTCTGGATAGAGACTGTGGCTCAATGGTAAGGGGTGGAGTGACTAAGCTCAGCATCATTCCTGAGATCTTTCGAAACTCTATCAAAGGCAGCCGCCCTGGCTCTTCGCAAGCTCTTTATTTTGTTCATATTTGAAATGACTTAAACTTTGCTTACCAGCTAGCTATTCTGACGCAATGAGATTAGCAACATCTTACATATGGTTCTTTCCAAGAGTTTAACATAGTAGTCAGTTTTTGAAGCATAAACTCCCTAGAATACTGGTTGATTCCTAACAACTATTTCATTTCACAAGCAGTTACAAGGATCATGCATGGAGGCTCATCTGGGAGCAACTTGTTTTGCATAGGCTTTTCCAAAGTAAGTTTATTATGGAAGTGTACAGTACGAAGGTGGCTATTTCATTAATAAGTTTGTATTTTGAAGTACATCTTGTTCCCTAGAGGAGACTTTGGGGAAATGGAAGTGAAAGTATTTCCCATGTGGTCAAAGGAATTGGGTGGGGGTGGCCATGAAGAATGTTATCACTGGGATGTGCCTGGCTGATTGAGGGCTAATCCTAAAATAGCATCCTGCCTACATTGTTTCCCATAGCAAATGCCCAACACTGGGTGAGCTTCATCTAGGCTGGGATCTCTGATCCTCAGGGCAGAAAGAGGAGGAAGCTGAAGCTGTGAGTCACAGGGAAACCCAGACTCAGAGATTCCACTCACCTCAACACTCCAAAGGCTAAATGTATTTCAATTCCTGAAATTTAAAAAACAAACTTGTATCTGGTTTAATGAAGGAACATGAAGTACTCAGCTACCAAGAAGTGACTCAGGGTAAAAATGTCCCGTGTCATTGCTTTCCAGCTTGGTGTGGGAAATCAATGACATCACAGCTAGAGAAGACTCTCGAGATAGTAAGAATAGAAGTGAAGAGCCCCAGCTGTTGTTTGCAGAAGCCATAATCAGCTGCATGGAATTCACTGTAATGCCCTCTCCTCTTATTTAATCTGTGCAAACAATGTTGATTTTTTTTTAAGTAAGGAGAGATGGGCTTTGGGGAGTTATATTTACCCAAGGTTGCTCATCAGTAGGTGTTGGAGACCAAACGGAAGCACAAGGCAAGAATTTCCACTGTTGAGAACAGCAGTTCTCAACCTGTGGGTGGTGATCCCTTTGAAGGTCAAACAACCCTTTCACAGGGATCGCATATCAGAAATCCTGCATATCAGATATCCACTATATGATTTTTGACAACAGCAGAATTAAAATTATGAAACAACGACAAAAATGATCTTATGGCGGGGGGTCACAACAACATGAGCAGCTTTGTTAAAGGGTTGAAGCATTAGGAAGGTTGGGAACCACTGGTATAGGAACATTCAGAATGGGAGTGTGAAGAGAAGGTCCGGGAAATTCCATCCTTCCACCCTGTAATCCAGCCAGCCAGCCAACAACCAGACACGCACTGCATTAGAGTATGTCTGCTCTCTTTTCTTTACGATGCTTGATTCTAGATGCCCCAATATGAAAGACAGGGTCCTGAGAACAGCCAGGCAGAGCAATAATCTCATGACCACTCAATGCTGAGCGGGTAACTGGGCACAGAAGCCATCAGGAGTTTTCGGAGATGCTTGCCCTTGAGTTGACATTGAGCTATAGGGTGAAAATAGGCTTTCTGGACATTTCGAATAATAGCCAAACCCTGAGATTTGTAAGACAGGAGGTGAGGCAAAGTGGTTGTACATACACACTGGCTTCTGAGCGGATGAGTGTTCACTCAGAAGGATGTTTCATGTTAAGGAAAAAATATAAATAATGGACACAGCAGTGATGAAATAAGACCCTGGTCGGGGGAGGAAGGACACCTATGCTGCCAGACAGAATCAAGAGCAAACAATCGGGCCCTGTAATAGGTTGAATGGGTTCGTGGAGTTAAGCCACTTTGTTTTCTGTTTCTTCTGTTGTGTCTATACTCAGTGGTAATAATGATCACTTCTGTCAACAGGCTAGTTTTCTGTAGTTTATACCCACCTGGTTTTTTGGTTTGGTTTGGTTTGGTTTTGGTTTGGTTTGGGTTTTTTTGTTTTGTTTGGGTTTTTTGTTTTTTTGGTTTTTTTGTTTTTGTTTTTGTTTTTGTTTTGTAGTTTAGACTCTGTTGTCTTTTCCTTTTCTCTTTTTACAGTGGTTAAGTTTATAAATATGTAATTGATAACAAAGATATTAAACCCTAAGTGAAGTTAAACCATAGTTTCAGAAAACCAATCTAATTATATAGGAGTTCACTGAGATGAATAGAGTTTGAAACTGGGCAAGGGTTTCAGTGGTTTCCTTAATCTCTCTGTGTGATATTTTTAAAGGTTTATTTTATTTAACGTATGTGAGTACACTGTAGCTATCTTCAGACACATCAGGAGAAAGCATTGGATCCCATTACAGATGGTTGTGAGCCACCATTTGTTTGCTGGGAATTGAACTCAGGACATCTGCAAGAGCAGTCAGTGCTCTCAACCACTGAGTCATCTCACCATCCCAGTTTACACCCACCTGACACAGTTTATTCAGTGGTGTCACTAAAACTTGATCCTATTCCAAGTAAAGTTTCATTAATATCTAGTTGCCTTGGCTACACCTCATCCCCGCTCCCTGCCGCTCCTCTCTTCTGTGTGAGTAAACATTATTTAGCCATATTTTATCACTAGCTATGGCTTTTGCAAAGGTGAAAAGATAAATGCATTCAAACACTAAATGTTTACAAGCATTTGTAATTCTATAAATATGTCAGTGGACAAAACACGGATCCTATTCTCAAAGAGTTCCGGCTGACCACAGTGGTTAACATAGCAGAAGTCACACATGCTTGATGGTGCAGTGAACTGTGTGCCAGGACATATGAACCCTCAGTTATTTACTGTCCCCAGCCACCCCATGTAGTAGTTCCTATTGTTGTCTTCCTTGCCCGGGTCACTTTGCAGATGAATTGAACACCTAGTCCTGTATGGTCAGCCTTCCCCTTAACAGCAGTCCACTGTGATAAATGACCTAGCATAGACATTTTCCATAGAGCTCTGTCCGAGGTGCTATCTAAGGTTTAGGGACCGGGAAGGACATTCTGAAAAAAGATCTAAACTGACCCTAGAAGGCTGTTAGCTAGCTAGGTACAGAGGAAGGGAATGAGATGTAGTGACAACATTGGCAGTTTGGTTTCTTTGAAAAGAAATATTATAAGAATATGTTTTTGTTTTAATCCCAAGTGTGGGGATGTGGGGATGTGGGGATGTGGGGCTGCTTCACAGCGGGTGACTGTGATTTGCCTCATGCTCTAGCAGAGGTGTGATTTTGCCAGCTGCAGATAGTTTCTGACATTGTGTGATATTTGAAATTCTGGGAACTTTTCAGAGGGTATATAAATGCTAGGGCCCCAACATGTGTGAGTTGGTGGTTGGTTCGTGGTGGTTTGTTAAGTAGCTGTGAACAAAGAAGAAACAAGAGGGGAGAAGAAGAAATTAGAAATTGACTTCAAAGATCAAACTTTTCCCAAGGAATTCAAACCACCTAATCAGAAATAGTCCAACAATAACATCAGCACCACCACCCCTTCCCTCTATTCTTTTTTTCTTTTTTCCTTCCCTATCTAGTGTTAGGGCATTGAAAGGGTGGAAGAGGTAGAGAAGAGTAGAAGAAAAGAAAGAACCCACAAAGTAGCAAATGGCAGCTGCTGTGAGGTGGTTCTGGGCCAAAGGAAAGTTATGGACAATGATCCTGAGCTCAGAAGCAGATTGGCTTACACAGTGACCGCAGAGCACCATGGAAGGCAAATGAGGCCAAGATGCAGGGGTGAAGTGAGGAGGGAGCAGAATACAAGTGAAACAGAAGGGGCAGGGTTGTCTGTCTGTCTGTCTGCCTCCCTTCCTTTCTTTCATTGTTGATGACTTTTTGAGATATGGTGTTGCTAAGTAGCACAAACTCATGGTCTTCCCAAAGGGATGAGCATTTGAGGCCAGTCTAGGATAAATTGCAAGAATCTATCTTTAAAAACAGCTTTTCTAAGACATATCTAAATTAACCCATAAGCTTAACAAATGACAACTAAGTCATTCTTAGACATATTCATCTCTTTTTTTTTTAATGTGTATAAATGACTGTTCTGCCATCTCTGTGTACCATGTGCCTACAGAGGCCAGAGGAGGGTATTGGATCCCCTATAGCTGGAGTTACTGACTGTTGTAAACACCCCGATTGTTGGTGCTAGAAACTGAACCCAAATCCTCTGCAAGAGCAGTAAGTGCTCTTAACCACTCAGCCATCTCTCCAGACTCTGGATTCAGTTTTAAGAGAAAATGTTACCAAAGATGGAAAAGCATCTAATATTTGAATTCAGGATTTCCAGGAAGTTATCTTTGTTCATTGCTGTGTTTGACTTCTTCTTTGTTTTTCAAGTGCAAACATTTTAAGATGTAAAATAGCCTGTTTGTTTGTTTGAGGTATCATCTCATACCGCCCATGCTACCCTGGAGCTCAGTGGTATAGCCTAGGCTTCTCTTGAATTCCTGATCTTCCTGCTTCCACTTCCCAAGTATGTGACCAGTGTTTACTGGGTGAATATGAGTGACTAACACTTTTCAACTTCAAGTGCATGAGAAACTGAAACAAAGACAGTATGAAGGGAGTAAAATACTGTGCCATCATTAGTGCATAGGCAAAGATCGTCTGAGAGCTTAAAGGGGACTTTGTTTTTATTGGTGGAAGCAATCAACAGTAGCCACAGTCCCTCATATTTAATTATAATGATATTTTAAAGATTTATTTATTCATTATATGTAAGTACACTGTAGCTGTCTTCAGATACCCCAGAAGAGAGTATCAGATCTCATTACGGATGGTTGAGAGCCACCATGTGGTTGCTGGGATTTGAACTCAGGACCTCTGGAAGAGCAGTCAGTGCTTTTAACTGCTGAGTCATCTCTCCAGCCCTAATGATAATGATTTGAAGAGCCCTTCACGCACCCAGAGTCTGGCTCTGGCTCCTGAGGCATCTGTCAGTGGCTGAGTCTCCTTTCTTTAACTGTGTGTAGGCTTCATGGTTTCTGCCGCCTCTATTTCCATATTCATTTTTTTTCAAACATATTTCAAACCAATGTGGATGTAGTTCACAGTCTGTGCCGCATGGTGCTGTTTTATTTTACCCTCTTTCCATTGGTTTATGAGACATCTTGTACAATTTACTGCTTTCTTCTCCCCAACTGGACTCAAAGCTTTCTTACACAGGGACCTATTTTCGTTGTATTTCTGATGGACACATCATAATTGTACATGTTTACAAGCTACTATGTGACAACTCAATGCATGCATAGAATATCTGATGAACAAATCAATTGTAATTGGCATTTCCATCTCCTGTGACAATTCCTTTTTCTTTGTATTTGAAGACTTCAAGCCCCAATCTTGTAATTCATGTATTGTAATATACAATAAATTGTTGAAAAGTCAGACATGTTTCTGAAGCCTTCAAAGTCCTCTCTTTTAGTTCCTTACAGAATACGTAATGAAACTACTGTGAAGTTGGATATGGAACCTCAGTCCTTGGGAAACAGATGCAAGAAATCAGGTCATCTCATCGTCATCTGTCAGCTATATAGCAGGTTTGAGGCCAGCCTGGGATACATGAGACCTTCTCACCACTATCTCACTGCCCAAATAAATAAGTAAACAAGCAAACTAAATAAATAAGTAGCACAAATAAATAAATAGATAGCACAAATAAATAAATAGATAGCACAAATCATCAGAATTGCCTTGCTCAGTCTTCCTATGGGAGTATGCTTTGGCACTTGTTATCCCACCTCCTTCTATCTGCTTCCAGTCTCCCTCTCTTTGGGGTCCAAATGACCCTTTCATAGCGGGCATATATCTCATATTTGCATGCAATTCCTAACAGTAGCAAAATTACACTTATAAAGTAGCAATAAAAATAATGTTACGGTTGGGGGTCACCACAACATGAGGAATTATAATAAAGGATCACAGCATCAAGAAGGTTAAGGACCACTGGACTAGGGACAACTGCCCACTCTTTGTCTATGAGCTCAACTGTTTCAACTTCCATGTGAGTGGGAGCATGTGGTTAAGGGATCTAGCCCCTGGCTTGTCCTCTGCCTGCCTTTTCCACTCTGCTTGGTAACTGAACAGTTTCCAAGTCCCTGGAAGAATATGTTCCTGGGCTGGTGAGATGGCCCAGTGGATAAAGGCACTTGCTGCCAAGTCTGATAAACTTAGTTCAGTTCCTTGGCCCCATGTGGTAGAAGGAGAAATGAACTTAACGCGGTGTCCTTTGACTTTGTGCTTGCACAAAACAAATGTGTGTGTGTGTGTGTGTGTGTGTGTGTGTGTGTGCATATAAATAAAAGAAATTAAAACAGGGACTGTGGCCCTCCCCTTTCTTGTGTGTGAGTCTCAGAGGCCTTTGGTACTTGGCCCCTGGGAACTTCCTCAGCTCTCCTTCAGCAGTCCTCTTCCTGGCCCTGATCGTCAACACAGCCTTACCTGGTGTACATAGTCCTCTTGTCAGTACCCCAGCTGCCTCAGTTCCTAACTATTCTCAAGCAGAAATCCTTTCTTATCCTTGCCTTCAACAACACCAGCTTCCTTACTTTATAAATTGTGCTTGCCCTCCCGATTCCAGAGATGACTCTGGAATTGTTTCTGTCAGCAGCTTCCAGGCACACATTAGCCATGGCCAATGTGTTCTTTAACAGCTGTTTTCATTACTAACGTTTTTTGTTAGTTACACAGTTACCGAGGCCAGCTAGGCCTGCTCAATGGGCACTCCGGTCTCAGGAGTTGGGTCAGTTCTTGGGTCACACTAAGATGTTTTCCATTGACATTTCTTTCTTTCTTTCTTTCTTTCTTTCTTTCTTTCTTTCTTTCTTTCTTTCTTTCTTTCTTTCTTTCTTACTTTCTTCCTTCCTTCCTTTCTTTCTTTCTTTTCCTCTTTTCTTTCTTTCTTTCTTTCTTTCTTTCTTTTTTTTTTTTTTTGCTGTGAGGTTTTATTCATGTTCCTTGTTAAGTAAACCAGTTTAATGACTTCCAAAGGTCAACTGAAAAAGTCAACCTGTGTACCTATTAAATATACATAGAAGTTAGTATATCTATGGAGGATGTTTTTGGTTTCGAGAAAGGAATATCAGGTGAGTCAAGAGACAGGAGATTCATAATCTGCCTTTAGCCATACCTACTGTAATGGTTGGGGGTCCCTCCGTGTGAAGAGACTAGAAAGTGGGGGGGGGGGGAATTATGCCAAGTTAGGATCTCATCACAGGGTGAGAACACTACGAAGAATGGAGTTTCGAGTGAATTTCTTGAAAGCTAGTTGCTTGAACTTAGTAGAGAGAGATGAGAGCTGGGTTCTGCTGATCAGACTTGATTTAACACCTGAGGTCAGCTCCTGTAGTGTTTCTGTCTGCACGTCGTTACAGCAACCCTCATTCCTCCTCCTGTACTGTGCTTGGTTTTTTGAGCCTGGAACTCAAGTGCAAGCATCCCTGGCTACAGGACTTGGGATGATGGAAATGCATCGTGGCCTTTAACCTTTAGTGAATCCCAGTGATGAACTGGGGACCTGGAGGCGACAACCTTTGTCTGTTAAGAGCCAAATAGTAAACATTTTAGACTTATGTGCTCATACAGTCCTTGCTGGCTTCTCCATTCTGACAGTATAGGGCAGAAGAAGAGAAGACAATAAGAAAATAAATCAACATGATTATGTTCCAATAAAGTTTTATTTACAAAAGCAATTGACTAGGACCAGTACCCTGACACCACAGTTTACTATCCTCATCCCCAGACTGAACTGTTGAGAGTCCTTGGACTTCAGTGTTTTACTTAACTGTGTCTTAGTGTGTGATAAATTAGGGTTGATTTTTGTTTTTTCCCTCTCTCTCTCTCTCTCTCTTTTTTTTTTTTGGTTGTTTTGTTTTGTTATTTTTTATTTGATTGATTGAGTTTTTGAAAACTAAAAGAAAAGAGTAAGAGGGCCAGGCTCACGTGGCACCTCTGGGAAACCAGAAGTCCTGGGCTGGCTACTAGGCGGCAGGTGGTGGTGCTATCAACTAAGCTTACTCAAGAAACCCTGGGGCACTTCTCTAGCAGACCTGGCTGTGTGATATTTCCTAACTCTGTCTCCAGCTTGGAATCCTATATCTACCTACCATCAGGAGTATTTGGAAAGAATGGGGAGGAGCTGAGATGCCTGGCTTTGAGTTTCCCAAGTCTCCATTAAAGTGCAGGTGCTGTGGGCAAGGCATTCATTATCGACTCTCCTGGTTGTAGTCACATTGTCTGATGGCATGGCCGGGCAAGAGGGTTGATGCACAAGCATAGCTGGGTGGGGTCCAAATCCACCTTCCCTTAATGTCTAGTCTGGGGAAAATAGTGTTGAATAACTATGGAGGGCTTCATATGTTCTACAGCCTCAGCTAAAAGTTAAAGTTAAATAAATCGATCCAGGACCACAGAGGCAGAGGCAGAGAGGCAGAGACAGAGAGGCAGGGGCAGGGGCAGGGGCAGAGGCAGATGAATTTCTGTGATTTTTAACGTTAACCTAGTCTATGTAATGAGTCCCAGGCCAGGCAGGGATACATATTGAGACTCTGTCTCAAAAAAAAAAAAAAAAAAAAAAAAAAAGTTTTAAATAGGCATTGCAACATCTTCATGATTTTGCTAACATATCTAAATTATACACAAAATTTATTTCATTATGGCATTTTCATATATTCAAACGTTTTATCATATTCACCCCCGTTTAAACTCTCTTGAGCCTCTCACGAATTTACTGCCTAGTTTGTTCTCACCACCATCAAATCCAGCAGTTCCTACTGTGGGACAACAGACCTTGCCAGGAAACTTGGTAAGGTAGAGTGGGTCTGAGTTCCTGGAAACTGGGTAAGCACCTCCCTGCTTGCTCCCTGCCAGATTCCTGGCCTGCAACACACACCACACTTCCCACATAAGGAAACATGGCCTGTGGTCACATAGGCACAGAACAGAGTTCTCCATGCTCATGAGGTACCTAGAGGCCCTGAGGGTTCAGCCAATGAGCTCCCCTTCTCAGACACTCCTCTCTGCAAAAAGTATTTACTCTCTGGTGCACCCTGAGAAGTTAGTGTGCATCCATTTTCCATGATAAACAACTAATCAACTGTTTGGAGCCAAGGACTGTCTCTTGCACCAAAACCACCATAGGAGCCGGGCGTGGTGGCACACGCCTTTAATCCCAGCACTCGGGAGGCAGAGGCAGGTGGATTTCTGAGTTCGAGACCAGCCTGGTCTACAAAGTGAGTTCCAGGACAGCCAGGGCTATACAGAGAAACCCTGTATCGAAAAACCAAAAAAAAAAACCAAAAAAAAAAAAAAAAAAAAAACCAAAAAAAAAAAAACAAAAAACAAAAACAAAAAACACCATGGGGAATCACGGAGAAAGCCTTCGGGACAGAGGTGCTGCCTAAGTCTCCCATAGAAGGCCTCTCTGCCTTTCCAGGCAATCACCACTACCTTTGACAGTGAGCTAAACTGGAGTTCTCACTTCCTTGACCCCAGGCTCGTTGCTGTAGGCCCCCAACTGCCTCGTCGAGGGCCCATGGAGCCCTGACCCTTCATTCCTGACTCCTCTGTGCAGCATTCTAGCGGCAACTAGATGTCCGGGGGTCAGGGAACCCTAATTTTGGCCTGTGTTCTCCCACCCCAGAGCGGTGCTTGGTGCTTCCCTGAAGCCCAGCACCCAACGGAGGCTTGGGATAAGTTCAGTCAAGCTCCCTGTGTTTTACCTTCCCAGTGGCCATGCCCAGCAGCAGGGCAGAATGCAGTCCCACACCTATTTTCTCTTCTGTGAGGGCAGTGGAGGCCAGAGAGGGTTGGTAACCTCAGGTGATCATCACAAGATGCCGAAGCCTACTGGTGTACAATATGGGTGTGTACAGCCCTCTGTAGCAGGGATTTCACAGCTGATATGAAATATCAGAAAACATGTAGCAAGTAAGACAAGCATGTTAGAAGAGCCGAAGCGGTGTGTAGTTGGTGGCACTTTGTATTAGACAAGGAAAGAATTCTGGGAGGCCCCAGGGTCACTGTGGAGAAGACAGGTTCTGAAGACTAGAGTGGGCATTTATCTTCAGTAGTGGAATCGTGAGATAGGTGTTTGGAGATAGAGAAAGCACCAGGTTGACCATAGATGGGCTAGGTTGGTGAATCAGGAAGAACAATCAGATGATGCAGTTCTTAAATATAATGCATGGCCATTTGATTTCATTGTAATAAATAAGAACAACAGAGCTAACCCCAGGCCTGTGAAGGGGCTTGACAACTCTGGAGGCTGTTGTGCAAGTCAAGCAGGAAGAGAACCAAGGGCTTTGGAAAGGAGAGAAGACTTCAAACCCAATCCCAGCTCTGCCATTTACTAGCTGAGTGACTTTGGGCAGCTTGTTTAATTTCTCTTTTGGTTTCTTCGTAAGTAAAACGTGGGCAGCGTCCATCACACGTGGGTCTGGGGCCACAATGTGCCAGCCTTGTCTGGATGGGCCAGGTAGATATTTTCCTTTCTGTAGGGCGGAGTTTGCTGCCAGTGCAAGGAAGGGGGAAGCGCATCAGCGGTGTGTAAACAAGCGAGCAGAGCTGTGTTCTAATAAAACTTTATTTGCAGACCAGATCAGCTCGTTGAATTTCATATTTGAGTCATAGTTTGTCAACCTCTGCTATAAAAGATGAAGTGAGCCTTTTTCTGAAGAGAAATGGGGGAGGAGTAGATGGGGAGGCAGACAGGAGGTAGGGGTTACTATATTCAGAATGTAAAAAAAGAAATAAAGATTTAAGGAAAGAGAGAAAATAAATGTATCTCTTAAATAAATAAACAAACAAACAAATAAAAGAGTAAATGAAATAATATTTACAAAGCAGTTACTACAAAACAGAATTAAAGCTGGCCTGCTGGGGCACATCTTTACTTCCAGGACCCCAGAGGCAGAGGCACATGAATCTTTGTGACTTCAAGACCAGCAGAGCAGAGCTATGTAGTAAAGCCCTGTCTCAAAAAGAAAAATTCTTTTAATCAGGAATTGAATATTTTAATGATTTTATTAACATATAGAATTATGCACAAAATGAGTTTCATTGTTATATTTTCATATATGCACATATTTTTATCACATTCTCTCCCGTTACCCTCTTTTGTACGCCCTCCTCTTCCCACCCAGTCCTTCTACTTCATGGTTTTGTGGGGGGTGGGGGAGCGGGATGAGTTTAGTTCAGATTGTTTACAAGAGCATGAGTGAGGGATTTGCTGGTGCCTGGGCTCTTTACCAGTGGCTACACCACTGAAGAAAATGTCTCTCCCTGCCAGCAATCATTAACCATCTATATAAATGCTCACAGAGGGGCACTGGCACACCCCTCCCCACTCCGTGGTAGATGTCAGTGGGTCCAGTCTTGTACACATCCTGAACAGATAAAGTGTTGAGTTTAATAGTGTGACAGCCTGGAAGACAGCATCCCATAACACCCCTCACCTTCTGCTCACTCTTATTCCCTGTGCTCCTTCTTTCTCTATGCTCCCCTGAGCCTTGGAGGAGGTGACATGGTGTCCCTTTCAGGCCTGACGTTTCAACACCGTTTAAACAGCCTTTTATTCTCAGCACCTTGACCAGATAAAAGTCTCTGCAGGAACCACTGCCCACTACAATGGAAGCTCCTCTGGCTTGGCACTAACGTAGGGGGATGGAAATAGTTATTTTGCAGGTAATATGGTTTAGCAGGACCTTCACCATCGAGGCCAATACCACCCCTGGGCTCCGGCTTTCAACCACATTTACAGCGCTGTAACTTTGGCCAACTCCTTTCACTTCTCTGAATGGCTCGTACCCCATCACCACAATGCTGTAATTGATACTGATGTGTATATATGCTTATCACTCCTTTTTCTGTCCTGCTGGCTATAGCAATATCCCCTTAAGATGGATTTCAGAACCAAGAGTTTGGGCATTTCTTAAAGGTGCCATTTACTAGCAATATAAGGAAAGAAACATTCCTTGGTTACAGTCATAAACAAGAAGCAGGTCCCGGTCTGGGTTGAGAAGAAAGGAAGCTGTATCAGTCATCCAATCTCTTTCCCTCAAGGCTTGGGGGAGCAGGGGGTAGGAGTGGGGGAAGATGTGTTTGATTCCTGCCCCCCCCCCCCAACCACCACCACCACTGGTTATGGATAGGAACTGTGTAAGGGGATTGTAGTGACAGGGTGCCCCCTACTGAAGATAACGGGGAATTACTAGTTCTATCTGTAATCAGTTCTAGCTGTAGCTACCATTACTATATTCAGAAATCTAGTTTCAGCTAGAGATGGTTGTTCACACCTGCAATCCCAGCTACCAGGGAAGCTATGAAAGAAATATCTTGATTTGGAGGCCAGCCTGTACTACATAGCAAGACTCCATCTCAAAAAGTAAACACAGATCTCACCACTCAAGCTTCTTTGAGAACATTTAACACAGCAGTATTTTGGTAGATTCTTTCTTGCTCTCTTCCTCTCTTCCTCTCTTCCTCTCTTCCTCTCTTCCTCTCTCTCTCTCTCTCTCTCTCTCTCTCTCTCTCTCTCTCTCTTTCTCTCTCCTTCCCCCCTCTCTCCTTTTCTTGTTGGAAGCTCCATTTGTTCAGACAGGGCTCCGCTGTGTATTTCAGACTGGCCTTGAACTTGTGGCCCTCCAGCACCAGCTTTCTAACTCCTGAGATACAGGCATGCACCACCACATATATCACCACCATATATATCTTATTCTTGGTGAAAACACCTTCACTTCAGGCTGTTCTTCACCGGAGCCCATTTGAGGACTATTTCCGCATATTGGCACAGTAGCCAGCACAGACAAATGGGCTGGCCAGGATTTATTTCATTGTTCTTTAGCTTTGCTTAAGTGGCAAGTCTCTCAGGTAACTGTGTTTTATCAGCTCAAATTCTTGTGTATTTCATCCTCTGGGCCATTAGGATAAGAACTCTCTTTGTTTGACTTTACTCTAAAAGCACTGGGCCTTCCACCTAGCATGGGAACCATTCTTGATAAATACCCAGAACCCTCAGGCTGCAGTGGTGTCTACTTCCTGCTTTGATGACCATACAGGGTGACCTTCATCACACAACTGACTTCCCCGGAAGCCTGACTTTTATACCAAGTGGGCTGATCTGGAAAGACAGTGGACAGGGATTGGTGGGACATGTTAGTCGGTTTCTAGATACCTGACCAAGAAGGACTAGGTCTGAAAGATTTCGCTAACTGTAAAGTGTGGGCCTAGGTTTGCTTGCTTGTTTTTAGACAGGAGCTTGCTCTGTAGCCCCTTCTGGGATAGTAATGGATATGAAGCCCATGTTGGTCCTGAACTTGCAACAATCCTCCTGTCTCAGTCTCTTGAACACTGTATCTGGCAATGTTTGTTTATTTTGAACTCTCAGTTTCTCAGTGTTCTTGTCAGGCTCCAGCCAGGGGATTTGCATGTAGACATGATCAGTCAGTATTATCCTCTGAAGGCTTTGCATACGCCGTGGGCATATTAGCCTCCCAACTGCCTTGGAAGATTTGCAAGAACTAGGCAAATGCTCGGTTATGTCTAATGGGGTTCTATCCTGAGACCCAAAAGCTGAGTTGTGGGACTGACAAGTCTTCCTGATTTGCCCAAGACCAAGGGAAACTAGAGGGATGGAACCTTGATTTCCAAATTACTGAGGTCTTGGGTAAACTGGGAGGAGCTGATTGCCTCACTGGTTGAAAGGATCAAGACCTTGTCTGTAATCAGGGTTCAGGAGCATGTAGAGCCATCTAATAGAGAAACCTGAGAGAGACAGGATAAGAGAGACTCTCAACTTGTCTCTTCAGAAATGACCAGGAATCGAGAACAGTACATCGGTATTATCAACTGAGCGATCGAGTCTGGAGTACAGAGGGCCAGGGACCTCTCCCCTGAGTCTAGTGGTTAGGATTTGACACTCTCAGTGGGTCAGGGGTTCCAACAGAACGCCCATCATTTATTCCTTCCTCTTTACATGTTCCACTGTCACACTCAGAGCACTCATGAGACTTGACAAGTGAGGGTGTGGCAAAAGGTCTGAATTGTATCTAAGGACTCATATGGTACATCTGCCGGCACCCTTCCTGAGACATCTGGATGCCTTGGCCAAGGCTCACAGAGAGTTCAGAGAAGAACAACAGAAGCAAGGCAGTAACTAGGGGTGATAAACATACCCATGGGCAGAGAAGGAGAGCGGCAACAGCATCTCTGGTTAGCTGTGAAGCTATGGTGCAACATCCAGGAATCTCAGCGTAAAGACACCCAAAGAACTGAAGTTACGCATCTTGGGAAATTTCCCGACTTACTTGGAGAAGTAAACACCACAGGAACGTAACCAAGAGCTGTTATGGGCGTGAAGGCAGGCGATGGGGATTATTATTACAAACACAACCTGGGGCTATCATTACACAAACTGCCTAGCAAATCTTGAGACATACAAACCATAATCACACCAAGCTATTATGAAAACAAAGCTGCTATCAAGGACACACACTTGAAATAGGAATGACCTGACATAGGTCAAGGTTCAGGGGGGTTTCCAATCAAATGTCTGGGTAACCCCAAATCAAGAAATAGAACTTCAACGTTATCCCAGAGAGCCACCCGCAAGGCTCACCTTCTTCTTCTTCACGGAGACTCACCATAGGTCGGCCTTATCGGTTCTTGAGCTTCAGATAAGTGACAGCCCAGGTAATTCTTCGTTTTCCTGTGTATGAAGATTATCCATGTCATGGCATCGGGCTGTGGTTTGTATTTTCAGCACTGAATGGGAATCCATCAGAAACGTGCATGATAGACTCACCCGTTCTTTCAGGCGGTCATTTGTGCTATTTCCGGCTCGGACTTCCGAGGCAAAGGACCACCATGGGACTTCCCACTGCATGGATTTTTGTTAAATTCAGTACATTTCTGCTGTGTGTGGGTCTGCATGTGCCTCAAGCACCTGTGTGAAGGTCAGAGAACAACTTGGGGACGTCAGTTCTTCCCTTTCTCCACGTGGGTCCTGGGGATTGAATTCAGTGGGCCTTGGCCACAAGCCTTTAACCTGTTGAGCTTCCTCACCAGCCCCCCCCCCCCCACCACACACACACACACACACACACACACACACAAAGGTAAGTTTTGTTCTCAGATCAAGCATTGTTCTGGATCCTAACCTTTTTTTTTTTTTTTTTTTTTTTTTTGGTTTTTTGAGACAGGGTTTCTCTATGTAGTCTTGGCTGTCCTGGAACTCACTCTGTAGACCAGGCTGGCCTTGAACTCAGAAATCCTCCTGCCTCTGCCTCCCACGTGCTGGGATTAAAGGCGTGTGCCACCACGCCCAGCTTAATTTTTTTTTCTTGAATGTCACCAACAGAAGTCCTCGAGATCAAGATTCCTATGCTCTTACAACTTGGCTCTTAAAAGTCCATGAAGTAGCGTCAAAATCCTTATCCCCTTTGGCTGTTGTACTGGCTAGTTTTGTGTCAACTTGACACAGCTGGAGTTATCACAGAGAAAGGAGCTTCAGTTGAGGAAATGCCTCCATGAGATCCAGCTGTAAGGCATTTTCTCAATTAGTGATCAAGGGGGGAGGTCCCCTTGTGGGTGGGACCATCTCTGGGCTGGTAGTCTTGATTCTATAAGAGAGCAGGCTGAGCAAGCCAGGGGAAGCAAGCCAGTAAAGCGCATCCCTTCATGGCCTCTGCTCAGTTCCTGCTTCCTGACGTGCTTGAGTTTCAGTCCTGACTTCCTTGGTGATGAACAGCAATGTGGAAGTATAAGCCAAATAAACCCTTTCCTTCCCAACTTGCTTCTTGATCATGATGTTTGTGCAGGAATAGAGACCCTGACTAAGACAGCTGTGCTATTGGGAAATGGTGAAAACTTGAGTGGATAGGAGGTCACTGTAGAAAGGAGGTCATGAGGGTGTGTCCTTGGGGAAAATGGTGAGATATTCTCTCTCTCTCTCTCTCTCTCTCTCTCTCTCACTCACACACACACACACACACACACACACACACTGTGTACGTCACCTAGTCTCAATAAAGTAAGTGTGTTCCCACCGTAGTCACCAGCCTATGTACAGAAACATCAGGGCCAAGTGACAGTGGACTGAACGGAAGAGCCAAAGTCAGTCTTTCCTCAGTCCCGTTGATTTTCTTAGGGTTCTGTCGCAACCGCAGAAGGCTAGTTAACAGGAGTGAATGGCTTCTCTCTTTCTGGGGAAGTTGAATGTGTTTGTAAGAGAGCTGGCTTGTAGATAATTCATTTCCAGTGAGTGTGATGGGCATGTGTCTGAGATTCCAGCACTTGGAAGACTGAGGCAGGAGAATTGCTGTGAGTTTGAGGTCTAAGTTTGGCTACTTGTTGAGTGCCAGGACAGCCTGAGCTACAGACAGACAGACAGACAGACAGATAGACAAAAGAAGAAGGAGGGGGAGGAAAAGGAGGTGGAGGAGAAGGAGAAGAAGGAGAAAGAGAGGAGAAGGAGAAGGAGAAGGAGAAGGAGGAGGAGGAGGAGGAGGAGGAGGAGGAGGAGGAGGAGGAGGAGGAGGAGGAGGAGAAGGAGAAGGAGAAGGAGAAGGAGAAGGAGAAGGAGAAGGAGAAGGAGAAGGAGAAGGAGAAGGAGAAGGAGAAGGAGAAGGAGAAGGAGAAGGAGAAGGAGGAGAAGGAGAAGGTGCTTACCACACACGTTCAATCCCTGGAACCCAAGTGAGGGTGGAAGGAGAAAACTGATTCCAAAAAGAGTTGTCTTCTGACCTCCGCACACACATGTTGTGGATAGGCCTGGTGCTGTTTATATGTTGATGCTAATTCCACTCTCCTGGGAGGTGTTGCAGACAAGGAGTGAGTCAAGTACTCAAGTGAGTTCTTGTGAACTTATCCCCTAATGAATAAAGAAGCCCATCACTGGGCGATTAGGAGGGACTTCCAGGTTGGATGGAGGAAGAGAGGAAGCAGGAGAGAGTAGGACCTCTTTTTAGATAGGGATAGCATGAGGACAAGATGTAATGACGAGTGTCTCCCAGTTTCAACGGTGAATCCTTTAGGATTCGCCACCAGAGGATTTGGATTTAATAAGTTAGGATTTCAGTTGTTGTGCCCAGAGATTGAGTTATCATTGTTTCTGAACTAAGTTTGTGTTGCATTTCCTTCACAGGGTGCCTCATGTGGGTTCAAGAGAGAAAAGTACAGCGGCAAAGAGTGGGTTTGCCTGAGGTACACCACAAAGGTCATGGGGTTTTGAAGCACTGGGTTGGTATGGCAGCGACCCTCCTGAAGGAACTTAGTGAGCTGGATGGAGAGATTTTGGAGCTCTGAGTTAAAGAGTCTCCATGAGATAAGAACAAGCCGACCAGCCTGGCAGGACTGAGAGTAGCTGGGAAAAGCACGGGAACTTGCCGATTCTTTTGGTATTTCCCACAATAAACACACATGCTGTGAGGCATGTGCCTGTACACGCATCATACAAAAACAATGATAGTAATAAATCTGACTTTTTAAAATTCAAAATCAGACAATAAGAAACTAAAACATTTATATGAGAACATTTCCTAAGCCAAGCAAGGTGATTCCAGCACTTGGGAGGTGGGAGCAGGAGGACCCAGAGGGAGTCCGAGGTCATCTTCCTCTATTGAGTGAGTTCAAGGCCAGCCTGGGCCACATGCTGTGTAAGTCAGTCCACTAATCCTCCTGCCTCATCAAGCCACACTTGGATGCAGTTGCTTCTTTGGTCTATTCTTGCTGCCCTGTCTAGGGTTTGTTTACATCTCCCCAAGACATGTTGCCCTTGGTTCCTGAATACAGATGAGTTTGGGAGAAGTTTCATTGCCTCTGCCCAGCAGTCTGAGGGGGCAAACCCAACATGGCTGACTTCACCAAATGGTATGTCATCACACACCTCCAGGTCGTAGTTGTGCTTCCCCTGCTGTCGCTAAGGAGCCAGTGGAGGCTGTGTTACCTACCCAGAAAGAGTGTGTCCCTGTGAGGAAGGGATTGCAACAGACTATCACAAACACATGGCATCTTCCACGTTAGCCTATGCTTTGACAGGAAATTAAATACAAAAGAGGAAGAGAACAAGGTACTGACTTTCTAGTCTTTATGGGGGAAACAAGGAATGGTCATGTGACTCCCAGTCTAAATGAATCAAAACTATTCTGACTTCAATAAACTTGCTGAGGCAATGCAGCCAGAAGTGGTAGTTGTTACAGTATTTTTCCTAATGGGACATAAAGAAACATCAATTCACACCACCACCCCCACCCCCATAGCATGGACAGACCAGATAAACAATGACTCAAAATGAGCTGTGTCACCCAAAACCCAACCACTAAAGTAGGTGGTGACATCCCTGGAGCTCCTGCTCAATGTGTGGCAGTCACCAAAGACTCCTTTTTCCTCTTCCTCATAAAAGTTTATTGCTTATAAAACCTTGGAGATGGGACCCATGAATCTCCCTCCTCCCTCAGGAAAGGACATTTTAGTTTCAAAGAAGAAGGAAGAGGAGGAGGAAGAGGAGGAGGAGACAAGATCACATACAGGCCATCCATCAGATACCAGTGAATAATAACATTTGCCCACAAATCTGATGGCCTGTGTTGGATCCTTGGATCACACGGTAAAAAATGGAAGGAGAGAGTGGATCCTGAGAGCTGGCCCCTGGCCACATGTGCACCGTATATGCATGCATATTCACACATATCTCACACACCATAATAATAATAATAACAACAACAATTATAATAATAACAAATTTTTAAAATCACATCCCAAAAGGAAGGAGCAGGAAAATAGCAAAAAAGAAACACTGGATCAAACAAAGACTGAAACCCAGCAGCGTGAACACCAGATTCTGCAGTTCAATATCGGGCATCCAGGTCACATGGGGTCATCATACGCTCGCTCTCCAAGGGGCCTATGCACCTCCACCTGCAGTCCATACAGCCAGGGCCTGACAGGTGCCACTGCCTGTCTCAGGTTTCCTCAGCCAGCACTCATCTTCCTAGCATACTAGGATCATGGCCTCTCTCTCCATTATGATGGGGGGAAAAGACACATTTAATCAAATTACACGGAGACTGAGCAGACGGGGAAAGCACAGCTGGGAGAGATGTGTGTCATCTTTGAAGGATGCCATGGTGGTAATGAGCTGGAACCAGTCATCCATCCACACAGGAATTTCCTCCCCAGGGCACACCTCATTCTGTGCATTCCATTCTATAAAACGTGCCACTCACAGTCGGCAAATGAGTGTGCAGCATGGGGACAGAGAGGCATTTGTGTTTCTGTCTTGGGTATCTCAGCGAGGCCTGGAAAGTGAACAATTAAAACAACCGATAGAAAAGTACACATGAGGCAGAAGTCACTGTGCTGTGTGCCTGTTCTTCCACAGGGTGGCTCACAACCCTCCAGACCTCCAGCTACAGGGGCTTGACACCCTCTTCTTACACATAAAATAAAATAAATACGCATTTTTCCACTGATTAATTTATTCATTTGTTCACTTTACATCCTGATCTCAGCCTCCCTCTCCTCCCGGTCCTTCCCTCACATGGCCCCTCCCTTCATCCCTCTCCTCTTCTCCTCTGAGAAGTGGGGAGACCACCCTAGGTACCACCCCACCCTGGCATATTAAGTCACCGCAGGACTAGGCACATCCTCTCTTACTGAGGCTAGACAAAACAGCCCAGTTAGAGGAACAGGATCCACAGGTAGGCAACAGAGCTGGGGAGAGCCCTGCTCCAGTTGTCGGGGTCCTGCATAAAGACCAAGCCGCACACTTGTAACATGTCGCTTCTGTCTCCGACCAGCAAAAAAGAGTGACGACACAGCGTTCTTCTCAAAGCAGTTTATTCAGGAAGCTTTCAACATGCAAGCAGGAATCTCCTCTAGCCCCAATCGCAATCCCTTATATAACCCCTCAACCACGCCCCATCAGCCCAGTCCGCGTAATCTCAGTTCATTGGCCTTCATCAAATGGCCTGATCTTGCATCATGGTGGGCCTGCGCAGCTCTCACGATGGACGTGCCTTATTTTCAGGTGTATGAGGAAGTCAGGTGCAAGTCATTAGACTTGGCTACAGTCCCGGGCACCATCTTGGGATAACCGCCACACCCACTCCCCACAGTAACATATGAGTGGGAAGCCTAGGTCCAGCCTGTGTATGCTCTTTGGTTGGTGGTCCGATTTCTGGGAGCTTCCAAGGGTTCAGGTTAGTTGACTCTGTTGGTCTTCCTGTGGAGTCTCCTTCCAAACTCCCTCTAATATTTGGTTGTGGGTCACTGCATCTGTTTCAGTCAGCTGATGGGTGGAGCCTCTCAGAAAACAGTTATGCTAGGCTGCTGTCTGCAAGCATAACAGAGTATCATTAACAGTGTCCAGGATTGGTTTTTACCCATGAGATGGCTCTCAAGTTGGGCCAGACATTGACTGGCTATTCCCTCTGTCTCTGCTCCATCTTTGTCCCTGCATTTCTTATAGGCAGGACAAATTTTGGGTGGAAAGTTTTGTGGATGGGTTGGTGTCCTTATCCTTCCTCTGGGAGTCCTGCCTGGCTACAGGGGATGGCCTCTTCAGGCTCCATATCCCCACTGCTAGGAGTCTCAGCTACAGTCACCCTCATAGACTCCTCGGAGCCTCCCCCATCCCAGGTCTCTGGCACATTCTAGAGATGCGCCCTCCACCCCAACTCTCACTGATTTTCCTTCACTCTCTCGGCCCTCTCTCCCCATCTCTCTCTACACCTAACCCTCACCCACCCTGTGAAATTAGGAAATATCATCCCAAGTGAGTGAGGTAACCCAGACCCAAAAGGAAATCCATGCTATGTACTCATTTTTAAGTGGATATTCGTCATAAAGTACAGGATAACCATGCTACAATCTACAGAGCCAAAGAAGCTAAATAACAAGGACGGCTCAAAGGAGGATGCTTGAATCCACTCAGAAGGGGAAATAAAACAGTAGTCAGAGGTAGATGGAGGGAGGGAATAAATAAATTAAAAAAAAAAAAAAAGTTCTAGTGACTTCTCTTGATCGCCACCTGGTGGACACATTTCTAATTTCCAATCGGATGACAAACTGGGCTGGGATCGCTTAGATTCCTCTCCTGGGGGACCAGATTTTGTTTCAGTTCTCCAGCCCTTTGCACAGTTAGCACATGATAGACAACCAGAAATCCTGTTGAAAGAGTAAACACTTATGCAATATGAGCCGGATAAGGTATGGAAGTCCTCTACGAACTGCTACTGGGGAGGGGTAAAGGGTGGGTGGGTGGGGAGGTGGGTGAGAAGCTGAGAAGCAGACTTCTAGGCCTTTCTGACTGCAAAGGCCAGTGCAGGACGGGGACTGAGCAGGAAAATCCATTCCAGGCTCCAAAGAACCTGAAACCGGTTCCCAGAGTTCTTGCAGGGAGCCTGACAGAATTTTCTATGAACCTAACTAGAGTCTTATAATGGAACAGACACAAGCCCTCTCCCCAAAAGGAACATAAAATGACTTAACTTATCCATGTCACTTTAGCACTGACCCCAACTCCACAGCTCCAAGCCCCCAGAGAGCAGACCTCAGGACATCAGCCAACAGTTATCCTTCTGTTGGAGAGAGCCTTCACTGAGAGGTCCAGCAGCTATTCATAGATTTAGAAATAGAACTCTTAGCTGGGCACAGTGCTGCATGTGTGTAAATCCAGAATTCCAGAGACAGAGGCAGAAGGATTATTAGAAGTTCAAGGTCACCCTAGGCTACAGAGTGAGACTGTGATTCAAATATAAAACATATGCTGGCTGTAGTAGCCCATGCTTTTAATTCCAGCACTCAGGTAGATCTGTGAGTTCCAGATCAGCCTGGTCTATATAGTGAATTTTAGTACATCCAGGTCAATATAATGAGACCTGTTTCAAAAAGAAAGGAAAGAAGGGAGGAAGGGAAAGGAAGGAAGAAAGGGAAAGGAAGGAAGAAAGAGAAAGGGAGGAAAAGGGAGAGAGGAAGGAGAGAGAGAAAACAAAAAAATTAATGGGTGGCAAGAGAGTTCAGTGGGTAGAGGCCCTTGCTGTCAAGCCTGAAGACCTGAGTTCAGTCCTCAGGACCCACGTGGTAGAGAGAGCCAACACCTGTAGGTTGTCCTCTGATCTGCACATGTGCACTCTAAATAAACCTACTAAAAAATGAAAGAAGGCTCAGAGGCGTAGCACTGGTGATATGGCTTCATTGGTAAGAGTTTTGTTTACCGTGCATGATGCCCTGGGTTTGATCCTTACCACCGGGCTAGGTTCAGTCCCCAACATCATATATACTGGGTGTGGTGGCACATGCCTGCATTCACAGGACTTAGGACGTGGAGGCTGAAAGTTCTTAGGTTCAAGGTCATCCTTGGCCACATTTGTAGGCTCAAAGCCAACCTAGAATATGTATGTGGTTCCCATCTCAAAATAATAAAGAATAAGACCAGGAACATAGCTCCAAAAGAGGCTGGGTATGTTGGCATATACATGTTACACCAGTACTGGCTTCTACATGCACCCATGTACACACATGAAAAATGCATCTTTATTATTATACAGTATTCTTTAGTTTTACAATGTTGGCTCCAGTAACCTTTGAAATGCCCCCCACCATAAAAACAAACAAACAAACAAGCAACAACAACAATAGCAATAACAAAAAAAAACCCTCTGTGTTCCTGGGCAAAAGTTAATGAGCCTTCACTGACAATCTCTGCTCTCTCCACTCTCGGCCACACACCGTGGCTCTGATCTCTGCCTACATGTATGTATGCATGGCTACTTTTTAAATAAGGTCAGCTGGTAACCATGGGTCAAGGAGCACCAGAGGGCAGGAGTGTCTTTTCTTTGAAGTTTCAGGACCATCAACTCTACGGAGAAAGACCAAGCTGTTTCTTCTCTGAAGATGAGTGATTTTCAGAGCTTTAAAGTGGTGCCCTCTCTTCCCCGTCCCCAAAATAGCCAACACAGCTCACCTGTGCTTCCCTCTGCTGGGTCGTGCGATTGAACCACTCCAAGCCTCTGCAATCTGAGTTACACAACGGTGAAGCATTTTTTTTTTCTAAAGGTGAAGATTTCATTTGTGCTGTTCAGCTGATTCTAATCAGCAACGTGGGCTGAAACAGCAATTCTTTAGCTGGTGTGCTGTGAAGATAGGTTTGGAAAAGATAAGTTTGATGTAGACAAAACAGACTCGATTATATTACATAGGTACAAAACGCAGTGTATATAGTACACCAAGGTCTACATTCAAACCTGACACACACACCACACATGCACACACCATACATACATACATACATACATACACACACACACACACACACACACCCTTAGTCCTTTGACTTAGCTATGCTAACAGTTATGGGAAATTTTCTAAAGCCATTGGTCACAAGCCCCTAGGAAAATCTGATGCTTCCTTTAAAGAAAATGGCCATGAGCTCAGCACTTCCCAAAGTAGACCTGGATAACTTACTTTTCCGGATGTTGTGTCAAATGCCTGACAAGAGACAATTTAAGGAAGGAACCAAGAAGAGATGCAGTCTGCCACAGCAAGGCAAGCATGCCAGCGGGAGTCTGAGGCAGCTGGTTACATTGTTTCCAGACAGGTAAGAAACAAAGGAATGCTCAACTCACCTTCCCTTAAAAAAATGTGATTGTGTAACTACATGTTCGCGTTGTGTCTGTTTGAGTTTGTACAGGTGAGTGCAATCTTCCCCTAGAAGGCAGAAAAAGAATGTAGGACCCCCCTGGAGCCAGAAGGTGGTGGTTGTACAGGGCCCAGTTGTGAGTGTTGGCAACTGAACTCAGGTCCTCTGCAAGGGCAATGCAAATTCTTACCCGATGAGCCCACGCTCCATCTCCCCACCTTCCTCTCATCCTGACAAAACCCAGCACATGAGATTCTGTCCCCTCATATTCAGGGTAAGTCTTCTCTGAATGCACTTTTATAAATCCACACAGTGTTGTTTCCTAGGTGCTTCTAATCCAGAGAAATTGACAAAGAAGACCAACCATTACAGAACTCCTGGGCATGCGGGGACCCCAGGCCAAGGTCTCCCAAAGTGTAAATGTGGCACAAATGGGGTCCTGGCTCTATAGATCTCAGTGGATGTGGAGTTAAGCGGTGTGCCCCTCCAGTACATCAGATGAGATTCTGAGGCTCTAGGCTTCAGACCTTCTAGAAGTGTTCCTCTTTCTTCTATTTTATTCTATGGAACCTTCTAGGAACAATGGCCTCCAAAGAGCTAGGCTTCCTCCAGCTCAGGCCGGCCTCCAAGTGGCCTCTATCTTTCCCACTAGAACCCTGAGGCCCAGGATGGCTACAGACGGAAGCTGCCACCGTTGGCTAATTCCTCTCATTTTTTGTGTTTGACAAGAAAAAGTGTTGGTTACAGCCTTTTAGGTTGGTGGCTCTTTCCTCTCCACACTTAGACGTTCTGCTGTCTTCCTTCTTAGCTCCCTCTGTGTGTCATGATTTCTATCCCCCACTCCCACTACCTTGAAAGCTTCTTCAGTTTTGCTTTATTGTAATTAAAAAATGGGTACCGTGTCTATCAATTACCTTCTAAATAACTGTGTTTATGCCCATAGACGAGTGCTGTGGTCTGCAACAGGCATCCATTAGTGCAGAAACTTGTAACTGGTTGGAGAGGTGAGAATAGATAACGGTTGAATGCTCTAACCTAAGCATGGAGGTCAATACCACCCCATCCAATGTTCAGAGAACATCACAGAAGAGGGCTGGAAAGACTGTAAGGGAGGAAGGTCAGGAGTGTGGTGGAATGCTGTCTTCCTGGATGACCTGGCCACTGCACTCTTGAATTCTCAGCAAGTGAGTACCAAGCAAGATTTACCATGCCCCACCCTCTCTGAGCTCGTACAGGCAGTTAGTAGTTAGGAAGGGAGGGGGAGGGGCTCACCAGACCCTGCCCTTGATTGAGGAGCTATTGGTGGCTAATGGCTGCTGGCAAGAGGGAGACATTTTCTTCTGGTAACTTGCCCATGCCCAGCATACTCATGTGAACAACCTAAATTAAACTCATAGGGCTAACCCCCCCTGCAAGGAAAGGAAAAAGGAGACTGGGTGGGGGGGGGGAGCAGAGAGTGGGAGAGGAGACAGGAGAAAGTAGTGAGGATGAACAGTGTCAAAGTATATCACATACAAGCATGAAAATATAATGGTGAAACCAGTAATTATGCAAAAGCAATATATGGTAACTTAAAAAAATTCCTGAGTCAGGGTCTCATGTATTTCAGGCTGGCTTCCCGCTTGGGATATAGGCAAGGCTGACCTTGAACTCCTGGTCCTCGACCAAGCGCTGGAATTTCAGGCATGAGACAATCATGCCTTAGTTTTTCTTTCTTTATTCATTGGTTTTTATTGGGGGGTTGGATTTTATTTTGCTTTTCTTAGAGGTAGAATCTCACATTCTGTAGCCCAGGCTAGCCTTAAGGTCATGAACCTCCTGCCTTAACCTCCCAAGTGCTGGTATTAACAGGGTCCTGGGTTTAAGTGGGGAAAGGAGGTGCTGGCAGGGTATGGAGAGATTGAAATAAATGGAAAAGAAAGGTATGGGGAGAAACAGATGGGACCTGCAAGAAACCACAGAAGCACGCGCTGCAGGGCACCTTTGGGTGAAACTCTCCTTAAGCATGCAGATCGGGATGTTCTCGAGCTCACCTGCTTGCTCCCACAGGGCATTGACAATGCAGAGCTCCCTGTTCTGCGTCTTGCCCCACTTGCTCACACAGCTGCACTAATTGGTTTCCTCTCTGCCTGTCAGAATAAAATAACCCCGATTTAAAGGAATAAGAAAGTAACTAATGTTGAGCTTAGCATAAGTGAGCAGGACCCCAGAACAATGAGTTGCCCTGACGGAGTCTCCCTTAAGGAAGAGGCCAGGAGAACGTTTATAATCATAGAATACAAGACATTATGAATTAGGGAACTACGCATAATCTCAAGCTTTTTTACTGTGATCTTAGCTTTGGGGCTGCTAGAGACAAAGAGGTCTCTTAATTATAACAGCTGTGAGTTTTATCTACTGGGAAAATGTTAGCTTAGATACAGAGTTTGATAGTCAACAGCTGTAAAAGGGGCCTGAGATATCTTAACAGCCCCTCTCCATAATCACTGCCCGTGGTCCAGCAGCCTTTGCAAAGGATTAGGGATGGCCCGCCTTTCCTTGGCCTCTAGGGGTCTGAATCAGTTAATCATTGCAGGAAGGAGGAGCTTGAGGAGCGAGGGTGCGGGACAGAGTGGGCGGAGCCCCGCCCCCTCCCTCCCCCCTTCCTGTCCCACCCTCCTCCTGCTGTTTCCCTCTAGCTACTCTCTTGGCTCTCCTGATTTTGTTTTGTGCAATTGGCGCTGGTACTCACTATGTAGCTCGGACTGGCCTCTGATTCTAGCAACCTTCCTGCCTCAGCTTCTGGAGTGCTAGGGTTACAGCCGAGAGCCACTGTGTCCAGTTCAACCCCATTGTGATTTTAATGTCAATGGTTAATGTAAACAAGGTGGTTCAGCCTCCTATCTTCTTCACTTTCTCTCTCCACTGCTCTCAGCTTCTGTCCTCAGTGTAATTCCTTCTCTTCGTTCTTTCCCTGTTCCTGAGTAGTGATTTCCTCTTGCCACTGCAGCAAATTAAACCATCAAGCATATATTCACTACAGTTCTATAGTCCAGGAATCTAAAAACCTTCTCCCTGGAGGGAAGTCCAGGTGCCACAGGAGGTTGCTTCTTGAGGCTAGGAGATAAATAAGCCTTTTCCTTGTCATTTCCTCTTTCGAGGGGCCACGTGTGCACTCGGGTTCCTGGCCCTCTTCCACAGCTTCACAGCAGACCACTTCCTACCTGCATCATCGTGTAGCCTCCTCTGCGTCTGTTTCTGTTTCAGTTTCTATAGTCAAAGCCTGGGCTTTGGCAGTCATAATATGCTGGGCTTGGCCACCCATCCTCAGCACATCAATCAGAGAGACAAGTGACAATAAAAAGGAAGGGAAGAAGAGTTCTTTAGTGTGGCCCCGAGTCCATTTTGTGATACTAACATGATGTTTGGGTTTAAACAGAGAGCCAAAGGTACATATGACCTAACAGAGATGGGATAGTACGTCCAGCCCATGACTGACTTTCATTGTAGGGATGGAACATCAAGGTACTCTGCTCAGCTGTCAGAACTGTGGGAAGTCTCTTCCTGGGTACCCCGTTCTTCCTCTGACCAGCACTGGGCTGCTGGCAAGAGATGCCTGAGGAAAATCCCAGTTCCTTGGTGTGATGGTTTGTATATTCTTGGACCAGGGAGTGGCAGCGTCTGGAGGTGTGGCCTTGTTGGAATTGGTTTGACCTGGTTGGAGTAGGTGTGTCACTGTGGGTGTGGGCATAGGATCCTCACCCTAGTTGCCTGGAAGTCAGTCTTCCACTAGCAGCCTTTGGATGAAGAACTCTCAGCTCCTCCTGCACCATGCCTGCCTGGATGTTGCCATGCTCCCACCTTGATGATAAATGGACTGAATCTCTGAACCTGTAAGCCAGCCCCAATTAAATGTTGTTTTTTATAAGACTTGCCTTGGTCATGGTGTCTGTTCACAGCAGTAAAACCCTAACTAAGACACTTGGGGTCTATGTCTCAGTAGTCTGACAACCAGAGGGGCACAGTAGTCTCTCTTGGGGATATGCTTCCTTCTGCTAAGGCAATTAGTCACAATTCTTCCTCTGATCCCTTGTAGTTAAACTGAGCCTACCCACATAACCCAGAATATTCTCCCTTTCCACGATCCTCAAGATAATTTTATTTGCAAACTCCCTCTGGCACTGCACAACACCATCCACAGAGGTGTGACGTTTTCTTGATCAGTGATTGATTGATAAGGGAGGACCCAGGTCACTATGGATGGGCACCCATAGCTAATAATAACTATGGGCAGGAGTCCTGCATGGGATAAGAACGTGTCTTAGTTTGGGTTTCCATTGCTTCAGTGGAACACCGTGACCAAAGAAAGAACAAATTGGAAAGAGAAAGATTCATTTAGCGCACAGTTCCACACTGTAGTCCATCACTGAAGGAAGTCAGGACAGAAACTCAAACAGGGCAGAAACCTGGAGGCAGGAGCTGATACAGAAGACCATGGAGAGGTGCTGCCTTCTGGCTTGTTCCTCATGGTTTGTGCAGCCTGCTTTCTAACAGACCCCAGGACCACCAGCATAGAGATGGCCCACCCATAATGGGCTTGGACCCTCCACCATTATTAACTAATTAAGAAAATGCTCTCCAGTTTGCCTACAGCCCAATCTTATGGAGGCATTTCCTCAGCTGAGGCTCCCTCCTCTCTGATGACTTTAGCTTGTGTCAAGTTGACATAAAACTGTCCAGCACACAACTGTCCCTTATTCAACTTGACAAACAAACACATCACTGTTAAGCCAAATGTTTATCGTTTTTGTTCATCCCCCAAGATCACACATTAATAAAGACATCACAATATAAAATGTTTTATAAACTTAAAAAGACCTATGGCCTTACAAATTCAAATACTTTAAAAGTTATCTCTTTAAAAAGATCTAGTCTCTTTTAAAATCCAACATCTTTAAAACTCTAAAGTAAACCCCTTCTCACTTAAAGTCTCAACTGGGGGCTCCTATAAAATAAAAAAATAAATACATTTTTACTTCAAGAGAGAAGAACCGGGTCATAGTCACCATCTGAGCAAAGCAACCCAAGCTCCAGCAGTGTAAATAACTCAATGTCCAATATCTGGAGTTCACCCATGACTCTAGACTCTTCCAAGGGGCTTGGGTCACTTCTCTGGTTCTACTGTCTGCAGCACACACAGCTTGGCTTCTAAGCTCAGGCAGGCTCCACACCATTGCTGATGCTGTTCTCGGTGGCTGTCCCAAGCTATTGGCATCTCCAATGTGCTGAGGCCTTTTGTTGCAACTGATCTGCACTGTCACCAATATTACATTCTTGGTACCCTTCATGGTACCAAGTGCCAACTTCCCTACCTGGCCCCTTTAATCCTGGGTCATCAACTGCTCCTGAAGCTGAATCATCACCAATGGCCTCTCACAGTGTCGAGTCTCTGCTTATCTTCATGACCCCTTCATTCCTTCAAAACCAGTACCAGCAGAGTGACTCTTGCACTGCCAAGTTCAGCTGCCAGCCTGAGGTGTGGCACTGGCCATCTCTGGGACCCACCTTCTTGTGCTGACTCTTAGGAAACACTTCTCAAAAGAGTTTGCCTCAATGATAGAGATCTCCTCTTAATCACCACTGCTTTCTCAGCTCCAGCTAACCAGCATCCATTCTCCCAGTAACCCAATGGTTTCGCATTAGTGGTTTTGCTCTCTTGTTAATCACAGCAGATTCTTTAATTCCAGCTGACCAGACACCGTAGATTCTTCATGCAAATAGCCTGGCAGAGTCTTTGCTTCCCTCTGAAACTTCACAAGCCAGGCCTCCATCCTTTGCATTTCTCTCAACATTTTTATCTTTCAAGCTCCCACAGAATAGCACATTGAACACATAATGACTTTTCTAGCCCAAAGTTCCCAAGTCCTTCCCACTGTCCTCACAAAAACATATGGTCAGGCATGCCACAGCAATGCCCCACTCCTGGTACCAATTTGTGTTACTGTTGTTATGATAAAACACCATGATCAAAAGAAGCTCAAGAAAGGGTTTATTTCACTCACAGTTCCATATCACAGTTCATCATCAAAAGCAGTGAGGGCAGGAACCTGGAGGCAGGAGTTGATGCAGAGGCCATGAAGGGGTACTGCTAGCTGGCCTTCTCTTCATTGTTTCTCAGTCTGCTTTCTCATAGAACCCAGGATGGCAAGACCAGAGTGTCACCACTCACAATGGGCTGGGGCCCTTCTCCAGCAAGCCCCATCTTATGAAGGCATTTTTTCAATTGAGGTTCCCTCTTTTCAGATAACTATAGCTTGTGTCATAAATAAAACTAACCATCACAGGAGGCATTCTCATTCAGACCACCACCATGCAGGTGCTCATACACACACACACACACACACACACACACACACACACTCACAGACACACACTCACACACTCACAGACACACACACTCTTTTACATACCCACACACACACATTCTCTTACACACAGACACTCACAGACACACATGTTCTCTTACACACATGTAGTCGACCCACAACCACCAGTCAGCCTAAGTACCTCGAATGGGAGTCTGGAAATTAAAGGACAAGGATGAGAGAAGAATGGAGCCAAGACAAAGTTCTGATCAAGGCTCCACTTTGTTGCAAAGCAGCAGGCTTATAAAGGCAAAAACCATAAGCCCAACCCCTAGACATGACTGTTGATGTAAATCACCTCATGCCGGCAGCCAATGGCATAGGTTTCCATTGGCACAGGTCTCATCAGTCCAAAAGTAGAACTACCAAATCCCACCAAGTGCTGTGATGACAAAAATAGCTGATGCAGCAACTCCTGCTATGCAGGTCAGGACAGAACCTACACACACACATACACACTCATAGACACACTCTTGTACATACACTCAGACACATACTCAGAGACACACACTCTTTCTCTCTTACACACATATATATATTCACAGACACACAAACTTATACACACACTTACACACACTCACAGATACAGTCTTTCTCTCTTATACATACATACACACACTCACAGACACACTATCTCTTAGACACACACACACACACACACATTCTCTTACATACTCACATACACACACACACTCTCTTATACACACATACACACTCATATATTCATTCTCTCTCTCTCTCTCTCTCTCTCTCTCTCTCTCTCTCTCTCTCTCTCTCTCCTTTTATTTCCATGCTGGAGTTTGAATCCAAGGATGCTTTACTGAGGCAAGATAAAAAAACAGGGCAGCCTGAGGGACCAAATCCCCTAACTCTAGAATCTCTAGAATCTGGTTAGACATTGAAAACCTGAACACAACTGGTGTAATTGAAATTGCTTACAAAGATAATGGTCGTCTTCCTAAAAACACCTCTAACATGAGTGTTTAAAACAAATTATGTTTCTAAAAGTTTTAAAGGGTACAACAAAGAATGTTGTACCATTGAATTAACTATTAGTACCTTTCTGTTATCCCCAAACCAAATTTGTAATTAGAATTCCATTTATTTAAAAAGGGGAATCTTTTAATTAAAATCAAGCAAACCAGTTTATGTTTTTAATTTTTAAACTATATTTAAATTTTAAGATTTACTTTTGTCTTTTTAAAACACTATTTCAAAAGTTAAATGATGTTTGTGAGTGTTTTGCCTGGATGTTGTCTGTGCACCCCTATGCGTTTCCACAGTGGCCATGGAGTCCAGAAAGGTCACTGAGTCCCGTAGAACTGGAGTTGTAGATGTTTGTAAGCTGCCATATGGGTGCTGGGAATGAAGCCTGGGTTTCCTGGAAGAACAAGAGTGCTCTTAACTCTGAGCCATCTCTGCAGCCCTAGCTTAGCTCTCCCTTTAAGCCTCGGGGTAAATTACAACCCCTGAGAATTTTAACTTAGAAAGACCCAGGATTATATACGCATGGCTATTGTAAGGACACCTAAATGTTATTGTTTGGAGAAGCCTACAGCCCCATCTCAGGTATGTGCTAACATCTACTATAATGGACTATCACTCTCCTAACCCAACCCCCACCCCATGGCCAGGCTTAGACATGTGCTCTTCCTTATCTTAATAAACTTTGCTTCTCTTTAACACTTCCCTAAGTTCTTTTCTGCAGCATAGTCAAGGGTTAGATTTCCTTAGGTCTCACCTTTGGGGTTGCATGTCAGATATTTACATTAGAATTCACAACAGTAGTAAAATTACAGCTATGCAGTAGCAATGACATAATCTTATGGTTGCGGTCACCACAACATGAGGAACACGAGGGTTAGGGAGGTGGAGAACCACTGCCTTAAGTGGAGGTTCCTAAGTAGGAAGGAGGTGAAATCCTCAGGCTGCTGGTGATGGGGTTGGACTTCATCTCCCCATTGCTGACGCTGTGGCTGAGCTATATCCCCAGGCCCCTTAGTTCTTTCTATAACTAACTTCTTATCAGTCTCAGCCCAAATACCATCTTCTCAGGAAAGCCTTCCATGAGCATAAAGCCTAAAGGTGACACACCTTCCTGTTTTTCCTACCGTATCGCTTGGCTTTAGAATCTTAGAATCTCTCTCTCTCTTTTTTTTTTTTTTTTTTTTTTTTTTTTTTTTGGTTTTTTGAGACAGGGTTTCTCTGTATAGCCCTGGCTGTCCTGGAGCTCACTTTGTAGACCAGGCTGGCCTTGAACTCAGAAATCCGCCTGCCTCTGCCTCCCGAGTGCTGGGATTAAAGGCGTGCGCCACCACACCCAGCTAGAGTCTCTACTATACTTATCACCATCACAGGTTATTATTTTTAATTTCTTCCTTCAGCCAGAACATACACTTCAAGAAGCATCCTCTCCCTTTTTATTGCCAAACCTTATTTAAATATATCTTTAATGTAAAAGCTAAAGGGAACCCTGATTCCATCCAGAGCATTCATAAATATGTACAGCATGACAAGTTCTTCATATCCCATTGATCCCACAGAAAAGAGCAAAATAGGATGACGCTGGGAATGAGTTCCTCCCCCGAGTGACAGCAACCCCCACACAGTGCATCTGATTGTAAGGTTACTGTACCATCCAGACCTTACAGCTTATGTCCTCCACAGAATAAGAAGGAAGAGCCAGTTCAACCAGTGAAGTGTCCCAGTAACATTCCTAAGGTCAGGAGACACGGACACTCCTGTCCCACCCTTAGATTAACTCCGGTTTCCCCTTCCTCCTTTTCCTCACAAAAAAAACTGGAAAGTGTTTTTTTGAATACACATCAGGATCTGGATGTTGTGGTGCATGCCTTTAATCCCACTACTAGGAAGGCAGTGGCAGTGGATCTCTGTGAGTTCAAGTCTATAGAGCCAGTTCCAGGACAGTCAAAGCTATGTAGAAAGACAATGTCTTTTTTTTAAATTTTTATTTATTTATGTATTTGTGTGTGTATGTATGTATGTATGTATGTATGTATGTATTATATGTAAGTACACTGTAGCTGTCCTCAGATACTCCAGAAGAGGGCATCAGATTTCATTAAGGATGGTTGTGTGGTTGCTGGGATTTGAACTCAGGACCTTCGGAAGAGCAGTCGGCACTCTTAACCACTGAGCCATCTCACCAGCCCGACAATGTCTTTTTTAAAAAAAGAAGAAGAAAGCATGATACTAGAATGTGTCCAGTAGCACATTAGATCTTACGTAATTGAGTTCTCAATGAGGATAGGTAGGGTGTGTTCATGAACACTGATGCCATAGCCAATAAGAATGTACAGGAACCCAGAAAAGTCTACTCAGTGAAGAAGGGTGGGGTCACTGTAATCCCCTGTGTGGGGCTTCTCTCTTTGACCTGGGGCCAGGTTGTAAGGTCATAGGCACATCAATGAAGTCTCTCCTAACAGGCCAGAGATCTTCACCAGGGCTGCCAACCCCAGCTCAAGGGCTCACAGACAACAGGAAATCATCTCTTGTTTTATTGTTCTAGACAAAATCTCTGGTAGCCTAGGATAGCCTGGAATCAATTTTGATTCGGCTCTGATCTCCCTGGAAATCTACGTCCCAAGTGCTGAGATCACAGACGGGTGTCATCGTGCGGGATTGGCACGGGGATTTTTCTCCATTAAAGTTTCAATTCCAGGGTTCTCCACAGTGTCTCAAAGGATACCCGCCACCTGACATGTCAGCTGACTGGCTTAGAGTGAAGGGGTGCAGGGCACACTAATCCCCAAGATGTCTTTCTTATCTCATCCCCACATCGGACACTTCCCTACTGTCAGGCTCACGTTACGGAGAAGAAAGCAAAAGCCTGGAGAGATACTTTCAGAGTCCGTTTCTTCTTCTTCTTCTTCTTCTTCCTCTTCTTCTTCTTCTTTTTGTTTGTTTGTTTAAGAAGCTGGAAATCAACCCCCGCTGGATCATTGATATTCTACCCGAAAAATTATCTGCTTTACTTCTCACTGTGCAGGTTTGGGGCTCACCACTGGTCTCCAAATAGAAAATTAAGTCGGCTGCTCTCCTCCGGTCCCTATGAACCCTGTTACTGTTACTCTTATCCGGAGAGCCAAGGGCATCCGAGCTGGCCTGCTGTGGCTGCTGAAGTCTCTCTTTTCCCAAGGGGCTGGGCCAGAGAAGGGAAAGGAAGGAAAGTCTAGAGGAAAGGGCAGAACTACTTCCCCAGTTCTTCCAAGAAGGCCAGGGTTCCTGTTTTGTGGATGGAGGTAACAGCACAGGCAGAGGACTTGTCAGTACATAGTTCTGAAAGAGACTCTCTTACTTACATTTGATGTTAAGATTGTGAGGTATAATAGTAAGGGGTGTTATTTATATAATATAATCAAGGCTGAATTTACCTAACAGATTTAATCCCTTCTAAAAAAAAAAAAAGTAATCATCTAACTTCTAAAGACTAAAACCACTACCACCCTTGTACTTCTCTCCCCCTCCCTGACTCCCATCTGGGGCTGACCTGGAACTCCTGGGTTCAAGTGGTCCTCCAGCCTCATTCATGGCCCTTACTGTATCTAGATTTAATCTTAAAGTCTTTTGGGGGGTAAGGAATAAGAAGCCCTTGCCTTTCCCAGACTTGTCTCTCATCTCCCACTGGGATTGGTGGAAGGCAAGAACCAACTCTTATGTACACACACACACACACACACACACCTTGTTCCTTAATCTCCTAACGGTGTGTGTGTGTGTGTGTGTGTGTGTGTGTGTGTGTGTGTGTGTGCGTTGCTGAGAATCGAACCCGTGGCCTTACTCAGTCTAATTATGCTCAACTAGGAGTTATAAATACCCAGCCAATAAATGGTCTTTAAGAGGAAAGAAGTTACTATGAGATTTAATTCCCTCGTGGAGACAGCGTATTTCTGTTTATTTCCAATATAAATCAGCCTGCTGGCATAAATCGTGCGTGTTAAAGCTCACCCGGGGCAGGTAAGGGCTTCACTGCTGGAAGTGTAGTCTGTGTAGGATTTAAAAAAAAAAAAAAAAATGTGTGGGAGGCTCTGCCCGGGGAGGCGGAGTCAGCAGAGTTTAAGCATTTCTGACCAATCAAAAGGAGACTGTTGGCGCGAGGAGGGGGAGGATAAAGGGGGAGCGGGAGATCGAGAACCCTGCCCAGTCACCGGAGCCAGCCCTGCTTGCAGTTTCCTGAACTAAGTGCTTCTGCCCACCCACAGCAACTGATTCTAAGGCCTGACTCTAGCAATGGCCTTCGCAAATCTGCGCAAAGTACTCATCAGTGACAGCCTGGACCCCTGCTGCCGGAAGATCCTGCAAGATGGAGGGCTGCAGGTGGTGGAGAAGCAGAACTTGAGCAAGGAGGAGCTGATAGCTGAACTCCAGGTAAGGCGAGCCGGACACAAGCGTAATCACCGGGCATCTTTATGGCCAAACCCGCTGACCCCAGTGGTTCCAGGGCTGTCCTCCCCTATCTTATCAGTTGGTCCCGGGGCCTCCGGAGATTCGGGACCAGCAGTGGGAGGGAGGAAAAGCAGAGAGGAACGAATGGCCTGGAGGTGCAGAATGCAAACTTTTTGTGCTTTTTGCTACCGCGTGTTTCTTGCCGGCGCTGCAAAGTGCAGCTGCTCCATCTGGTCCTGCGGGATGCCAGAACCTCTCTCGAATGCCAGAACCTCTCTGGAGCTTTCGTGCCTGGCGACCCAGGCTGCGAGCTCCCGGCTCGGGGTGCTACACGCACACCATCCCTGCTCAGTGCAGACTCCTGGGGTGGGGGCAGGGGGCGCGGGGCGCTGGCTCTGCTCCTGCGGGTCCCGTGGCATTTGTGGCAGCGGACTCGCACCGCCTTTTGTCTGATGCAAGACCTTGGCGCTCTTTCCCCCGCCCCGGGGAGCGCTCGCAGGATTCCGGGCGGCCCGGGGGTGCAGCCGGAGCCCCGCGCCGCCCACGCGGCCGCCGCCGGGAGTCAACCTCCACCATTGGCTTCATTGCCGATCAGGCCCGACTTCACTACATCAGAATCCTGTTCCAAGCGCAGTTGGGACAGGTTACTTCTACGAAGTCTTCGGAGCAAACCTCTAATCGTTATAAAACTTAAAAGTCTTTCACTTATTTGAAAAGCTTGTGTAAATCGGGTGACTTTGTTCAGACGTAAGGAAGGGGTTTCTGCTTTGTGAGCACTTCAGTTCCTGCCCTTCCTGTAGATCTAATCCATCCAGGTATGCTGTCTCGTCCCAGCTGTACTGCCCCACCCCCAAAGTTCCACGTGCTCGCTTAGGGCCTGCAGCCAGGAGGAATGTACCAGTCTTCCTGCTCAGGCTGAGGCCTCAAACCGCAGAGACCAAGCGGGGTTGTTCTTGCAACCCTGGAAACTCTCTGAGCTCGCTTGTCTATTTCTCCCAAGACCCTTCCCCGCCCCCAATCCCTTTTCCTCTACCGAGCTAATAGCCACGTGCCCAGCAGCCCTTATTCGCAGACTTTTTCTAGGCCTGGTCTTTAAGAAGCTTGAAAGAGCTAGGTGGAGATGGCACATACCTTTAATTCCAGCACTCAGGAGGCAGAGGCAGGTGGATCTCCGTGAGTTCGAGGACAGCCAGGACTACACAGAGTAGTCTTTTCTCTGTCTCAGAAAGAACAAGAAAAGTGAAAATGAGCTGGCTGGCTCATGCCTAGTATGAAGGAGGCTGAGTTTGATTATCTCCGAGTTCAAGACCAGCCCGAGCTACAGAATGAGACCCTATCTATAAAGCATGACAAGAAAAGGAAAGGGGGGGGGGAGTTGTAGGTTTCTTGGGGAATAAGGCCCAACTCTGAGACAGCTAGTCAGGTGACAGTTCTGAGACAACAAACAGTGGAGCCTGTGGGAATGGAAAGTCCAGGGAAGGGATTGTTGTTATGGTCTTTATGGGTGGCTCAGGCTGTGACTCTTAGAGTGGATAGTACCCATGGAGCCATGCGTCCTTCACATGTCCTGTGACAGTGACCTTGATTCTAAAATCTAAGCAGTGGGCTGAGCAGGAAGGCTGTAGAGTGGCTTTCAGGCCACCAGTGGCAGCAGGCTTTGCTGCTTTCTAGGGGCAGTGAGAAATGTTATATCCAATAGAGGGGCGGGAGGAGGGGGTGTGAGGAGGGTGAGGAGCAGGCCAGGCCTGAAGGGTAGGGGTGGGAGTCCAGTGCTAGAAATGCAGGGTGCTTTCAAGCAGCAGAGACACTTGGCAGGAAAGAAGAGGAGGGTGGGTGCCGCTGACTTGGCTGGCTGGTCTCAGCCTTTAGTGTGCCTTGGCAAAATACCCAGTTCAGAATGCCAATTCTAATCTTGGATTACCTGTAGAAGGACCCACATTTCCATCGTCTCTCCTCATTTTATCTCCTTCTGAGAGTAGCCTGGCAAAGTGTCTCCTGCCAGGCCCCATTTTAATCTTTGCAGTAAGAGGCAAGGGTTCCCCCTTGCTGGAACTGGCCTCTGCTGCTTCATATTCTGGTCATGCTGTTCGCCCTAAGCCCAGGGAGATGTTACCATTCACTCTCTTCCGTAGTGATAGACCGCCAATCACCAAGACGGAGCACACTGGGGCACTGAGTTTTGTAAGTCATGATCGGTGTTATGGAAAACAGTAGAGACGCAATAATATTGATAGAGTCTTGTTTCGTGTGTGGGGTTTCAGTTCCCTGTACTGGAATGGGTGTGAGGGCACGTGGATGTGTGAGTGTATGAGCACAAAGACACAAATTAGAGCAAGTTAGAGGGCTCCTTTTTCTTATATCACAACCATTATTATTTGAGACAAGGATTCTGCGCGCGAGCACACACACAAACACACACAACACAACATGCTCTGGATGTGATGAAACATGCCCATGTAAAATCCTATTACTTGGGACACTGGAACATCGGGATTGCCACATTGCAACATCATTTCAAAAACCTAAAGAGAGAGTAGGAGAGGGAGGGAGGCAGGCAGGCAGAAGATGTTGCCTCATGCTTTTAATCCCAGCACTCAGAAGAAAGGCCAAGGCAGGTAGACAGATCTCTGAGTCCCAGGCCAGGGGAATCATTCGGAGAGCTTCTCTAACGTGCCCTATGCACTAAGTGTTAACAATAATTGAATTACCCACAAGGCCAAGGCCATCCTCCTGGGAAAGAAAGCATGTGTGAACTTGAAGAACAAGAGCGGGGATAGGTTTCCACTGAGTTAGCACAGTTTTTTCTGGAACAGCCGTAAATCAAACATGCCAATGGCATACTGTTTCCTAGCAACGTCTGTAGGCTAATGTGGAGAGTGTGTGTTCCAGATGAAATTCAAGGCGAAGACCCATGGAGGTGCTTTTATCAAGGCGCTTGCTTGATATTCCCAGTTGGTGAGCGCAAGAGAAGAAAGAGCAGGCGCTGGGGTAAGGGTGGAGGGGTGAGGGATTCGATTTTGAGAGCCTTGAACTTAATTCTGCCTCTTCCCCAGTGTTGGAGCACTGGGGTAGAATCCTGGGATTACAGGTATTCATCATGCATGACAGAGAGTGTTCTAATCCCAGAACTATACTAGGAGTTTGGTTAGGTGTGAGCATTTGGGCTGTAGAGCAGGGGAGGAGCACCCTGAAGGAGTCTTTGAGGGATGAGCTATGGTCCTAGAGAAGGGACGAATGGTGTTTAGGCGTGCCGGGGACTGAGGGCTCGGCACAGGGTGGGGTGGCCGGTGGCCTCAGTAAGTTTGTAGGGAAATAAGCTGAAGAAATGGCATGTAATTGATGTTATAAGAAGGCCTTGGAAACCAGCAAACTCTGACTGGTGTTGGCTCTAATGTAGGTCCCGAGCCTTTAGGACATACCAGTTTTGGAAGCATGTCTGTGCCAGTCTTACTGGAGGCACTAAAGGTTCAGTGTCAAAAGCTGGCTAGGGCAGGTGGGTAGAAAGTATAGTTCCAGGGTGTGGGCTCCTTAAAGCAGACTCAGCCAGGGAGAAAAACAGCACTGTGACTGCGGTAGCGCTTAGGGGCTGTCAGAGAAGCAGACGGTTGAAGTCCCCGCGTCCTCTCTGCAGCTGCAGTTTCCTATGGGGAATCCCCCAAAGCAATGATTGGGCAAGTTACCTGGAACTATACAGGGCAGGGCAGGGCAGGACCTGGGCTTAGGATCAGAAAAAAGAGAAAATGGGTCCCCTCTCCCTATTTCCCTGCGTGTGAAAGATTGGGGGTGCAGGGGAGAGGCAGGGCACAAAACAACCTTCAAATGTCAGTTTTTCCTTCCTCGGTTCTGTCTACAACAGCCTCCTCCTTCAGGGGCCTGCCTGGAGCCCTCCCTGCAGGCACAGCCCCGCCCAGGGAGGATGCCTCCAGCCTGAACAGCTCCAGAGAACTAATTCTAGAACCATTCTTGTTGGTCTGTCTGTCTTTCTTTCCTTCCTTTTTTTTTTTTTTTTTTTTTTTTTTTTAGGCAAGGTCTCTTGGCCTGGCCTGGCCTGGCCTTGAATTCTGTCATTGCTGCAGGTTCTACAACTGCTCCTCAGCAAGTCAGTCCATTGCAGTATTTCAGCCACCCCTCCCCCAGCCTAAATACCCTTTGAGCAGCAGCCCAAGCTTCATTCACTTCTCCTTTCCCAGCAGAGATAAAATAGCTCTGTTCTCTCACCTTGTAACTCCTCCACTGCTCCTTCCTCTACCCCAGGCTTGTAAAGGCAGTGTGGGCCTCATCCTAGGGCCAAGACTCTTTAGGTTCACAGCTCTTCCCTCTCCCTTCCTGTGTGGTCTCAAGAACCATTTTCCTTTCAGCAGGCACTTCCTTCCATTTCGCTTACTTACTCCGCCAGCCAGCGTTTACAGCCATCTTCCTTCCACGTGCCTGGCGAGGGGCTCAAGGAGTGAGATTGGATCTCACCTCTGCTCTTGAGCAGCTCAGTGTCCAATGGAAGAAGTGATGTGGAACAGGGCCAAGTGCTATCCATACCTGCCTATCCTCTTTCCTTCTCCCATACCTGAGGCCCGAACCTAAATCTCTCTGAGATAAGGGATGCAGCTTAGAGGATGCAGGCCAGACGGACGATGAGTATACAGGAGTTGCTGTTCTTTCTTTGGAATTTACCCATGAGGCAAGGAATGTCAGTGTGTACAGAGTTGACTGGGGCATGTGTCTGGTCACACTGAGGTATACTGTCAGGATGGGTTATTCTCTGGCTCGAGGTCCTTATGGGGGCGCCATCTATGGAAAGATTAATCAGATGCCTAGAGCCAGCAAGCCGATGTTATAGCTGTAGTGTACTGACCAGGTACTCGTGTCTTACAACTGCTCTCAAATGTCCACATTACCCTACAGTATGCAAAGAAGCCTGATGTGCCTGTGAGTGGGCATTTGTGCCCACCGGAACCCACCAGAGTCCTCAGGTACATTACAGAAAAATTGTATGAACCCTGGTATTGTCTTCCTCTGCCCAGGACTGTGAAGGCCTCATTGTCCGGTCTGCTACTAAGGTCACTGCTGATGTCATCAATGCAGCAGAGAAGCTCCAGGTGGTGGGCAGGGCTGGCACAGGTGTGGACAATGTGGATCTGGAGGCTGCCACGAGGAAGGGCATCCTAGTCATGAAGTAAGTTCTGGGAGCTGAGGGTGGCTCTTGTGTTTTTTTGCTAGCTCAGTGGTCTTGCACCCTGTATAGATGCACACACTTTCTTGGTGGGGTGACCTCCCATCTTGTCTCTTCCTATATTTCCCTGCACCAGTCTGAAGCAAAGATCCCAGTTTCTTCCTAGCACTCTAGGCCCCAGAGGAGAGGGGTCCCTGTCAGCACTGTGTTTATAGAAGCCCAGGGGCAAAGATCATGGCCAGCAGGCTATTGCTGCACTGCCGTGAGTTAGGAACCTGGTGGTATAGTTGTTCCCAGTCTACTTTGCTGACTCTTCCCTCTTCCCCTCCCCCCAGGAGGGTAGGGGTTAATGGACAGAATGACTGACAGAGGTCAGTACCTGATGATGGAAATGTTAAAGGATAACCCATCCTACCTACTTTGTGGTCCTGACACAGGGGCCGCCAGCCTCACTTCTGCCTACACCTTAACTGCTTGCTGAGGGAAGAACTGGAAGTTCTCTTGTCTTGCACAAAGACAAACTCTTACAGTCCTTTTGTTTTTCAGAGAGCCTCATAACTCTTTGTAACCTTCTACAGATGAGCTTAACCTGTAGAGGAAGCAGAAGTTTTAAATAAATGTGTGTTAGGCTTTGGAGTTGTCAACATGATCCCCTGGGTTTTTTTGTTGTTGGTTTGGTTTGGTTTGGTTTTTTTTTTTTTTTTTTTTTGTTTTTTGTTTTTTTTTTGGGTTGTTGTTTGTTTGCTTGTTCATTTGTTTTGTTTGTTGTTGTGTTTTGGGGAGTTGGGCTTTTTCTCAGTTCGAAATTTGTTGAGTAAAAAGAAGAAACCAAACAGAGATAAAAACAGGAGCTTCATTCCTAATACGAGCCAGCTGATGGGACCCCAGGAGGGTTACTCAGCAGCAGGCTGACCTGACTGTTGTAAACTTGGCTCAGGGGCTCGGGCAAGGAAGGATCAGAGGAGAGTGTAGATGGATAGGCCCTGAAATGAGAGAGAACTGGGCCAAACTACTCTTCCATCTTTCCATCAGGTGTTTCCCTGCCTTGTGCCTGCCTGAGGGAGGGCCTCTGCCTTGGAACAGGAGGCCAAGGTAGCCTGGTTCTTAGGGCAGCAGAATGTCAGAGAAGCCAGAATGGGAGCCCGGGGCTGGAAGTGTTGAGTGCTGGGTTTGCCTGGGCCCACTGACATTCTTCTTTTGGGTCTTTAGCACCCCCAACGGGAACAGCCTCAGTGCTGCGGAGCTCACCTGTGGGATGATCATGTGCCTGGCCAGGTAAGCCCCTGACTTCTCAGACGACCCAGCCTCGTTCCGCGAGGTCAGTGATTACCACTCAGCAAGCAAACGGACCTAGAAGAGGTCCAGGCGCCTCAGTCTGGAGTTCTGCAGGATGCTAAGCACACGGACACAATGTACCTTCTCTGGTGGCTTGAAAGTTTGCATGGGAGGATGGATGTTGTCTTAGGGTTTTACTGCTATGAGCAAGTCTTATAAAGAATAACATTTAACTGAGGCTGGCTTACAGGTTCAGAGGTTCAGTTCATGAACAAACATCAAGGTGGGAGCATGGCAGCATCTAGGCAGTCATAGTACAGGCAGAGCTGAGAGTTCTACATCTTCATCTGAAGGCTGCTAGGGGAAGACTAACTAGAATGATGGTCCTAAGCCCACAGTGACACACCTACTCCAACAAGGCCACACCTCCTAATAGTGCCACTCCCTGGACCAAGCATATACAAACCATCACATTCCACTCCCTGGCTCCCATAAGCTTGGTCAAAAACATTATTCTGTAGGGGCCGTATCTATGCATAGCACAATTAAAAAGTACATTTAGCCCAACTTCCACAGTCCCCATAGTCTATAGTAGTTTCAACAATGTTAAACGTCCAAAGTACAGGAAACCAGCTGGGCAAACTCCAAACTCTGCATCTCCACGTCTGATGTCAAAGCAGCCTTCAGATCTCTTTTTTATCTTTGTTGACTGCAACAAACTTCTTTCCCTGGGCTCGTTCCACGACCTGTTAACAGCATTTCTCAGCAGATATCCTATGGCTCTGGCATCTCGAAAAATATTGGGGTCTCCAAGGCAACTTCAATATTACAGCTTCTTGTTTCAGAGTCTGGGATCCACACATGATCTTCTGGGCTCCTCCAAAGGGCTGGTGTCACTTCTCCAGCTCTGCGCTCTGTAGTACTCTAAGCTCAGGTTGATCCTCCCCAATGCTGCTGCTGTTTTTGGTGATCATCCCATGGTACTGGCATCTCCAATACACTGGGGTCTTCTGCTGCAAATAGGCTTCACAAGTAGCCTCTCATAAAGCTCTCTTCATGGTGCCAAGCCTCAAAGCCTTTCTTTACATGACCCCTTTAGTCCTGGGCTATCAACTACAACTGAGGCTGCACCTTCACCAATGGCCTTCCATGGCCTCTCACAGTGCCAAGCCTCAGCTGCTCTTCATGACCCCTTCATGCCTTCAAAATCAGTACCACCTGCATGACTCTTATACATTATCAAGTACAGCTGCAGCACAAGGTATAACCTTGGCTGTCTCTATAACACAGCTTCTTTGCGCTCTCAGAAAACCCTTCCCAGAAGATTTCACCTCAGTGATTTGGGTCTTTTCTAAATCACCGCTAATTTCTTAGCTCCAGTTAACCAGCATCAATTGTTCCAGTAGTCCCTTCTATTTTTCACTCTAAAGCCAGAGCCATATGGCTGAAGCTGCTGAGGTGTTCTGCTTGCAGGAGCTGGAACATGGCCCCATGTTCTATTACATTATCACTAGCTTTCTGTTTTCCAACTCCTTCACTGCCTAAGCTTGGCTGTCCTGGAGCTGGCTCTGTAGATTGATCTTGGACTCAGAAATCTGCATGCCTGTCTCCTAGAATTAAATGTGTGTACCACCACTCCTAGACTTTTGGGAACTTGCTCTGTCTCAGGCTGGCCTTGAACTCTGCCAGGTTTTATCTCCTGGGATTAAAGGTGTGTACCACCATACCTGGATCTAAATTTAGCTGGGTCGGCTCTTGCCCCAAAGCCCCACTCTCTTAAACTGTTATCTCTTAGAACACAGGATTCATCACCATTTCACTTCCTGGTGTCTCTTTAATACTCAAATCATATATTTTATATTTTTCCTTCCTAAGGTTGCTATGTTTGTTCAAAATGCTTACCATAAGACTTAACCAGAAAACAAAGTCTCTGCTAGGCTTTTTTGAGACTTCTTTGTCAATGCAATTAATATGAATCTCTTTGCCTTAGCCTCAGACTCTTCAGACAAGGGCAAAAAGCAGCCACATTCTTCACCAAAATACTACAAAAACAGTCTGTACACCACATACTGAAATTCCTCTCTTTTGAAGCCTCTTGGGCCAGGTCTTCACAGTTAATCACTCACAGCAACAGTCTTCCATATCCCCACTAGGATGGCTCATTAAAACCCACTTAAAACATCCATTCCATTGCTTTCCAAATCCAAAGTCCCAAAATCCACATTCTTCCAAACAAAAGCATGGTCAGGCCTATCACAGCAATACTCCATTCCCTGGTACCAACTTCTGTCTTACTTTGAGTTTTACTGCTGTGAACAGACACCATGACCAAGGCAAGTCTTATAAAGGATAACATTTAATTGGGGCTGGCTTATAGGTTCAGAGGTTCAGTCCATTATCATCAAGGTGGGAGCATGGCAGCATCTAGGCAGGCATGGTACAGGAGGAGCTGAGAGTTCTACATCTTCATCTGAAGGCTGCTAGTGGAAGACTGACTTCTAAGCAGTTAGGTTGAGAGTTCCACACCCACAGTGACACACCTACTCCAACAGGGCCATACCTAAAAGTGCCACTCTGTGGACCAAGCATATGCAAACCATCACAGATGGTAACAGCAAGCTCACAGAGAGTGTACACACCCTCCTACACACTCTCTCTCCTCACACCCATGGGTGCTGTGCCTTCTTTTTTTTTTTTTTTTGGTTTTTCGAGATAGGGTTTCTCTGTGTAGCCCTGGCTGTCCTGGAACTCACTTTGTAGACCAGGCTGGCCTCGAACTCAGAGATCCACCTGCCTCTGCCTCCCGAGTGCTGGGATTAAAGGCGTGTGCCACCACGCCCGGCTCCTTCTTTAATCCCCAAACCTTTGAGGATGCTCTCTGTACCCTGCAACCTCAAGTACCATATGTGTCAGGTATCTCTAACTTGTTAAGCATTGAGATTTTCTGTTTTAACCCTTGACTCTGGTTGGGGCAGCTAAGCCATGGTCTCCAGCGTCTACCTGACACTACCCTTCTAGGCCAGCGGTTCTTAACCTGTCGGTGGTCACGCCTTTGACAAATCTCTGTCTCCAATAATATTTGCAGTACAATTCATAGCAGTAGCACAATTACAGTTATGAAGTAGCAACAGAAATTTTATGGTTAGAGGTCACCACTTCATGAGGAACTGAACTGAAGGATTGAAACATTAGGAAGGTTGAGACCCACTCACTCTCTAGGCCTGTATTGTAATGCATGGGATAAACTCTTATCATCATTCATGTGCCTACCTGTGGATTCTTATCTAAGAGAGCTCTTCTGGCGGGGTTCTGGGATGTGTGAGCCTCCTTGGGGACAGTCTAATGTCTAATGGCGCATATATATATATATATGAATGCATCCTAACAAGCCGGACAGTTGTTGTTTGGCAGATATAACACACTTAATAGGCATTTGTGTGTGTTGTGTCTCTGTGATACAGGCTTTCTAGTAAAGGGGGGGCTGAAGCTGTTCTGAATCCCTTTTAAAGATCCAGACAGCCAGCACTCTTGCCTGGGGCCTGAAACCTGCGGTGATTAAAAAGTTATCTCTTTCCTATCTTCTCCTTCCTGCTGGGTGAGTTAACCTTTGCTCTACCTTCTCCCAAGATTCCTGCCTAGCAGTGCAACATTGCACTGGTCAGTGAGGGGAGGGGAGGGGAGGTGACCAAGCCCAGCATATGCAGCAGAAGAGCCTCAGCTGGAAGGTTCCCCGAGGTCTCCCAAGTGATACCTTTGCCTGTCAGAGTATACGAAGTCTCCCTCAACACAGCTTTCTGATTTCCCCCATCCCTGAGGGTGAGGAAAAGGTTTGAGAGGGAGGAGGTTTCCCTCCAATGCCAGGGTCAATTTATCGAAAGGAGCAGTCAGAGTACTGTAATTTGAAGAGGGTCCCCCTCTCCCAAAATCCCTTGCTGAAACTCCTCATCCAAGATGGGTGTAAACCACTTCGTGTGTACCTTATGGGGAAGGAAGTGCCTGACTCAGAACGCTAGTGGGTGTTCTGCTCTCAAGGCAGCAATCCAGGCCTAAGTGCCTACAGCGTGCACGAATGAACTCCTTCCCTCAGGAGATGAGTGGTGTGGGCCCGAGCTCTTCTCAGAGTCCAGCATGGAGAAGGTGCACAGCACAAAGCCATTCCTCATTGTTCCCAGAGGTGATCGTGGAGCCATGTCCCACAATCTGTGTCTTACCCTTAAATCCTAACTTTGTCCTCACTGACTCTCTCCTGGATCCAGAAAACAAAACATGGCAACTTGGACTTGCACAGGAGTCAATAGAAAGAGACAGTCTGTGGTGTGTGGGCGAGGGTGGGTCAAAAATAGGTAGGACAGGTGGTGGACGTGTCAGAAGTATTAGGATCATTCAGGACTGAGTAGAAAGGTCTGGGCTGTGTTGCTATGGTACCCACTTGCTTCAGATTAGCTCTCTTGGGGTTTAAGAAGAAAGGTTAATCACCTGCCCCTTGATAACAAGAGAAGCTATCAAGAGTGGTTGGTCCAGAAGAAGAACCAAACAGGAGTCTTTGAAGCATCAGTCCCTATAAGCTTTCGAAGGCTGGTGCTGCTTATAGGAGAAAACTTGCCAAACCCACTCACTCTTCTTGGTACCTTGGTGTTAGAGCACATCAGATTCTTCCCCCAGCCTCCTGGCTAGAGACAGATGTTCTATGGTTCCCAAGTCATGTCCTACCAATGTTCTCACTGTCCCAGCCTTCCCTTATACACAGTGGCCCTGAACCTGAGCCCCCCACCCACCCACGTTGTGTGGTTCTCAGGAAAATGGCAGAGATAGATAGTGGCTGCACTGAGATATCGGTGTACCTTCTTCCTGGGCTGTAGGGTGACCCACTGAACCTGCTGTGTTCTTACAGGCAGATTCCCCAGGCAACAGCTTCGATGAAAGATGGCAAATGGGACCGGAAGAAGGTGAGCTCTTGCCTTGCTTTGCCTTGCCTTGCCTTGCCTTGCCTTGCCTTGCCTTGCCTTGCCTTGCCCATGCGGGCTCAACTCCCAACCCTTACTCTTGGACCTGACTTGGTCATCTTTGCCTTTTGCCTTTCTGGTTGCAGTTCATGGGGACAGAACTGAACGGGAAGACACTGGGAATTCTTGGCCTCGGCAGAATTGGAAGAGAGGTGGCCACCCGAATGCAATCCTTTGGAATGAAGGTAAGAGGTTTCCGGACACTTTGGGCACATTCTTTCTGAAGCAGTATTGGAAGAGATGGCTAAGCATGGAAGACGCTGAAGGCTTTGTTGTACATGGATCTCTAGAGCCTATTACTGAACAGACAGTAAAGTCAGAGAGAAAAAGGAACTTTGATCTCCCTATCAGGACATTGGAACTCAAAAGCTGAGAATTCTTGATGCAGGTCCCTCAACTCCTGGGTGTCAATAGCCCTGTGTCTCAATGGGCCAGCAAATGTTCTTCCATAACACACATCCTTTCTTGTGGTGTTACAAGGGACTTCTAGTTATTCTGTGTCTCCTCTCTCTGATGATTCAAAAACAGATTTATAGCCAAGAAATGCTTTCTGTCTTCTCTATTTCCCTCACTATCCCAGCAAAGTTTAAAGGTGCCGATAGATGGGCATAGTTGTCCTGTGTTTATTATCTCAATATTTGGGAGGCTTTGGCAGGTGGTTCATGAGTTCAAACCCAGCCTGGGTTACATAACAAGATTCTTTCTGTAAAATACATGCTTGTTTGCATGCCCTGATATGAGAAATTACTAGACAGCTTCATATCTCAGAAGTCACTTCAACCCTCTCTTTTTCCAACTGTGGGATCAGGAAGGTCCTGGCTGGATGACGGACAAATGTGACCAATGCTCGTCTGCCATGAGAGCTGAAGGCAGCTGAGTGGATGCCAATGGACATTCCATATTTAATGTGATTGTTGAGGGAATTACAGGGATTATGGTCACACAGCAGCCAGAAGGCTTTAGTTAAACATAATGAGCAAATTGTTTTGACAATAATCAGATCATCCCATGATGAATTCTGATCTAAAAGCTGAGGTCTGTGCTTCGGCAATCCTAAGTACATGGAACCAATTTGGCTGAGCATTTCGTTGACGTACAGTGGCTCAGGACAGACAGTAAGGCGCTCAGTCACCCCATGGTTCCCATTGTCCCTGTGACATTGATACTTAGATTCTTCTAGCTTTTGAACACTAACACTAGGACGCCTTCGCCGTTACTGAATCCAGCCAAAGAGCTGCGCTTTGCTTCCAGAGTAATGATGGTGAGAGGGAAGCCTGCCCAGCAAGCCTATGTGCAGCTTTGAGCATCAATGTGAAGAAGTGATAGGATACTTCTCAGACATGTGTTTGTGTCAGAGAGATATGTAGTACCTGCTCATCTCAGAGCTGATCTGTAGCTTTGAGTGGGTCATACGCAACATGCTTGAATGTGTTTAGGATAAAATTTAACTATGTAGGCTAGCCTCAAACTTATAATCCCCCTGCCTCAACCTCCTGAGTCCTGGGATGATAGGAATGCACAGCATAGGTAGCCGTGTTTAACTTCTACCAGGGTTTGGGGATATTTTTGCCTTTACTTGGGGTTGCTTTTGGCCACTCCTACCTGCTACGGTTTGGGAACAATCTTTGTGAACTCCTAGAACGTGGCTTGTAATGCCCTCCCTGGCCAAGCCTCTTCAGTGATCTCCAGCTCATCTGACCTCCCTGCAATGTTCCTGGGGTTTAGTGAATGTCATCCTAGGATACAGAGATTCTCCATCATCTAAGCTCCCGCCTTTGTCCTTAAAGCCACCAACAGCAAGATAACATAGTTCTAAGTATCTAGATTGGGGTTGTGTACGCACAAGTGTGCACAGGAATGCACATTTATGGAGGTCAGAAAGATTGTGAGACTTGGTTCTCTCCTTCCATTGTGTGAGTCCCAGGGATCCAACTCAGGCACCTTAGTAGTAAGTGCTTGTGCCTGCTGGGCCATCTCACTAGCCCTGTGATTAATTCTTATTAAGCTCATTTCCAAACTAGTCTTGTTCCCTTGAGAAATAATAATTAATCTGGTAGAGCATGGAAATTTATAAACATCTCTTTACCTTTAGACCTTTTAAATGTGGGAGTTTTGTTTGATTTGTTTTGGGGTGCTGAGTCTTGAACCCAAAGCTGCACACAAGCCGATGAGTCGTTAGACCACTGAACTACATCATCACCCCTCTCATTGTTTCGTCTTGAGACAGGGTCTGGTTGAGTTACCCAGGGTAGCCTTGAGCTTATGACCCTTTTTTCTTGGCTTCTAAGTGCTGAGATTACAGACACCATGTCTCTCCACCATGTGGGTGCCGGGGATCAAACTCTGGCGGTCTGAACATGGCAGCGAGCAACCTTTGCCACCACACCATCTTACAGCCCTCAGCACCTAGAATTCTTAACCACCCAGGAACAGTGACCTTCATACCCAGCCCCAGGTTCAGCACAGGTGCAATGGGATAGACACAGGCAGGAGGGAGGAGGGGGCTGGGGAGAGCTGGGGGTGGGCCTTCACCTAAGCAGCTTTGAGGTGATATTTTGTTAAGTTTGTGTGTAAAAGCCATTGAGGTTGGCAGAAGGCGTTCCAATGCTCGAAGCACAGCTATGAGGAAGGGGAAAGACATGTTCTGATCAGCTCTGCCTTGGAGCCCCTTCATCTTCAAGGCCTCATTTCTCCATCCCTTGTTGAGCCAGTAGGGCCCTGGAGCTAGAAGAGGAGCCTCTCAGCTCTGCCTCTGTAACACCATCAAGGTGGCACTGGGACCCTTGAGAAAATGTGTCTTAGTTACCTTTCTACTGCTCTGATAAAACACCATGGCCAAAAGCAACTTGAGGGGGCGGACATTTAACAGGGAAGTCGGGGCAGGAACCTGGTAGCAGAATCCCAAGGCAGGAACTGATGTGGAGGCAACCCAGGAGTACAGCTTATTGGCTTGCTCAGGCTACTTTCTTATACCACCCAGGACCACCTGCCCAGGTTTGGCACACCCACAGTGAACTGGCCTCTCCCATAGCGTCATTAATCAAGACAATATCCTACAATATTGTCTAAGACCAATCTTTTTGTTTTGTTTTGTTTTTCGAGACAGGGTTTCTCTGTGTAGCCCTGGCTGTCCTGGAACTCACTCTGTAGACCAGGCTGGCCTCCAATTCAGAAATCCGCCTGCCTCTGGCCCAAGACCAATCTTATGGAGGGATTTTTCTCAGTTAAGACACCCTCTTTCAGGATGTCTCTAGGTTTGTATCAAGTGGAGACACACACACACACACACACACACACATGCACGCACACGCACACACACACACCAATCAGCACACTCCCCAGCTTCTGTACACTAGGACATCCGAGCCTTTTCTGGACATGTAGGAGCCAGGCAGGCATATCAGGCAGCCTGATGTTATTCTGTCTGCTTTTGCCAGCACAGTCCCCTAGTGTGAGAACTGCGGCCCAGTTCATCTCCTTTATGCCTAGTGATTGCTTAGTGAAAAGCATGAGCCAGGCCTCTCCCAGCTAGACTCGGTCCTGGCAGTCGCCTGCAGGTAAGTGAAGAGGAAACTCTTATCTCTCTGTGAGGAAGAAGCTGAGCCCCTACTCTCTGACCTCTCCTTTCCCAGCCTCCTCCCCTCACCCCAGGTACCAGCTGACACAGCAGGGACAGTGGCCTGGCTGTCAGCCCTGAGCTCTGTCTGCCTGGGTCCCCGAGAGTGGAACACACCACTGGGTGCTCCTCAGTTACACATGGCTTTGTGGTCTCTGGTGTTCTTTTGCACTCCTCACTGCGTGTGAGAAAACAAATACATCTGGACTAGAGATGAACGGGGCCATTGTTCTGGTCAGCGTTGGCACCCGCAGACAAAGACGAATTGTGAGGGTGAGGCCCGGGATTTTATCTCTCCCCTTGAGTGTTTCCTTCTCGGTACAGAGATGAGCAGGCTCCATCAGAGGATGCTAATAATGTCTGACTAGGCCCTCGGAACCCACAGCCCTTCATGCTCTGTGCTCTGGTCCTTACAGGGCCACAAGAGGCAGTGCCTTTTTCTCTAACCCTCGCTGGTGGCTGGGATGGATGGGGGGAAGGGAGCTCCTTGGCTTGACTTATGAACAAGGCTAATGATGCACACTGTGGCCCACAGTACTAACTTATTCACCATTAGTGCCCCCCCCCCAGAAGCTCTATGTATTAAAAAGAAGTCTATTATTGTAAGGCAGAGCTTGTAGTCCTAATTTTAAGTGATTCGCGCACCATATAGTAGAGGACTACAAGTTCTGTCTCCCAGCCCTAGGCTCCCAGAAATAAGACTCAGACCCAAGTCATATCTTACAACTATCTTGGCCATATAGCTAGGTTCTACTCTGACTAGCTTATAACTAAAGACACCCATTTATTTTAACCTACATTTTGCCATGTGACTGGTTACCTGTGTTCTGTAGCTGTGGTACCATTGGCCTTCCCTCCTCCCAACCCCTCCCCTGCCCCCCAGAATTCTTTCTCTCCAGAATTCTTTCTCTCACCTCTATTTCTCGCCTAAGCCACAGGCCATAGGCTTTTTAATTGACAGGTGAGGCATCCATACAATATACAAGATGATCTCTCTATATAGAAGCACAGGAAAGGGGTGGGTACCACTCCTCTCTGCAGAGGGAAGAAGCAACTGCTCAAGGATGAGGCCTCATTCCCTCCCTGTTCTAATAACCGAGTCCACTCCAAATGCATCCTTAAAGGGTTAAGGGGACTTTCTTGTTTTTCTTGGAATATATTTGTGATAGAATGCTAGGGCAGTGTGTGTGGCGGTCATCTCACTCAGAATTCTTAGTGTCAGGGTCCTCACCCATCTAGAGGACAGCAGCTGAGGAAGGACGCCTGGCTCCATGGCTCCAGCCACATCTCTTGGTTACAGCAGGCACACCTGCCTCAATGGATTGACTATACCCTTCCTCCTCAAGGACATCAGGGCCTTCATGACATATGGTTCCTATGGCCCTTTCTCCATAGTCAATCTCAGACAAAAGTTGAGCTTGGTAGGGAGGCCTGCTGGTAGATCAGGCAAGGGTACTTAGGTCTTCGTTATTGCAAAACCCACCTGCCTGCTTTCTGAATCTGCCTGGCTGCTTATGGGGAATAATGTAACTGAGGCCATGGCTCCTCCTGAGACTTGAATGATTCTTCCTTGAGATTGTCTCCAATGCTGGGTTTCATCTCATTCAACTCCTTTCTCTCACAAGGTGTGTGTGTGTGTCTGTGTCTGTGTCTGTGTGTCTGTGTGTCTGTGTCTAGGGGGCATGAGGGGTAGGGAAGGTTTGCATGTGGGTGTGTGTGTGTAGCATGGATTCTCCATGCCGTCTTTTTGCTCAGAGTCAGTTGTCTCTGTTGGACAGTGCTGCCCTCGCCCATGATTGCCCCCATGCTGACCTGCCCCTGCTCTTATCCCACCTTTCTGCCTTCCCGGGAGGAGTGTAGGCACTAGACGAGCAGGCCCCGAGGCCAGAGTATAATGCCAGGAGTGACCGCTGCCTTGGTTTCTCCGGGCTAACACAGGGAATTAATACCTAATCCATCAGGTACGATGTAGATGTGCTATCACGGCCAGGCCTGAGGGCACAGGCCTGTAATCCTAGCACTTCAAAGGCTGAGGTAGGAGGATTTCAACTGTAAGGCAAGCAAGCCTAGGCTTTAGAAACAACAACAAAGCACCAGACACAGTAAATGTTACATAGTATTGCTGTTATCAGCTTGCCTTAGCGGTAAGCATCTGTGTGCCCCATCCGCTTCGGTGATGACACTGAACCAGTTTCATGAGGCTGAAAACTTTGCCTTTGGTCACTGGAACGTTAGTATGAATTGAGACTTTAAGCTCTGCATATTGTGTAATCTGGGTTATTTCAAAACCAGGGGCATTTTAAGTCTCACTAAATCGAATTCAGAGAGAGGGCTCTTACCCCTTCTTCAGCCCTACATAGTATCTTAACCTTTTTTTTTTTTTTAATTAGGTATTTTCCTCATTTATTTTCAATGCTATCCCAAAGGTCCCCCATACCCACCCCCCCAATCCCATACCCACCCACTCCCCCTTTTTGGCCCTGGCGTTCCCCTGTACTGGGGCATATAAAGTTTGCAAGTCCAATGGGCCTCTCTTTGCAGTGATGGCCGACTAGGCCATCTTTTGATACATATGCAGCTAAAGACAAATGATCAGCTTCCAAATGCTGACACCATTGCATACACTAGCAAGATTTCGCTGAAAGGACCCAGTTATAGCTCTCTCTTGTGAGACTATGCCGGGGCCTAGCAAACACAGAAGTGGATGATCACAGTCAGCTATTGGATGGGTCACACGGCCCCTAATGGAGGAGCTAGAGAAATTACCCAAGGAGCTAAAGGGAACTGCAACCCTATAGGTGGAACAACAATATGAATTAACCTTCTTTCTAATGGCACGTCTTGGTTTATCTTCTGATTAGAAGCTGTCCTTCTCTCCAGTCTGTCCTGGGCCTTACAGCTGCATCTACCAGCCTGTCTTCTGTTTCCTGTGGCACATTCCCCATGGGAGTGCCCTCCCTCACCAGTGCTCCTGTCTCAGGGCTTCCAAGACCCACTTGGTCCAGCCACACCGAAGTTGCTCCTGCACCTGCTGGGGGGTTTGGAGGTTGGTGAGAGGCAGCCTCTTCCCCTCTATGCTGGCTGTGCACCCTGCTGGTTCTGCAAGCCTCCTTCCCGTCAGGAGCGTAGCCCCAAGCCTCCTGTACTGTTCTGAGAATTACAGTAGGGAATTCAGTTAGGTTTCGTGTGGCACCAGTTACTGATGGTGCAGTTACTGATAATGATGCTATTGATATTAAGATGCCTCTGCCTTCTCTCACTTCTGACCAGACTGTAGGCTATGACCCCATCATCTCTCCTGAAGTCGCCGCCTCCTTTGGTGTTCAGCAGCTGCCGCTGGAGGAGATCTGGCCTCTCTGTGACTTTATAACTGTCCATACCCCACTCCTGCCCTCTACCACAGGTAGGCTCTCAGTGTGGGTTTTCTGCAGACATCATCAAGCAGGTGTAGGGAGGGAGCTGCCTGGGGCCTGCTGAGCATGATGATACTTTGTCACAAGTCCTTGCCTCAGATGGAGGAGGGGTGAGCTCTCTGGAAAAGCCAGGTGTCTAAATAGACTGAGGTAGTACAACTGGCATCCCGGGTAGAGGCTTCATGGGACCCTGCAGGGCATTTTGTTGGACCACCAAGCACCATTTCCTAAACTTCTTGACTCTAACCCACATCTAGTACAAGGTCTATTATCCCAGAGCATCTAGGAAGACAGAAGTGAGAACAAGGTAGCTATCCAGGAGAAAGAGGCCTTTGGGGAGATGTGAGTTATGGGACCTGTTAAGTGAGAGGGTCAAGAGCCATCATAATAGTCTCCTCTTTCTTCCAGGCTTGCTGAATGACAGCACCTTTGCTCAGTGCAAGAAAGGTGTGCGAGTAGTGAACTGTGCTCGAGGAGGCATTGTGGATGAAGGTGCCCTGCTGCGTGCCCTGCAGTCTGGTCAGTGTGCTGGGGCTGCACTGGATGTGTTTACAGAAGTAAGTGCTTGCAGCCTCTGTGTCGGGGTCAGAGGGTAAAGGTGAGGGGGGAGCACAAAGGCCTTGGGCAAGACAGTGCGCCATCTTGAAGCCCAAGAGCTCACTGTGTGCCAAGAACACACCTGCGGTTTTGAAGAGGCTGTGCTGCCTTCTGCAAAACTAAGGTCCTAAATAGAACCCATTCCTGGTTAAACTGTTAAACAGTACCCGTTCCTGGTCAGGCTGTTGCCGTATTGATGACTTGGAGAAGACAAGGGGAGTTTGTGTGCCACTCCCGATACTTAAGTCAGCCATATGGCCAAGAAGATGGCCTGCCTGGTACCCATTAGCTTTCCTCTTTTCCTCTTCCCTTCCCAGGGAGGCTCAGAAGCCCAGGAATGATGACAGTATTCTCCCAAAGTCCCCAGAGTGTACTCTTTCTTGTCCCAGCATGTTCAAAGGTTTAGCCTCAGCATACAGAGTGCTGAGTACGCACTTGCACCAGTCCTATTGGCCTCTCTCCTCAGAGATGTTATCTCAGCATCTGGGTTCCTTGGTGTGGCCCCAGAGGAAAGAGTGTGGACCTTGGCTTGAATGCGGGTTCTAGCTATGAGGCCGTGGCAAGTCACTGGCCCCCTCTGAAGCCCCACAGCACTGGGATGTTCCCAGCCAAAGGTGCACAGTGTTTTGGTTTGTGTTTCTGGGTCTCTCAACTCTGTCACAAGCTCCACTGTGTAGGACCGTCTTCTAATTATGCAGTAGCATCTTCTGCCATGAGTAACATTGCATTGTCTGCTGGGATCCGCATGGTTGCAATTCTCAAAGTTCAGTGGGAACAACAGCAGAGGGTGTATAGCCAGTTCATAACCAACTTAGAGATATCTCTCTGGGTAGGAGCCACCACGGGACCGGGCCTTAGTGGACCACGAGAATGTCATCAGCTGTCCCCACCTGGGTGCCAGCACCAAGGAAGCCCAGAGCCGCTGTGGGGAGGAAATCGCAGTCCAGTTTGTGGACATGGTGAAGGGGAAATCTCTAACAGGCGTTGTAAGTATTGCAACATGAGACTGGGGCCTGGAGTCTGGGAAGAGAAAAGGCACAGACGAAGCAGCTAGGGGTGGACAGGCTCAGCCCTGGGAACTGAAGAGTTGGAATCTGTACTTGTGTTGGCACTTGGGATAGATGGATGGAGCAGCCCTTCTGTAGTCTTGATAGCTAAGACCTTGGAGCTGGGAGTCTGTTTTTGAGCTGTTATATTGTAGCCTTGCTGCAGAGATTTGACCCTTCCCAGGCTCAGCCACCAGAAAAAAAAGGCTCCTTTGTTGTCCACATGCCTTGGGAGTGGGGTGGTGTTGCTAGGGTGACAGAGAGAGGCTCAGTGTGTGTGTGTGTGTGTGTGTGTGTGTAAGATGGAGGAGGTGGGTGTGCTAGGCATTCTTTACATCATGTCCTCAGTCAGAACTCACCCCGCTTTCTCTGTGAACCTTCCCTGTTAGTTGGCCCCTTGCTTAGTCTGGGGAATACCAGATGCCCCCACATTCTGGCCCTAATCCTTCCTGGGGGCTTGCTTCCTCTTTCAATGCTTTCTGAATCATTGGAGCTGTGCCTCAGGGTTTTTTTTTTTTTTTTTCTACTTATGATTGTGTTTGTTTGGTTGATTGGTTTTGGTTTGGTTTGGTGTTTTTGTGAGGCAGGGTCTCACTATGTAGCCCTGGCCTCAGACCCAGCTCTACCTCCTGAGTGCTGGAGTTAAAAGTGTGCCCTGTCACACTCACTGTCCACACCTTATACGACATAACAGGTCTATTAACTTGTTAAAGCTGAATTCTAAGTTCCCTGAAGACTGAAAGGCTGTCTAAGTTTCTCTGCAGCCTCTGTGAATGACCACCAAGCAAGTACTTAATACTCTGCAAAAATCGGTGGATCCAACTGGATGTGCGAGAGGACCCATGGCCTTTCTAACTGACTCACAGCCTGGAAATAGTCACTAGCTGGATTCCGCGCAGCCCTCCTTCCTCCATTTAGACAGCTCAGTTCTCTGTCTCAAGACAGTCAGGATGCCATTTGGTCTGTGGTGATTAGCCTCTTTGAGAGCCACTTGTGGTGTAAGAGCCTACAGAGCCTGTGGTGACCGTATGGCATTGACCTGTTTGTCCTCCGTCCTCTGCACACTGTATTGGCTCCCTGAGACCAGAGCACATTTTCCTGTTCATCTGGCCTCCCAGTGAGTTTTTGAGCAGGTGACCTTGATTGGGCTCCTGGCTGAGTTGTCCAACCAGAGAATGGAAGCCTAAATGAAACAGCCCCTCTCCTGCCTCAGCTGATGCCCTGCTAATGAACGTCCCACATTTTGGGCAATCTGACAGAGGACCTGCTCAGCTTTTTCAAAGGCAGGCTTCTGCCCCCTCCTTGCGATCCCTTTGAGGTAGCCACCTGCCCTGAGGTGGTGGTGAGATCCCATGACTTTCTGACAGGAACTTCTTCACACAAACTCCATGGAGTACAAAGACAGAGTGTTACCATCTTACATAAACTATGAAATCTCTCAGTCACCATAAACATTAGCAAGTTGAACGAACCACCCCAAGCTACTGATAGTCTTTGGAAAGAGATGTTTTTATTACAAGAGGACATCTCTCCCTAATTATGCCTGCATCTTCTCCAGTTCTCTGACCATAGCACAGACGAGCATTAGGACCAGTTTGGTTTCCAGAGGCGCCTGACTCTACCCTGGCATCTTCCTATTTATTTTCAAGTCTGACCACTGCACATCCTTTTATCTTTGTCATGGACCGACAGTCAGCGAGCACATCCCCAGGTTGGGCTCTGTGGGCCCCGCTCACTGGACAACAATGAGATGTGCTGCGGCTTCTGAGCTGAGCACATCTGCTCTGTCTGAGCCCTCTTCCTCCTCCTCGTCCTCTGACTTTCCTTCCTTCCTCTCCTGCAGTTTTTACAAGTAGCGCTAAAGTCGTGTCTAATGATAACTGAAAGCAAGAATAGAAGCATTGTTTTTTTTTCTCATCTCATAGCCACTTATTTGATTTTCTTCATCAAACCCGAGTTCTTGTACGTTTGCCAGTGGGGCGGGGGTTTGGCTTGTGTTTAGAGATGGGGTTTTACTCTGAATCTACAGCTGGCCCGGGACACAGAGAGAACCTCCTCCCTTGGCCTTCTTACTGCTAGAGATCATACGCAGGAGCCACCAAACCCAGATTTAAAGCCCAGGTTCCTAGTTAAACTCCTTCTTGGATGGATTCTTTCTAAGGAGCCGCAAAGAAATTGTTAACACCTGGCTGGAAGCCAGAGCATCTGTAACCACAAAAAGGAGTAGGAATTTTACCTCAGAACAAAGAAGCTCTGTTATTAGAGGTCCCTGGGAGTGGGTGGGGGGAGGTGTGTGCCTTGAGACTCTATACTTGGGATGTCCAGGGATGTTCTACTTGTCCCTAGATGCTCAATTTCCCAGCATGCCTCAGCATCTTGGCACTGGTGAATGTTTGAAGCATAATACAGTATAATCAGACCTGCCTGAATGTGTTTATAAGTCATGGCAACTGAGCATAGTGTTCAGCGACAAATGTGAGCAGTCACTTAAAATAATCAAAATAGATAATAAAATGAGCCCGATGTAGATGTGGTGGCTCACTCCTGTAATCCTAGCACTCAGGAGTTAGGTAAGGCTGGAGTTTCACCAGGCTAGACTATGAAGTGAGATCCTGTCTCAAAACGGAAACCGGCAAATTCGATCACCATCCCCGAGATGCACCATTCCGCCCCCCCACCATCAGTGACTTCCATGTTTTACTGTGCTGTCCCCTCTCTGTCACACAAGAAGCCAACCTCTCACAGAGAGAGCCAGTACCAATGCTGCTCAATGAAGGTAGCCAGGCTTCTTACCCCTGTTCTGGCCATGTAGCGTGGTTGAAACTTTCTGTGTCCTCTTAGGGCTATTTAGTACTTCTCACCTACAGGGACAAGTCCCTGTTCCCTGCTTGATGGTTGGTGGTCATCATCATCCACAACCTTAGTTGCCTATCCATGCCAAGCTGACCCTTGGCCACACAACACTGGTTCAGCTGTTCATTCGAGCAAGTGTGCCCTGATTTAATCCTCATCTCTCTGCAGGTGAACGCCCAGGCCCTCACCAGTGCCTTCTCTCCACACACCAAGCCTTGGATTGGTCTGGCAGAAGCAATGGGCACGCTGATGCACGCCTGGGCTGGCTCCCCTAAAGGGACCATCCAGGTGGTTACACAAGGTGAGCAGAGGTCTGGTCAGGTCCACAGCAGGAGCTAGGGGCACTGCCTAGGGACAGGGAAGTGGGGATGTGGACTTATCTCTGCTGGGTATGCCCAATGCTCATGGCAGATCTAGTGGCAGATTCAGGGGACTTGGATCCTGCTCTGGGTGTAACTCACCCACTATGGAGGTGGACAAAGGAAGTGTGTAAGTGGGATACAAATTCCCTGGGAAAACTTATTTAATTGTCACAGATAACAGTTATGCAATGTTTTTAGGATATGCATGTTTTCCATGCAAGAGAGACCAGGGAGTTTCTCTTTTCTTTCTTTTTTTAAAAAAAGATTTATTTATTTATTTATTTATTTATTTATTTATTTATTATATGTAAATACACTCCAGACGAGGGTGTCAGATCTTGCTAGGGATGGTTGTAAACCATCATGTGGTTGCTGGGATTTGAACTCAGGACCTCTGGAAGAGCAGTCAGTGCTCCTAACCACTGAACCCTGTCACCAGCCCAACCAGATAGTTTCATGTTAAAAGACATTGGGATCTGTAGAGAGATTTTAAATTATGCAACAAAATTGTTTGGGTCTGATTATGAACCTGTAGTTGCATGCAACTCTGCTTTCTTCTTGGTAGTGGGTCCACCATTCTGCAGATGGAGTCCGGTGGTCCCTTCTTCCTGTACAAGGCTGTCTTACCCTGTCACCTATTTGGCACCTGACTCTTGGGGAGAAAATGTGAAGTTGGGCAGGACAGTTAAATCCCAAACACTGGAATTACCAGGGACAGGCACAGCCAGGGGTACCATGTCCACTGGCCTGAGTACCCAGACCCTGAAGAAGCATGCCAGGGGGCTGAGGGCATGCAGTTACTTCAGTGTTTGCAAGGGTCTCGAGTTCCAGCCACTGGTGGCATCACAAGTTTTCAAGTATCTTCTGGGAAGACAGGCAGGCCATGGAGGCCTGCCATGAGTTGGACTGCATTTTGGAGGGGAGTGCCTCCAATTGGTTAAAGCTTCTTAGGTTTCTGGCCTTGGAACCAGATCTGTCCCAGCTGGCTTTCAGCACTTGGAAGCAGTCGCAGTGCCCAGTGCAGGGTGCAGTTGGGGTTCCCAGGCCAACAAGGGCCTTGTAGCTGAGGGTTAAGTGCCTGTGGCTCCCTTCCCCCTCCTGTGGTACCCAGTAAACAATGATCTTCAGGGCAACCTTCTGTGTCCCCAGGAACATCTCTGAAGAATGCTGGGACCTGCCTGAGCCCTGCAGTCATTGTCGGCCTTCTGAGAGAAGCATCTAAGCAGGCAGACGTGAACTTGGTGAACGCTAAGCTACTGGTGAAAGAGGCTGGCCTCAATGTGCGCCCCGTCGTTACTCTGAGCACTGCTCTGCCATCCCTTTTTTTTTTTTTTTTTTTTTTAAATTTGTTTCTTTGAGACATTCTCACAGAACCCAGGTTGTCCTTGAACTCCTGATCCTCCTGCTATTAACTCCCCAGTGCCAGGATTATAGGCACATGCCCCTGAGCCTCGCTTCACCCCTCATCTTAGAAGCCTGTTCACAGTTTCACTTGGGCTTGCTTCTTGCCATTCACCCTGTCTACTGATGAGAGCTAGTCTTAATTACTTCATCTGTAAAGGGAAAAAGCATATGTCTGAGCATTTCGAAGTGAGCTCATACTCACAAAAATACTGTATGTATAGTGCAAAAATGCTCTGAAGCAGGCAGGGGTGGGGGGGTCCTTCCTCCCTTTATGGGGCATATTGACTGTCCCAATAAGCTAATGTCTGGGGGCATAATGCTCATGCCATTTGTCCCTAGCCCCAAATCACCGAACTAGTGAGCCAGGACTGAACTGGTGGGCCAGGCTAGATCTCTCTCTCTCTTTCTCTCTCTCTCTCTCTCTCTCTCTCTCTCTCACACACACACACACACACACACACAGAGAGAGAGAGAGAGAGAAAGAGAGAGAGATACACATGGGTAATTAGGCTGTGTCTCTGTCTTCTCTCTACAGGTCACCACCTCCCACAACCCTGGGGTTCCAGGGGAGCAGGGTAGCGGGGAATGCCTCCTGACTGTGGCCCTGGCAGGTGCTCCCTACCAAGCCGTGGGCTTGGTCCAGGGCACCACACCAATGCTGCAGATGCTCAACGGAGCTGTCTTCAGACCAGAGGTGCCACTACGCAGGGGCCAACCCCTGCTCGTATTCCGGGCTCAGCCCTCCGACCCTGGGATGCTGCCCACTATGATTGGTGAGAAGGCTTTTTGTCAGGGAGGCTGGCCAGGCTTCTGAAGTAGAGATGGGGGGGGGGGGGGGGAATCCCTAGAATTGGGCCCTGGCCCTGGAGAGATGCTTCCTCTGGGCCTTTTTCTGCCTCAGGCATGTCTATATGTCCCTCACAGAGGGTTCCTGAACTGTTTCTACAGCGGGGAAGTGGCTTATCTGAGATCACAGCGGTATGGGCAGAGTGCCTGCTACTATCCCCGGCCATGGCACAAGTTTGCCATGTACACACACAGTCTGTGTCCCAGGAGTCCTTTATGGACTGCCTTTCTATAGATCCTAGTGGCCAGCTTAGCCACAGCAAAGTGTGTCAGAGTACCTCTTCTGTGGTGTGGCCCCAGTCTCCCCTGAGACCTGGGCTGCCGAAGGTTCTGGGTCTTGGCAGAGGGTGTGTCCCCAGACTTTGGGAGGTAGGGGGAGTCATCTTATCCCACTTGTCAGCTGCCCAGAGGGAGGTTCTCTGCTTCTCCTGCTGTCCTCCCTCCACCTCACCTGATGCTCAGGCAGTGCTGAGAGAGTCCCGTAGCAGAAGAAATTCACCTGTCCTGCCATTTAAGCTCCCTCCCCCTCCTTCCCTCTCCATCCCCCATGCATCGTTGGCCATGGAAGCCTGCTCTGGGCCCTGCCCTCTCACCCCTTCCCTCAACCTAACCAGGGCTTTCCTTTCCTTCCTCCCAGGCCTCCTGGCAGAGGCGGGTGTACAGCTGCTGTCCTACCAAACCTCCATGGTGTCTGACGGAGAGCCCTGGCACGTCATGGGCCTGTCCTCCCTGCTGCCCAGCCTGGAAACATGGAAGCAGCATGTATTGGAGGCTTTCCAGTTCTGCTTCTGACCCTGGGGTTCAGCACTCTCAGCCCCACAGGCTCTTCTGAAGAAACCCGCTCAACTGTGACCTATAGGGAGAGGGGATCGCAGAACCAGGGCATCTGCCTGAACTAATACCTAGTAAAGAATTCTTAACTCCACATGGTGTCTGTGTGATCATTATCCAGAAAGGCCAGCAGAGGGCGCCCACAGGCCGCCTCTCTAGGTTTTGGCAGCTGACCAGCAGGGTATATAGAGGAAGGTTAGGGTCTTCTGGATGTGGCTAAACACACAGGTCATATGCTGCAGCGGTGTAGAGATTCCGGGTCTGGGGAGGAGGAAGTAGTTTGAAGGTCATGTGGGAGAGTATGGGGGCATTTCTTTGCAGTAGTGGCCCTTGGCCAATCACAACCTCCCACAAACTGAAAAGGCAGAATTCACGACCACCACCCCCTCCCCCATTGGAAGATCTCAAACCTGAGGTATCACTCATTCTAAGGAATGCCCTCCAGTTAGCTGCACTTGATCTAGAGCTAGTTTTATAACTGAATAATGACTTGCTTTTGAAGAATTCAAAGTGGCTACCTCCTGCACCTGCTGAGGTCCAGCCTCAGCATGAGGAGAGTCCTGAGAAAGCTGGGAATGGGGACGGTGCTGATTCAATAATGACTCCGAGTCAGTATTAGATGCAAGCTGCTGGTTCAGGTACTCTCTCTGTTCCCTGACGATTCTCAGTACTCTTTATTCTTCAACTTCAGCTTAATTGTAATACCCAGAGAGAGACTGAAGACAGCCTTTTATTTACTAAGGCTACATCCTCAAGGCTTTGGTCACTGTTAATAATTATCAAGAATTCTTAGATTTACATCAACTCTGAGTCTGGATCAATAGTCCCAGCCCCCATTTCCTTAGAGCAGAACTGAGCACAAAGCAAGCACACATTTCCTTATAGGTTTACACAGCCTGTTCTTCACAGGTAGCTGGGCAGAGCTCTTCCAAGTTTCATTACAGCAGACAGTAGTCTTTAGTAACTGCTTCCATGTAAGAATAGAAAAGTGACAAACTACTAAAATTAAAATGATTCCTTACAAAGTTTTGAATTTATGTAAGTAGAAAAATTAAACAGTGCTCTCTAATATCCTTCCAGGCATTGTCATCTCCAATTCTTCAATCAGCTAGAAAAACAACACTAACTTTTTATATGCTTCCACATCATCTCTTAATTCTCTAATCTTCATTTCCTTTTATAAAAAGATTTATGACACCAGAAGAGGGCATCGGACCCCATTACAAATGGTTGTGAGCCACTATGTGGTTTCTGGGAATTGAACTCAGGACCTCTGGAAGAGCGGTCAGTGCTCTTAACCACTGAGCCATCTCTCCAGGCCCCTAGTCTCCATTTCCTTATCCTAGCAATTCCATAGCCTCATGTACTCTCCTTCTAACACTATTTATTCCTAAATTATGTATAAATTCCTACTTTTTCTATCCATACCCTTTTTTTCCTGATTTCACTCTAACTCTCTATCCTTGAAGTCTCCAAGTTCATCCTGGCTAATCAATGCAGCAGTCATTGAACTGGAGAGTACGTGTTCTTCTTCATGATTCCAAATTCAAGGCCAAGTCTGGCAATGAACCACTTCTACAAAGGACCATATAGGCTTTTATGGCCTCTGTGGTTATATTGTCTAGATCCTTTCCCATGGCCCTAAAGGCCAAGTGGAGGGCCTGTTCCTCGCCCTCCATAACCTCATGACCATCTCCATTCCTCATTACTGAGTACTGCATCTATTTCATTTACTATGCCATGATTAGCTCTGAGTAATGGGGGGAAGTCTATTCTTCAGAGAGAAAGACTGAAAGTGAGTAGTAAAGACAGAAGATCAACTTTGGGCAACAGCAACCATCAGCACATGTTGGAGGGCATGGGATTAATGGCCTGGTGATGCTCCAGGGTCAGGAATTGTGTCACACCTTCCCTTACACAGCTATGCCAGACCCAGCACCAGCAGTCTTGTGGGCATGGCTAAAGACTATAAAGATTCTCCTAGGGGATCTTCTAGGGAAGAAGTCATTTGAGCAGAGGATGTTGGTGTCTGGGGAATCACTTTGGGTTGACTTTATGAAGTGAAGAAAGGTGTTTGCCCCCAATCAGTGCCATTTCTGATATTCTACCTTGTGACATCCAATCCCTGAAACTTGTAGAGTGGAGTTTCACTCTCAAGTATATCGGCAGTGAGTCGGGGTAAATGTTGGAATGGCATTATAGAACTGGCCTTAAATGCTAACTCCTGGACAGTCAGTTTGAATGAAGAGTATCCCAGAGTAGCCAAAGGAAAACCTCCTCAGGCCTTATATAAAGGCTGATGAGGAAAAGAGCAAGAGACGTGTGTGTGTGTGTGTGTGTGTGTGTGTGTGTGTGTGTCTGTGTGTGTCTGTGTGTGTCTGTGTGTGTGTGTGTGTGTGTGTGTGTGTGTGTGTGTGATGGCGTGAGGGTGGTTAGGTACTGACAGCCAGTGTGTTCTGCTTATGAGTTGAGGTTTGTCCTTCAGCTGCTGTGTGGTGACAACAATCATTCACTCAGCCAGCACCTTGACACAATTTTGAAATGCATTTTATTGAGGGATAGAACACATTCATGCCAAAGTGCACAGGTGGCTTCTTGGGGACAGGTGGCTGAACTTGATTTCTTATAGTAGAAACAGTGACCCCAAGTTTGGTAACAAGAGGACACTTTCAGGAATGGGTTATCTCTTTACCATGGGGGTCCCAGGGATGGAACTCAGGTTGTCAAGGTTAGTAGCAGGTGCCTTAACTCCCTGGGCCATCTTCCCAGTTCCACAGTGTTACTTTGAGATCATCCCCTAGTTGAATCCATGTGACTTCTGGTAGAGGAATACCAGGGCCCAACAATGGGACACAGAAAGGGGGGGCTGTCAAGACCCTGCAGAGAGCTCTTCGTGGGTTCTGTGTCCCTGTCTTGAACCAGGGGGACACTGGCTTCTCTTTCGTGTAGACAGACATGGCTGCAGTGACCTAAGAAGGGAGCACGGTCCTGCAAGAAGTTCTGGAAAGATCGAGGGTCTCATGTGCATGGAGGGGCTGAGGAGGGGCTAGGGCTGGATTAGCTGCTCAGCCTGGGCCTCGCCCGGCTTTACTGCTGGTGGTGGGACATGGCCGTCACCGCATTTCATGTGTGTGTTTGAGGCTCCTCGGCCAGCTGGCTTCCCTCAAGGTTCAACAGAACCTCTGTCCAGAGCTTTTTCTAAAAGACAATGGAAGACTAGAACCCCTTGTCCTTCCTATCCCTCCCCTGCCCTCTTTTCTCCCCTTTGCTTGTGCCCAATGCTCACATTCCTAAAACATTGCTGTTTTATGAGGACTCTGTGTTCTCTTTACCCAAAGAAGAGAGGATTCTACTTCTGCGTCATCCTTTTGAGTTTGTTTCTGTTGTTGTTGTTGCTTTTCAAGACTGTTTCTCTTTATAGCCTTGGATGTCCTGGAACTTGCTCTGTAGACCAAGTTCACATGTATCAGCCTTGAACTCAGCCCTGCCTCGGCTTCCCAAGTGCTGAGATTTCAGTTCTGCATGATCATGCCTGGCCAACCTTATGGATTTTGCTTTGCCTTTAGTCTCGGTAACTAATACTGGCCACCTATGTCAAGGGGAGTTATCTACTGAGTACCTGCTGGCTCCATCTGGATATGGTGTCTGTAGGACAGAGAAGTAAGCAGTGGGTGTTCTGTGCCACTGTCTTTATTTGCCTTGTATCTGCCACACTCCTTTGCAGAACTGGCCAGACTTGTGGAGAATTAATTAATGGGGTGGTGACGTAAGTGTTCAGTCCTCTGAGTAAGTAGGTCTTGCCTTCTAGAAAATACAAGTAATTTCTTCTCTCTTTTTAATTGCCACATATTATTTTAGAACAAGATACAAAATTTAGAAACTTTAAGAAACAAGCATAAACTATAATAGCCCAGAGTCTGAGAATAAGCTGTAACAAATGGCTGCTCTGCCGGGCTGTGGGGAAAGATCTGCATCCCTGCAGGTCAGCGGCTCCCCTTTCTTTCATCTCCCTCTTCACAGGGGAGCTCTGGTCCACAGCAGCATGAGCCTGTGGCGCTGATTGTGTCAGGGAGAGACACCCAGGATTCACAGAGGGAGGCCGTTCACCACAGAGCAGATCCTATGAGGCTGCTGTGTCTAGTCCCTATTTACTGCTGTGGGTGGGATTTTAAGCAGATGCTGTTTGGGTAGCAGCTCGGCTCACCTTCTTTCCCCGGGGAATTGTTGCATGGATCTGTAAAGAGGGGAAACAGACTCAATCATCCCTTGCTCTGGGGTCTCCAGGACCCCAGGTTTTGCTCCTCCTCGGAGGCATAGATATGCATATAAGCCCCCCTGTTCTATGAGATCTGGGTACCCTCACTGCCTTCCCAGCTCCGAGTCTCCATGCCTGGGGAACCTATTATCCAGTGTTACAGGAGCCAAGACTGGGAAGGAGACAGGCGGGACCCTGTCACATGCTCTGCTGGCGGTTAGAGAGCCAAGCGGGCTGGCTGAACAGTGGCTCCATAGAGGACTGTCTCATCAACCTAAACACTCCATGTCACCTTCAGCCTTGGCACTCTAGATTCCCTGAGAACAGCTCAAGAAAAAAAAGCTCCTGTTCCCTCTTTGTGGCAAGGTGCTGGTCCGGCTCTTAGGGAAAAAAAAAGTCTGGAACTAGAAATCATCTTTCAAAAAATCTACTTTCTCTCTTGTTTGCTTGCTTGCTTGCTTGCTTGCTTGCTTGCTTGCTTGCTTGCTTGCTTGCTTTTGTTAAGACAGGGTCTCCCTCTGTACTCCTGGCTAATCTAGAAATATGTTACCCAGGCTGACCTCAAATGTGATGCCCCTGCCTCGGCTTTCTAAGTATTGTGAATACAGGTATGAGCTATCACCCAACCTCTGCATTATTATCTCTCTGCATCCCGTGACTCACCTAGCTCAATGGATTTAAAGGCCTCTTCTTTGCCTCTAACCTACCCCTAAGAACCATATTTCAAGCAACTCTCCTCGGAGGACCGCTGACCCAGACCTTCTCACTCTCATCCGGAATCCTTGGCTGGTCAACTCTCATTGCTTTGCCTTGTGCCTAACATCTTGGCTCTAGCACATGAGCAGCCTCACTAAAGGGGCCAGGTAGCTGAGACTGTTCCATTGGTCGGGGACAGTGGTCAATGCCCTGCCCTGTACTCTGTCTGTGCCTCTCCTTTGTTTGTAGACATCTTTCCTTCCTTTCCTTGCCCTGTCTCGGCTATACCTTTTTGTCCTTCCTCATTCATTTAGCATGGGGACTCTACTGAGATTTGGGGACTGTAAAAGAACTTCCTGAACTTCCTGTGCTTCTCTATTGGGTACATGTGCCACAACAGACATCCATGCTCAGGAATTACAAGCTTGCACTCTTGAACCCTTGACTTTCCTTAAAGAAATGCCATAAGGTGTTGGGAGCCGCGCCCACATTCGCCGTTACAAGATGGCGCTGACAGCTGTGTTCTAAGTGGTAAACAAATAATCTGCGCATATGCCGAGGGTGGTTCTCCACTCCATGTGCTCTGCCTTCCCCGTGACGTCAACTCGGCCGATGGGCTGCAGCCAATCAGGGAGTGACACGTCCTAGGCGAAATATAACTCTCCTAAAAAAGGGACGGGGTTTCGTTTTCTCTCTCTCTTGTTTCTTGCACTCGGGCTCCTGAAGATGTAAGCAATAAAGCTTTGCCGCAGAAGATTCTGGTCTGTTGCGTCTTTCCTGGCCGGTCGTGAGAACGCGTTTAATAACAATTGGTGCCGAATTCCGGGACGAGAAAAAACTCGGGACTGGCGCAAGGAAGATCCCTCATTCCAGAACCAGAACTGCGGGTCGCGGTAATAAAGGTTCCCGTAAAGCAGACTGTTAAGAAGGATTCAACTACATGAATTCAGAACTTTTCAGCTGGGGAACGGCGGTAACCCGTAAGTATAGCTTTACGAGGTACGCCTGGCCTTGAACTTTCTAAGGAAATTCAAGACAGTCTATCAGAAGTAAAGTGGAAAATGTTTGGCCTTGAATTTTTTCTAATGTTAGAAGCCCTTTTGTTCCTTTTCACATGTTATCAAGTGGTTAAGGCAGGGCAGATTCTGGATGAAGTTCAGGACAATCTATCAGAAGTAAAGCGGGGAGAGAGAGTAGGAGCAAAGAGAAAATATGGTACACAAAATAAGCATACAGGCCTTTCCACGGGTCTTGAACCTGAGGAAAAGTTTAGGTCAGGTAAGAATACCTGGGGAGAGATTAGAAGGAAGGAGAAGGAAAAAGAAAAGAAAAAAGATCAATTAGCGGAGGTCTCTAGGAGAAGGAGCCTATACTCATCACTAGGTGAGCTCAAGGAGCCAGTTCTTAATAGTTCTGAATCAGATGAAAAGGCTATTAGGGCCTGGAAGGCGCTCTCCCGAGCAGGTGAAGCCACTGGACAATAATGACAGAGGCAGGCTCTTGCAGCCTACAAGGTCTTATTGTCCACCCTAGAGTTGTAGATCAAGATTATAAAGGGGAACTTCAGGTTCTCTGTTCTTGTCCTCAAGTTGTCTTTTCTATATCACAAAGAGACAGAATAGCTCAACTAATAATTTTGCCAAGCCTACATGGCTGTTTTTTCTTCCTCTGATATTCCTAGAGCTGCCAAAGGGATTGGTTCTACTAGAAATGATTCTGATTACTTAATAATGCCTTTAGATTGTTGTCAAATTTTATCTACTCACGTAGGGGTAAACCCTCGTGGCGTCAGGCCATTACAGGTCTGACAAATGGATGTCACGCATATTTCCTCCTTTGAGAGAAATCAATATTTACATGTTTAGAAGAAACCCACTTAAAAATGGGATTGTGGTATATACTGATGGATCAAAAACTGGCATAGGTGCCTATGTGGCTAATGGTAAAGTGGTATCCAAACAATATAATGAAAATTCACCTCAAGTGGTAGAATGTTTAGTGGTTTTAGAAGTTTTAAAAACCTTTTTAGAACCCCTTAATATTGTGTCAGATTCCTGTTATGTGGTTAATGCAGTAAATCTTTTAGAAGTGGCTGGAGTGATTAAGCCTTCCAGTAGAGTTGCCAATATTTTTCAGCAAATACAATTAGTTTTGTTATCTAGAAGATTTCCTGTTTATATTACTCATGTTAGAGCCCATTCAGGCCTACCTGGCCCCATGGCTCTGGGAAATGATTTGGCAGATAAGGCCACTAAAGTGGTGGCTGCTGCCCTATCATCCCCGGTAGAGGCTGCAAGAAATTTTCATAACAATTTTCATGTGACGGCTGAAACATTACGCAGTCGTTTCTCCTTGACAAGAAAAGAAGCCCGTGACATTGTTACTCAATGTCAAAGCTGCTGTGAGTTCTTGCCAGTTCCTCATGTGGGAATTAACCCACGCGGTATTCGACCTCTACAGGTCTGGCAAATGGATGTTACACATGTTTCTTCCTTTGGAAAACTTCAATATCTCCATGTGTCCATTGACACATGTTCTGGCATCATGTTTGCTTCTCCGTTAACCGGAGAAAAGGCCTCACATGTGATTCAACATTGTCTTGAGGCATGGAGTGCTTGGGGGAAACCCAGACTCCTTAAGACTGATAATGGACCAGCTTATACGTCTCAAAAATTCCAACAGTTCTGCCGTCAGATGGACGTAACCCACCTGACTGGACTTCCATACAACCCTCAAGGACAGGGTATTGTTGAGCGTGCGCATCGCACCCTCAAAGCCTATCTTATAAAACAGAAGAGGGGAACTTTTGAGGAGACTGTACCCCGAGCACCAAGAGTGTCTGTGTCTTTGGCACTCTTTACACTCAATTTTTTAAATATTGATGCTCATGGCCATACTGCGGCTGAACGTCATTGTACAGAGCCAGATAGGCCCAATGAGATGGTTAAATGGAAAAATGTCCTTGATAATAAATGGTATGGCCCGGATCCTATTTTGATAAGATCCAGGGGAGCTATCTGTGTTTTCCCACAGAATGAAGACAACCCATTTTGGATACCAGAAAGACTCACCCGAAAAATCCAGACTGACCAAGGGAATACTGATGTCCCTCGTCTTGGTGATGTCCAGGGCGTCAATAATAAAAAGAGAGCAGCGTTGGGGGATAATGTCGACATTTCCACTCCCAATGACGGTGATGTATAATGCTCAAGTATTCTCTTGCTTTTTTACCACTAACTAGGAACTGGGTTTAGCCTTAATTCAGACAGCCTTGGCTCTGTCTGGACAGGTCCAGACGACTGACACCATTAACACTTTGTCAGCCTCAGTGACTACAGTCATAGATAAACAGGCCTCAGCTAATGTCAAGATACAGAGAGGTCTCATGCTGGTTAATCAACTCATAGATCTTGTCCAGATACAACTAGATGTATTATGACAAATAACTCAGCAGGGTTGTGAACAAAAGTTTCCGGGATTGTGTGTTATTTCCATTCAGTATGTTAAATTTACTAGGGCAGCTAAATTGTCAAAAAGTCTTTTTCAGTATATGTTACAGAATTGGATGGCTGAATTTGAACAGATCCTTCGGGAATTGAGACTTCAGGTCAACTCCACGCGCTTGGACCTGTCGCTGACCAAAGGATTACCCAATTGGATCTCCTCAGCATTTTCCTTCTTTAAAAAATGGGTGGGATTAATATTATTTGGAGATACACTTTGCTGTGGATTAGTGTTGCTTCTTTGATTGGTCTGTAAGCTTAAGGCCTAAACTAGGAGAGACAAGGTGGTTATTGCCCAGGCGCTTGCAGGACTAGAACATGGAGCTCCCCCTGATATATGGTTATCTATGCTTAGGCAATAGGTCGCTGGCCACTCAGCTCTTACATCTCACGAGGCTAGACTCATTGCACGGGATAGAGTGAGTGTGCTTCAGCAGCCCGAGAGAGTTGCACGGCTAAGCACTGCAATGGAAAGGCTCTGCGGCATATATGAGCCTATTCTAGGGAGACATGTCATCTTTCATGAAGGTTCAGTGTCCTAGTTCCCTTCCCCCAGGCAAAACGACACGGGAGCAGGTCAGGGTTGCTCTGGGTAAAAGCCTGTGAGCCTAAGAGCTAATCCTGTACATGGCTCCTTTACCTACACACTGGGGATTTGACCTCTATCTCCACTCTCATTAATATGGGTGGCCTATTTGCTCTTATTAAAAGGAAAGGGGGAGATGTTGGGAGCCGCGCCCACATTCGCCGTTACAAGATGGCGCTGACAGCTGTGTTCTAAGTGGTAAACAAATAATCTGCGCATATGCCGAGGGTGGTTCTCCACTCCATGTGCTCTGCCTTCCCCGTGACGTCAACTCGGCCGATGGGCTGCAGCCAATCAGGGAGTGACACGTCCTAGGCGAAATATAACTCTCCTAAAAAAGGGACGGGGTTTCGTTTTCTCTCTCTCTTGTTTCTTGCACTCGGGCTCCTGAAGATGTAAGCAATAAAGCTTTGCCGCAGAAGATTCTGGTCTGTTGCGTCTTTCCTGGCCGGTCGTGAGAACGCGTCTAATAACAATAAGGAACCCTTCCCGTCTCCCATCCCCAAGTCCTCTCTTCTCTCCCTACCCTCATCCTGACTAATTTCCCAAGCTTCACTGCCTCTCTCCAAGAGGAATTTTGTGACATGGGAATTGTCACATGGCCTCTGCCCACCCTAAAGCTCTCTCTAGCCTAGGCACTCAAACCACCCAGCTCCCAATATGTCACAGTTTCTGTTGCTGTCTGCTTTCTCTTGTTGGTTCAGATTTAGCTTCCCTCAAGCTTCTAGGGGACTTAAATACACAAAGAAGTCTGACTTTCACAGTCCAGCTCTCCAAGATACTCTCCCCAACTCCTGCTTTGGAGCTTATAATTTGTAACTTTTCCTCATGAGCATTTTCTAAGTTATGGCCTCATCTGATGTGATTATAGACTCAGAACTGCATCTGCTACTCAGAGGAAGACCCCAGGCCTTTGTACCCCAACCCAATTCTACAAATTCACTCGCCTCCATTAGACGGGACACCGGGCATACTTCCTGCGATGCATCTCATCCACTCGTTCAAGGTACCAAGTACCTGGGAAGAGATTGCTTGTGTCTCCAGGTGGAGAGAAGTTCACTGTGGGACAAAGGAAAACAAGCAGTACTTACTAAGAGTGATATGGGCGTGCAATGGAAGAGCACAGTAATAAGAATGCCTACAGACTCAAGTAAAGCACTCCAGCTGCACTGCCTGGGGTTGTAAATTACCTGTGATATACTGTATAGGACCATATAGAAGGACTAGAGAAGCTGCTGTCTTGGGTCTGGTACTTGAGGCCTGCCTGGCTGTTAGAACTCGTACTGTTTGAGGGGCTGTGGAGATGGCTCAGTTGGTCAAGCTCTTGTCCCATAAGAACCACTCTCAATCACATCTCATAAAAATTGTGACCTTGGCCCATTTCATTCTAAATGTCTGATGAACCCCTGGCTCCTAGGTACAGGCATGGAATGCAGGGTAAATTGCTTTCTTCTCTCTTCCTGCCCCTTTTCTTACCCTTGTGGTAAAATTGCTCTCTCTGGTTCATTATTTCTGTGAATTCCTCAGGGGACATGCGTCTCCGGGAGTCTAGACGTTTGGGCAGATCTGACACACTAGACACCAGTTTCTCCAGGGGGGAACCTGGGAAGCAAAAGCAAGATTGTTAGGATTTCCTGCGGTCATTATCACCGGCTTAATAGAAAGTCAGGGTCTGGAGGCTGACCCCACACAGTACTTTAGATGCCTGGTCTTGATCACAGTAGTCACTACAACAACAACAGGTACTTACTGGATATCTCAGATCCATCAACTTCTCTTCAGGTAGCTGAGCTAAACTATTACCTCTTGGCTTTTCTAACTGTTTTCTTTGTATCTACCTTTGCTACGGCTGAGGAAGTGTTCACATGTATGACCTTATGCCATGCCATTTGAGCTCCACTTTCCCCTACCCTTCCCTATGGCCATCGGATCCTGAGAGGAGAAAGTGGAAGGCAGAAAGGCAACGGAGACCTCAGGTGATGGGTGAGTGCTTCAAGAAGAGAGGCAGGCTTCGTTGAACAGCTTGTTTAATTGGGAAGAGGGGAACAAAGACTATTTAAACCTTTGGGGAGTGTGGAGAGGTTTTCAGTACATCATTGGCCAGGGCTAAGGTGCTAGGAATGCCTTATTTGCTTGAAGAGGAATTCAAGCCTCTTGCTAGATATGACCTTATAAAGAGAAGGGAAGTTTAACAGAGCTGCAACTATGTGACCTTCTCTTGTTGGGGCTGGGTTGGGGCTCAGGACTGTGGGCTCTGGGACATGCGGAGACAGGCAGGCCCGAGGCAGGGAAGGGAGTGGCCCTCATTCCTACTGCTCTTGAAACAAGGTTGCTGGGGTTGGACATGACTCAGTCCCACTCTTGCTATGGACCAGTCTTCTCCTGGTTCCACTGTACCCTGGCCCCATAATGCAGGGATTTTCTTTGCTCGTATTCACAATTTAGCTCTGTCAAGACAGTTACCTCAGCCAAGATGAAGCACGAGGTGGCTTCTTTCGCCAAATGGCCCTTGTTCAGGAGTACCTGGTATGAGATGAGACTCACCTGGGGAAGCATCCTTGGACACTCGGAATGAAAAGAAACTTGCTGCTAAGCCTGAGCCGTAGGAGAAGGCTCCAATCCTGGAGCCAGCCAATTCTTGGGCAGAGTGGCTGCCGTGGGGGAGAAAAGCCACATCAGCATTGTATTCTGTATTTCTGATAAAGCTCCTCTGTGATAGTCTAATCTCACCCCTGCCCACCTTATGCAACTAGAAATGTGCCTCATGCAGTCTTAACAAAGAGGGACCTTTGGTAGAATTCAAAGATAGGTGGAATTCAGACACAAGACACAGTCGAAAACATGAAGGCAGAACTCTGAGGGAAGATGCTTGCAGGTGTGGTCAGGGCTTTAAACCAGTGGACTCACCCTCACGGCTCCCAAGTTAGCCACAATGGTTCAGCTTTTGTGTTTGTGCATGCTCTCAAGTGAGCGAGTGAGTGTGTACGTGTATATGTAATGTACCGATGTAGCCCAGGCTGGCCTTGAATTTTGCACTCCCTCTACCTCAGCCACCATAATTCTGGGATTGCAGGCATTTGCCTGACACCCATACCTATGACTCAAATTTCTGAGCATCCCCCCATCAGTAATTTGACCAAGTTCACCTATAAGTCTTTTTTATATAATATGCACTTTTCCTTATAAACACCACAAAACAGGAAAATCAGTAAAAGAGATAGTTAGCAGTTGAACATTTTCTGAGCACTTTTATTTTATTTTATTTTATTTTATTTTATTTTATTTTATTTTCGAGACAGGGTTTCTCTGTATAGCCTTGGCTGTCCTGGAACTCACTTTGTAGACCAGGCTGGCCTTGAACTCAGAAATCTGCCTGTCTCTGCCTCCCAAGTACTGGGATTAAAGGCATGTGCCACCACTGCCCAGCTGAGCACTGTAATTTTTAAGGCGATTTTCATGAAAACATTCCATAGTTAATTATTCTCTGTACTCTGACCAGTAGTTAATCTCTATATTGATCACTATCCACTGGGGATTCTCTGATCAGGGGTAAGCTTTACTAACCTATGAGTATAAGGTTAGATATTTAGAAGGCAGTTTGATACTGTGTCTATTTAGCAAGGTAATAGTTTCTCCTCTAGGGCCTATGACCTACCCAGCCATGTGTTTACAATATCAGGCATTAATTCCCTTCTATAGAGCTGGCCGTAAATCCAACTAGAAAGATGTGGTCACTCTGATAACATTTGTGTCACTACTGCACAGGCACTCAATGCATAGATGAGACTACATCTATATTGCACAGCCCCACAAACGGCTCAGGGAACATCACAGAAGAGAGGGAAGAAAGATTGTAAGATTCAGAAATCAGGTGGGCTGCTGCAAAATAATGTCTTCTGGACATGGCAGGGCCTTCGCACTCATGAACCCTCAGCAGCACGGTTCCCTGCATAAGGTCAAGCCAGTCAACATTCCCAAATGGGTAGAGAAAAGGCTTCTGATGCCTCACCCTTTTAGGGCTACCTCAGATTGTCCACAGCTGCTGACTATGATTTGTCTCCAGCTCTAGCAAGGGCGTGATTTTGCCAGTGGCATTCAATTTCTGTGATTGTGTGACATTTGCAATTCTGGGAACTTTTCAGAGGATACATAAGTGCTGGGGCCCCCATGAGGTGGGTGGGCTGTTGGTTGGTTGCTATTGGTCTAGGTTTGTTAAGTAGTCATGCTCAAAGAAGAAACAAGAAGAAGAAGTTATATATCCTGACAGCAGAGATAAAACTTGCCCTGAGAAACTCAGTGCCCTTAATCAGCAGGAAGCAGTCTACTGATGTTGTCACCCATTTCCCTTTCTATCCCTTTCCCTCTCCTATCTAGTGTTAGAGGATTGAAAGGGTAGAAAAAGGATGGTGATGGGTGGAAGAAAACAGAACCCACAAATTAGTAAAAGTTGGGTTATACATTGTTATATAAATATTTTAAAGATAAAGAAAGTAAGGATCATACAAGTTCAGGGAGTTATTTTTCAAGATACATGGTGATTAGATTTGAACCCTGTTATAGGATCTAAAGCTAGCGCTAAAATCCTCCATGTTATATTAAATATAGAGATGTTAAAGATAAACATATGCCCACAAGTTCTGTTTTCTCACTGCCTGGGTAGATCTTGCACTTACCCCAACATATATACTCATACTGGAGAAGTTCAACAGCTAGCAAACCTGTCCCCAACCACCTCTGAAACAAGTTGTAATATTCCTATCCATCCTTTCTCTCTACCTTTATTGTAAAAGTCTACCTCTCAACAAACCAAAAGTTCAAATGAGAAGAGGAGCCAAACTTAGTTGGCCTGTCAGCCCAAGGATGGGGAACAACTGGCAGGCCAGGGGCAGTACTCACTGGGGGGAACAGCTGGCAGGCCAGGGGCAGTACTCACTGAGAGAGAAGTGAGGCCAGGCAGCCATAGAGGGAAGAGGTGTACATGTTCCCATTATTTGTGGAGAGGTAAAGGGAGGCCTTGGTCTTCTGGTTGAACATGTCCAGGGAGGCCTTCAAAAGAGCCTTGTCTACATCCTTGTTGGTGTAGGTTTCTTCCAGCTTTAGACCCCTGTGAGGCAGAGCAAGATGTTCACATGAGAGTTGACAAGAGAAGGGTGGGAATGCGGCAAGAGAACGCTTCTGTAAATAAAATTCTGGGGTGCTTTTTTTTTTTTTAAATTAAAGTGCTCAGACGTTTGAAGAGCTCAAAGCAACAGTCCTGTCATTCTGAGAAAGCATTCATGCACACTTTTGTTGTGGCACCTAGACACATTTCACAGTCCATTGGAAACCTGAAAACCAAACCATGGTGGAAACCAAGGCTCTGCTCCAGGAAAGTGCTTGGCCAATGGCTCTCCTTGTGGGAAGCCCCCCAAGGAGAAGCCCCTGTATGCCTAGCAAGGACCTGTGTGACAGAATCTGCAGCAATGGTTGTTTTCCCTGGGGCTGGCCATGGGAATGATCCCTTTCCTCTAGGACAACATTCGGCATGCTCTTGGCAGCTTTGTCTTTCACTTTGTCTCTAACAGAGATGGTAATGGCATAATAGAAATCTCAAGGTAGATTTATTGAAAATATACGATGGAATTGAGATGATACTTGAGGCAATGAAAAACCCAGAAAAAAAGTTTTAAGAAGAACTAAATAGAAATTATAGAGTTTCTGAAGGCACATAGTTATTCTTAGAAAAGCACACCGTTCACTCTGACTCAGAGAGCAGCCCTTGCAGGAATAGATTAGGGATGTTAAGGAATACACATATACATGAAGACATCAGGTCAGAATCAACTGTATAGGTTCCAGCACTTCAGAGAATAGAAGAGCCAGGCCAAGAGTCAACCAGCTCTTGTGCCAACAGATTAAATCTCCTCATCTTAGCTATGGATGTACAGGACAAAAACATGGATACTGGCAAAAATAGATTCAGATACAAACTTTTAAAACTTGCTGTGAGGGCTACCACCTAGGTGTTTGAGTTATAGTGTGCTAGTCACAACGGTCACAGAGATGTGCTCAATTATGAGGCCATACAATTAAATGTCTGCCTAGGGAAAATAAAGTGTATGAGAAAGAACCTTATGAAAAAAATATTCAGGGGATTATTGTCTACCTTCCTGGAATGTATTCAAGGAAACAAAACTGAACTTTTATGCTTTATGACTTTGAAATGAAATAGATACAGAGGGGCTCAAGCTATTCGGGCCATCTGCAGTGGAAGCAGGGTCTGGGGCTGGACCACTGCAAGCTGGTGGTCATTTACTTCATTTATGTCGATGCCATATCCATGTCCCCGGGACCCTCAAACCCACTGGAGCAGGACTCCAGCAAAATCGTACCACATCAAAATCGTATCACACACCTTGCTTACAAATTCATTCTTTCTTTTTGCCTTCCTTTCCTTCCCCAGTCCACAGAGAGCCCCATGCAGGTCTGGCTGCCCCATCTCAACCCATCCCATCCCATCCCATCCCGTCTGATCCCATTCTATCCCTCTGTTGAAAGAATGGCTTAGCATCCCTTCTGCTGTGTTGGAGGGCTGCCATCTGCTTCTCCTAGAAGGAAAGTCTATATACAAGGTGTGAGGGAGACCACTCCTTGCCTGCCCTCCACAAACCTACGCTTCCCTCCTCTTAAAGAAGACCCACCTGAAGGCCTCTAGGCCCTTGTATAAGTTGTTCTGTTTGTCACTGCTGGATGACAGGAAGTCATTGAACATCAACCGAGCCAGGGATTTCTGGACCATCTTGCAAAAGGGTGTGTGGAAGATCATATACTGCACATCATCGAGGGTGAAAGGCTGGTTGTTTCCAGCTAGACAAGAAAGGTAATGAGACACTGAGGCCTACTTTGCCAAATGTAACGATGCCAAGGGGCCCAGCTTCCCAGAGAGATGGTTCCTATCTCCAGCACACACAGAAGGCCCCCTCACCCACCCCATTGCACATTCTCTCAACCATTCCTCAGGCATCACTAAGTATTCTCTACAGGGGAGGGGAAAAGAAGACTCCTGGCCACGCGAGCAGAGCCCCACTTTCTGCCCTCCCAGCCCCAGACCTTGCTTCCACTGATTCTGGATCTTCTTGCGGTAGGCTGCATAGCATCGATCCAAGGCCCGCAGGTAGCACTGGATAGACAGCTTCCCATCCACCAGTGGATACTCTGAGGCCAAGTTTGGTTTGTAGAAGTCGTACGCGTTCTCCATGTGAGTTCCCCTCAGCCCTGGAAAGGCACACAGAAGCTTCTAGAGACTGCCTTACACTGTTTGCCTTGAGTAGAATGGAGGGGAGATTCCTGGCTCTGCTCCATCACTTATACCCAAGTCAGAGCCTTTTTAGTACCCTCCCATAGTCAAAAGGAGTCAAAGAATAGTAGTTATTTTATTAGTAGTATTAATATTATGACTATTATTGTTGTGTTGTTTTGCTTTTTTTTTCGATTTTTTTTTTTCCACAGAGACAGTGTTTCTCTGTGTAACAACAGCTCTCTTGGAACTCACCCTGTAGACTCAGACTCACAGAGATCCACCTGCCTCTGCCTCCCAAGTACCACCCAGCCCCAGATTATTGGTTTTACACAAGTGAGATTTATAGTTCTCTCTCCACATCTTTGTGGGCTTCTCACAATCAAGACCAGAAGGCAGAATTCTCCAAGCCTCACTTTATGTCCGGGTTTCTTCCTTCACAGTTAGCTCTACCCTGACTCCCTCACCTGTGTTTGCTGCACCCACCCCATGCACCGTTATCCCAGTGCATGATGAAATCGTCAACTCCGGCTTCTCTCTTCCCCCTAAGTAGCTACTCCCCAGGCCAGACTTTCAGAGGCAAGCAGCAGCATCCCCAGCCCTGAGTAGTGTGTATGACAGTTTGGGAGCAGAATCTATGACGCGGCTGCACAGCACACAGCCTCTTGGGAATGTTTATTACGAACCTTGCTCGAGGACCAGAGGGGCCTTGGGCCCGATCAGCATTGCCACAGCCCCAGCACCACCTGTGGGGCGGGCGTTACCACTCGGGTAGACTGCAATGTCACCACAGACCACCAGGGCATAGCGACCTGACAAGACAGACAAGACAATTAATCAGTCATGACATCACTGCCAAATCCAGAGTAGAGTGACAGCTTATTGTGTGCCAAGCACAGCTTTATATACTGCAACTAGATGGAACCAGATCAAAAATAAAATAAAATCAAAAATTACACATAAACTCTAGTGAAACCCACGGTCCATTTGTAGTTGAAATATAAATTCAATGCTGAGGGTTCCCACAGTCTAGCTATGGAATGTTCACTCAGAATTGTATGTATAAATCACGTAGCCTTTTTTATGTGTTTTTTTTTTCAGTGCATGTATGTTTGCAGGCACACAAGACAGTGCAACGGATGTGGAAGTCAGAGAACAACTTGTGGGAGTCAGGTCTCTACCACATGGGTTCTGGTGATGGAGCTGAGATCGTCAGGTTTGGCAGCAAGCCCCTTTACCCATTAAGCCATATTGCCGATCCCCAGGATAACTTATTTCTTCAAAACTTTCTTTGTTTCTATTTGTAGGGTTTAAATTTTACTTTTTAGATTTATTTACTTTAGTCTGTATGTATAAGTGTTTTGACTGCATGCATGTATCTGCACCATGTATGCGTCTGATCTCCATAAGACCATAAGAAGGGGTTCAATCCTCTGGAAATGGAATTACAGGAGGTTGACAGCCACCATGTGGGTACTGGGAACTGAACCCAGGTCCTGTGCAAGACCAAATGCTCTTAACTGCTGAAGCATTCTCCAGGCCTGTTTTTAGTGTTTTTGAGGCAGAGTCTCATTACATAGCGCAGGTTGGCTTCTGACTCAAAATCCTCCATCTGCAAGTGACGTGATAGCAGGTTTGTCCTGCCATGCCTGCCTGAATTCCACTTCTTTTTTTTTTTTTAAGATTTATTTATTTATTATATGTAAGTACACTGTAGCTGTCTTCAGACACACCAGAAGAAGGCATCATATCTCATTACGGGTGGTTGTGAGCCACCATGTGGTTGCTGGGATTTGAACTCGGGACCTTTGAAAGAGCAGTCAGTGCTCTTACCGGTTGAGCCATCTTGCCAGCCCCTGTATTCCACTTCTAAATTCACTTAAAACTTTGTTAACTGGTACTTGTGGAAATAATTTAGGTTCGTACCAACCAACTTACATCACCCACATCTCCAAGTATCTTCTAAACAATAGAAGGACAATGCATCGGGAAAGAAATTAACATTTAAACACGAACTAAATATCCATTATCCTCAAATAATTCTTAAACATGCCAGAGAGGTAGATAACTGTACCAGCGTTCATGGCTGAAGATGCTGCCTCCAGAGGAACTTATCTAGAGTGTTCACCTACTGCAGTGATTCTCAACCATGGGTTGCAACCCTCTGGGGATCAACCAGGGGTGGAAGATCAGATAGCCTATATATCAGATAGCCTATATATTTACATTAGACTCATAACAGTAGCAAAATTACATTTATGAAGTAGCAACAAAATAACGTTATGGTTGGGGGTCACCATGAGGAACTGTATTAAAGGGTTACAACATTAGGAAGGCTGAGAACCGCTGACCTAGTGGCTATGGACTTTGAAATTCGAACCCTGTTCTGGCTGAATCCACAGGACCCTATAGTCTGTGGATATTGGCAAGCCCCTCTCCCCTGTGTCTTGGCGGTGCTGTGGATTGATCCAAGTCCTTGAGTAAGCTAGGCAAGCACTCTCCCACTGAGCTACACTCCTAGTGATCCCTGCCTAACAGAAGGAAGACTCCAAAACTTAAAATATTTGTCCCAAATTACACAGCTAGTAAATGTAAGATAGAGTTTTGAAAGCCAGGATTTCAAATCACAGTCACTGATGTTCAGGGCCTCCTTTCAGTCATTATAACAACTCAAAAAGAGAAAAAGAAAAAAGAAATGGAAAAAAAAAGTATTAGTTTTTTTTTAACAGTGTTGTACATGTGTGTGATTGAAGAATAAATAATACTGTTGTATTATTAGATATCTATTTTTCATTCTCAATGTGAAAATTTCAGCACTTAAATGTCATTTAGGGAAATAGCTCTAAATTTAACCGTAAAATCCAAACCTTCTGTCAGAGACAAATCAAAAGACGAAATGAGAAGGGTTTACAATACTTACAACCAACAAAAAGCTATTTTCCTTCATTTATAAGAGTCTCATTCTTAAAATGGCTGAAAATATTTCACAGCCTGGGAGAAAATCTTTACAAGCTACACTTCAGACACTAGACCAGTATCCAGACTTCTCCAAGCACTGCAGAAATTAAACACCAGGGAAACAATGAGATGAATAGACACTTTTCAACAAAGTAAAAAGAAACACAGGTGGCCAATAATTATTTTTAAAAGCGTTCTATATTCTTAGCCATCAGTTAAATGTCACTTAAAACGACTTTGAGGCCACCCCAGTCATAATGGCTACCATCAATAAGCCTATCAACAAATGCTGGAGAGGAGGTGGAGAAAGAGGAACCCTTATTCAGTGTTGGTGAATTAATTAGTTCAAATTAATACAGACACTGGAAATAAGTTTGGAGATTTCGCAAGAATTAAAAACAGAGCTACCATATGACCCAGCCGTTCTATCCTGGGCAGAAGCTTCACCTAGAAGCCCCCACACACCACCACTGAGAGATCTGCACCCCGTGTTTATTGCTGCTTTATTCAGTATAGTGAAGGATTGGAATCATCCTGATTGTGCTCAGCTGAACAGATAATGAAGTCCTTGACTCTATAAAACAGAACCACCATTCACCTCTAGAGAAAAGCAAGATCACAGCGTTTGCAGAAAAGCAGATGGACTGAAAATGCATAATAGTAAGCAAGGTTACATAATTCCAGAAAGAATTTAGTCAATAATATTTGTACATGTGCACACCAAGTGCATGTAGAAAATAATAACATGAAGAGAAGAAGCCAAGAAAGGCAAAGTGTTAAGGGCTGAGGAAGGACTGGATGCAGGCAACGCCCCTGAGAGACAAAGCTCAAGCTCATTCTTTTTCTTTTAGTTCTAAGTTTGTTGTGGAGTTTCTGGTTTGGATGCTGGATAACTGCATAAAAATACTTTCAACAGTGAGAGTATAAGAGCCACAGCCTCCTCCTGAGTGGTGATTCTAACTGAAGAGATGTTCGCTGAGTCGAATAGCCTTTGGGTCTGCTTAATTTCACCATCCTCAGTCTTTTTAATTTCCAGATTTTTTTAAGCTAAAGTTTTTTTTTTAATCTATTTTTCTTCATTGATAAATATCTTAAAAAGAAGAGGACAACTTGTTAGAGTCAGTTCTCTCCTTCCACCACAGAAGTTCTGGGTTCCTAACTCAGGCTTGGTGGCAAGCACCTAATGAGTTGGCCTGCTAGCCCCTTCATTTTTTATATTGTTTAGTCTCTTTTCTTTTGTTTTTGTACCAGTGTGCGTGCGTGTGTGTGTGTGTGTGCACATGTGTACACATTGATGTGTGTACGCATGTTCGAATGTGTGGAGGAACATGTATGTGTACTGCTGTACACATGCAGCTTGCATGTGGAGGCTTGTGATTGATGCTGGCACCCTCCTAGATTACTGTCCACCTGACACTGTAGACCAGGTCTCTCACAGACCCTGAAGCTTGCCATCTTGGTTATCTTAGCCAGTCAGCTTTCCCCAGGCATCCTAGTCTCTACTTCCCCAGCCCTGGGATTACAGCTGGGTCTCCTTGCCTGCCCAGCTTTACCATGGAATCTGGGATCCAACCTCCAGACCTCAGGCTTGCTCTGCGAGAACTTTAACCATTGAGCCATCGCTCCAGCTCTGGTCTCCCTACTTAAAGCAAAGAATGTTAAACTATATATTCCCTAAGATCCAAGCTCAGTAAATACAGAGATGGCCAAGGTCCTAAGGTAAACAAGAACTCAGAGGCTCCAGGAGATTAATGTGGCAGTCTAAGGAGAATCTCCCCCATAGGTTCTGTCTCAGAGACCCAGGAGGTGATTAAGAGAACTAAACACAGAAAGACATGTTGGGTTTGGTTGGAAATTTACCTCTACACTCACTACATCAGTGTGGTATTTACTCTGTTTTGTTTTGTTTTGTTTTGTTTTGTTTTGTTTTGTTTTTCGAGACAGGGTTTTTCTGTGTAGCCCTGGTTGTCCTGGAACTCACTCTGTAGTCCAGGCTGGCCTGTCTCTGCCTCCCGAGTGCTGGAATTAAAGGTGTGCGCCACCACTGCCCAGCTGGTATTTACTCTTAATTGACACCTTGATGAGCTGTATTATCACCATGGTAACAAACCTCTGGGCATGTCATGGAGGGGTTTCTTATTCAGGTTAACTGAAGTAGAAGAAGCACTCTAAAGGTATGTGACATCATCTCGAAAGCTGGGGTTTTAGACTACCTCCTGACCGGAGTGCCAGCTGTCTCTAACTCCTGCAACCATGGCTTCCGCCATGGTGAACTGTGCGCCCGCAGACTGTGAGCCAGCATGAACCCTCCCTTTCCTAAGTTGCTCTTGCCAGTGGTTTTGTCAGAGCTGCAAGATGAGTAACTGAAGCAGCAGGACTTTTTCACCTTCTCATCTACAGTCAGGCACAGAACTCACACCACAGGATACTGTGCAGAATAAATTAATGGCTACATGAAGTGCCACCTGAGTAGCTGCATAAAGCTGTATCTATCTTCATGGTTACTATCACTGGTTTTGTTGAGATGTGGTAGCAGCTGTATGAGTAAATTGCCTTTCCCTTCCCAGTATAGGAAGGTGAGAAGCAAAGCACCATCCTCAGCCTCTACCCTAAGAACCATACTTCTGTGACATCCTGGAAACACGTACCATCCCAGTAGCTGGACTCCATCCAGTTGGCAGCATTGAAGAGGGAGGCTGTGCCGCCATAACAGGCGTTGGTGGTATCTATGCCCTCGATGTCAGTGTTGCCTGAATCCTGGAACAGTTCCATGAGCACTGTTTTGACAGCCTTGGACTTGTCAATGATGGTCTCGGTGCCCACTTCCAGACGGCCCACAGCATCCCACGGCAGCTTTGTGCGTTCCATCAGCCTCTGTACCACTGTCAGGCACAGGGAGTTGATGTCCTCCTGGACTGAACAGAAGCCCATACGGGTCTGGCCCAAGCCCACTGTATACTTCCCTGCTTCCACATTGTTGAACTTTTCCAGGTCAGTTTGGTCCACATATTGGGCTGGAAAATAGACCTCCAGGGCAAGGATGCCCACATCTTTTGGCCATGTATCTGTTTTGGCCAGGGGAGCAGGAGGGATTGTAGAAAACCTGTGGTTAAAATAACAGTTGTAAATCTACTCATTGTCTTTTGACAGTTACCTCAAAACAACAACAACAAAACAAAAACAAACAAAAAAAACCCAACCAATAATGTGGCAATTATTGTTTACGTCTTAGTATGTTTTGAAGGTATGTTATCAAGTGAAGAAAAATTTAGTAGTTATATCTGTTGAATTGATCTTTTTATCCTTTTTTATCTATAAAGTGTACTTTTCCTAATAACATAGCTATACACACATTGTATGGTTCATTCTTTGTATGGTAGTCTGTCCGACTTTCAAGCGTAATATTAGTGTTGACTGTCAATTTGCTAGGATCTGAAATCACCTGTGAGACAAACCTTTGGGAACATCTGTGAAGGATCTTTGAGATTAGGTTAGCTTCTGGGCATGCATGTCTAGGAGGGATTATCTTAACAGGTTTAATTGAGATAGGGAGGACCATCCAGGAGGAGTGCTATACTTTTCCTTGGGCTTGATCCTGCATTGTATAAAGAGTAAAAAGCTAGCTGAGCATACTCCTTGTCCTCTGACTCCTGAGTGTCTCAAACTCCTGTGACTATGACTTCCCCACCATGGTAAACTGAACTGTAGAACTGTGAACTAAAATAAGTGCTTTTTGTCTTAAATTGCTTCTGTTACGGTATCTTGTCATAGCAAAAGCAAAGCCTTTATACCTTTTCTCTTCTTATTATTTTAACTTCTAAGAGTTTTTTGTTTTGTCTTATTTTGTTTACCTGTCTATCTTTTCTTGTTGTTTTGGATTTTTGGTTTTGTGAGTCAGGATCTCTTATTTCACCCCAGGTAGCTTTGAATTCTGAATTCTCCTGACTTCACTCCCGAGGATTGGGATTGCAAGAGTGGTGGCTTGATTAAAAATGGCCCCTGTAGACTCATATACCTGAATTCTTGGTGGTTAGGGAGTGGTACTGCTTGAAAGGGATTAGGAGGTGTGGCCATGTTGCATGAAGTGAGTCACTGGGGGTGGGCTTTGGGATTTCAAAAGCCCAAGCTAGTCCCAGTGTCTCTCTTTTCCTGATATCTGCTGATCCAGATGTAAAACTCACAGCTACTTCTTCAGGACCGTGTCTGCCTGTGTCCTGCCATGATCTCCATCATGATGATGGTCTAAAACTTCAAAACTGTAATCCAGCCCAAATTAAATGCTTTGCCTTGTAAGAGTTTGTTATGGTGTCTCTTCGCAGCAATAGAACAATGAGACATCAGGTGTGGTCTATCACATCTGGCAACATTTATCATTTATAAATTTTATACAGTAGAGTCTTTGAAAAAAATGTAAAAAGTCTGACAATAGTGGTGTTTTAATTAGAGTATTTAGTCTGTTTATATTTATTGTAATTACTAATATAGTTATGATGAAGTCTATCATCTGGTTTTTTCTTGATTATATGTTCTCTCATCTATTATTTCCTCTTTCTGAATTCTTTTCAATTAAATAAATATTTACTAGTTTAAATATATATATGCCCTTGCTCTTATTCCTTCTCTGTTTTTTTTAATTGATCATCCTAGAAATTACAATTGGAATAGTTTATCATAAGCTAAATAAATTACTATTTCTACTGAGAAGGTGATGTCAGGAAGATGGCCGATGAGCAGTGTCTGGTTTTCTTTCCTCTGTATCAAGGAAAACAACAGCTATTTCACCAGCATGTTTGCATGAAGTACTGGAATAAAGTGAGATATGGAAAAAATATTGAAGAACATGGAAACATGTGATGATCTTAGAAAGAAGGGGCTAGCACCTATCCCCCTGCCCTCCTATTTCTCAAGACCAGCTGAACCAAGAGGGGTTTGCTCAGCGGGGAACAGGTAACCAGTAGTCCTCTCTTATAGCATACTGCTTGCAGATAGAGTGTCTACAGCCATCACAGCCCCCAAGTCAGGTTTGGGTGACTACCTATTTACTACACTACCAAGTTGCCTTAAAAAGAAGCCTAGTCCATCCCACTCTGTCCTCATAGGGCCATTTTGATACTCCACCCATCTTAGGGTTCATAAAGCAACCAAGTAACTGCTTCTACCAGCTTTGCCAATTCACTTCTGTAAAATATATAGATGTCTCTGCTTACCTTCTTATACCCCTCCCTAGAAATCATCTGGGCAGCCTATGTTGAACAATTTGGTCTGAAGAAGATCCATTTTCTACTTCCCAGGAAACACACGAAAAGCAGATAATAAGCAGTCATACCTGCATAGCTTGCCCACCAAGGCTTCTATCCCTGAGTAGCTAAGATCACAGAAGCTATCTCTGAGACTCTAAGTAGTCCTGGACATCCTGCTGCAGTCTCAAGAATTAGTTGATATGCTTACTTCAGAAAGCCACCAACCAAGTCTCTGAAGGGCAGAGTAACAACTTGTTCTTGAGCCTATGGTGTAATCCATGGCCTTCCATCTCTTGTAGGTACCACACCTATGCTTGCTTATACATCAGCCCCTATGCAAGCTCCAGATACAGATAGCATCCTCTCTACTGAGGAGCACGGTGTGCCATGCCTACGTTGGCCCAGGGGGTGACATTGATCCTATATTATCTATAGAAACTGATAAGCATTTTCATCCTCAAACTACTGTGTCCAAAATGCTAGCGATTTTGCCTTGCCTAAGAGAGAGATGCATGAAAATATGTGTGTAATACTGCAACTCCTAAATTCTGTGCCACTAAGGCATCACCCAATGTAGAACTTAATAGTGCTCTAGCAGATGCACAAAAGAGAAACCTATCTGAATAGAAAACCATCAAATTGCAGCAATGAACCAAAGAAAGGCAGGAACACAGGTCATATAAATGACTGGCAGAACACATAATAGAAAAGACATACATATTATGTCAACCTCTCAATTAAAAGCTACAGGCCGACTAGATGCACTAAAGCCTGGTGATACACTCTCTACAATAAACTCACTATGCCACTGAAGAAGACACCCATAAACCAACAGTGATGGGATGGAAAAGGATACAGAAGTAAAACCCAAAGCAAGCAGGAGTAGTTACACTGCTGTAAATAAAGACTGAAGAACGAGATGCAGAAAGTTGTTGTCTAATGCTAGATGGATTAATTCAACAAAAGGAAATAATTATAAATATAGATACACGCAATGTAGCAACATGAACTATGTAAAGAAAGACTACAGATATGCTGAAAAAACAGATTCTTAAACAGTAATAGCTGGGGACTTCGCCACTATCGCTCTCATCAATAGACAGATCATTGAGACAGAAAGTCAACAAATAATTCAGTTCATCTGCACTATAGACCAAGCAAATTGAACAGAGGCTGACCGCATCTGCCACCTAACAGCTACTGTTTCTGGACAACAGTCTTAATATCAATGGAAAGGTTACATACAAAACCTATGCGATAAAGCAAAAAAGACACCTCGAAGGGGGCTTATGACAATGTGCCTACTTCCAACAGATTATGAATAAACAACATAATGATGCAACTCAAGGAGCTAGGAAAGAACCAAGTCAAAGGTACTGAAGGGAAAGAAAGAACAAACGGTAGAGGAGAAATAAACAGAGTAAAGAATAGAACAATAAAAGGAACAATGAAACAGAAGGAATGTTTGAAATGACAAAGCAAATGGATAGGCTTTTAGTTTAATCAAGAAAAGTTCTGGTATGTTGGGTCCAGAAGCAGCACTGGGGCTTGTCACCTGGCTAGGTGAGGCAATCAGGAAGTTCCATGTTCAGGGAAAGCTTCCATCTCAACAGATAGGGTGGAAAAAGATTAAGGATGACACCTGGTGTTTGCACACAAGCGCATGTGCATGTGCACACACACACACACACACACACACACGTGAGCACTTAAACTCACACACTTGCAACTTTTGAGAAAAGCAAAAAAAAAAAAAAAAAAAAAAAAAAAAAAAAGAATGCCCCTAGTACTCAACATGACCGCCTACAGATTCTGCAGAATATGTATTATAATATCAATGACATTCTTCACAAAAGGAGGAAAAAAGCAGCCTTGGATTTGTGATGCTGAACAGCCAATGCAAATTTTATATAAACAAATAAAGATGCCAACTGTGTTAGGGTGCTTGATTTCAGAGGGTACAGACCTGGGCACAGTGTTGCATACCCACAACCCAAGTCCTTGGGAGGCTGCAACAGGAGGGTTGTATGGAGGAAGCCAACCTCGGCTCCCCAGCAAGTTCTAGGTCAGCCTATTCTACATAGCAGAAAGCCTCCTCAAAGAGAGCAAGAGCACACTACAAAGCTATAATAACTCAAACAACAGAGCTTTGAAATAAAAACAGAGGCATAGAGCAACAAAGCAGAATACAGAACTCAGAAATAAACTCACTATCATAGCCAGTCAATTTACTTATAAATCCTTATAAAGTTGATTTACTTACACATTGCAAAAGTATAGAGAATATTCATTGAAGAAATAAACCTTTGCAAGGCATGGTGCCGAGAACTAGGTATTTACATAAAGTAGAAACTGGACCCTGTCTTTCACTCTATGGAAATCAAGGCACAATGGTGAAACCCAAATGCAGGACTTATGATCATGAGTGTACTAGAAGATTAACATGCAGGGCACATGTTAATCTTGGCAGAGATTAATCTGATTTGATTTGATTTGATTTGATTTGATTTGATTTGATTTAGCCTGAACTGGAATTCACTGTGGAACTTAGGTCAACCTGGAGTTCATGATCTCCCATGTCAGCTTCCCTTCTTTTATATTCACTTCTATTTATTTGTTTGTTCGTTTACATATTCATTTATATGCGTATGGTGTGAGCGCAACAGCGTGCTGTGGACATCAAAGGATAACTGTGGGTGTCTGTCCTCTCCTTCCACAATATGAGTGCTGGGAATTGAACTCAGGTCATCAGACTTAGCAGCAAGCACCTTTACCCACTGACCCATCTCACTAGCCCTTCAAGTACTTTTGGGAAAACCCCAAAGCGATGATTATTTAACTCTGAAAATGCTTCTGCACAGCAGCGGGAATGATACGAGAACCAAGAGACAACCTCCAGTGGGAGAAAATAGTCCCTGTCTCTTCCCTTGAAGGGTGCAGCTCTTAGATTATATAAGGGGCTGAAACAACTTGACAACAAAACTTCAAATATTTCTGTTTTAAAATAAGCCAAGACCTGAAGCAACATTTTTTTTTCCAAGAGAGGATGTACAAATTGAGAACACTGAAAGTCTCCCATCAGCAAGGAGATGCAGAGCAGAGGTACGAAGTATGGTTTTACCACAGTTAGGGTGGGTTTATACGTACATAAATACCAAATGGCGCCAGGAGGCTACATAGAAAGGAAGCTTTGAGGCTGAAGAGATAGAAGGCTCAGTGAGGAAAGGCGCTTTTACCCTGATGACCTGCATTCTTGCTGCCAACCCTGATGATCCGTGTTGAATCTCAGTAACATACATGGTAGAAGGAAAGACTCCTGCGAGTCGTCCTGTGACCTCCACATGTGCACCATGGCACACACACAAATGATCCTAAACACATGTGTTCACATCCACATAGGATTTCTTTTAAAAAGGAGAACCTCTCACACAGAGACAACAGGGATGAGGATTGTTACAGCTACACAGAAACAGCAAGTACAGCAGTGCCAGTAAAACCCAGAACAGAGCTATCATATGATTCATGAATCCCAATACTGGGTGCATAGCTGAAGGAACTGAACTGATCAGATGTCTTGCATGGTTATTGCAGCATTATTCACACCGACCGTGATAGAGAATCCTTTGTGCTCACTGACAGATGAGAGTGTAGACAAACTGTGACATAAGTGCATGATGGAACACTATTTAGCCATGAAGATTAAATTCTTCATTGTAACAACATAGATGAGGCATAGGTTGGGGCACAGAAAGACAAAAGACTGCATTGCATGTTCTTACTCACAGGTGGTAGCTAAGATCTCAAAGCAGCAGAAACCAGAGTAGTGATAGAAGAGCCTGGAAAAGGTGTAAGGAAAAAGATGGAGGGAGGATGTGCGCAGGCATGCTACTGCATGGGAGAAAAAGGGTTGGTTTAGTTTGGTTTCCCATTGTGCTAGGGATGAACGCAGGACACGAACTCAGGACATTTGAGGCAATCACACTGAACCACATTCACAACCAGGAGAAGTAACTTGCAGTGCCTTATGACATAGCAGGATCATCGTGATCGACAGCAATTAATTGAGTATTTTAAAGTAGCAAATAGGGAAGATTTTGAATGCCCCAACACAGAAGTGGTAAAGGTCTGTAAGGATACATAAACCAATCACCCTGATCTGGTCATTGTGTGATGTATGTGTGCTTTTATTTGTTATTCTATAACAGTTACTGTGTGTGCCCATTAAAATACAACACTCCCTTCAGAATGTCAGACCTTTCTGCAAGTCAGCTCTGTTATCCCTTTTTTATTATCCAAATGCTTTCTTTCTACATATGCAGTAAGCTCTCAGAATCATTTAGAAACCTCGACTTGTGTTTTTACAGTGGGCTTCTCCTTATCTTCCCCTAACCCTTCTTTTTACTGCCCAAGAACAAACCAATCCTTTTCCCACTTGTTGCAATATTTGTCTTGTTTCGAGACAAAGGCTCACTGTGTTAGCCCAAGCTGGCCTTGAGCTCACGATCTTCCTGCCTCAGCCTCCTGCGTGCTGGGATTGCAAATGTGCACCAAAATGCCCAGGTTATTTTTCTCCCTTTGAAGGAAATTTTTCCCTATCTTCCATTCTGCCTGCTTTCTTCTGATTTGGGACTCTCGATATTCATCGGACACTCCTCATGCAGAGCTGACTCACCATAGAATAAGACAGACACCCTTTGTGCCCACAAAGCGGGAAGCAATTTATAGCTCCTTGTGCAGTGGAGCAGGCCAACCTGTGGGAGCACAGAGGACAGAAAGCGCTTTTCTCAATGGAGAAAATGGGCCAGTAGAAGAGAGATTTTTTTTCTTTCTAGTGTCTCTCTACCTTTCACTTCAGGTCCCCAACTCCTCTGGTGAAAGTCTGCAGTTTCCCCTCCTGGCTGTAAGTCCCTCCCCTAGAGGCGCTCATGGGCAGGTGTCTGAACCTATCTTCACAATAAGCACTGGTTGAATGATGGCTCAGGAACTCCCCATTGTTTCTTGTCTTAGAAACACTCTGGCTAGTTGGTGCCTCGGACACCTGGCTTTCCAAGCTCTCTCTGTACCCGGAGGCTAGGGCTCATATTAAGTGCTTCTCCTGATTTGTATCTCTAGGGCCCCCAATGCTCCCACCAGGAAAGTCCCTCTTAAGGACCCCTGTGAGACAAAAGTGCGTCCACCCAATCATCACAAGATACCGAAGCAGAGCGATCTGGGCTCATCAGCCTCTGATGAAAGAGGGCAGGAACTTATTTATTTGATGCCTTCCAAATAAGTGGAGTTTGAACTTTCAAATATTTATGGGGGAGAGTCCCCAGGACCAAGAGCTAATGGTTAGCTCATGTTTGGAGCTGCCAGCGTGGCAGCTTTCCCTGCAGGTTCATTTTCTGCCTCCTCTGGGCTGACTCCCTCACTGTCTTCCCATACAGAAAGACAAGACTCAGGGAGAAGATCAGAGAGCCTGTAACTCTCCTTATTGTCTTGGTAGAGATTTTCTGGATGTGGGTTTCAGAGCCTTAAAGACAAGTAGCGCACAGAGGCTTTCAGAAGCTCCCAGGCTTGGTTGGTGCTTGGGCCCTTTGCATGAGAGTGCCCGTCTTATCCTGTGCTTCCTCTAAGGGATGATCACTGACTGCATTTAAGTCAGCTTCATGCACCATGCCCTCATTCACTTCATACCACCCTGCCTGCCTCCCTGTGGGTTCACGGCTAACAATCCCACGAAGAGAAGGGTGTTGTTGTGTGAAGGAGTTTCACCGAAGAGGGCAAGGCTCTCAACATCCTTAGTGGATGTGAAGAAAGAGATGAGCATGTATATACCCCGACTATAAAGGCTGGTGGGAGAGGGGAGGTAAGACCATGAAAGAGATGCAGGCAAAATCACGCAGTGCAAAGGAAGCAGAGATTCTCTGGGATGGACGGATAAGGAGGATCTCATGGGAGAGGCTGAGTTGAGGGCAGCCTTTTTTATTTGTCAGAAGTCAGAAGCAGTCAGAAGACAAATTTCTCTCCTTCTACATGTACGTTCTGGGGATCGAACTTAAGTCTTCAGGTTTGGCTGCAAGCACCTTTACCCGAAGAGCCATCTCACCAGCCCCTGGGATCAATCTTGACTGACAGATGAGTAGTTTTCTGTTGGTGACGGACTGGAGGAGGTGAAGGGGCAGTGGCCACAGTGGGGGTGCATGAGCGAGCTAGGGAACCTTCACAGAGGAGAGTGTGCAGGGAGACTTAAAGGTGAGAAACACTGACTCCCGGATACTTAATATAGGGCCGGGAAGTAAATGGGTATTCTGAGGTGGACTTAAATGATGTGGATCGCATTACAGAGGTAGACCCCTTACAGCGGCAGTTCTCAACCTGTGGGTCCCGATGTCTTTGAGGGTTGTATATCAGATATTCGCATTATGGTTCATAACAGTAAAAAAATACAGTTATGACGTAGCAATGAAGTGGTTTTATGGTTGGGGGTCAGCACAACATGAGGACCTGTACTGAAGGGTCACAGCATCGGGAAGGTTGAGAGCCACTGCTTGAGAGCAAAGGTGACCTATAAAGAACATTAGTAGTTCAGGCAACGAGACAGGAAACGTGAATAAGAATTCCAGGGCACAAACCAAAGAAGTCAGAATGTTGATGAGGGTGGAGGCTTGCCTCTTGGGTAGTGGCCTACTGTTGCGTAGGGAAGGTTTGTGCCAGGCATGGTGGTACATACCACTACTGGGATTATCCCCAGTGTTCTGGTGGCAAAGACTAGTGGATCTTAATGAGCTCAAGGCCAACCTGGTCAACATCGTAAGTTCTAGATCAGTCAAGACTACATAAAGAAAGCCAGGCGGTGGTGGCACACGCCTTTAATCCCAGCACTTGGGAGGCAGAGGCAGGTGATTTCTGAGTTCGAGGCCAGCCTGGTCTACAAAGTGAGTTCCAGGACAGCCAGGGCTACACAGAGAAACCCTGTCAAAAAAACAAAACAAAACAAAAAACAAACAAACAAACAAAAACCTACATAGAGACCTTGTCTTAAAAGGGGGGGACGGGACTGAGAAATGGTCACCCTGTCTGGCCCTGAAATAAGTAAACCCCATAACTTCCTCGCAAATAGAAAAGAAGCAAGCTAAAGTCTAAGCTGGAACATTCAAATAAAACGCAGTGGTTTTGCAAGGGTGGGGAAGTGGATGTCAGTGGCGCTAAAAGCAAATCAGGAGGTTTAAGGGCACTGCTCCTTTCCCCTCCACACCTATACCCAGGCTCCAGCAGGGCGGGACAAGGGAGGGCACCATAGCAAAGAGGTTCCCTAAAAACTCAGTACTCATGGGTATAAGTGGAAAGGAAGCCCTGGGACTCTGAGCTCAGTGGACAAAGAGCAAAAGAGAAAACACCCAAGTAGCTGGGAGCCTGAAGCACAAAGCCCAGATGTGTCCCATCAACTCTGAGCAACCACAGTTACTTGGACGAGACTGAAGGGTGTTTACAAAGAAAGAAGGCATGTTTGTTTTTCTTTCACAAGTACATGTATCCACCCATCCACCCCACCCCACACACACAGTGAGAAACACACACACAATTTTTATCTTTCATCTCACAAAACCGAAGCACGGAGAAACACTGCTTCGTCTCTTTGGTCCATACTGGATCTTGCCACAGTGAACGACAGCAAGCAGTTAAACCACAACTGCAGCTGCAGGATCCTGAGGTCTGCTGCCCCCTGTGGCCGGCAGAGGAAAGGCTGCTGCTTTTCCTAAACAAAGTGCATCAGAGGCTTAGGCTGGGAGTCCTGTGCGTCCTGTCCCCTTGGATCAGTTTACGACAATAAAAATACATCTTGCATATCAGATATTTACATTATGATTCATAATAGCAGCAAAATTAGTTATGAGGCAGAAATAAAAATAATTTTATGGTTGCGGGGGTCACCACAACCTGAGGAACTGTATTAAGGGTTGCAGCATTAGGAAGGCTGAGGACCTCTGGCTTAGACACTTCCAGCTCAACAGTTAACAGGTGCTGTCTAGAAATGAGGCTAACTTGTTTATAACTGAGTACAACCTCGCCAGCTTTTGACTGAGGTTCTAGTGAGTCCTCCAACAAGCCCCGCGTTTTACTGGTCCCCACGGTGCTTGTCTGGGAGTGATCTATGTAGACCCTCTGAGCAGGCCACTCACCTCTGCTGGGCTGCTGAGAGCAGGTGAGCAGGTGTGAGCGAAGTTTCCTGCATCGCTCTCTTCACTTGCAGGACCCGCCTCGCTGGAGCCAAAAGCCGCTGCATCTCTAAGGTATCAACAGAAAGCCAGCAGTCCACAGCCCTTGGGAGAGATGCCCAACGATTCTGGGTTGGGCTTTATAAGACTCCAGGCTCTGGAAGCCCCGCCTCCGCTTATCGAGGCCCCTGCCTGCTTGGGGAAAAACTGGGCCAAAGGTCTCAGAACAAGTCAAAGGAAAACATCATGTCTAACATGTACATAGCTGCACTGTTCCTGGCTGGTATCTAGCTGGCTGGCTCTGAGACTTCATTGTTGGCCTTATTTTTGCCTAACCATGCAAGCTTGCATGCTCCTTCTAACACATCCAACAATCAGCAGTCACCCAACTCGTCTCTGCAGCCTCCTGATTCCTCTGCTGAGTGGCTCACCATCTGTTCCTAACCCCTAACCACTTTATGCAGTCAGATGTTATTCTTACCATTTCTATAAGAAGCAGCTTTCAAAACCAAAGAGTAATCCCCCCTCCACCTCCATTTCTTCTTAAATACCCCAGGCTAGCCTTGAACTTGAAATCAGTCTTCCTCCCTCAGCCTCCATGAGCACTGTGATTACTGGTATAACCTTTTAATACCAGCTCTTCAAGCAGTTGAGAGTAGGTGTTGACGCACATCTGACGGGCTGGCTGGCTTTGGTCTGTGGAGCTGGTTGTTTTCCTCTTATCTTTATTGTCCGTCATTATGCTTACACAGAGCTTCACAGAGCTTCCAAGAGGGACGCAGCAGATGCTGCTAGAGAGGTTCAGAATCCCTCAAAAGGAGACTGTCTTGAAGTTCAGGCTTTCCTAGGAAGGAGAAGTTTATTACAAGTTGGATTTTAGAGACAGGGAGGACAGAGTCCTCAAAGACCCATGTCTACAAAGCTGCAGAGTGGGGATCCCCCAGCATCTTTTGACTCCGGACTGTGCATGTAATTGTGCTCCTATGAGTGTGCACCTGTGGCTGTGTGCATGCAGCCATGCTCCCACTTGAGCACACCTGTGGCTGCCAGGGGCTAGCATCAATACCATCCTTTAGCACTCTCAATCTTAGTCTTAAAATGATGTGTGTCTCTCCCTCTGAACCTGGAGCTTGCCTATTGGGGTGGCCAAAAGGGCTCCTAGGATCTTCCTGCCTCTGCGGTTCCAGAGCTGGGGTACGGGTATGTGCTTTTACACAGGTATGGGGTTCCAAACTCAGGCTCCACACTTTCACTTTACCCACTGAGCCACCCATCCAGATCCTCTACTACTTCTTAAGACAAAAGTCTTAAAGATGAGTCTCTATCTCATGCTCCTCATGTAGAAAGTCCCTATGTCTCACTCACACAGCAGTTGAAGCAGTTAACCCTGATATCTAATGCAACTCTATGAAAGAGTCTCAAGAACCAGGATAGCTCTTGGTTTATTTATTTCCCAGAAGCCAGAAGCTCCACCTATTTCCCCTAAATCCGGAGGCTCCCTGGTCCCCTCTCCACTTTATGTCTCTGTCTCCATACTGTTGAATCCCCATGAGACTGCAGCTTAGGCCATGCCTACCTGCAACAGCCTCTTTGTGGCAAGGCCCCTACTGAGAGCATCTGTGGCTCTCCAAGCCCTTAACAGACTCCCCCTGGGATATAGTTTCCAGGAGAATAACAAGGGCTGTTTTCAATTCCACAAAGAAGTTTATAGAACTCGCAGACTCAAGGACATGAGTGGCAACACCCCCTTCAGCTAGATGCGCCCCTCCTCCTCCTTACTGCCTCCACATTGTCAGTCAGGCTCAAACATTTCTCTGGCCCTCTCCCCACATTCATCTTGACACTCATCTCTTCTAACTCAGTCTCCACCTATTGCTCCTGCTCTTCCACTGAGCCTTCTGCAGAGTTCTGTCATCAAGAGAATTCTTTATTGTCGTCTTTCCTCTGAAAGTCCCTTGTTAATTGTCTGGGCACTGAGAATGGCATGGATGAATCAGCTGGCATTCTTATGGCTCTTTCAAAGAGTAGTTTTGCTCTTTTCCTTCCCCAGGCCCACCCCTCAGGCCACCCATACCCAAGGCTCCTTGGGTCAGTCCTTGGAACAAGGCATGTCCTCTTGGGTCTTCACTGATACCTTGGGTATTGAGGCACATTTCATCCTCTGCTCTCCATCCTTTCAGAGCCTCCCTCCTATTGTCAAGCCAGATACAATGCTCTATTTCTGCCACCACAGCACTCAAGGGTGAAGGCAGGGGGAGCAGGGGTCCAGGATTATCCTGGGGTAAGTTTGAGCCAGCTGGGGCTATGTGAGAAAGTCCAGGCCATCAGTCCAGGGCACTCAATACCCTCTCATTTCTTTCAGCACTATGACAGTCTTGCTCCACTTCCCCTCAAATGTTTCTAAACACATGGACCAAGTTTTCCTCTCCGTCTTCTGTTCCCTCAACATTCTTGCAGACATGAACCTTCTAGCCTGGCTTCTTACAGAAGTTATTAAATTCTTGCACTTCTCGTGACCTCCCAGCTCAGTCCTAATCTTGACCCTGCTCAGACATCTACTGTAACTTGGACACAACAGTAGTAACCTCGGATACTTATTAACACTCACAAATGCTTAGCACAAGTAGCTGGTAAACAAAGCTGGCCTGTTACATGGAAGAGAGAGAGCACAGTGACGCCGATTAACCTGCTGGGATTCTTAGTGTTTGGTGAGGCAGGACAGAAAGACATGTGGAACCATGGGAACATGGGAAGGAAAAGAGCCCCTCAGCCTTGAGTCTGGTTAAAGCCTGTCCCCATATGAGCGTCAAGAGTCCAACATATCACCATTTGCTTTGGCAGCTAAATGGTAGCATTTAAGGCTGCCATCAAGAGAACACTATCCCATCTCTGTATAGACATTTTATGTCAAGATAAAGGCCTTATTTCTTTTCCAAGATATTTCTGCATCCATGGGTGCTAGAGAGTTTCCTGTTCAACTGAAGTCATGTCAGCTGTCTCTCAAACCTTTGATCTCACCTCACTTCCTAACCAACTCCACCAAAATGGAATATATGGCTATTTTAAAGACAATGAGCTGCAGTGATCTCTTAGAGAAATGCATACCCATTGCCTCTGCCATGTCTTATTGTAGTAGAAATGAGTGGGTTGGCCTGACTCTGCTTGTATTCAAATGCTAACTTGGGGTCCTAGGACTGTTTGCCCCAGAGATGAGAGAGGGCAACTAGACACAAGCTAAGTGCCCCTGCCCCTAGTTAATTGTTATTGGTAAATAAAGATACCAATAATACAGCCAATAGCTGGGCAGTAGAGAAATAAGTGGGGTTGAGGTTTCGAGGGCTTTGGTGAGAGAGGACCATGAGGAAGAAGAACGGTTAGAAGAGGAGAAAGGAGAAGCGGCCATGGGTTGAGAGAGAGGAGAGTGTGGCCTTGAGGGTTGCCAATTGAATCTAAGAGCAGCCCAGATGAAACAGCAAGCAATAGCTCAGGGTTATCGATAGACAGGGAAATAGATTCTAACAGCATGGAGGATAGGCAGCTGCCCAGCCCTTGTACTGCTTAAGGCTTATTGTAATTATAAAGGCTGTGGGTGTGTCTTTCATCCAGGAACTCAATAACCAAGGCAGGGTAGAAACTCCAAGACAGGATTTAAATAATTTTTACTACATCTTATTTTCCTCCCAAGCATCTTCTTTCCCTTAACTCTTGTGCTTAAAAGCTTAAAATCTGTATTTTTAAAAAGCCTTTATTTTTTGTATGTGTGTATATGGAGGTGTAATGGGGTACGTGTAGTGGCAAGGAGTGAGAGTGGGGTCCTTTCCCTCTCCAGTCACTCCCCATCTTATCTGAGTCAAGGTCTCTCACTGGAGTTAGAGCTTGCTGATTCAGCTACATAGGCTAGCTAGCAAGCCTTAGGGATGCTCTGCCTCCCTGTCCTCAACACTGGGATTACAGGCACACCACCACACCCAGGTTTCTATGTGGGTGCCGGGGATCTGAACCCTGATCTGTGCTTTACCAACTTTTCTATCTCCTACCCTCTTCCTCAGCTGTCTTTTAATAAACCCCAATTCTACGTCATACTTACTTGCCCTGAAATTATTTCTTGCATTGAAGACAAAGGTTGGCCAAGTCTAGCTAGGTCTCTAAAAAACATTAAAAGAACTCTATTTAGGTTGCTGAAGGCAACAGTCTGTCTTTATTGCAGCAACACTTATGAGAGCACCTAACTTATTACATGCACAGGAATGAGAATTCCAGGATAGAATATGTGTACACAGGCTGGTTGATTTTTGAAACTTCAATGATGTTTGAACACGTTTCAACATGCAGTTGAATGTTGCCATTCCAGAGATGACGTGTCTATCACATACACACACACAAAGACTTTTTTATTAAAGCATTTTAAATGCCACATTCTACAGATCTCTGAAATGTTTTTGGAGGACCACCCATCTATCTAAAATACACTTGAATAAGCAAACTGCTTTTTTCTAGTTACTTACTTTGAAAACACATCTAGGGGTCTAATATGGCTTGTTCCTGTGATTAATTATATCAGTTCTTCTAGATAAATATTATTATGAACCTGAGTATATCTTAGGAATTTATAAATCTTGATTAAAGACAAAGAATCTAGATAAATATACATCATTAGTTATCTAAATTTTCTAGCACCTTGGTGTTGAACAATTAGCAAAGACTTGAGTTGTTAGACATACATCTTAAATTAGCTTTTGTTAATCTGAGTAGATCTTCATAACAATTTATCCTAGGTGGTCTCTAGCACCCCAACAAGCCAGTCCTTGCCCCTTAGACTTAACACCTGGTACTACCTAGACCTAAAATCTGACAGGTAAAAAGCTTTTGGGATGTACTAACGTAACAAAACCCTAGTTCTCCACCAATAGAAGGGCCAAGATTGTTGAAGATAGCATCCTCCAACTTTCTGTAACTTGTCTCTCTGATGTTCTATCAACGTATTTCAAAAATACCTTAATTTTCAACTTTCTTAGTTTTGTTAGCATAAAACTCCATGAAACTGCTCCCATGTTGGACCCTGTGTTTAAGGAGACCTGAACATATGTTCTCAGGTCATGGTCACTCAAATTTTGTCCAGAATAAAACATGTCTGTTATTCCTTTGATGCTAGAGCTGTTTCTTTTGACAACACAAAAATCCAGTCTGTTAGACTGGATGTTTATAGTCTCTGGTTTTATCAAATCGACACATTATATGTTTGCAATCCTGTGTGTTTGTGCAATAGCCCAAGGTTCCTTATTCGGCTCCATCCATCTTAGTGACACCAAGCATATGTGAGCACTGCTGGGATCAGTCCAAAGGTAGAGGTCAGAGACTGAGAAGCAGCCAGAGGATAGACCTGGAACTGTCTGGTTTAGTAGTGCCTTGACGAGGAGGGAGAAAGAATGGCCTTGCTTGTCCTGCAGCTATGGGACACTGAAGGCTCAGGACCTGCCACTGGATTTGTTGATAAGGACATCGCTGGTGACCTTGATAAGAGATTTTAGTTGAGTGCTGGGGACAAAGGACTAAAAAGGCTATAACAGACAATGGTTTGCTACAGAGGGGGTGTGGGGCCATGAAAGGCAGCCTATTTTGGTTGAATGAGGCTTGCTCCAGCGATCCAGTAGTCCTCAACTAGGGACTGAGAGTGAGCCATGTTCCCAGAGACAGGTGCCTGATACCACAGAGCCCCCAACTCCTTAATTCTGTGACTATAAGTCACACAAACAATGTCCCAAGCTTCTGGCATTCTGGCTAGACTCCACCCCCACAGTTACCTGACTATAGCCAGGTATGCTCCTCCCCACAGTTGTTACCTGATAACCCAGCTGACTATAAAAGGGACTACTTGGCCCCTCCTCACTCTCTTTAAGCTCTCACCTTTCTTATTCTCTTCTCTAGCCCTCATTCTCTCTCCCCCTTCCCCCCACCCCACATGGCCATGGCCGGTCTCCCTTTTTCTACCTTCTCTCTTTCTCCCTGTCTTTCTACAATAAAATCTAAAACCATAAACTGTCTCTGCTCATCAAGGCCAGCCATGCTGGAACGATGGGATAGGCTTTCCCCTAACAAGCGACATCTAGGCATCTAACCTCCCGCCTGAAGGCCTTCCTGCATTCCAGCCAGCGCCCCCTCTCCTCCTTTTGGCCCCGGCAATGACCGAGCCACCCCCCCCCGGGGGGGGGCACATTTGTTCTTAGCTCTTCCTTGGTGTCCAGCGGTGTCTGGGATGCCCAAGACTGAGAACCTGTTGCCTAGGACTGCCTCTTGTCCACCCCCCCCAGCCCCCACCTCCCCCGCTGAGCTGGGGTCCAGTGGCTTCCCACAGCCAGACACCCACCTGGGGCCACAAGGAAAGCATGCAGCAGTCCTCCCACTTCTGCCTGCCCAGCCAGAACACGGGAACTCTGGCAGGACGCTGGTTTTCTCCCATGCCAACAGCCCAACAAGAGGGATGTAGATCAGGTGTCAAACTCAGTAAAACAGAGGCATGTAAAGAGAGTTTTCAAAGACGGGGTTAGTTGTACAGGAACAGGAAGCTAAGACAACACAGTAGAAGTGGGAAGCTGGACACGAGGGAGAGGGCCTTGCTGTAGAACAGCTCTGTGCAGAAAGAGGCAACACCATCACTGCTCAGGCTACTCTGGCTGTGAGCCCAAAGCAGGCACCATTCCTCTCTAGTAAGAAGAGGGTGGGGCACGGGGAGAGGGGGCGGGGAGCAACCCTTTTGGGTAGTTTCTGAGTTCTTGGGAAACAAGAGTCAAAGTGTTCAGCTGACAATGAGGACTTGAGAGCTTAGATCTCCCTCTCCCCCTCCCCTTCCCCTCCTTCTCCCTCTCTCACATCAGGCTAAGAGGCCTGAGCAGCTCAGCTATACCTCCTGCATTTATAAACTAATGTTCTTCCTTATTTTTGCCCCTTCAACAAACAACTGCTGTGCTTACTCAGAACTGGGTTTTCATTGTGGCTCAGTCCTACTCCCTCCCTCTCCCTCCCTCTCCCTCCCTCTCCCTCCCTCTCCCTCCCTCTCCCTCCCTCTCCCTCCCTCTCCCTCCTCCTCTCCTTCCCTCCCTCCTTTAGGTTCCTCTACCCCGCCTTCCAAGGCAATTATCCCTTTGACTTTAATCGACCTCTTCTATGCTTATACATTAAGCCAGTTCTCTCTCCTTAAGGCACCATCATGTTGTCTCTGATATAATGTTCTACCTTACTTAACCATGCCCTTGGTCCTGTGACTGTTTCCCCTACTAAACTTCATCCTGAATGGTAGTCTGCCAGCTCCCGTCCTGACCCTGCCTCTCTTTCCTTCCACACCCGAGATGCTCGTCTGTAAATCTAAAGCCAAACATCCAGCCCAGATGCAAGAATAAAGTGGATAGCTAGGTGGTGGGGCTCAGGCCAGCAGAAGCAAGTGGATCTCTGAGTTCAAGGCCAGCCAGCTTTGTCTACAAAGCGAGTTCCAGAACAGGCAGTTCTACACAGGCAAACCCTGTCTCAAGACAAACAAAACCAAACAGAATACCGTGGATTGAAATCTGGGTTCAGCCACAGTCAAAAGTTCGGCAGATCTGAGCAAATGAACGGCAAAGTGTGTATAAGGAGTTAGAAGCTTGCGGGGATGCAGGGGGCTGGCGATCTGAGCTGGTGATCAGAGAGAGCTGCGGTGTGATAAGTGGTAGAAAGGTGATCCCAGCAGAGATGGGGGCGGTGTCTTCAAAGTGAGCCTGAAAAGGCGAGGTTGTTACAGTCAGGAGAGCTAGACTCCTGTCTGTCTGTACCTGTGCTCAAGATTCTGAAGGTCATACTTTTCGTTTTGTTTTGTTTTGTTTTGTTTTGTTTTGTTTTTTGTTTTACAGAACTGTTCTAAATTACTACTCAGATGCCCATAGATTAAGTCTGGTCATAGAAGCTTCTTTTTGCATTGGGCAGGAACTGCAGGGACCTGTAACTACCCTAAGGGCTAAGGATAAGAGATTGTTGAATCTCAACCACAAAGGGCCATCTATATTACTCCCTGTACAGCTCAGGGATATGGTGGGGAAGGGGCAGGAAGACTGTAAGATTTAAAAAACAAAACAAACAAACAAACAAAAAACCAACAAAAAAAAAAAAACAGGATGGAAAGTTCTGATTCCAGATATGACTTTACCTTTGCACTCTTGAACTCACACAAGGGGGGATTATTTGTACAAAGTTTATATGAAAGGGGGGAGGTGTGTGGACCCTACCCCTCCATGCAGTTAATGATTGGTGGGGTAAGGAAATACAGTTTCTTTAGTGGTAGAGTAAGCAACTCTAAAGAAGAAACCCTTTGGGTCATGAGGATGGGGAGAGCTAGTAATAGGAGAGGGACAGGACGATAAATATAATGAAAATACATCATATTTGTATAAAATATAATGAGATTCACTTTGCATAATTAATATATACTTACAAAAAATAAGACCAAAGTAAAAAGATTCCACAAGTCCAAACAAATGAACTTTGTGGTTATAGAGAGTTAAAATGCTGTAGGTTGTCTTGTCTCTCTCTCTTACTCTTTGCCCTCTTTCTTCCCCCCTCTTCTCCCCTCTCTCCATGTGGCCATGGCTGGCCTCTGCTTTCTCTCTCTCTCTGTCTCTCTCTCTCTCTCTCTCTCTCTCTCTCTCTCTCTCTCTTTCTCTGTTTTCTACAACCATGAAAAAACCATGAAAGCTCTAAAGCTCTAAAACCATGAAAAAATGCTGTAGGTCAAATTATCTCAGGCTTCTGGGCAGTGGTGGTTCACATCTTTAATCCCAGCACTTGGGTGGCAAAAGCAGGCAGATCTCTGAGTTCAAGGTCAGCCTGGTCTACAGAGTGAGTTCCAGGACAGCCAGGGCTGCACAAAGAAACTCTGTCTCAAAAAACAAACAAACAAACAACAACAAAAAAAACCAAAACCAATACAAAAATTATCTCAGGACATGTTTAGTTGCTTTGAAAACCATTTATTGCCCAGTTCTATATCTGCTCTGATATCTAGTATCTATAGGGCCATCAAAAACTTTAAAGTATATTCTTACATACACTAGCTTCTACTAGTCTAAAAGCTGAGAAGGGGCTGGGGAGACATCTCAGTGGATTAAGTTCTTGCTACACAGCCTGACAGTATGAGTCTAGATTGCCAGAACGTACAGAAACACTGGAGCGGTGGTGCAAGTGTCTGTAATCCCAGCACATCCTCACCGGGAGGAGAGGGAAGAGACAGGAGCTTCCCCGGAAGCTTGCCAGCAAGCCAGCCTGGTACATGCAGCACTCAACATTAAGGCAGACCCTGTCTCAAACAAGGTAGAAGGTGAGGACTGACACCTGAGGTTGCCCTCTGACCTCCACACGAGCACTGTGGCATGTGCACGTGTGTGCACACAGAGAGGCAGAGACAGACATAGAGGCAGACAGACACAGTCAGAGACAGTGAAAGGGGAATAAGGAATATCAGCAAGTAGCACCTGAGGCCTGGGCCAGCGCATCCCTCACTCTGTGCGAACCAGCTTACCCAGTGTTTATATCAATGTCTTTTTTAAAGTGCCTCAATTTTTTCATTTAATTTATTCTTTTCTATAGAAAATTTTTGTTCTTTCCTCCATCCTCCCCTCCTCTCCTCTCTTCCCCCTCCCTCACCCTCCCCTTCTCCTCTCCTCCCTTCCTCCTCTCCTCCCCTTCCCTCTTCTCCTCCTCCTCTCCCCCTCCCCTTCTCCCCTTCTTTCTTCTGTCATTTCTTCTGGAGAGATGCTCAATTCTTAAAAGCACTTATTGCTCTTACAGAGGACCCAAGTTTAGTTTCTAGCACCCACACGAGACATTTATAATTCTAGTTCCAGATCTGACATCCTCTTCTGACCTCTGTGGACACAAGGCTCTCATCTGCTGCACACACATACATATAGGCACAAAACTTTTTTTTTTTTTTTTTTTTTTTTTTGTGGCACAAAACTTTTACACAAGATAAAAAGAAAAGACATTTGAAAAAACTGTTACCACATTGGAACAGTTTTTGAGGCCCCTAAATCTGCATTTCTGGGCTCTAGTCACTCACTCATAGATGACTCTAGAATAAAGGTGAAAGTAGGTGTTTCATTTTTTTTTTCTGCATTGACAAATAAAAACAATGTTTAAGTTTTGGAGGGAGTATGGATATAGTTCCTGTGGTGAGCTTTGAATACAGGAATCTGGCTTTCTACATAATAGACACGTGTATAACTATTTCCCCAATCCTGGAAGGAGGTTTGGGAGGTTTAAAGACAGAGGAAGCTGATAAAACGCACAAGGCTCAGAAAGTTCGGAAATTTACAAGACCCATAAAGGTCTCCAGGCTTTAAGAGTAGAGAAACCTGCTGTGAAGAGAAAATGCCTTTTCTCTCCAAAAGAGTAGGTGCCAGGTTGTGGCAGGGAAATCCAGGCCCCTCTTGGGCTTCTTAGATTTACTCAAATGGAAGCTTGAGGGTTGTGCTGGGTAGTTTTATGTCAACTTGACATGATCAAGAATCATTTTGGATGAGAGAACCTCAATTGAGAAAATGCTCCCAGTAGTGGCCGGTGCCACTACTGGGCAGTTGGTTCAGACTGCTGTAAGAAAGCAGACCGAGTAAGCCACAAGGGGGCAAGTGAAAACACGGTATTCCTCCATGGCTTCTCCTCCGGTTCCTGCTTCTAGGTTCCTCTCTGAGTTCCTGCCATGACTTCTCTCAATGACTGTAGTCTTCAAGAAATAAACCCTCTTCTTCACAAGTTGCTTTTGCTCCTGTTGTTTCAGCACAGCAATGGAAACTCTAACTAACACAAGGTCAATTAGAGTTTAAATGAAAAACACACCAGGGTAGGCAAGCTGTAAATCTCAGCATCCCAGGGAAGGACAATGAGAAAAGGAAGGGGAGGGGCATGCCACTTGAGGTAAGGGCACATGGAAGTTGCCCACATGGTTTCAAGCAGGTGTTAAAGAAAAAATTAAGCCTGGGGTGTTGGGGAACTCATGCTTAGAAAAAAAATCAGGATGAGGAGGAGAACAGTCATTTTTCTGAGCCCATCAGAAGAGAGGGTAACATTACAAAACCCTTTGGCTGTGCTCTGTAAGCAACTGAGCTACAGGCTAGGAAAGGAGGAACCCATCACTTCATTAGAGGAGTTATTATTTTACCCATCTCTTTGACAAAGTTCGAGGCGGGCCCACTTTCCTAGGGGTGGTCTCTCCATCCTCAGAGGTGGTTCCTTGGCCAGGATTGACCCACCCAGCTGGAATGCTAGGTCTCCAACCAGCCCAGAGAGTCTGTTCTCTTGACCAAAGCATTTTCCTACAGTGGGTCGTTATTGCTACTCAAGCTTTAGGATGCAGCTTTTGTTACTGTCACTCATGCTGGAGTGGGCCTTTTGGTGATGCAGCCACCTCTGAATTATTCCTGTGCCTGTAGATAATGTCATCAAACCTATTGGCTCACCAAGCTAGACTTGAGTGGAATTATGTTTGTCAACAGTGTCCTGTCAGGGGTACACTTCCTTAATACAAATTATTTGAGACATACCCATCAATTTCATATGATCCCACCTATTAGATTGGTCCTGTGAAATTATTAAAATGTACAGAAGTGCATTAAATAGAAATGGGGAGGGGGAATCACAGCAAGACCCCATCAGGTGGTAATTTTCTACACTGAAAGGAACCTTGTTGAGTCAGGAAATTGTACTCAAGTACTATTGGGTAGACGGTTTGTTTACCTGTTGCCCAGATTGTTAAAGGGACAGATCACAATCATGTCCTAAAAAGACTCCATTTCCCAATACTCAAACGAAACCACGTTTTTGGTGTATGAGAGTGTGTGTAATGTGCATGTGGTAAGTGTGTGGCATATATGTATGTGTGTGCAGGTGTGTGTGCCTGTGTGTATATGTGTGGAAGCCAGAGGAAGATGTCCAGTGTCCTAATCTAACAGGGCCCACTCTAGTCCCTTGAGACAGGGTCTCTCACTGAATCTGGAGAGCTCCACCAATCCTGCTCTCTTTGCTCCCCAACAGCAGGGGTTAGAGGTACGCTTTTTTTTTTTTACAAGGGTGCTGGAGTTTTGAACTCAGATCTTCATGCTTATGTAGCAAGAACTCTTACTGCAGAGCCATCTCCTCAGTCGTAAGCCCACACTTCATACTTATTTTTATTACAATATTTACTCTTGTTAATTATTCAAAGCAGCGGGTTTTCCTGGGTATTCCCAGAAGCATAGACTCTCGACCTTCCTCCATTCTTCCTGTCCCAAGCCTCTCCCTCACTCCCTTTGTACGTCCTCTTCTACTTTTATGTCTTTTTAAAGAGACTCTTACTACTTTGTAAAGAAGACCAGACATTTTCACTTTTCTTTGGGATTTGGATCCTCCCATTCTACAGAGTGCGCAGGGAGGGTATAAGACCCATGAAGGAAATCTGTTACATGTTAGACCAACATTAAAAGAGAAATTGATTAGCAAAGACGAAGTCTTGCACAAACAGTGTTTGTGTTTTAGGCAATCCTGCCACTGGGGTTGGTTCAGGAGCAAGGTTATAAGTAAGAATCTCGGGTTTCTAGAAGAGCCCCTTTTAGCTCACACAAGGCCAGCGTTTCTCCTTCAGCAGGCAGTCATAATCCTTCCAACTCAGACCATGAAACACACTTACTCAGCAAGGCCGGGACTAGTGATTCAAAGCCATGTCCTACAATGCAGGTGGTACCTTCCCACAGGACCAAAGGGAAAGGCTTTCAGAATTATAGGAACCAAGAAAAGGGGTTGGAGGTAGCACGGTATTTCTATGGTAAGTCTTAGGGGGGGGGGGTCTTTATACTCAGACATGTTCGTGCGCTGTCAATTCAGATGCCAGCCATCCTACAAACAGTCCAGATGCTGATTTGGACTCAGCCCCTCGTGGGAGATCTGACATTGGGACTCGACAGATGAAGTGGCCTAGCTCGTAGGCGTGTGATGAGGGGCTGTGGCTGGGAGTGGGTAAAACCACACCTCAAAGGCTAGGGCTTGTGAAGGCTTTTGTTTCTCTGGCACGGCTTCTGCTGTGGGAGGCGGGCAGGCAGTGCTTCTGACTCTGTTGTTTCCTCCTATCTCTTGTGTGTGTGCCAGACCTTGTCTTTTGTGGTTGCCAGGAATGAAAGGCAGACCTTTGATTCCCCAGCCTCTGGAGCTTGGTGAGAGGAGTGTGGGGAGTGTGTTTAGATTTCTATCTAAGTAGGTCAGAGTTCCCAAGGAAAGTAGGGGAAAGGGCAGGGAGTCTGAGAAAGCAAACAGAAGAAAAACAATCCGCTCTTGGAGTTTTCGAAGGAAGTGTGTTTCCACTTTTGGGTGCCTCCCCTCACCTGTGGTCTGCATCCTCTAGAGGACAGAAGGTACAATGTGCTGAGGAGTCACACGTGGGAAGGGCTCAATATTTGTATGGGAGGGATACCTGAATAGAAGTGACACAGTTGCCCAGGATTCTCGTGAAACAAACCGGCTGCTTTATATTATCCTTTCTCTGGCTTCTATTGTTGAGCCTCCATCTTTGCAAACCTTTAAATGGGTTGAAAAGGGGAAAAAAATCCATTCTCGCAGTCACTTTATGTTATTAGCAAGCAAAATGTCACAACACATTCATCTAGCTTTGATTGCTTTCTTGCTTCTCTCTGCATTCTTGGAATTCTATTGATAGATAATGATCACAATATTTGTCCTGTTTGTTATAATAACTTATAATTGCACTGTATTTGATCATGTCAAAACTTTTCTGCATAGCTATACAGAAAACTGCCATAGGCTGTTGGCTGCTTCCTCTCACATCAACCTAGAACATACTAGAGAAAAGGAGAAAGCATGAATGTTAACAGTGTGTACTTGAGAAATCCAACAGAAGTCCTTGAGGGGTCTGAAGGGTATGGGGAGGGCTGGGCACATTAGTGCAGATGGGGCTGGATGTTAGAGGGACATCAGCTGGGGGAAACAAGAATAATCTTGTCAAAACTGTCAAAACTCAGCTGGTGAGAAGAATTCCAGACAGACCAACCATAGCCTGACAGTCCCTCTCAGAGACCCCCATTTCTACTCCCTAAGGCTGGCCTAACAGTATTTTCTCCTAGTGCTGTTTCCCAGGAGCATTGTGGGAACCCCCCAGTCAGAGGTGGCTCCTAAAGTCAGCAGGCAGGAATGGCAGATGGGCTTGTACAGGGTCTGTGGCTCTCCATGGTGTGCTCAGCCTTGACTCTTCACCTTAAACATGCCTTGAAAGGCACTGACCAAGCTGGCCATTAGTGCTTCCCACACAGAGCACCAGACAGAGCAGCCAGTACCCCTGGAAAACCAAACTCACCCATTAAAATAGCAGAGTGCCGAGCATGTGTGAGGCAGACGGTGCAAGCAAGAATTTACAATGGCCACACTATGTGCGAGTAAGAAAGAGCTTTCACTGAAAAGAAATCCTAAGCACGCAGACATAGCGTTGGTATAACTCCACTATCTGAGGAACATTACAACATGAATACAATCAAAATAATTATCAGGAATTTGATTGGGGAGCTTTGAAAGAAAGGCTAACAGGCAGGGTGTGTTGACCCAAGCCTGTAATCCCAGCACATGGGAGGTGGAGACGGAGTCACAAGCAAGGACAGCATCAGTGATGCCTTGCCTTAACCTCACCCCTCCCCAACTCCAAAAAAAACAACAGGCAAAGGCTAAGATGCTAGAAAAATAAATGTGTAAATATCAGTAATATCCAAATAATGGGTAGCCCCATAAGAGGGAATGTTGAAAGAACTAATAAAGTTTTATTTTTGAGGAGATCAGTCCTTTAATAATAATAATCCCAGCTACCCAAAGCAAGGGAAGCTGGGACAGGGATCGAACATCAACCCAAAGAACTGGACAAGTCCTTATATTTATAGACACTAGAGGCGGGGAGTCTCTGAGCTTTAGCAGTTTATCGAAGGACCTAGATAAGCTATAGGGTATGGCTTATCCCCTCTACTGGGGCAGCCTCTGTGAATTATTTCACAGAACATGGGTTAGAGGGAGTTAGGGCCCAAGGGGTGTATGGGTATTAACTTCCACTCTGGCTACTTCCTGCTGAAATTAGAGCATCCCAGGGGTTAATGGCAAGCCTCTCTCCCTCTTCATCCTGTGCCAACTGGTCAGTTGGCGATCCTTGAGTCAGGGGCTGGTATCTGTCTGTATTCACATACCGCCCGAGAGGATGTTATTTATGCTAGTCTGGGGGCATGCTGGGCTGGTCTAGATGGATCAAGCTACAGTTCAACTAGGAAGGGGTTGCCTTTAAATAGGAATTCGAGCTTCTCCCTGTAAGTAGAGTCAGCTGAAGGGCAAAGCACCAAGAGCTGCCCTTTGGAATGGGACCAAGAGTTGAAGTAATGTCTAGTTTAAGGGTGGGTGTCTGCTTGCAGTCCCATAGATGGGTTTAGCCTAGAAAAACGAACTGAGACCCAACAGGTTGGTGGAAGTGGAGGTGATAAAGAGGCCCAGGTAGAGTCCCTACCACAGAGCTTGAAGGAGTTTAGGGTTTAGGATTTTGAAATAAACTGAGTCCTGGGTGGATAGGCCAGGATAAACATAAACGAAATCCAGGTGAAACCAGGAACTCTAAACGATGTGACACCGGTATCTCATTTAACTCTCCTTTGGCTCAAAAGACAGTGCCTGGCTTTCCTTTCACTATCTTTTAGCGTCCAGATTCTTGGTTTTCCGAGCTGCTGTGGGATAGGAGCCTGGGAAGGAAGAGACAAAACCCCAGGAGCATATGGAGTCCAGAAAAAAAAAAAAAAAAAAGGAGTTAGCAGAATCTAGACAATAGGGCAACACTCTTGCGGGAAACCAGAGTCCACCAGTAGACAAGCCAGAGGGATCATCACAACCAAGTTATAGGGCACAGCCTAAGGACCACCGGAACCCTGGCAGTAGGACTAAGGCCAAGTCAGGAAGTTAAGGGTACAAAATGGCTAGCTAGAGCCCCTGAGGTGGTCTAGATGAGAATGACCCACATGGGCGCATATATTTGAATGTTTGGTTCTCAGTTGGTATATTGAGTTTAGGAGGAATACAAAAATTATTGGAAGGGGCATGTCAGTGGGGATGGGCTTTGAGGTTTCAAAAGCCCACTCTAGGTCCAGCCCAATTCTCTGCCTCCATCTTGCCAGTAAGACATATGCCCTCAACTCCTGTATACACACACACATGCAGTATACACACACACATGCACACACACACAAATACACACATACACCACACACATACTACATCATACATCCAATGCTGTGCCTGTCTGCATGAGACCTCACTCCCCACCATGGACCATCCCTCTGAAACTATAAGCAAGCCCTCCTCCTGCACACCCCAGTAAATGCTTTCTTCTATAAGCTGCCTTAGTCATGGTAACTCTTCACAGCAATAGAACAGTAACTAAGGCAAAAGTAACTTCACAACAGAAGAAATAAAATCAAGTCAGTTTAATCCCCAAGTTCACACCAAATATTTTATATAAGGAAGGTTCTTTCCAGGTTTGGTAGAGAGATTCACTGAGACACATTTCAGGTTTACAGCCCTTTAATAATATTAGACTCTTACAATGGTGGGGGTCAGGGGGCTGGGAAAGGAAATACAGAGCAACCAAAACTACAGTGTTTGCTAAAGATGATTCATCTAGGGGCTGACAAGATGGTCTCAGGAGGTGAGAGTGTTTAAGCTCAAGCCTATGAGTTCAATTCCAGAAAAGAGAGACCCTTCTCCCTCAAGTTGTCCTGACTTTCACCCTAGAGCTGTGAATTGCAAGTGTACACACACACACATACACACACACACAAACACACACATACACCACACACATACTACCTCATACACACACACACACACACACACACGAACACACCATACCACACGGATACACCACACCAACACCATACACATACTGCACCATACACACACACACACACACACACACACACACACACGAACACATCATACCACACACACACACCACACCAGCACCATACACACATACTACACCACACACACTACACTAAACAAACTAAACGATTTTTTTTTTTTAAGAAAAAGCTCTAATGTGATGCATTAGTGTGAAAAAATCAGACACAAAATTTGAGGGAACTGTATCACCATGGCAACACTGGGATCAACCAGACATTGAAGTAATAAGGCTGAGGCAGGAGACTGGGAAGTTCCAAACCTTTCTGTGCTACATAGGAAGTTCAAAGCCAACCTGGGCAACTCACTGAGAACCCCTCTCAGAGAGAAGAGGCAAGACAGAGAAAATAGCTCCTTGGTTGGTGTACTGGCTGGTTTTGTGTGTTAACTTGACACAAGCTGGAGTTATCACAGAGAAAGGAGTTTCAGGTGAGGAAATGCCTCCATGAGATCCAGCTGTAAGGCATTTCCTTAATTAGTGATCAAGGCGGGGAGGGCCCCTTGTGGGAGGTGTCATCCCTGAGCTGGTAGTCTTGGGTTCTATACGAAAGCAAGCTGAGCAAGTCAGGGGAAGCAAGCCAGTAAGTAACATCCCTCCATGGCCTCTGCATCAGCTCCTGCTTCCTGACCTGCTTGAGTTCCAGTCCTGACTTCCTTTGGTGATGAACAGCAACATAAGTGTAAGCTGAATAAACCCTTTCCTCCCCAACTTGCTTCTTGGTCATGATGTTTGTGCAGGAATCGGTACCCTGACTAAGACAGTTGGACACTTGATCAGCACACGCAGGGCCCCAGCTCAGCTCCAGAACTCTCCCCCAAACACACAAACACAAGCAGCAAACAACAAATACACGCTCAGGTTCTCAAGAATCTGTGAAGGAAACAGAATTGGGAAGATACTAAAGCAACCAGGAGCACACGGTGTGAGGCACGGGAAACACACAGGTGATCAAATATTTCAGAAAATGTTCCGTTGATTCAGCAAACTTTCCAGAGACAGCTCAATTTCTACAACTCAACGGCATTTCTCTATATCAGCATTAATCTGTAAAAAAAATTTAAACAACAGCAAGAAAATAATAACTGGAAGTAAGTTGAATCAAGGTAGCATAAGATTTGTAAACTTGAATGTAGCTTTTTGCCTCTCTTTGAAATCAGGCTGTGTTTGGTTTCAGTGACATAGATCTAGAGGAAAAGTCAACATGTAAGCCTTTGGACAGAGTGCGCAGGCCTTGCTCACATGTACATTCTGGTCAGTGCTGGTCCGGGACTTTGGACTCCCACTCCTGTGAAAATTCTAGTAACTGCAAACTATTAGTAAATGACTGGCTTAATAAAGACTGGCCAGCAAGTGTAAATTTGGTCCCAAAGACAGTTTTCCTTTATTTTTCTTCTCTTAAGAATGAAACTCATCTCATAAAAATAGAAATAAAGGGTCTATGAGATAGGGCTTAGTAAAGGTGCCTGCCATCAAACTTCAAGACCTGAGTTCCAGGCCATGACCAACTCGGTGGAAGAAGTTGTCCTCTGACCACTAAACATGTGCTTTTGTGCGCACACACACACACACACACACACACACACACACACAGTAGGAGGTAGGGAGAAGGAGAGGGAGAGAAAGAGGAAGAGAGATAGAGAGAATAAAAATTTTAAAAAGAAGGTGTAAATAAGTAAACAGAAGACACCACAACTCAGTCACAATCATGATCAACGCCCTCTTGTGCATCTGTATAGGTAGTTTCTTCATAGAGTTCCAGTGTTGAAAGGACATTCCAGCAAAGCCTGATGCTCAAGGCACCTAGAGCAGGTAGAACATGTGTGACTTCCCAGGCATCCATTTCTCCTTTGGTGGGCGGGGAGGGCTGTTCCTTTCCTATCTAAGAGCCATGTGTTCCTCTCTTGTTTGCATACCACCAAGTTGTTCACTGTGTGCTTTCTCTTATCTTTGCAAGGCCACCCATGCTCCTCGCCCTTCCGAAATATTCATCCCAGCCCCCACTTTCCTGAACATCTAGAACAGATCAACTCAGGGCAGAACCACCTTGCCCACTGGCCCCTAGTCCAATTTCATCTTTTCCCACATTTACACAGTGGCTCTTCAAACAGTGCCAGCTCCACCCGCCACCTGCTGCAGAGCTAGTCTGAGGCCTCTTAGAGACAATCCTACCTTCTTGCACATTGAAAACTTTCATTCCTCCCCATACAGTCAACAGATACAATCCCAGTACCTGTTGTGCACATGTCAGCACAGAGAGCTAATTTTTGTCTGAAAAAAAAAATCTGCCAGTTTCTTCAGGCAGTGGCCCTAGATGGGAGAAAGAAAAACCAAACAGAGAATGGAAAAGAAGAAATGGAGAAAGGAAGGGAGAAAAATAGAGGAAACTACTGGAGAAATGATGGATTTGAACGTGTGCCATTTACTATACATCATCTTAGCTGATCTCCTTCACCTCCCTGATCCATAGGAAAGTTAAAGGAGATAAACGTCTGTTTGCTTCTTTGAGGACAAGTGACAAGTATCCAATCAATGTCAGTAGTTATAATGATTCATTTTAGGAATAAGCTTGGTGGGGCTACTGAGCACCAAGATACTTGGTAAGACTACTGGATATGTCTGTGAGATTATTTCCAGCTAAGTTTAACAGTTAAATCAATAGACTAAATAATGCTGAAGGGGGGGGGGTTGGACCTCATCTAATCATTTAAAAGCCCAAATAAACAGAAACAATGAGCCTCCCATAAGTCAGAAAGATGGGATGCCTCCTGCCAGGGGAATGGTTGGAGCATCAGCCTTCATTCTGGCCTCATACTGAACAGTCAGCAATTCCTTGCTGTGCAGCCTGCCAGCCTTTGGACTAGAATCATTTCTTAGTCTCCTGGTTCTCAGGAGTTTGGACGAGAGCTTGAATCTTCAGTTTTCCACTCACTGATCTCGGTACTTATCAGTTTCCATAATCATGTAAATACCTTATGAGAAATCATATCCATGTCTACACACACGCCCAATTCTTTGTTTTTCTAGAAAGCCCTGACTAATGCAGTTATTTAAAATTTAATTGTAGTTTTTATTCCTTTTCAAAATGATATTCTCCAAAATGATAATATCCAAGATACCTTCACTCTTTTTGTTTAATCCAGTCTTGTGGAAAATTGTTTTGTTTGCAAAACAAGGAACTAACATGACATTTGAGAAGTGTTCTGCAGCCATGAGTTCTGGAGCCTTCTTTACTTCAAGAGTTAGCTATAGAAAAGTAGCTTTTCCCCCCTTTAAGGTCAAGGTTTTACACAAGTTTTTACATTTTTATTATTATTGCTTTCCTATCCAATAAGTTAAACAGTGACCAGAAAGGCAGGGGAACATTGGAGGTATAGAACAACGTAGGCAAAGGTTCAGTAGGTTGTAAGAAGAAGCCTGTGGGACTCTAGTAGCTATCGGCTGAGTGAAGCACTTTCCATAGAAGTTAGTGGAAGACTTTTCCTCTAACAGGAGGAGACCTCAGCCATGACCATGGACATCGCCGGCTCTATTTACTGTTCCACAGAAGTGTTGGCTATGGTTTGCCCACATAGCAGGAGCAACTAGGAGGAACCTTACACACCACCTAGTCTGCAGCTCCTTGAGAAGCAGTAGTGACAGTTTTTGAATCCCTGATCCCCACATAAAAATGGTTAAAGGAAAATCAAAAGCTCAGGAGTACTGGCAAGAAAATGAAGTCGTAGCGTTTGCCTCTGATCTCTCAAATGCAAAAGGGCAAGATCATGCCGCAGATAGAACATTCATGTTGGCCTCTGGGAGTAAGGAAGCAGAGGGCAGGAGGCCTTGGAGGAGGCTCTGAGCACAGAAAAACCCCTAAACCATCTGCCAGAACCTTGGGAGAGCTGGCAGGCTGACACAAGAGCAATAGCTGAGCCTGAAAGCTGACCACCAGTGCTAGTTAAGCGTAAGCTCCACGCCCTGGGGCCGAACAGCACAATCACCCAGGTACTGTTTATACTTTAACAACCTGATTGGTAGCATTCACTGGTTTCATGGTATAAACACCCTCATCAGAGTCAGTTGCAGGTATCAACATGAGCATAAAATTGGGAAGAGCTATATATGACTATTGCGAGTGGGAGCTGGCTGTGGGAAGAGTCATGGCCCCTTTCCAGGCCTGGCTGAACACTGAGTACCAAGTGCTGAAAGAAAAACCTAAACAGAGCTGAATAAGGATGAAGCAGATACCAGAAAGGGAAGGCCAAAAAACCTCTTCCTTTCTTGGGGGGATGGAACCGAGCCAGGGAATTATAGAGAACACTAGCAAGTTTCCGAACACCAAGGAAACGGGAAAGTGCTCTGTAAAACTAGCAAGGCTACTTCAAACCAAATCACCTTCTGATGATCAGGAAAGCCAAGGAAGGTTTCACTGAAATAAGCAACAGAAAATAACGTGGTACCACCCTGTAAAATGTCACTGTAAAACGTCATGCTAGTGAGCAGTAGTGACAGTTTTTGAATCCCTGATCCCCACATAAAAATGGTTAAAGGAAAATCAAAAACTCATGAGTACTGGCAGTAAAATGAAGTTGTGGTTTTTGCCTCTGATCTCCCAAATGCAAGAGAGCAAGATCATGCCTTCCCCTTCCTGCCTGGTATGCAAGTGCCCTGAGGGGAAGCAGCAATCCGCAGACTGTCCCACAGTCCCAACTCCCAGCAGTACCCAATGATTCCTGGGTACACTGGAGACTGGTAAGCACAGCACCTGCCCCAGGCCCTGTTGTTTCACACCCAGGAAACACAGGCTTGGGACCCCTATCACCGACTGTGTTCTGCCTCCCAGAGTGGCTTGCCATCGGTGATGAGGCTGAGGCAGACATGCCATTGATTTACAACTAGAGGTATACCTCATCATAACCCCAGTTATCCACACCATGTGCCAGACCACCTCATCATAACCCCAGTTATCCATACCATGTATCAGACCAACTCATCATAATCCCAGTTACCCATACCATGTACCAGATCAACTCATCATAACCCCAGTTACCCATACCATGTACCAGACCAACTCATCATAACCCCAGTTATCCATACCATGTGCCAGACCAACTCATCATAACCCCAGTTATCCATACCATGTGCCAGACCAACTCATCATAACCCCAGTTATCCACACCATGTGCCAGACCACCTCATCATAACCCCAGTTATCCATACCATGTATCAGACCAACTCATCATAACCCCAGTTACCCATACCATGTACCAGATCAACTCATCATAACCCCAGTTACCCATACCATGTACCAGACCAACTCATCATAACCCCAGTTATCCATACCATGTACCAGACCAACTCATCATAACCCCAGTTATCCATACCATGTGCCAGACCAACTCATCATAACCCCAGTTATCCACACCATGTGCCAGACCACCTCATCATAACCCCAGTTATCCATACCATGTATCAGACCAACTCATCATAATCCCAGTTACCCATACCATGTACCAGATCAACTCATCATAACCCCAGTTACCCATACCATGTACCAGACCAACTCATCATAACCCCAGTTATCCATACCATGTACCAGATCAACTCATTATAACCCCAGTTATCCATACCATGTGCCAGACCAACTCATCATAACCCCAGTTAACTATCCATTCTCAATCTCCTTACGGCTTACACGAGAGCTGATAAATCATTAACGAATGAGGTTCCTGTGATTAATTTTAGCTTCACAGATTCCTTTCTCGGTGCTTTTCTACAGCAGATATTTCATCCATTTCCATCTCTGGATTAATTTAAACAATAATGAATAGATGGTTTTAAAATAACTTGGGCAGGATCTGTGGAGGAGATCGTTGCTTGAAGAAGCTTTAGCAGCTTGTTCCTTTGGTAGTAAGTTGAATTCCATACAGACTAGAAAGACTGGATGTGCATGGTTTAGGATGTGTAGGAAGCAGGTGCCCTCTGGGGAGTGAGATAGTGGCAGGTTGTTGTTTTGCCAGTTGTCCAAGAGTGAATGGGCAAACACTGAAGGGAGAAAGTGGGCCCAACTTTCTAAAAAAATATTTTATATAATTATATATATATATATAATATGTTACATATAATATATAATAAATATATATATAATAAAAATAATTTTTGAAATTAAAGCATAATGATATTATTCCTTCCCCCCTTTACCTTTCCCACACACAGCTCATTTACTCTCTCTCAAATTCATGATCTCTATTTGGTTTTGCTTTTTAACTTTCATTTTGCGTGTGAGTGTTTTTGCCTGTACGTATGTATGTATGTATGTATGTATGTATGTATGTATGTGTATCACATGCATGCCTGCTTTCTGAGGTGCTCAGGAGGGGGAGCCAGATCCCTTAGAACTGGAATTATGGATGGTGTTGGAGATCGAACCAAGGTCCTCTGCAAGAGCAACAAGTGCGCTTAACTGCTGAGTCATCTCTGTATCCTGATGTCTATTATATATATATATATATATATATATATATATATATATATATATATATATATATATTTCTAAATATATAAATAGAGCCTGTTCAGTCCATATAGTAGTATTTATAGTACTATTTGTATGTATGTGATTTCAGGGCTGACCACTTGGTATTAGATCACCATTTGGGGGCTCTTCCCAAATTGAAAGACTATTTCTCCACTTCCTAGCTCTTGGGAATAAAGGAGCTATCGTATCAATATTTTAATAAATCCTGGTGCGGAGTTGCCTCCCTCCTCAATGGTTTACGTTCCCGAATGAAAGACACATGTAGGAAGCCGCCCTCACATTCGCCGTTGCAAGATGGCGCTGACATCCTGTGTTCTAAGTGGTAAACAAATAATCTGCGCATGTGCCAAGGGTAGTTCTCCACCCCATGTGCTCTGCCTTCCCCGTGACGACAACTCGGCCGATGGGCTGCAGCCAATCAGGGAGTGACACGTCCTAGGCGGAGGATAATTCTCCTTAAAAGGGACGGGGTTTTGCCATTCTCTCTCTTGCTCTGGCTCTTGCACTCTTGCTCTCTTGCTCTCTGGCTCCTAAAGATGTAAGCAATAAAGCTCTTGCTCTTGCGCTTGCACTCTTGCTCTCTTGCGCTCTTGCGCTCTGGCTCCTAAAGATGTAAGCAATAGAGCTCTTGCACTCTTGCACTCTTGCTCCTGAAGATGTAAGCAATAAAGTTTTGCCGCAGAAGATTCCGGTTTTCTGCGTCTTTCCTGGCCGGTCGCGCGAACGCGTGTAAGAGACACACAGCTTTTATATTTAATATGCCTTGTACAGCACAATAACTGGGCAACTGCTTAGCCTCCATGTTGTTAGAATCTACCTTGAGTTACACTAATTTCTATGCTCCATCTTGGCTGCTCCTGACCCAATTGAGCAGCCCTCTAGGCTATGTGCTCCTGTCCCCTTTACATGGCAGCTCTGCCTCTCTGTTCTGCACTCTTCTCCAGAATGGCTTCTCATCCTCCTCCTCCTCCTTCCTCTTGCAAACAGTTTTGGGGGACCTAATTAGCATTAGGATACAAGGAGCTACAGGTAGCCCTGAACTTGTCTGAGCAGGTATCTGTGGGGTGGGATGTCCAGTCCTTTGGTAAATGCCCAGGAGTGGAATAGCAGAGTCACAAGGTAGATTTACCTTTAGCCCTTTAAGGGTGTCCACATTGATTTCCAGATTGGCTGTACCAGTTAGCAATCCCACCAACAATCGGTGGGGACTCCTTTTTCCCCACACCACCTCCATCGGTGTTGTCAAACTTATTTTGATTTGCATTTCCCTATTTGCCAGGGACAATAAACACTTTTTGAGCTATTTCTTAGGCACTTTTATTTCCTCCCCGAGAACTCTGTTTAGATCCCAAGCCCATTTTTCGAATGGATCGTTTGCTTTCTGCCTCTATTGTTGAGGTTTTGTTTTTGTTTTTGTTTTTGTTTGTTTGTTGCATATTCTAGACATTAATCCTCCATCAGATGTACAGCTGGCAGGTTCTCATTCAGCAGCCTTCCTCTTCAAGTGACTGTACTTGTGACTGTATCTTTAGCTGTGCAGAGACTTTTAGTTTTACGAAGTCCTACTTGTCAAGTGTTGGGAAGGCCCAAACTCTTGGTGCCAGCCAGATGTCAACCAACAGATGTTGTTATGAATGTCATAGCTCTAAGTCCTTGATGGGCCTCAGGATGGCAGCAAAGGTTAGTTTTCTGAATGTGAGAAATATTTTCCTCCCCATCAAAGGTTAAGGGTCAATATTCCACTTCCCCTACCTTGTAAATCTTTTATGAAAATCGTTTAATCTTCCTCACCTGGTAAAACTTGTTTACATGAAGGCCCCATTGAGTTCTCAGAACTTGAAGGCCTGGAGTGGCTGGCCTCTTCCCCTTCCCTTTCTAATGATTCTTTTAAAACTAGCCAATCTTGAAAGACTGCAGTCAGACACAAGCCAATGGGGAAAAGACACAGCAGCCATCTGTTAGAACAAAAACTGGCTGAACTCCCTGCTTGCACGCAGTGCTTGCTGGTGCGCTCTGGGTCATGGCGCACACTTTTTTACAAAAAGAAACTGTTCTGCCAAGTTACTCTCACTTTGTTCCTATGCTTCTTGGTTCCATACCAAGATTATCTGTTCCTAACACAGAGAACAAGTCTGGGACAGCAGGTTACCAACCGCCAGTCTCAGAGAGCAGGGACAGTAGCTCTGCCCTGAGGCAGGAAGGAGTCCTCTGCTGGGAACAGTGGGCCTCTGCCAGATCTTGGAGACAGGAATGGTGGTTGTTTCCACAACAGAAATGAATTTCCTGCCTTAAGTGGAAGCAGCATATCTAAGAAATGGAGGCAGGGACCAGTGCCTCTCTTTGGGGCTGGACCTCGTGCAGGTCCTAAGGGCAGAAGGAGTCTTCTCTGTCCGAGAAAAGCCTAGTAGGCTTTTATCCAATAAAATGGCGAGGCTGTGCACAGGGTTTATACTATAAGGTGGTCTCAGCCTTTTTAAGGCTGCGGCCCTTTTGTATGGTCCTCATGGTGTGGTGACCCCCATCCACAGAATTGTTTTTGATGCTATTTCATAACTCTAACTTTGCTACTGTTAAGAATCCTAATGTAAATATGTGTTTTCTGGTGATCTTAGGCCACCCCTGTGAAAGAAAGAGTCATTCAAACCCCCAAAGGAGTCACACCCACAAGGTTGAGAAGTGCTGGTTTATAAAGGCCCTGCTTGGCTGGGTGTATGCAAATAAAGTGAAGATAAGGACCAATCAGGAGACAGCCTGTCGGCATGGAAGGGAAGCAACCGCTCACCACAACCAGAGCAAGTTCTCAATCAGCTCCACTTCTCTGGCCCCCTTTCCTCCTTCCTCAGCGTGGAGGAGGAAGGGAGGAGAGTGGACCAGAAAAAGTAAGAGCACTGCCCCACCCCCACCCACCACCATACACAAGCATCCAAGTCCCCACTGTTTTCTAGGGTCAGGCCATCTCATCAGGCCCCCCTTTACACCTTCCTTCTCTGTGCTCTGTTGTCAGCCTTTGTGATCAGGAGGTACCAGACATTGAGTCCTGAGAAACAAACACATAAAAGCAATTTTTATTCCTCAAGGCACACGATACAGTGTTTGTTGCCACGGCACTCTGGTGAAGTTAGCTTGACAGATGAAAGTCTGGAAGCTTTCTCATGAAGCAAAGAGTTACAAGGAAACTCTCTTCCTGGGGTCTGGCATTCTCTCCCTAATCTATATTAATCACAAAATCAATTTTCCACTCCCACGTTAGTCTAGTGTATGGATCCACATGCTCTCTATTAAACATTACCCTATAGTAAGTGCTTTTTAAGATTGTATCCTGAATTAGCTAAAGCCTCTCCCAGTGTTCCAAGATTCCAGTTAGCGGCAAGGAGCTTAACCTATTCAGTAACTAATTAAGCACTACAATAAAACAATAAATCAGAGCCATTATCTGTGGTAAGAGTCTGAGAGTCTCACTGAGATAGAAATCTTTTACTACAGGCTACATTCCATGCCAAGAGAAAATTGATATACTATCCTGATAAAGGGGGAACTCTCCAGACAGGATAAAGTTTTACTAGACCTAAGAATTTAGAGCTCCGTGATAACACATTATTCTTGAGGCCTGTCAAGAGTTAACAACCCCCTGGTGCTATTAACACTAAAGTGTAAAATTCTTGCCTGGCACTAGGCTGATCCTAGACAGGGCTTGTTATCCCTAATGTAAACATTTAATTCGTCCCTACAAATTCCTTTCTGCTGTAACTGGTAAATTTCAGTGTATCTTGTGATTTGTAGCTCCTGATAATTCGCTATAATATAATAGTCTTATACTCAACCAGAAGATTACATTCAGATCCAACACCTCTCTTGTGTGTGCGTGTCTGTTTGTCACTCCATCCGACTCTTTGTCCATCTGCTCGAGAGACTCTTTTCACACAGACAAGGGGCCCAGAGGGTCTGTGGCAGTTTGTATCTTGTATCGTAAGAAGCATCAAGCTGTTTCCTAATTGTGTTCCCATGTGCCTTAGTCTTACAACATGGACCGGTCCTCCTTATGAGCTCCTGAAAGGGAAGGTCCTGACATCTTACTCGTTCTATTATGCTGTACCATCCTAATTTCTTCAGTGTAAGCTCCTGTATACGGCAGAGGGGGATCAAGCCAGTCTAACTTCTTAACAGAATTTGCTTCTGCTTGTGTGTACTGTTGTGTTAGAAGCGCGGCTCGTGTCCAGACAGACCACACCACGCCAAACAGTTCCTTGTGAGGTCTATTGTAGGAGGAAAGGGCAAAGGTGGAGGCAAAGAAGACCAGGAGGTTAAGAGAGAGATCTCAGAGGGGTCCTCCTTTTATTTGGATAGTTGCGGAGCAGTTTGCAGGTAAAGGTGGGAGGTGAGCCAAGTGGATTCTGGGAATATGGTGGGAGTTGCCTTGGCAACAGATGTGCGGGTCCATGTTGACTAGGTGTGATGTCACCGGGTTCAGAGCCAATCCTGATACCTACATACCTCCCTTTTTCTTATCATAAAAAGAAGAAAAAGGGGGGGGGCAATGGTGAAAAGGGAATGGTGGCTCCATGTCTCTTAAGCTGCTTCCTGCTGTCTAGGGGCATCATCAATTTTGGGGTGTAGCTGACTTTCACCATCGGGATACACTTGACAAACAGTCACGTCAGGTTCCTCTGTGTACAGAGGCTCCTCTGTGAACAGCAGCTGGTAATTTGTAATAGGAACAATTTAATAGTTTGGTAGAATTTTTTTTGTACTTGTAACTGAAGGAATGTAGAAAGGCATGAGTAGCCGGGCATGATGGCGCACACCTTTAATCCCAGCACTCGGGAGGCAGAGGCAGGCAGATTTCTGAGTTTGAGGCCAGCCTGGTCTACAAAGTGAGTTCCAGGACAGCCAGAGCCATACAGAGAAACCCTGTCTCAAAAAAAACAGAAAAAAGGAAAGAAAGAAAGAAAGAAAGAAAGAAAGAAAGAAAGAAAGAAAGAAAGAAAGAAAGAAAGAAAGAAAGAAAGAAAAAGAAAGGCATGAGTAATGGCAGGAAGGGCCTGTGCCTCTACCACCTCATTGTCTGACACTAAGGCATAGCCAGCTTTTCTGGCCCCTTCATATAGAAAGGAGCTTCCATCTGTATACCAATCTTCTGAGTCTGAGGTATAGATGGCTTAAGGCAATGTGCCCTCCTGCGTGTGTGAAGGATGAGGTAATAGTTCCTCTAAAGTTTCAGTGCAGGAATGAGATAGGGAGTGGTCAGTGTTAGGTCGAGGAAGAAGATTGGAAATATTAAGAGGCAGGCATGATTGGAAGGTGAGTGTGGAGTCTTCTATTAGCGCTAACTGAAGAGACAGAAGCCTGGATGGAGGTAGAGTTTGTAAGCCTTTGTAAATTAGGAGCTGTGACAGGTTAGAGAAGAGAGGACAGTTATAGGTGACCCCGAGGTTAGTTCTTTTGACTCTTGAATAAGGAATTCAGTGACTGCTAAGGTACGAATACAAGGTGCCCATCCCTGGATGGTTAGATCTAGGTTTGTTTTTTTGACAAGTATGCTACAGGTGCAAAAGAGGGTCCCACTTGGTGACCTAAGACTCCAAGGACAAATACCTCATTTTTCAGCTACGTAGAGGGAAAAAGGACGAGTCAGGTCAGGAAGATGTAAGACCGGGGGCCTTAAGGAGAGCCTGTTGGAGCCTTTGAAAGGGCTTGGTAACAGGTTTGAGGAGAGGTTCGTGGGTGGGGCCTAACACTGCTTCATATAAGGGGAAAGAAAGGAGGGAAAAGGAAGGAACCCAGGAACATAAAAAGCTAGCCAGTCCTAGGAACAATAAAATCTCTTCCTTTGTAGAAGGGACGGTTAGGGACTGAATCAGATCTTGTCATTCATCCTGTAAGTCACGTGCCCAGGGGATCCATCACGGACACTATTCTATACTTATTAACTGAACCCTTACTCTCAACTGCCAAGGCCTCAGACTCTGGGTCTGGGTCTGCCCGTTGTTTCTCTGGACCGTGTGTGCTTTCATCCCTAGGACAGGTATAAATGCCTAAGAGTTCCTGAAACCACATTTCAGTTGATAAATCTTTAATTTCTCATTCTAGGGGCAAACAGGGGTGCAAACTTGGCATGAAGATATCACTCCAAGGTTTGGGATATATGTGTGGCTTTGTTTGTGTCCTACACACATCATTAAAAAGTTAAAGAAATTTTATTAGACGTCCATGACCTTCCTAAATTCCCTCCATGGGCAATTGCCCTCTTGTCTCTCTTTATGTATGATGGGTGGAGGACACATACTTTTCACCTGCATGTATGTCTGTGCACCACGTGCTTGCAGTGCCCCCACCCCAAGGCCAGAAAAGGGTATCAGATCCCTTAGACCTGGAGTTATAGACCACTGTGAGCCACCATGTACATGCTGGGAATTGAACACAGGTCTTCTGTTGGCATCAGGACCTCCCAAACCTATGACATCACATAGGCGACAGCGTGACCTACAGACCTGTTACCAAGACAACAGCTACCATATTCCCAGAATCCACTTGGCTCACATCCCACCTTTCCCTGCATTATGTTATGTCATTTTTCATATAAATAAGGGGAACACTCCTCCCTCTATCTCTTTGTTTCCCCTTCTCTTTCTGCCCCACACCTCTTCTTCCCACCTCCTCTCTCTCTCCCAATGAACCTCTCACACGTGGAACTTCTTGGGTCCAGTGTGTTGTGTTCAGATGCGAGCCAAGCCGCTATTGTAACACATCACCCTCTGGAAGAGCAGCCAGTGCTCTCAACTGCTGAGCTGTCTCGTCAGCCCCAAGCCTCCTTATGTTTCATGCCTGCTGTTAGTGTATAAAACCCTGACTTCCTCACTCCTCATGTGGTGCTGTGAGGGCCCTGTATTGTGTATATTACCAGAGCCTCGAGGGGCTTAAACTCAACTTGCCCACACTTTGTAACTAACTAACACGATTTACTAGTAGCCACTCCCCCATCTCATTTCCTCTCCCTGCCACAATGTGGGTGTCTCTGAGGAACACATGCCAAATAGAGCTGCCCTATTTGAAGCTTTGTTTCATAATCTGATCCGGAGAAAACACATACCGATGTAGTCCTCCCACTTTCCCAGAATCCTGCACTCGGGCCATGTGCACACACAACACACATATAGGGAAATGTTTTAAAGTGTGAAGGACACACCTTAAGGGCAATCCCCAGCGACCCGTGCCCTTCAATCAGTCCCAGTGATTGAAGTGGATGGAACTTGGGACTTAATTCTAGTCAGAAAACGCAACCGAAGTAGTAAGTAGTCAGTTCTATGATCGAGTTTTGTGCCTGCAGACTAGAGAGACTTTCTCCTGTAGGTTGGGAAGAGGCAGATTGCCCCACTTGAGGTGCCTGTGAAAGTCACACAGCAGGTGGCCTCTAGGAACCAGGATATGTCTCTAGAAACAGCCAGGGACCTCAGTCCTGAGGCCATAAGGAAATGAACTCTGGCAACAAATTGATGCTAAGAGCCCAGACCGCTGACACTGCATCTGTAGCCTATGGGCCCCAACTAAGCCATGTGCCTCTTGACCCACAGAAACTTTGAGATAACAAACCTGTGTTGCTTGTAGCAAGCAAGTTTGGGCTGTGTGTATGTGTATGTGTGTGTGTGTGTGTGTGTGTGTGTGTGTGTGTGTGTGTGTGTGTGTAGCAATAGAAAACAACTACACCCTTTGTGGAACTTTTTCATGTGGGGTGCATGTGTGTGCATGTTCACATGTATGATGGAGTGGAGGCCAGAGGACAATCTCAGGTGACACTTTTCAGGTGATTCCTCCCCCCACCCCACTTTAAAAAACCAAGCCACCACCACTCTTAGCACCATGCCAATGCAGGCTAAGCTGGATGTCCAGTAAGCCCCAAGGAATCTCCTGTCCCCATTTACCCAAAGTTGGGATTGTAAACAGGCCACTGCACTCCGCTTGGGGGGGGGGGCGCTAGGAAAGATCCTTTTATTGGGGTGGACATGGAGCACTGGCTAGTCCACGATAAATGATGTAAGAGAAAGATCCAGAGAAGCCAGCCCTTTCCTGCCCTGGTGCAGGCGCAGAGTGAGGTCTGGGCACAGGAGGACCAGGGGGACCTGTGACCAGGCCAGACCTATGGGTGGGGAGGGACGAAATGGCCATTCAGTATGTTGGGGGATCAGCCTGCCCTGGGGTCTGGACCCTTGCAAAGTATCACTGCGGGTGACCTGGTGGGGGACACCACTGTGCTTTAAAAAGCATCTACTGATTCCTCAAGGCTGGGCCTGATGTCCCTTTAACCAATGCTTGACACGAGTTACAGCATAAATAAAAACTCACGGAAAATAAATACATGGGTCCTATGAGGTCGGAGGGCACAGACTGGATGTAGGAAGTGAGTTGCGCACCCAGGTGGCAGCGGACAGAGCTGACAACTGAGGGGCGATGCACATGCACCCAGCTTTTAAAATGTGGATTCTGAGAATCAAATTCCAGTCCTGGGCAAGCACTTAACTAACACAGCTCCTCTGTGGGATGGCTCTGGGGTTTTGTTTTACTAATTTATTTTTTAGATTTACTGTTTTATGTGTGTGAATTTATTGCCTGTATGTATGTCTGTACACCATGTGCATTCAGTGCCTGTGGGAACTAAAAAAGGACAATTAGGTTGGGCTCCCAGGTGTCCAGGGAGCACAGGTGTGTCCGTCCATTAACGTCTCTCTACAAATGGTTTCTGGAAAGCTTGATCTGGTAGAACCTGGTTTCTCCAGTGGCCAGACTAGGTCAAGGTTCTCAGTATGTTCTCGCATGTTGTTCTGGGCTCACTTCAAATGTCTGTTGGGGCTGGAACTTGGCATGTGAAGTTTCTTTCTTGCGTGCGCCAGACTGGCCAGCAGTAACGACGCTGCAACAGGATCCTTCTGCACACGTTTATTGGGAGAGCTTGATTGCAGAGGCGAAGAGACCCCGAGCCCAGAACTGGTGCTACTTATATAGGCCTAGGAGAGGCATGTCTCACACCCGGATTGGTTATGCACTAAGCCTCATTTGCATGTTCCTCATCTGATTGGCTACTCTCTCTCTCTCTGTACCTCACAGAGCCTCATTATCATACCTCATTTGCATGTCTCACATCTGATTGGTTATACTCCCAAAGCCTCATTATCATGCCCGGGCCAGGCAGTGTCTTTGCAAAAAACTTTACTGCATATGTACACATTGGTTGTTTGTCCAAACTTATGCGTGGTGGCCAGCAGTAGTCAGTGCCACTCTGCAACGGCACATGTGGCTTCCCACATTTCTTCTTCTCAAATACATAACTTAGGGATTCAAGCAATCCTTCCAGGTGCTGTGAGTGGAAGCCACCCCATCCCACTCCTACCCCCTCATCCTACCCCCACTGTGAGACTACAGCTGCAGCACTCATACTCCTGGGCTTGTTTCCTGGGCTTCCTGCAGCTGCAGACAGTCTGCAAGGGAGCTGCAACAGCCCGGTGTTCTGATATCAATATCACCTAACAGTTCAGCCCACAGTCACACTGAAAGTCTGAAAACTCCAGATAAAGTTCCATTGCCCTTATGGGGCAGTGGTGGCACACGCCTTTAATCCCAGCACTTGGGAGGCAGGGGCAGGTGGATTTCTGAGTTCAAGGCCAACCTGGTTTACAGAGTGAGTTCCAGAACAGCCAGGGCTACACAGAGAAACCCTGTCTCAGAAAAAAAAAAAAAAAAAAAGTTCCATTGCCCTGCGCTGAACAACCTTGCAAACCCCTCTGCACTGGTCTTCCAGAACAACCCCTTTTCAGCTTAGTCTCATCACCGAGCACAGCTATTACTCAGTTCAGTGGCGGCTCTGAGCCTCCTGTGTGGCTCTCAGCTCAGATACCTACTGGGTATCCAGGGAAAGGAATGTCAGGTCAGGGCTTTGTTTGACTCCACACTCGCACAGGCCCCTCCCATGTTCAAAATTTCCCCCCGGAAGCACAGCCAGGCTGCTGGGCTGCTTCCTTGGGCTTTGCAGAATCAGCCACAAGTTGATTTAATACCTGTCCACAATTTCATCAAATGTATTCAAAGATGTTTTAACACAGCCCTTTTTTTTTCTATTTATTTGTTTATTTGTATTTTGCTCACCTCGTGTTTTCTAGTGGGTAGCCAATGTCACTGCTCTGTGGCTTCAGATACAAACAACTAACCTGCCTGTGTCCTGTGACAGCTTTGGTAACTGAGACCCTCAGGAATTTTAATCAAGTTTCAGAGCTTTCTGTTAAACCCGGGATAATACCTAGTGACAATATAATTACAGCAGCCGGTGAAATCCTTTCTTCGTTGAGCAGGTATGGCTCTCGTTATCTAGGGACACATGTGGCTGTGCTCCCAGTTTAAATACCTGTCCATAATTTCATTAAATTTATTCAATGATCTTTTAAGACAGTCGTTTGTTTGTTTCTATTTTGCAAATGGAAAAATAGCCTCAGAGAGATTGAGCAATGCCATGCCACTATTAGTCAGTAGATCTGGGATTGGAAATGTTTGACAACAAGATTCATGCCCCTTTTTTTCTTTCTCTTTCTTTCTTTCTTTCTTTCTTTCTTTCTTTCTTTCTTTCTCTCTCTCTTTCTCTCTCTCTCTCTCTCTCTCTCTCTTTCTTTCTTTCTTTCTTTCTTTCCTTGTCTATCTGCATTGTTCAAAACAAAAAAGGATCACTTCAGCTTTGCACAAAGGAGCATGCAAGCAAAAAGAAGGGAGCTGGGCAAGGCGATATCTTTTTACAAAAACGTTGCACAGGAAGCTAGCAAGCACAGGGGGTAGGGGGATCTCTTAGTTTTGATGGTAAGATAAGTGGTGACAGTCTTTGTCCTTCTGTCCTGGCTCTGACCTCACGGTCTTTGCAGATTGACTAGTTTTAAAAGAATTGGCGCAAAGGAAATGAAAGACAGGGGGAAAGGGCAGGTTCCAGACTCCCAAGTGTTGCAACTCGACCTTTGTGTAAACAAAACGTTTACCAGGTAAGGGAGATTAAAATAGGGGGGTGGAGGGGGGATTTATGAAATGTTAGCCTTGCCCCTCCTACACGTCCCTCCCCCACCCCCATCCCCGTAGCTACCTTTGACGAGAGAAAAAAAAAAAAACTTTCACAATGTGAAAAAATATACAGACTGCTTTACCAACCTAATCACACCTCCACAGCTAGGCTGGACTGGTGTGGCAGTGCCCTGAGCAGGACACCTGGATGCAGAAAGGGAGGTGATTCGGCTCATTTTAAGAAGGTTTCTGTCAAGGCAGGGAGGGTGTGGCAGAGAAGAACAGTCAGGCATTAGTTCAGGAAGGACTGTGCTGGCAGGCTCTCTCCTTCTTCCCCTGGATTTCCATTAGGATCCCCAGCCTGTAGGATTATGCCACCCACAAGCAAGGCAGGTCTTCCCCTGACTCCTCTCTGGACACACTCTCAGACTTATCCAGAGATGTGCTCGGCTAAACCTTCTGGACATCACTCTATCCGATCGAGCTGAGAAACACCCATCTATCCCTGTTGCTTCTCAAGTAATGCCTTGAGATTTTTCAAGCTTTGTTCTGAGTTTGTGACAAAATTCAGTGGTATATTTGCTTCAGTGGTATATAGCGATTATGAGGAAGAGGAAGCCAGTGCAGCCTCAATTCATAGGTGTCCAGGTCCCAAGTAGAGTCCAGTGTGGCTGCAGGGCTTTCAGAGGACGAAGTAGTTAACTGGTACTTGAGTCAGAGTCCCTGTTGAACTCCAAAGAATATGGACAACTGCAGACATTCTAGGCCCCTTTTGCAAGCCTGCTTTATCTTTGTCAAACCCACAATTTCTGTTAAGTCAAGGTTATGTGAGTTTGATGATTTTTTAGAAATGAGTTTATTTCTATTTATTACATCATTTTTCTTGGTGTACACATAAAGAATATAGTCCTGATTTGGTATTGTAAGGGTCCGTGACTCAACAACGAATGATACCCCGGACTCAAATAGTATGTAAATGCAAAGAGTGTTTTATTCTGCAGAAGTCCAGCATGCTGAGGTCTCCCATTACCAGAATAGAGAGACACCCAAGTGAGCTTGCAGGCCTGATTTAAAGCACATTAGGAAGAGTTTTACAGAGAGAGGTTAAAGAGGCACAGGTTGAAGACATAGGTTGAAGACAGAATGAGCCAGGCAATTGGAACAAATTGCCAGAGTTAGTTTGAAGCCAAGCAGAGCAATTCAGGAGAGGCCTAGAGAGTTTAAGCAAGGTTGAATCAGTCAGCTTGGAGAGGAGTTTGAGCCAGAAGAGCTGAATTGAATCAGCCAGCCAGAATTGAAAAAGAACTAGGAAGGGGTGAGCTTACTCAACCGCAAGTCTTAGAGGCTGAAAAAAGTCTAGGCCTAGATAAGATTGTACAGAGGCTAGACGCTTCCAGGAGCGGGCCCAGGTTAGCAGAATGAGGCACTAAGTCTCCAGACAACAATTACAACAGGAGAATAACAGTTAATTTTACATGCTTTGTTTGGGTACTGGAGTACAGAGGGGACACCATGCATCCACAATGCATTTGACTGAGTGAGGAATTATTTTCCTAATCTTTCCTCCTTATTCCACTTGGGATGTTTACTTGCTATTTATTTATTTAATCATTGTTTTGTTTTGCTTTTGCTTTTTTTAAAGATTTATTTATTTATTTATTATATGTAGGTACACTGTCAGACACACCAGAAGAGGGTGTCAGATTTCATTACAGATGGTTGTGAGCCACCATGTGGTTGCTGGGATTTGAACTCAGGACTTCTGGAAGAGCAGTCAGTGCTCTTAACCGCTGAGCCATCTCTCCAGCCCTTGCTTTTGCTTTTTGAGGCAGGGTCTCACACTGCTGCTCTGGCTTGCCTGGAACCTGCAATGTAGATCAAACAGGTACCAAATTCATAGAGACCTTCTTACCTCTGCCTCCTTAGTGCCAGGATCAAAAGTGGGCACCACCACACACAGATATTTTTTGTACATATATTAATATCTTTTACTATTGTAACACCTACTCATAAGCGTGTGAGGATTCCATTTTGATTAGTAATGTACACAACAATAAAGATGTATGCTATGTCTTTATCGCACTTTTCTGCGTTACTCAGTTCTAGACCTATTCATTGTTTAATTCTAAACTCAGGATAGTCGGGTGAGCGCACAGTGAAACCAACAAACTAGACCACTCCACGGGTGGGAAGAAGGTTTATTGTAAATCTGAAACTTCTGCAGGGCTATCTCTCTGTGGTAGAGGATAGCCAGAGGCATTTGGAGGAGTCCAAAGCAGCCATGGCTGCCTCTCAGGGACATGGAAGGTAGCAAAAAGGCAAGGGAGAAACCTGCCAGTTATAAAGAGAGCAGGAAGCCACAGGGAGGGACGTGTGTCAGAACAGCTTGGGCGATGGCATGGGGCTTTGAGTATGTGCTAATAGAGAACCAGATGCTCCATTTGTCAGAGGTAGGGGGAAGATGAGGGAAGTGACTCTTCCTGGCAGGCAGAGACTGGTTCCACAGGCTCCTGAGGAATGCTGAATATACCAGTAATCCTCCTGTTTCAGTGGTACTTAGAGGCTTGGAGTTTGGGACAGAACAGGTAGGGAGATGGTTGGATTGATAGAGTGCTTGCTACTCAAACATTAGGACCTGAGTTCAGATCCCAGGGCATGGCCGTGTAGTCCCAGCACCCAGGAGACAGAATCAGAGGAACTGTTAAAGCTTATTGGCCAGGCTCTCTACCCTAATTGGCAAGCTCTAGGCTCAGTGGAGACCCTGCATCGGAAAATAAGGTGATTGAAGATGGTCTCTGACATTGACCTCTGGCCTCCACACAAGCATACACACGGACCCATTGACCTCTGGCCTCCACACAAGCATACACACGGACACACTTACAAAACAAATAAATACAATGTAACATTTAAAAATATCGATATGGAACAACCAGTCAGTAGGACATTTGCTATTCTCTAATGACGTATTCCAGAACCAAAAGAGGCTCTAATTCTAATCCACTTACAAATTAAACTTCTGCTGCAGATTCCTTTTTGTCTAAACTTTGTCCCTAAGTCTACGTTTCCAGCTGTCTTCATGGGGCCCACAGGCTGCAGGACAGGATATTGATCTTAGTCATAAACTCTACTATTGAGGCCTGTTTACACACCTGTATTTGTCTGTCCCCTGACTGCAAACAGCCTGGTCTGCCCTCCAGCAGGACACACGACCCGTCACTACTGTGTACATCCTTCTATTTTTATTTTCACTGTTATTTTGTTGTAGCCGTCCCAGTGACCTCAGAGGCTGACCCCGACTTAGGGAACTACATGATCCAAATACAAGTTGAACAAAAGAGTGAGTTGTTCATTCTAGGGTTATCAGCTAGTCCCCATGGACAAAGGTCAGCAGACCTACTTTGTCTGGCTTATACTTAGTTGAAAGAAATGAATTTGAATGCTAAAGTCCTTATTGCCCTGCATCGAATCACTGCACTTAGCCACATTGAACTTGACCTTGACGCGTTAGTTCAAGGGTCTCATTGTATAAAGAATTGAAGTCTGGAAGACAAGCACACATTGAATTAACAAATGGTTAAAATGTCAATGAGAGTTGGGCAGAGGCTGTGTGCTCTAGAAGCTAAGAGCAAAAGGCTAGTGGCATAGGAAAGGCTCCTGGGAAAGGGAGTCATCTCATCAGAAATCGTCAACAGAAGAGAGAGTTCTGGGAAGATGGCTTGGTGGTTGAGAGCGCAGACTGTTCAACTCTCCCTCAACAACACCCTAGTCAACCTGCTTACAACTGCCGGTTACTCTTGCTCCAGAGGATCTGACACCCTCTTCTGGATTTTGCAAGCTTCTGCAGCAACATGTGCACAGACATATATAGAGAGATCATTGAAAGAAAGAAAGAAAGAAAGAAAGAAAGAAAGAAAGAAAGAAAGAAAGAAAGAAAGAAAGAGAGAGAGAGAAAGAGAGAGAGAGGAAGGAAGAGAGAGAAAGAAAGAAAGAAAGAAAGAAAGAAAGAAAGAAAGAAAGAAAGAAAGAAAGAAAAAGAGAGAGAGGAAGGGAGAGAAAGAAAGAGAGAGAGAGAGAGAGAGAGAGAGAGAGAGAGAGAGAGAGAATGAAGACCTAGAGACCTTCCTGCCTCCATCCCACACAGCCACACAGCTTATGCAGGCAGGAGACACACAGAGGCCTGCCTGTCACTTTGCCACACAGTGCAGGTGAGTGCAAGACACCTAGAGGCTTACCAGCTCCATGGACTACCCGCAATGGAGCCACACTACAATGTGCAAGTATGTGTTGGACAGAAGGGAGAGAGAGAAACGGAACAGTTTGAGCACTGTGAAGAGGTGGAACTGCTGAGGAGTGGGGAGGGATAGCCTGTTATGAGTGGCCTGCCCTGCCTCCGGAGGCCATGATGACACCCCAGCCCATGCTGCTGCTGCTGCTACTGCACGTTAGGGTTCATAGCCATGCAACAACAGAGGTCTGTGTTGATGTCTGTGACTCGTATTACCACTAAAGGCCATGCAGACTTCCAGGCAGCCACCTGGAACCATGTAGATGTCCAAGAACTGTGCAGAGCTGGCCCCACCTCTCACTGGCTGCCAAACTCTAGAGAGCAGGCCCTGCACCTTGCCTGGGCAGCACAGTAGAACTGGCCCTGGTTTGCACGTGTTGGGAGTGAGGGGTGAGCCTACCCAAGGTCATGAGCGTGGGAAATGAAGTGATGTGGGTTCAGGGGTGATGTTCTCCCCGTGCCTTGCCCCTTGCCACCTGCAGGAGGGAAAGCTAGCCCTGTCCCTCACCAACTGCAGCAGTCAGGAGAGTGGGCCCCCACACCGCAACTGGGCAGCACAGTAGAGCTGGCTCTAGTGGCGTAGGTGCAGGTGAGCTGCCCCAAAGTCATGAGACCAGGAGGGATGATCCTGCTCCCTGCCTGCTACAGCATTGTGTGAGCTAGCCTGGGCAGTGCTGGAGAGCATCCTGGTTGTTCGAGTGTGGAAAAGCTGGTGGGCTAACCAGCTCAGCTACCACCCAGGCCGAGATCCAGGGCTTTGATTTACCCCAAAATCCACCTCATGTAGGAATCGCTGGAGCTTGTGAAGGACCCGGTCCTGTAGATCCAAAGCTGCAGGATCTCCATGACACAGGGCAACAACAGGACATCCAAGAGGAGTCCCAGTAAGGATCCAGTATTGATGGTATAGCAGAAGCCAGAGGTCTTGGACCAGACAAATGCTTGCAAGTAAAGATGTGTGGACAAAGGGGTAGGTACACTGTGGGACACACTGTGACACACTCCAGCTTCCATAAGGAGATGTTTTCTGTGCTTTGTTTTGTTTTGTTGTTTTTAACTTTTGTTCTTTTTTTTTTTTTTTTTTTTTTTTGGTGGGGAGGTTGCCAGGGCGGAGGGTGGATATGAAGGGGAGGGGAGAAGAGTGGGACTGGGGTGCATGATGGGAAACAAATCATGAGTAAAAAGTTAAAAAATAAAAAAAATAAATTAATCTGAAGCTCTTCTCTCAAGGAATCTGGGTTAGTAGCCACGATGAGTTTGAGGACAGAGAAAATGATTGGTTGCCTGATCTCTCACTTTGTTTTTTGGGAGGTTTGAAGAACTGCAAGGGTTAAGTGTCTTTTGTATTTTGGTTTTAAAAGTATTTGTGGGGGCTGGTGAGATGGCTCAGCGGGTAAGAGCACCCAACTGCTCTTCCGAAGGTCCTGAGTTCAAATCCTAGCAACCACATGAGGAGATCCATGAGGAGATCTGACTCCCTCTTCTGGAGTGTCTGAAGACAGCTACAGTGTAGTCACATATAATAAATAAATAAATCCTTTTTAAAAAGCATTTGTAATTATAAAAATAGATGGAGATGGACAAGGTAGGAGTGGGAAATAAATAATTCCGGTAGAGTTAAAGCTGAGGACTGCTGAGCACAAGCACACTGGGTTTGAGACTCACCTAGCTCCCGCTCGTCAGCATATCTTTTGGATGTCCAATGATATGGTTTAAAAGCAAAATATTACGTTTGGTGGCAACAGCTCAGTCATTAAAATACCTGCCATGCAGATGTAAGAACTTACATTTGGTCCTCAACATCCACGTACATCCATGTTGGGGGGCGCAGGGGGAAGTGTGGTGGTACAAACTTGTGGGAAGGCAGAGATCGATGAATTCCGGGAAATGGTGGCTGGTCAACCTAGCCAGTGAGCTCCAGATCCCAGTGAGAGAGCCTGTCTTAAAAAAAAAATGAGGCCTTGAGAGACAAATGCAGGGTTGAGCCCAGCCTGGTCTTCAGTGAGTTCCAGGCCAGACAAGGCTACACAATGAGACATTGTCTCAAAAAAAAAAAAAAAAAAAAAACCAACAAAACACTAACAAGAGTCAAGTTAGACAGCTCCTGAAGGATGGCACCCCGAGCTGACCTCTGGCCTCCACATCTACGTGTGCCTGTGTGTGTCTGAACCTACTCACAAGCACCAGCATACACATGAGCACACACACACACACACATACACACCAGCACACATATACACAAGGATATGGAAACTTCAAACCAAATTAATCCATGTCTCTCTTTGATGACTTGTGCTTTCTGAATCATAAGAAATCTAACGTGAGGCCACACTGATATTCATCTACACTTAGTCTGGCTACACGTGGCTTCTGGGAGAGTCCTCGAGCTCTTGTCTTAGAACACTTTGTACATATTAACTCCATGACTGAGTGCACATTGATGATTCCGATCAAATGCTCTGCACGCACCTGTTATGATAAAACCACACCCACAAGCACGTGTGTGTTGAAGCCTTAGTCCCTCGAGATCTGACACAGGGCCTTTGGGCTGTGGATCATGAGGACTCTGGCTTCACAAATTAATCAATCCATTTATGGATTCATAGTACGTTAGTCAGTTGGGTTTTGTTGTTGTTTTTCAAATCACTGTGACAAATACTGGAAAGAAATCATCTTAAAAGACCCCCTTCTGTCACCTCCCTGTCACAGAGGTGTCAGTGTGTGGTTGTCTGGATCTTTGATTCTGCCCTTTAGTACGTGGTGGGTCTCCATCATGGTGGAAAGTGAGAGAGAAGCAGATTGCTCACTTCATGGTGGCCAGAAGCACAGGGTGGGGACGAGGGACAAGACTTACAAAGGCATTCCTCCAAGGACTTACTTCCAGCTAACACTCACTTCCCCATATTGCTTTCAAGTATCAAGGGATTTACCCTTCATGATCGAATTATCATTCAGATATTAAATCTACCAGCTAGGAGCCATCTAACTTAACACAAGAGCCTTTGATGAGATTTTTCTTATCAAAACCATAGAGGAGAGCATCTGGGTCTCACTGTGTGTTATGAAAAGCACTCCCTTCCCAGCCAGTATGGGTTAAGCAGCTTTGCTCTGCCGCATGCTCCTGACATGATGCTCTGCCTTGGGACAGGACCAGCAACTGGACCAAGTGATCACAGGCCAAAGCCAGGAACCAAATCAAATCTTTCCCCATTTCAAGTTGGTTTTCTCTGGTATTTTTGTTACATTGACAGAGTGCAAGCACACAGCATTTCCTTCATTGCCTTGTGTCAGGCTCATTCACAGAGCTCTCTGAAGCTTTCTCCAAAATTTCTCCTGCCTCTGTCTTCCCACGCTCTTTAGAGACCGTTAAATTATAATTTGCCACAGTATTTGAGCAGTTTTGAAAGCTCACGAGACTTCCATAGGATTAGCCAGACCCCATTCCTTACTCTTCACATATCTGAACTTAATCCTCAAATTCCTGAGAAAAGATGACAGCTAGCCTGGAGAAGAGCATTGGTTCTTGGTCCCAGCATGTATTCCTAGAGATTTGTGGAGTAGCATGCCTATGTGAATTTCTAAAGATTACTGAAATTTTGTATGCATAAGAGCAGGTTGACCAGCTCTAGAGTCAACTGTAAACCAGCCTCCCTTCTAACCAATGAGAGCCATTTGTCCATACGGAAGAATGCCCATCATGTGCGCCCAAGGGCATGCCAGTTCCTAGTATTGCAGCAATTTCAGGGAGGGGGCTTTGCTGTCATTCCACAAACACTGACCCAAAATGGCCACGATTCTCTTCACAGAACTAATTCAAACCCATTTGAAGAGCTTTCCATGTGTTTATAGAATATAGTTTTACCAGTTACTGTCTGGATTTGTAATTTGTTCCTCTCTTTTGCAGTCACGGGGATATAAACGAATTAGGAGGGAAAGTGGGTCCAGGTTCTTTTCCAGAAACAATAAGGCCTTCTCTTAGTGTCAGTGACTTCTTTACATTCTAGTTCTCACTGCGACGATGCAGGCCTTGCTGCTTGGGTTCCATGTGACCCCTGTCAGCCGGTGCTCTTAATTTAACTACCATGCTTTTATTTCCCGGGCAGTGAGCTGTCCAGATCTCTTTTTGGAGTGGGTGGTTAGCATTTCAGTGGAAATGACCTTCTGTATCTGCCTGTCACCTCCTCGGAAATCTCACCATTGCAGTTTATTTAGTGGTTGACGGGCCTCAGTAGAGCAATACATTATTGTTGAGAGCAAAAGGAAGGGCTCCCCTATGACCCTTTCCTCACTAAGCTTTTCTCCAGTTCCCTTCAGCCAGCCCTCAGATGGCCCAGGGTATGAAGGAGCACCCTCAGGCCAGGGCGAGCCAACTGTTTTCACTGCTTGACCACGTCACGAGGATAAAGCAAGTGACCATCCACCTAATTTGACTGCATGGCCAGGCCACAAAGACTTTCTTCTTAGGCACTTTCCCTTCTGATGGGCATGGCCATGATCACACCTTCTTAACAGCCAGCAAGTCTTAGTGACTTCTATTGCCATGCAGGCTCCTGACCTGGGGGGTGGGGGTGGGTATGTTTTATGGTTTGATTACCTCCTTAATATTATAGCAAGCATGCTGTAAGGAATCCCAAACTCTGAGCACAGAGAACTGAGCCAGGCCACGGAGCTTGTTAACGGCAGAGGAGAGGCAAGCCCCAGGGTCTCCAGGTCAGTCCGCTGTACCACTTGTGACTGTCAACTCCCACCATAGGTCCAGAAGAACTCGTAATTAAATGTCATCCATTCACTCAACCTCGCAGACCATTATCTCTCCTGCTCAAACCCAGTGTTGCCAGGGACACAGGAGGCAGAGATCCATTCCAGACAGGCAGGGACTGACTGATGAACATTCCATGGCAAACGGAGCAACAGCAAGAAGTAAGGGGACATGTGTGGACGACAGAGGGAGGTCAGAGGTTACGGAGGCTAAAGAGGACAGAAACTCGCTCACTCATTGCTGTTTCTTGGCTCCAAAACTTTACTGGTTTGACAGAGACGCAGTAGTCAAGAAAGCACATTTCTAGCTTGTTAAGCATTGCTGTTTAAGACAATGAGAGGGAAGGGGAGTACCAGAAAGGATTGTAGAGTGAACACGGAGACCAGAAGCCCTTGTCCCACCATGCTAATCTCTGAGACCGGAAGTCACCGTCCCACCATGCTAAACTCTGAGACCGGAAGCCACTGTCCCACCATGCTAAGCAGGGCTTGATAGCCAGTGCCCTGGAGGCCTCCTCAATGTTTGCTACAGTGTTTACTCTGGGATAATGATTAGATCAGCCACCAGGTGAGAGGGAAGTGGGAAGAGTTTGTGCAAGGCTGGTAGACGCTTGATTTTTGCTCTATGTCTTATACTTGCACAGGAAGTGTTGGCGGTTGGCACATCCATTTTTGTTCCAAGTTAAGAATTCTGTAAGAAAATAAACAGACATTTAAAACAAGCTAGTTCACTACTGAGTTTACCAGAATTATCTGTGTGCGGTTTTCTGAGTCCTGGACAACAGCCAATGGTGGTTATTTCATGTGTCAACATGGGTAGGATATGATATTGTTTAGTCCAGGTGTCCAGCAATTGCTAGCTGCCTACATGTCTCGATGTTGCTCTGCAGGTATTTTGTAGATATTGTTACATTCAAATCAACAGACATTGAGTAAAGGAGACCACTCTACGTTATGTGGGTGGGTCTCGTCTAATAATGTTGAAGGCCTTAAGAGAAAGGGTCTCCTGAGCCAGAAAATGCTGTCTCTGATGGCTTTTGACTCAATCTTTCCACATCAGCTCTTGCAGTAATCTCCAGCATCACCACCACCCATCTCTCTCCATCCCCCATTTCTTATTCTCTGGGGAATCCCTGACTAATACAAGCAAGTCTTTTCTCACCTAATTGCAGACTATGGAAGCTCCACTCTGGTACCCCTTAGGAGGAAGCAGCAAAGGCTACCCTATGTGTGTGGTGTTTAGTTTGTACGGGTATTTCTTGAGGATGCATTTCTTATCTTTGTTTATGTGTGTGTGAGTGTGTGTGTGTATGCATGCATGTATGTGTGTCTGATTCTGTGTGCACATGTGTGTGGGTGCCTCAGTGTGTGTGTGTGTATACATGTGCATGCATGTGTGTGTGTCTGTGTCCATGTGCACATATGTGTGGGTGCCTCAGTGTGTGTGTGTGTGTCTGTGTGCACACATGTGTGGGTGCCTATGTAGGTCAGAAAAGGACATCAAGTGCTTAGAGCTGGAGTTACATGGGGATTGTGAACTGCGTCTAGTTTTATGTCAACTAGACAAGGGACAGCAGTTCTCAACCTGTGAGACTCCAATGACCCTTTCACAGGAGTCACCCAAGACCATCAGAAAACACAGATATTCACATTACGATTCATACCAGTAGCAAAATTAGTTATGAAGTGGCAACAAAATCATTTTATGGTTGGAGGGTCACCACAACACAAGGAACCTATTGAAGAGTCACAGCATTAGGAAGGTTGAGAACCACTGTGCTAGAGTCATCAGAAAGGATGGGGCCTCAATTGAGAAAAATGTCTCCCTAAGATTGGTCCAGAACTCAGGCTGATCTGACTTGACATGCTGCTGTGTAGAGTCCTTTGGTACATCCACGCAACCCAAACAAGACCTGGAAGAACAGCTGCAGGTGACCAAGAGCAGCTTTCCTATGGGTAGGTATCCATTCTAATCTCTTACTGCTTGCATCCCTCCCACAACATCAGAGGGAGAATGTCCTGGGAATGGAGGGTGAGGGCACACCAAGCCTGGGCAGTGAGCTCAGCCTATCCATGAAGGCACTGGGAGAATATTAAGATGGTAGAGATTCTGTTCTCTCCCTAAGGCACAGAGAAGGGAGAAGTCTGCACCAGGTCAGATAGTAAGAGGAAAATGCTGTACTTCTACAAGGTCATTCAGGACGGAGGTTCTGCCCTCAACCCCAAGCCATTGTGAATATAACTTTTCTTCTTCTTTCCTTGCATCACTGAAGGTTGAACAGAGGCCCTCCCTCACCTATGCTAGCCAAGTGCTCTACTGCTGAGCTATAGTCCCAGCTCTTGTCTTACATTTTATTATAAAATAGGGTCTCATTACATTGCCCAGACTAGCCTTAAATTCACTCTGTACCAGACTAGCCTTAAACTTAAAGTACCCCTTGCCTCTGCCTTCTAAGCATTGTGGTTATGGGCCTATGCAAATTTAAAATCCTAAAGTGAAATAGTGGGTCACAAAACAGATTATGGTGTAGTGTGGAGAGTTTCAAGGGATGACAAAGGGACACAAGTAGCAAAATACCAGGAAGTTCTTCCTAAAAAGAAAGGAAACAGGAATGGGTCCTGCAACAGAGAGCAGAGCTCATGCATAGCGGCACACAGGCAAAATCCATCTACAGCTATAAAATGGCACTGGTGGGGTTTGTGAAGGTTTTCCCTGAAAACCTACCTGTCACCAGCTTAACACCAGCCTTGTTCCTTTCTCTGGGGTTTTTACTTAATTACCTAATTTTATGTTATCCCCTTGCCTCCAACCCCATGCGTGTGGCTGACCTTCCAGCATCTTCACCTCCCATCTTCCTGTAGAAGTGCTGGGATCACACACACACACACACACACACACACACACACACACACACACACACTACCTTGTTTAGCTCTATGTGGGTTCTGGGAGTCAGGTCTTCACGCCTGCACATCGAGCATGTTACTGTGCGCATTCTCCCCAGCCCCCATCTTTGGGTTGCATTGTGTCTGCAGTCTGTGTTCTGACTGCTGTGAGCTGAAGTGAAGCAAAGTGGAAAGGAATGGACTAAAGAGATGCAGGCTCCCAGTTCTTACAGACTGGCTACAGGCTCCTTCAGTGTGGGATTCTGCTAACAGGTAAAGGCTGGAGAGCCCTGAGCCATGAGGATAGAAGGGACCTAGGGAAACATCTGGTCAACCTCTTACCCAAAGCTGGTTGGGCTAAAAGGCAGCTATGGAGTGTCTCATACCATAGGCCTGAGAGTTCCTGGAATGTGTTCTTTTGGAATGTTCTTCAGTTGCTCTTTGGGGCTTTGAGTCTCTCTTCTAACCCAGTTTCTACTACTCTGAAAAGCCATGTGCCCACATTTTCATTGGTTAACTCTGGTGGAAGGCTTCTCATTGCTTCCTAGGGTAGCTCATTGTGTATTAGGATAGCAATAACTATTCACAGTTTCCCTTTAACTTGAGTGGGCAGCCTTGTTTTAATAGCTTGTCCCTATGGGTTTGCCTGTGTTCTGGCTAACTCACCTTTCATAGCAGCAGTATGGAATCTACTGGCCTAAGAGATTCCCTTCTTTAGCTTTTTGCCTCTGATGACATTTGTCATAGAGTGTCCCCTCATGCCTCCCTCCGTTGCTGTTAAAAAGTTCCTTCACTAATATTGACTTGGCAGAGGCTGTGGAGAAGGTACAGAGGAATGACGGTTGACAGACTGTGTTGAGGCCACTGTCCTGTAGGGCAGTGGTGATGGGTCGAAGCGGGTTGGGAAGGAGAACAAGGACACCCCATTTTCTCCCAATAGGTTAAAGGATGGAGCTGCAGCTTGCGGAGAGGGAGGTGGGCAGGGAACTTACTATCCTTGGGGTTCATCTCAGCGCAATGCCTGGCTTCACTCTTTGTCCTGGGATTCCAGCGTCTGTACAGGTTTGTAGACCCATCAGTCCACTGCCATAATTGCTTCTGCAACAACAGGAAGCAGAGGGGATGTGGGGCTCAGCCAGCTTACCTGCTCACAGCCATGCTGCTCTCTCAGCCCAGTGAGATGGGTGTCACGGGGGCAAAGTATAGAGATGTATGAAGAACCCAAATCAGGAAAGCCGCCCCTTCATTCAGCGATGGAAGAAAGCATCACTAATGTTTTACCTTATTATTTCTGATGGAAATGTGGTTATCAATGTACTAAAAATACTATACTCTTCAAAATATATATTCATCTTTCATGTTGCATTCTAAGACCTCCCTTAGCATAACGATGTACCATAGCCTACCTTAACAATCTCCTATTGACTACAGACTATTCTTTCTCATTTCCAATTACTATGGAAAACACTGCTAGAACTAATTTTCTTGAGAATCACTCTGTGTTCTCAAAATTATTTCCTTATAATAGATACCAAAAACAGAATGAATGGGTCAAAGGATGTTACTGCTTTGTGGTTATCAATACCCTCTGACAAAGTACTTGCCACACACTATCTACTTGTACAAACATACATCCTCACTGACCGGGCACAAGGACAATTTCTCTATAGCTTCAAGATATTATTCCTTGTACAAATGAAAATGTTAATAACCTAAGTCAAATTATATCATTTTAGTATTCATGTCTTTGATTATTGGAGATAGGGTACAGTTTTAGAACAGTCGGTTGTCATTTGTGTCTCATATGTAAAAAAAGATCAAACAAAAATATTTCACAGAAATAGATGTAAATATATAGCTTGTCTCCAAATGCAGAGTTTTGATTGACAACAAAGTAAATAAATAAAAATGAAAAAAAAAATTGGTCAGGTGTGGTGGCACATGCCATTACTCCTAGCACTGGGGAGCCAGGGGCATGAAAAGCTCTGTGAGTCTGAAGCCAGCCTGCTCTGTATGGGGAGTTCCGGGTCAGCCGAAGCTACGTAGTGAGACTCTGTCTCAAAAAGTGGAGGACCTGGAAAGACAACTCGGCTGTTAGAAGGATTTGCTGCTTTTACCGAGGGCCCGGACTTGGTTCCTAGCACCTACATGGCAGCTTTCAACTGTGTTACCCCAGTTCCGGGGTACCTGACATCTTCTTCTGGCCTCCTCAGGCACCAGACACATACATGCTTGCAGGCACACACACATACATAGAAAATAAAAATGTAAAATATGTTTAAAGTAAAAATTGTGAAAGTCAAATAAACACCATTTAAAGCAAATAACTGAATAGCAGTGTGTGTGTGTGGGTGTGTGTATCATGCTGATGGAGAGAACAACAGTGATCCAGAGGAAAGAATTAAGAATGATGAAAAAGTAGCAGAGTCTAAAGAAAAGGTCAGCTGAAAGTGTTCCCCTTTAATCAAGACCTAATGGCAGTGAATGAATCTGAACCTTCTAGAATATCACTTGCATGCTTTCTCTCTCCCCTCTGTCTTTCTCTTTTTTGAGAGGACTTTAGAAAAATTGGTAATTTTGTGCCTGAATGATCCAGGAAGACCGTAATTTAAAGTTCTACAAAATGGAGCTATTTAATTATTTCTTCCACTGAGGGCAAGAAAGGGGCCCCTGACCTTCAGCTTGGCTTTTATCATTGGAGTGCTTGGCTGAGGGGCAACTCCTTTCGTCTTGTTTGTAGGCCAGGAGGCTATTTCTCATGACTAGGTTATCATCCTGGGTTTCCCAAGAGGCTCTGTGAGCCAAACCTAGTGTTACCTTTTGTGGGTCATGCAGGCCAATCCACACAGGCAGGTTTCTCTGATAGCCAGTTATGTACTTTGATATGACACTGGCTTCCTTTTGATTCAAGACAGATGCCAGATGGGATCCATTTCCATATGACTGACACTCCAGCTGCAAGGAGATGTCGCATTAATGATGCCATGAGTGTCCAGTTCTCTCCTTGGAGCCCTGGTGTGCCAAGCAGGGTAGTTCTATCCCCCAACTCCAGAAACTGGGATCTGAAGCCCACAGGTAACTTCTGTCACTATAGAAGACAGAAGGCCTTACTGTTGGCTCTCAGAAGAAAAGGCAGCTCTCCTGAGATTTAGGGCCAAAGGGTCTCAATGACCTTCACAAGTCACTTCATCTCTCTGAAGCACAATTTCCTCATAATTACAGACTCTGGTGTCTATCCATCTGCCTCTCATCTTCTTGCTCTTTCCTCTTGCTCTCTCTGTTCCCTGCCCCCAGTTATTCAGGACCCCACTCAATAAAACATTTTGTTCCTTGGATTATCTCTGCTACTTCTCTTGACTTATTCAAAAGGAGATCATTTTTGCTTACACTGCAATCACATTTCCTGCTTTGATGTCACACCATGCATCCTCTCACACTTCTATTGTTTGTTGAGGGAAAGCATCCCTATGTAGCCAAGGCTGGCCTCAAACGACTCATGACCACCCTGCCTCAGCTCCCAAGAGCTAGGATTGTAGGCATGCTCCAGTAGGCCCTGTCCTCTCACCGTTCTGGAGGTCAGAGAACACAGCTGGATAACTCATTAGCTGTCACCTGGTGGGTCTTTGTTTTGGGACACAGATAGGAATCTTGAGGCCACTATGGGCCTGGATCATGTCACATTGTATCTATATGTATCAATCAGTCACAAGCTAGACAGACAACAATATCAATCCTTCACTTACTTGGACTGAATATTTGGATATATCTTAGCATAGCTAGAAAGAATAAAATTCAGGCGTGTGTGGGTTGGGTCAGGCGAGGCCACCTTTTTTTTTTTCTATTTCTTTGCATTTCACCTGGCACCCTGGAGACCTGTTTCAGGTGTTTGCACATCACTCTGGCAAGCCTCACAGGGGAATTTGGGTCTTCTTTGCACAAGAACCCCGTCTCTTCCTGTTCCTTTGATCTGCTTATTTATAGCTCTCTGGAAGTCATGGCTACTCGCTCCTCACTCTGTGTCCACGCAGCCTATTGAAGGTCTGAACGCAGTACCTACATGACCAATGATCACAAAACTGAAGAGGCTGGGCGGATCCCTCTTCTCTTCAACCATGAGGCTTCTCCTGAATGCCCAGGGAGAACTCTTAAATTTAAGTTAAATATGATCTGGGGCTCTAGCTGGCCCTTTTCTTTAAAAGAAACCAACAGCCCAAAACTTCTTACCTCAGCATGAGACCAGTTTCTTAGCTTCCGGAAGTACCCATAGCAGTGGGACCTATAGTAAAACCATCCTGGGGCACAGCTGGGTCTCAAGATATCTGTACAGAAACAAAAGGTAGTTACAGATTATGATGCCAAAAAAAAAAAAAAAAAAACCTGTCAGTGCCACGATGAGACAGTTTTTAGATCAAGAATACCTTGAATAAAGGGAAGAGTCTCTTTTGGAAGGACCCTGCTGAGCTGTTGAAAATGTGTGCTGTGTAGACTTAAGGATCTAGGTAAGCTGATGAAAGAATGCCTGCCTTGCATGCATAAAGTCCTGGGTTTGACTCCTAACACTGTTCATGTCTGTGATCCTAACAGAATACTAAGTAGAAGAATCAGAAATTGAAAGCCATCCTTGGCTACATCGTGAGTTTGAGGACAGCCTGGGCTACATGAGATTCTGTCTCAAAACATACACACACACAGGGTAGAAGCAGAGACAGAGAGACAGAGACAGATAGAGACAGAGACAGAGACAGAGACAGAGAGAGAGAGAGAGAGAGAGAGAGAGAGAGAGAGAGAGATCATACAAAACAAAACCAAAAACTTTATTATTACTCTTCTCCCAGCCCTCCTCAAAGGATCTTTCCCAGGGTGGGTATTTCCTGGGAAAGGGGCATCAAGCTTTCTGAGACTACTGAACACTCTAAATCAATAGGAATTTTAAGGAGCTCAAATATTGCTGTGGTCCAGCTGTCAAAGAAGGAGTTAAGGAGGTCTTATAGCCATTGGAGTTTTGTCTCTGTGTGCTCTGAGGGCTCAACGCTCATCGACTGCTACCATTTCACTAGATCAGGATGTGTAACTACAGTGAACACACTCAAACAATTGGTAGAATGACACAGTCAGGCTTTGTCGAGTAGAGACATAAACTGGGAGTTGGGGGCATTATTAGGAGAAAGAGCCATTTTGGAAGGGGGTGGGACAAACGGCAACTTAGCAGAATGTGACGATGGGTGGGCTGTGCATCAATAGAGAGAAGAGAGGACTTTTTAGAGAAAAGGAATGGGCTGGGCAGAGGCATGGGGACCAGAATGTGTGCAGAAACAGCAAGCCCCTAAGTTTGAGTATAGGGGATCTGTAAGACAAGCATGGCCAAAGGAACGAGAAAGGCTTTGTGGCAAAGGAGACTGTGACTCAGGAAGGCTCCAGTTTCTTACTGGAAATTGATAAAGAAGAGACGAGGAGAAGTGAAGAGGGGCTGATGGCCAAGGGGCAACCAGGCTAGCAATCCGAGCCCTGTGACAATGTGGCTGCACACCTACACTCTAGACCACTGCAAAGGTCTTCCACGGTGATGTGGGCAGACTAGAGCTGTTTAAGTGTGTTGACCTTTTCCCAGTCAGATGACTGCGTGGCACTCTTTGTTCTGTTTCATTTGCTCCCTGTAAATCTCCAGGGCTTTCACACTGATTTCAGACAGGTTCCCTGCTCCTTAGTGTTCTTCCTTCCTTCCTTCCTTCCTTTCTTTCTTTCTTTCTTTCTTTCTTTCTTCCTTTCTTCCTTTCTTTCTATCTATCTACCTCTCCCCTTTTCCCCTCTCCCTTCTCTCTTCTCCCTTCTCTCTCTTTCTTCCTCCCTCCCTGTCAACTCCCCCCTCCATCTCTCTCTTTCCCCCCTCCCTTTTCTTTCCTTTGAAACAAAGTCTCATGCAGCCCAGACTGGCCTTGAACTCACAAAGTAGCTGAGGATGACTTTGAACCTCTGACTCTCCTGCCTGTGGCTCCTTGTGCTGAGAGTATAGGCATTGCCATCATTTGATTTTACAAAACAGTGGAGGGTCAAAGCCAGGTTTTCATGCAAGCTAGGCACACCTTCTACCAACTGAGCCTTGCTGCCAGCTCCTTAGCACTGAAGTGCTTTCTTGGCTCCATCTTCTTGCCCTCTCTAGCTACAATCTCCCAGGCACCAGTGCCAGCTGATCTGGAGCACGAGGCTCTTACAGATTTAGCTCTATTGTGTGTGTGAGCAGATCTGTGAGTGAAGGATAATCACTGAGCTAACAAATGGGAAGGAACGCGTATTGGTCATCTTTTTCTCACAGCTGTGACCAGATACCTGACAAATGCAGCTGGAGGAGAAAGGGGTTTATTTGGTTTGTAGCTTGGCGGGATTCGATCCTTCAAAGCAGGAAGGGCAACGCTGCAGGAGCAAGAGGTAGCGGTGGCGGTCATGTTGTATCCGGTCAGCAGCCACAGTCAGATAGATATTGACATTCAACTTATTTTTTTCTTTTTTATTCAACCCAAGACCTCAGCCCATGGCGTATTTTCAATTCGCCTATCTCTTTTGTTTTTCTCCGTGCCTTTGTGCGCTCCTCCTCGATTCTTTCCTCCCCTCTGCTTTTCTCCATCGTTCTTTCTCACCTTAGCCTTGCATTGTTGCAGCTACCGACATGCGCCCCCTGGTGGGAACACTTAGAAATGCTTCCAACTGAGGCCATGCGCCGTTGTGCCTCGGGTTTACCCAGCATTCCTTGGTACCAGGTCCTTCTCTGGGCAGTTTATACTCTAGAACCCACCCTCACCCCCATTATATAGTTCCTGATATTGCCACCACGTCCCAGATGAGGAAACGAGGCAGAAAGAAGTTGTTGCGCCTCACACTCCCACAGCAAATAAGAAAAAGAGAAGCTATGGTCTAGACAGTGTGGCTCTGAGTTGGGACTCTAGCCGGCTTAGTCATGCTCAAGCTATGTTTAAAAAACAAAAACCTGCAAGCCACTCATATTTATTCGGGCTGTCCTACTTAATAGCCAGACTGTCTCAGACAGATGGGAATGGGCACTCGTGGTACGGACAAGAAAACCTGTTAAGGCCACGAGACAGGAGTGGAGTGGGACTTCTGAGGAGCCGCTGCGTTCTCAGCAGCCTAGAGTCTTTTCACATCTCTGCCACAGGTGCCAAGTCTCCTCATTGCTGCACATGGGGTGACAAGAGACAGGTCCTCGCACCAGGCTCTCTATCTTTAGTGGTCTTTCTAATCTCCTAACCTTCGTACAACTCTGACTTCTTGTCTGCACAGTGAACTGATGTACACTTTCCCCACAGGGTTGCCTGGAGAGCTGGTGGGATAATGCATACCTAATGCAAACACAGTGGTTAGCACGCCGCCTAGCACAAAATAATTGCTAAATAAATGACAGCTGGTTAGAACTATAGCTTTCTTGTGTGATACTGGGGACTGGTCTGGTGCATGGTGGGAAAGTCCTGCCACAGAGCTGTAGATCTACAGGCTAGCCCTAGGCTTCTTTTCTTTTCCTTTTCCTTTCCTTTTCTTTTCTTTTCTCTTCTTTTCTCTTTTAAACCTGAAGCAGAGCCTGTTTAAGCTTCCAAGACTGGCCTTGAACTCTGTGTCGCCCAGGCAGGTCAGGGCTCTGAGGTCATGCTGCACTGTTCTCCTGAGTAGCCAAAATTCCAGACATGCAGAACCAGACTCAGCTAGAATTGTAGCTGTGAGAAACCAGCACCATTGTTATGATAACAAGGTGGAGTATTTCTGAAAAATATTAGCCAGTGCAGTTTTCATTGTGTCTAAATGTCTCTCTGTTTCTCTTCATTGAGCCCCACAGGCCAGGGCAAGGAGCCATTGCTCAGACAACAGAGCTATGATGTTGGCCATCAGCCTCCGTTGAAAGAAAAAAAATCAGTTTCTAAGCTCTCCACATCTACTTTAAATGCAAGATTAGACTTTTTTTTTCCACAAGCTTTTGTGCAAATATATATATATGGGATCTGTCCTAAGCACAGTTCTCATGAATGCAGCAATAAACAAAAAGGTTTTCTACAGCTGGGAGGAAGATCTGTCTGGAAAAGAGCCATGGAAGGACCCGTGCTATATGTTTTGGCTCTAGTCTCCTCCTGGGGAGAGACCCAAGGAGATTAGTGAAGTCCTGGGAAGAGGTTGGGAAGTCTTATCTCATTCTCCAGAAGATAGCCAGGGTCAGTGTCAAGCTCTTAAAGGAAGCCAGAGGTCAGGGCAGCCCCCAAGGAGCATACAGACACGGCTGTAAGGCAGCAGGGACTGGGGACAGTTTCCAGTGTTCTCTGCATTCTTGCAGGGTGCAGGGGCAGTGGCTGAATTCCCTGGGTCCTGAGAAATCAGACACAGAGAGCTGGTAGCTGAGACAAGTGTGGAGTCAGGGGCAGAGTATCATACAAGGCCACGTGGAGGGTAGGCCACGGCAAAAACACAGCCTTCAACCGATGCCCCAAAAGCTCCACCTCTCCCCACACTTCCTTGCATTCATTCATCCCCTTGGCAAAGTCCATTCGAGAACTTCTAGGCCTCAGCAGATCTTTTTAGTGGCCTCTTCCCTCGACAGAACTAATGCTCAAACAAGCAACTCTTGTTTCTCAGAGGTCCTGCCTCCTCCAACTCCCAGTGAGGTTGTGGGGTACTGTGGGAGATGACCAAGCTAGGAGCTGGGCATCAGTGTGACTTTTGTCATTCTCAGATTCAACGGAGCATTTATATCAGAGGACCCCACATTGCATCTCTTTCCATCCCGGATAGTCCGTGGTGGTTCTCCTCAACACACTCAAACCTTCTTCATCCTCCTTTCTCTGCTGCAGATTCCACAGTGTCCCTGGCACGCTCCCTGTCCTTGTGCTATGAGTGTACAATAGTCATCTCTCTAACTAGCTTTGCAGGTCCCTGGTAAACAGGACTTTGTAATATGCTCAAACACGAGAACAGTGCATAAATGGTTGGACATTGTGATTATAGCTATGAGCTACAGACAGCCTGAGGCCTGTTGGCTTCTTGAAACAGGCTCTCTATCGCTCACAACAAACTCAAAATCTTTATTCTGCAACCCTTGACTTAAGGGTGGCTTCCAACCGTCTCAGACTGGCTCTTCTCTGACGGCCACCTGATTTTGCATTCTCATCTTGATATGCTTTCCTGGAATGCCTGGGCAGGTGAGTGGATGGCATACTATGTGCACTGTGTACTTACTACCTGTGGCTGCCTTCCAATAACTGACTGAACTTACCGCTCAGGACTTCGGGGCCAGCTACCCAGCTCAGCAGTAAGAGTAGCCGCACGCCTTTGGAAGCCATCTTCCTCTTTCGATGGAGATGATACTTCAATGCTTTGATTTCAAGGCCCTCAGAGCCCGTTCCAGTTTTTTTCTTTTCTTTTCTTCTCTTTTTTCTGGATTCTCCTAGACCTGCAATCTGGAGCAGTGAGAAAGATGCTGGGATTTAGCTACCACGTCAAAATACTGTCAGGTAGATTAGCATTTTACAATGAAGATAATCTCAAGTTTAATGTAGGGATTGCAGACATTGTGGAATTTTATTTTTCCCTGCAAGCCCTCTGGACCAATGCCAGAGTCCTAAGGACAGGGGCAGAAGTGTTGAGCAGTTCCTGAACTACCCAGAGTTCCCGAGTTGTCTCCAGGACAGTCAGCAGAGGGCGACCTGGGCACGTTTTCTCACAGGGGATACTAGGCCTCCTCAAGTCCAGTAAATGAAAGAAAGGGATTCCAACACTGGGATTTTTTTTTTTTTTTTTTAATGTTGAAGGTAAACAGATGGCTCCAATACAGTTACAGATAAGAAAGCATTGGGTTTAGAGGGACTGGGAGTCATTAGCTCATGTCACCAGCTCTGACTCTTAAACCTTGGTTACATCACTTAAAACAAAGAAAAGGAAAAAAAAAAAGAATCTTTGCTGGTCTCCTCTTTCATTATCAAAAAACTTATAAGTCATTAAAACATCAACACAGACCAGGAGATAAGAAGTGATTCATCTCCCAGAGACAAGCAGTTTGGGCAAGAGCCTGCAGAGCCTAGAGTCACCCTGCCTGGTACCAAGCCGGCTACAAAGAACGTTCTTGCAGCCAGGCTCTTTGCCTGCTTTCTCTTCTGTTTGGTGTGAACCCACGTGTTCTGCTGCGTTTGCAGAGGAAGGCCGCTGTCTCCTGGCAGGCTTGCCTGCTCACTCCTTCGTGGGAACTCAAGACTGCTGCCCTCCTACTCCATGATGCTAAAGTTTGTCAGAAAGTGCTTTTTACTCAGTTTGGTATTTAAAAAGACATTTTTGCCCCTATTTAAAAGCTACCAACAAAATGGAGCATAAGTGATATAATTTTTATCTACTTGTAAATTATATAAATAAAAATGATACACTTTTTAACATTTCGTTTGTGATTTATCAGTTCATAGCTTCGTACATTTTTCTACATGTTGGATTTTTTCTTTTTGATGATTTGTGAGACTGCTTTTTGTATATTTATACCTCCTAGTGAAGTTACTAACAGTGTATCTCAGTTCATATTTTCTCTCATTTATGATTTTTTTTCCACTCTGAAGGGGGACAAACAACAGCTGTAGGGGTTCAACATGACACCCAAAAGCTCCACTTCTGTTTGCTTCCTCGAAGTAGTCCCTGCCCCTTTGCCAAGTGCTGAGCTCTGGGCCTCGCTGGATCTCTTCACAGAAGTCATGTTCAGGTTTTTAAAATGCCTTTGTCCTATGCATGCTCTCCTTTATAATCTTTGGAATTTCTATGAGAAACATTAACCACCACTGTGGTATTAGGTTAGTGTAGTCACCCACACACCCTTCCATTCTTAATTATGCTTTCCTACAATTCTAAGCAATAGTTGTTTTCAAAAAACAAAACAAACAAAAAATCTCCAAAAAACAAAACTATGATAAATGAAGAATTCATTGAGTTCTTATTTAACAATGCTTTATGATAAAAGAATAATAATAAAATATCAAATAATTGATGGCTTAGGAGGGCCGATGTAACTAAAATGGAGACTTCTGGAAACTCTAATCTGCAGCCCTGTGAGCACTTTGGTCTGACATTCACAGAGGGGGCACCCCTTCTTTTTCTTTGCTTTTTTATTGTTTTTTAAATTATCATATGAACCTTGACTTATTTATTTATTTATTTTTGCTGAGGAGTTCTTTCAAATGTACCCTGGGATTTCAAAGTCCTTTGAAATGCCAATGGCGCGGCTCAACTATAGGCCTGACTGACTGGAGGAAGGAGGTCCGCATTTCTTCCCTTACTCTGAATGAGTCTTAAACATCTGGTGAGGCCCTAACATCTCGTTTGACCTCCACAATCAGACTGCACTGACAAGTGTCAGTAACAGAACCGCTTTAGGGTCAAACAAACTGACATCCATTGAGAGAGATTCTTCTGTGACGGTCCCTAAGTTTCACAGCGACCAGTTTCACACCACCACGGAACCCACTACTGCTGGACGCCAAAGCCAACTAACTCTCTTTCAACAGAGCAGCAAGAAAACACAGAACCCAGGGCTAAGCAAAGGGCTCAGAAGGTAAAGGGGCTTGCTGTGCAAGCCGGATGACTTACCTGAGTTCCATCCCTGGGACCCACGTGAAGATGAGCTCACAGTGCTCACAGTGCACTGACTCCACAAAGCTCGCCACGCACGCACGCACGCATGCACGCAAGGGTGCATCCCCGCACATCCATTAATAATGATGATTTTGTAAAAATTAACAATTTAAATCAAACATTACTGTAACAAACTCCCCAGCAGGAGCGATGACGCTGTGATTTGTCGTTTCTGACCCACTGGGTAGCTAGCAGAGAATAACAGGCGTTCACAGAAAGCCCCCTGTCCCTGCTACGGCGAAGATTACCTGATTGGAAGCAACACTCCGAGAACCCTGCCTTCTTCAGCTTGAGTGGGCCTACGTTAGAGTCCTGCAGCTCTTATACCTTCTTGTCTCAAGATGTAATCTGTTGAAGTCATGAAGCAATAGTGTTTACCAATAATTAACCTTATCTATAGTTAAAAAAAAAAAAAGCTGTTCAGGTGATAACTTTAAAATGGACACACATTGAGCTTTGTTAAAGCAAGAGCAGGACCCCTCCCTGTGAGCAAACAAAATCTTCTTTCATGTCCACGTTATTAAAATCCACAGTATCCTGTAGTCGGCAAACTGCCGTTTGCTGTCCATCTCTTCCCTTAATGGAGCCTGGTTCTGCTCTTCCTCTCGTTTTTATCTCTTCGTGTTGTAGATGACCTAACGTCCTTCCCTCTCTGGAACGACGTTAGATTTCTATCCTTGCAGAAAAGACTTGACTTTGGGTCACACCTGATGACCAAACAGGACTCTTGTCCCCAAAGTGCTCATTCCCACCTCCCAGCCTGCACCAAGGTCCTTGGAACCCTTCCGGTTGTCTTTATCCTATGGAACTGAAGGTACAGAAGTCATGTTTTAACACAGGCAAATGTGTCCAAGTAGCTTACACTGATAGAATAGTTAACAGCAAATTCTTTCTTAGACCATCAAACAAGATGCTAACCAAAGCCCTGTGGGCAACCTAGGGCAGGCTTCTCCCATGCACAGTTAAGAAGCCCACCGACTAGACCAGGAACACCTGGCTGCTCTTCCAGAGACCTGGATCAGTGCTTAGCACCCACACCAGGTAGCTCACAACCATCTGTAACTCTAGCTCCAGAGGATCTGACACCTCTGGTTCCCACAAGTCATCTGTGCTCAACTGCACCCACACATAGACACACATACCTACACATAATAAAAACCTCGGGGAAAAAGCCTTAACAAAAGAAAATAAAAGAAATCCAATTCCAAGACAGCAGTGACCTGCCTGGTTCTCAAGGCTTGTCAGTGGTATTCAGAGAACCCTGGCCTCAGTCTAATCTAGGTTTGCTTGCTGAATTCACAACCATTTGAAAAAAACGAGCTATTTAGAAAGGACATCAAGGTTTGCTTGTCTGTGCAGAGGGTAAGGGATTGATTTGTGTTCTGGGCGTCGGACGTTGCTCATCGTACATTATAGAAATGGCTCTGTAAGGTCCCTTGTGCCTGAAGGCGGCCATGCAGATGCTTGGGTCTTACTCCGGAGAAGTGCTGTGCCTAGTGTGGTTAACAAGGGAAGTTATGGCTCCCTGCTCCAAGCCTAGTGTTGTTTTCTAGATGCTACTCTGCCTCTGTCATTGGATCTTTCCCACCTTTGTGTAAATTTATGCTAGGGCCTGAGAAACCAATGTCTTCCCAGCTTACCTCCCCCAACACCACATACCCGAGAGAGAGAGAGAGAGAGAGAGAGAGAGAGAGAGAGAGAGAGAGGCAGGTGGTCTGGCTCCTGGCAGTGGCTGGTTGAGGTTTGAGTTCTGTTCCTCTCTCACTATAAAGCACGGGGAATGTGTTGAACCCCTTGGAGTCACAGGCCCCTAATCTGTATATGAAGGAGGGCATTGCTAGGTGATCTTACCTAGTTTAATACACAACACCTTTTCCCTTTTAGAACTGGATGGGAAAGTCACTGCCACACTGTACAAGAAAGAACACAGATTCCAACTCGGAGCCTTCCATGGTCCAAAGACCTGATGCAGAAGGAACACAGAAAAGTTTCTGCAAAATATTGTGAGCACGTAGATCTTCTCCATGCCAGACTACCTTGACCCTGCTCTGACCTCTGTGCCATTGTTCCAAGACTTCAGACAACAAGAGGATTGTCAGAGCACAGGAGACTATGAGAGGTCTCTCAGCAGAACCTCCATTGCTCTGCACCAAACAAAAGCCCGATAGAAGCCACACACAACACTGAGACATAAAAATAAAAGGGAATTCACCTGATGTAGAGTCTGGCACACATGCGGAATCTCAGAACTCAGAGGCTGACAGAAAACTGTGAATGTGCAGACAGGCTCCATAGTAAGTCCATAGTAGGTCAGCCTCTGCTACAAAGTGAGCTCTAGACCAGCCTGGGCTACATGAAGCTCTGCTTCAAAACCAGAGAATATAAATAAGGGGTCAGAAAGATGCCTGGATTTAAAGCTTCATTGACTATCAAGAAACAGTGATATAAAAGAAACTGTGCTGATAGATGCACCATACCTGAAACTCAGAAAGTAGGCAACCCAAAATGTGCAAATCAGTCACAATTACCTACCAAGAATCAAGGGTCAGAGTGGAGCACTGGAGAGATGCCTTGGCTATTAAAGGCACTGACTGCTCTTGTGAAAGACCTGGGTTCAGCTCCCAGCACTCACAGAGAGGGTCACAACTGCCTGTAACTTCAGGGTCAGGAGATCTGACACCTTCTGCTGGTCTCTGTACACTTCACACATGTGGTACATAGACACACGTGTAGACAAAACACCCATTCACATATAGTAAACTAATAAAATCTAATATTGAGAGAGGGAGAAATAGTCTTTCCCTGGATTAGGATCCTAATTGGTTATCTGATACCAAATGGTGAGCCATGATTGTCCATTACTTGTATGTAACAAACAAGTAACACTAGATAGACTGATTGGGTAGTACACACACACACACACACACACACACACACACACACACTAGCAACCCTGACTTTAAAAAAAAGATGCCATGATTTCAAGAGAGCATAAGGGAAGGTGTATGACGGCGAATGGAGGATGGAAGCAGTGGGGAAATGATGTAATTCTATTGTGGTGGTTTGTATATGCTTGGCCTATGGGAAGTGGCACCATAAAGAGGTGTGGCCTTGTTGGAGGAAGTGCATCCCTGTAGGGGGAGGCTTTGAGTGCTATGCTTAAGCTCTACCCAGGCAGAAGAGACCCTCCTCCTGACTGTCTGCAGAAGACAGTCTCCTCCTGGCTACCTTTGGATCAAGATTTAGAACTCATGGCTCCTCCAGCACAAAGTAATCCTGCACAATGCAATGCTTCCCACCTTGATGATAATGGACTGAACCCCCGAAACTGTAAGCCAGCCTCCATTAAATGTCTGCCTTTATAAGAGTTGCCTTGGTCATGGTGTCTCTTCACAGCAACAAAACCCTAAGACATCTATTTTAACTAAAGTAATAATAATAATAATAATAATGATGATGATGATGATGAAAATAAGAGAAGAAAATAAGTAACAAAAAATAAAAGAATATAAGAGTTAACAGCACCAAGATGGAGAAATAAAGGAAGACAGTGTTGGAAAGCAACCTTTAAAGTGTAAAGGGAATTGGCTGTCCATGTAGAAGCCTAACCTTGGCCAGGCAGTCATAAGGAAAAGTACAAGATAACAGTATTTAGATTATAAGAACTTCAAAGAAAATCCATGGAATTATTGAAATTACTGTTAAAGTATGTCTTTAGCAGAAACAGCAACAAAAACAGAACAACAGCGAAACAAAAACAAATCCATAAGCAAAGACTTTGCTATGCCAAAAGAATAAGCATTGAGTGTAATTAGTAATTAGTAATTATAAAGACATTAGGAAAGATCTGCAGTCGTTTATTTTCAGTACAAACAGAACTCAGAGTGGAGTGCCAGGCAGCACCCACCATTGAAGAGAGTTCACATGAGGATGAACCCTGTCGTGGTCTAGTGTTGATTAAATTTAGACTTTATTAGAAAACAACCATTTAAAGGCTGTGACCATGGTTCAGTTGGTAAAGTGGTGGCTTCACACCATGAGCTCAGTTCACCTAAAAGGCTGGGTGTGGAACCAGCTACCTTTAATCCCAGAGGGAGGTGAGGGCAGGTGGATCTCAGGGGCTCAGTCACCAGCTAGGGCTCTCAGAAAAATCAGGTGGAGAGTCATTGAGTAAAACAGCTGACCAGGATCTCTGACCTCCACATTAGCATGTGACCCCCCACACACACACACACACATACACACACACACTCACACTAGCTCCGCACACCACATACACACAAATATTTGAGTGTATCTATTTTCAGAACTCTTGATAATGAAACTCTAATGTTACACTTCCCATGAAAATTAAGTTGATGAAACTGGAGAGGTGGCTCAGCCTTTAAGAGCACTGGCTCTAGAAACTGGAAACAGCCTAGATGTCCCTCAACTGAAGAACAGATAAATAAAATGTGATACATTTACAGAATGGAATGTCACTTAGTCATTAAAAACAATGACATCATAAATTTGCAGGCAAATGAGTGGAACTGAAAAAGATCATCCTGAGTGAGGTAACCCAGACACAGAAAGACATCCATGGTATGGACTCACTTATAAGTGATATTAGTCCTAAAGTACAGGATAGCTATGCTACAATCCACAGACACAAAGAAGCTAAGTAACCAAAGTGTGTGTGTGGGGGGGGGGTGCGTGAATCTCACACAGAAGGGGAAATAGATATGAAGGGTAGATGAAGGAAGGGAACTGGGCAGGGGTGGGGGGCTGGGAACAGGAGGCACGAGGTGGTGGAGGAGGATGAAGGAAGGGAAAGAGTACTGGGAGAGACAACTGGTTTGGGAGGCATCTCTGGGATGAGCTAGAAACCTAGGACAATGGAAACTACCAGTTATCTATGAGGGTGACCCTAGCTAAGACTCTTAGCATGGGAGGATTATGGAGCCTAAACTGGCCAACTCCTGTAGCCAGGAAAGACTTACAATGGAGGCATTGGGACAGGAACTCAGCTACAAAACCTTAGACCCACAATTTGTCCTGCCTACAAGATGTTCAAGGGTAAAAGATGGAGCAGAATTTGAGGAAAGGGCCAACCAGTGACTGGCCCAGCTTGAGATCCAAGCTATGAGAAGGAGCCCACCGGACATTATTAATGTTACTCTGCTATACTTTCAGACAGGAGCCCAGCAGAACTGTCGTCTGAGAGGCTTCACCCAGCAACGGATGGAAAATGATGCAGAGACCCACAGCCAAAAATTAAGTGAAACTTAGGGAATCTTGTGGAACAGGGGGAAGGATAGATTTAAGAAGCCAGGGGGGGTCAAGGTCACCATAAGAAAACCTACAGAACCAACTGACCTGCACCCTTGGAGGTTCATAGGACTGAACTGGCAACCAGGGAGCATGCATGCAACAGTTGTACAGCTGGGTCTTCATGTGGGACCCCAAACAGCAGGAACAGGGACTGTCTCTGACTCTGTTGCCTGTTTTTGCATCCCTTTCCTTTGACTGGACTGCTTTGTCTAGCCTCAATAGGAGAAGAAGTGCCTAGACCTACTACAACTTGATAGCCAAGGCTGATTGATATCCATGGGAGACCTCCTTTTTTTCTGAGGAGACAGGCTGGTGGGGAAAGGAGGGGAGAGGGAGGAACTGGGAGGAGAAGTAGGAGGGGAAGCTGAGATTGGGATGTAAAGTGAATCAATAACTTAATAAGAAGAGAGAGAGGGAGGGAGGGAGAGAGGGAGGGAGGGAGGGAGGGAGGGAGGGAGGGAGGGAGGGAGGGAGGGAGGGAGGGAGGGAGGGAGGGAGGGAGGGAGGGAGGAAGAATGAGACCAAGACAAAGTTTTTGATCAAGGTCCAATATTTAATTCTTAAGTCTGAATTTAAAGGGGGAGACCCATCCCCCCACTTTGCCAGGATCGCCTTGCTTGGTCAGGATCTCACCAGGAAAATAAGCTCAGCTGCTCAGCAGGTGGTGGCTTCCTGACAGGACAATGGACTTCACCTAGGTCGGAAGACTCCATCCTATGTGGGCTAGGGGACTGTGGCAAAACAAGGTCTGATTTAGTCCCTCAAGGCTGGGGTAGGGCACAGTTCCTCCCTTTTATTTATTAAAAATTAGCTGGACTGGGGCATACGATTTACTTATGCTCTATGGTCCCGTGTGGGAATTATACCGACTGGCAGCTGCGTCTGGCTTAGGTCTGTGTCTATACTCTCTCTTACCTGTCCCAGAGGACACACACAGCTCGGTTGTGTTTATTTGCACAAACATGGCCTTTTAGTGTTTATTATGTATACATATACATGACCTCTTGACACATGCCTCTGTCTTAGGGTGATAGGAGTCATAGAACATCAGTGGCCCATCTTTGACTGCTGGCCCTCATACATATATACATATACATATACATATACATATACATATGCATACATACATGCAGTCAAAACACTCACATGTAAAATAATTTTCATAATTAAAATAAAATTTAAAGAAAAGAGAATGAGCACCCTTGAGCCCCACATTTCTGCCCCTTTGGTATTCATGCTTCCTACACTGGTACACTGATCCAGCAATACCACACGTCCACAGTGGGCCACAAACCGCCAGGCCACTTTTCAGGCCTTTCCTGTTTACAACACCGTTCTTCTCTTTCCTTCCTTGGTCATGTTTATACGTGGACTACTTAGTTAATTCAATAAACGTTAAACATGGTCAAGTGCAAGGGTCTGAGTGTGTAGATGTAGCTACCAGGTGAAAGGGGACAGGAAGATGCATCTGTGTGCACGAATGCACATTCAGAGATCAGAGAGCAGGCTAAGGGGTCATTTCTTAGGAGATGTCCACCCATGCCACCAAATCTGTGGGGACCAAATGACCTTCTTCATGCTTGCATAGCAAGCTCTTTGCCGACCAAGCTGTGTCCCCAGCCCCAGTTGCTGCTCCGTTTTGGAAGTTGTTCCTTTGGTCTACTCTGACAGGGCCATGTCTCCTGACATGGTTCACATGCCTGTGCTTGTGTTCAATGTGTCTCTTTCCATCAGTTTCCTTGGTGCGTTTCACCATGGGGATTCATGCCTCTTTTCTCTTTATGAGACCATTCTCAGCAGAGTATGGACTAATGGGACCAGACACCCCTGAAAACCCTTGTTGCAAACCAACTGCTTGCTGAGGTCAGGTTCCCTCACTCACCTTTTATTAAGTGATACCCACAGAGAAAAATGTCATTTAAAGATGTTTCTTTAGGGAAGGTCCTCCGAAAGGCCTCCAGCACTTTCTGATGAGAGATGCTTGTTTCCTCTTTGGGGAGAACTTACACTCGAAACCCACTGGAAGCCACTTAGCTCTGTCAATGTCGTGATTCAGTTTGGCTTCCCAAAAGTCTCCTTAAATGGAAACACACTCATTGGTACGTCACTATCACAAAGGGAGCACTTCTGAAAAGAGGTGGGTGACTTAATTGGGCTTAGGTGGATGAGGGCTGAGCTCCATGTCAGAACACTTGCTGAGCATGTGTGAGAGCCTGGTTTAATCGCCAACACCAGGAGAAGGAGAAGCAGCATCAGAAAAGAGGAAGAGGAGGAGAAGAGAGGAGGAGGAGAAGAGAGGAGGAGGAGAAGAGAGGAGGAGGAGAAGAGAGGAAGAGGAGAAGAGAGGTAGAAGAGGAGGAGAAGGGAGAAGAAGAGTAGGAGGAGAGGAAGAGGAGGAGGAAGAGAAGAAGAAGAAGAAGAAGAAGAAGAAGAAGAAGAAGAAGAAGAAGAAGAAGAGCAATTAGATCAAAGTGCATTTGTTCATGAAACATTATACTCTTTCCTCCTTTGCCCCAACACTCAGTGAACTCTCACCAATTCATGTACTATTACTGTGACTGCCCATCAGCCTTGCTGTGCTCATGGGCCTGCTTCAGTCTGTGTTGTCCACAAGGAGCCACAAACCACAGATGCTGAAGGTGAATAGTGAGAATAATAAATTGAATATTGAACTGTGAATTCTATTTCTTCTTCTTCTTCTTCTTCTTCTTCTTCTTCTTCTTCTTCTTCTTCTTCTTCTTCTTCTTCTCCTTCTCCTTCTCCTTCTCCTTCTCCTTCTCCTTCTCCTTCTCCTTCTCCTTCTCCTTCTCCTTCTCCTTCTCCTTCTTCTTCTTCTTCTCCTTCTTCTTCTTCTTCTCCTCCTTCTCCTCCTCCTTCTCCTCCTCCTCCTCCTTCTTCTTTTGTGACAGGTTCTTATTTATCCCAAGCTTCCAAGCTGGCCTCAAATTCAATTTGTAGTTGAGGACTATCTTGAACTTTTGATTCTTCTGTCTCCATCGCCCAAGTGTTGGGATCTCAGGTACTCAACACTATGTTTGGTTTTATGCAATTGTGGGGATTGGCCTCATATATGCGAGGCAAGTACTCTACCAACTAAGCTACATCACCAGCTCATGAAACTTCATTTTTAATAGCTATGTGTCTCTAGGGCTACTGTCTTGAACAGGACAGACCAAGAGGGTTGTAGGCAGTTTTTCCCCCCTGTAAAACAAAATAAAACAAAACAAAAAGGTGTTTCTGTTCCTTTCTTCTCACGGAGAAGATCAGAGATGAAGACACAATTCAAGTAAATTCCGAGGACTTACAGGAACCATGGAGAGGTTTGGGGCAAAGCTGTTGAACTTGGATTTGAGCTGAATTTAATTATATCTCCATGTAGCAGAGCCTTGGCTGACAGCTAAAGTACACCTTGCTGAGGAGCCTGTCATCTGGGGTTGGGGAAGGCTTGTGCCATACCTGCAGTATGATTTTCTGACTCCATTCTCCCTGGCTGATGTTGGAAAGGCAATGACCTGTTTGTCTTCCTTGCATGAGCAGCAATCTCCCATTTTGAGTCTGGTAGTGGCTCCTGTTTCTTCATTCAAAGTCAAGGATAAACTGTACCCAGCTTTGGAGTGATGGGGACTCACTTGGTCCCTATTCCTAACTACTGAACCATTTCTGTTTTACTGACTGCCCCTGCTAGAAGCATTTCAGAAGCATCTTTGCTGTTGTGATTTACATGTAAGCATTAGATTAGCAAGGAGAACCCTAGCCAGACAGAGTCAGTGACCCAGGCAGCACACCACCATGCTGATGAGAGAAAACAGTCAGAGAACGTTGCATTTTAGGAGAATTTTAAAAATGAAACCTGGTGAAAAGATTTGTAAATCTGAAGTGACCATATGAAAGGCAGGGGGTAGTCTTAATTCTTTTCCAATTCCAAATCCTAAGGAAACAGCATGAATTTTTGTTGCTGTTGTGTTTTGGTTGTTTTCTCAAGACAGAGTTCTATGTCTAGCCCTGGCTGTCCTCGAACTCGCTTTGTAGGCCAGGATGGCCTTGAACTTAGAGACCTGCCTGCCTCTGCCTCCAGGATTAAGGATGTGTGCCACCACCGCCCGGCTTACTCATTAAATTTTAAACAATTATTGCACTTTGGCTGGAGATCTAGTTCAGTCTGTAGACTGCTTGCCTATTATGCCTGGTGCTGGTGTAGAGTTGTCACGGTAGTGTATACTGCAAACGCTCAGCACTGGGAGGCAGAGGCCAGAAGATCAGAAGTTCAAGGTTAACATTGGATACATAGGGAGTTTGAAGACCACCTGGGCTATATGAGACCCTGTCTCAAAACCACATAAAACAATTGTTCCCCCACACCTTTATGGAGTGCAAATTGTTATGGCTTTAGACTTTGCTCTTTTATATTTGACAGAGATATTGAGCATGAACATCGACGCAAGCAAGATGTACACCACCTGTCTATCAACCCGTCTAGGATGTAAAAGCAAATCCTACCACCGGGAGAGAGGAAATGAGTCAGCATCAAAGTGTTTATTGACTTTTACAGCCAGCTCGCAGAAGCATGAAGACCACAGGAGTCCTACCCCCTCACTCAGCTCCCAAGTAAGGGTCGGATCCCTGCCATTTCATAGGCAATCTGCTCCCTACACTCATGGAAAGCTCTACCACTCAGAAAGCACCAGGAAACTTGTGCAAGAGGCACAGCAGAAAACTCATCACCATGATGGAAGCTGAAAGCCTTCATCAGCTCTGACCTTATTGCCACCTAAACTAAACCCTTCCTCTCAGTAACAGATCTCAGAGGGGATGTGATTACTGTCTATGATCTGTGTGGCCTGAACACAGCATCTCTTCCCAACCACATCTTTATTGTTGGTCTGACTCAGGTATACGCTGGACCATTCCCAGTATACAGAGATGCCTGGGTTCAGGGTACAACAAGTAGATTGCCCACAGAACCCGTTTGTTAGCTTCCCATTTCTGTATTTTTATCTGAAAGGACCTTTATCCTACAATCGTACATTTTACATATGCATAGAAACAACTGTGAAAGATTGTCATAAAAGAAAGAATTGTAGCACATTTCAAAGTTTTTAAATAATGAAACCGTGGTGGAAAAGTCCTAAAACTGGAGGAGAATGTAATGCAGTTTAATGTTTACCTAAATTATTCGTTCTTAGCAGTGGGCTTAAAACAGGTGGAATAGGGAGATAGGGAGTGGAAGAAAGCCAGAAAGCCACAGTCAGCAGGGGTGGGGAAGTGGGGGGGGGGTAGTGAGAAGGTGGGGGTGGAGCAGGGGGTGAGATGTAGGGAGTGTGGGGGTGAGGGAGTAGGGAGGGAGGAGGTGGGGTGGGGAATTGGAGATGTATGCATCATTTTCACTATTTTTCAACTGTCTCTGTCTTTTCATACTTGCTTTATGAGTTCTGTCACAGTCCCAGAGGCCTGGTGACAGAGGGATTATAACTCTGCTTTTACTGCATTTTTATATCATGATTTCACAGTATCATGTTGATTGGAAATCATGATGATATACAAAGAGTGCCTTTCCGCTGTTATAAGAGAAAACAGCCACACCGGATCTCTATGTGCTGCTAATTGTGCATCCATTAAACATGCAGATCGCATTCGCAGTTCCCAGCCAGCTCCAGATGGGAAGCACTCCCACTCCTGTGTGAATAATTATGTGTTCTTAGAAGATGGCCAAGAGTATATTTTCCCTCTGTAATTAGGAGACAGAAAAACAAGATGAAATTATCTGTTTCCTACTTGCCTCACCAGGCTGCTGGGAAAGTCAGTCAGGGTAAGGTTCATGAACGCCCATCTTCAAGCATAAAGTACCAAGTATAAGTACCATGTCTATATAATAAGTTATGGTGCTGAGTAAATGTACCTCATGACTTGGGCTTTTTGTTTCTTCAGCAATAAAATAGAAAGGTTTTAAGGTTCAGATTCTTGTGGGTTATTTCTGCCTCGAGTTTTCGATCACAGGCAGCAGCCCTTGGAACCTCTTCCCTTAGCTTCCTGGCTCTGGTATGTCCTCCGCAGCCCACCCGTTACAGCGCACTGGGCCGGTGAGCAATGCAGCTCACTTATTTAGTCTGGGATCAAGCAGGGCTGTGCTCCAGCACTGAACGTCCAGGATGTCTTTCCTGTTTCTTGGCTTCACTGGGTTGCCATAAGGCTGGATTAGTTGTCTGTAAACATCTTTAATGGCCGGATTATGTGAGAACTAGCCGGTACCTGCTCTTTCTTGGAGAAGAACGAGGGCAGAACCTGTGACAATTCTCTCTCTCTCTCTTCTCTTTTTATTTCTTTCTCCTTGAATTCTGATGGTTTCAGAATTCGTTACTGCCCCAAACCTTATTTCTTTCCAGCTTGTCCTTTAAAGTAATTTTTAAAATCTATTTCATATACCCACCTTGTGTCCTATCTGTCCTCCAGCATGCCTAGATGACGTGGCTTCCATGGCTGTTAAAGTCCTTCTGTTTGTTTTCCTTTGCATCTAAAATATTTTATAATGTTTGGTCTCCATCAAGACAGAGAACATTTTCTCGCTCTGGGACACTTCTTGCTCTTCTCAGTCAGTATCCCCACCAAAGCTACAATTATCTTATTCTTCTCACTAGAAAGTAGTTTTTCTACTTTTTAAATTTTATATGAATAAAATGACATAATGTTTACTGTTTTATACCTGGATCATTCACTCTATATGATTCATTTAGCTCGTATTAACACAGGAGTTTATTCTTTTATCTTATCAAGTAGTAATTCATTACATGGATACGGTACAGCTTATTTGTTGTTATTATTATTCATTCTTATTTGATGGGTGGATGGGGGGGTGAAAAGGAGGCCATGACTGATCTAAATGTAGTAGAGGAGAAGGCTTACTGTAGATAAAAGGGAGAAAACAGCCAGAGGCCGAGGGAGAGGCAGAGACATCTGGGAGAATCCAAAATGAACATGGCCAGACTGAGCCAGGCCATGTGAGGGAGAGAGGAGAGTCTGGAGACCAAGCCAGGAGGCCAAGAGGCCAAAGGGAGACAAAGGCACCAAAAGGGTAAAAAGGACCACATAGCCCAAATGACTCATTATATAGAGAAGAGCAGCGAGGGAAAAGCAAGCCCAATCTTTGGACTGGAGAGTTCAGAGTAGGGGTGGGGTGTGCTAACCAGAGGGAAAGGTAACAGGTGCGCACTGAGGAGTCCTGGGAGAACCTGGCAGCCAGAGTCCACTTTGATATGTTAATGGACACCTCAGCTGTTTGTCCCAGGTTTGAGACCCAAACAATGGACAGTTCAGGTATTTCCAGTTTCTGACTAAAACTGCTGTGAATCATCTTTTTCGAGCTTTTTGGTGGACATATTTTCCTTTCATGCATAGTAGGACTTTCTTTCCTATGGAATATAGGTATATTTAGATATTTAGAAAATGACAAATTTGTATTATAGAACATTTTAACAATTTCCCACACCCACCTGCAATGCCAGAAGGCTGAGAATCATCCCCCTTCTCCCTGACACCCTGCAAAGTAGTGTGTGTGTGTGTGTCCCAGCTTCAGCAACACTTGGCTATGTAAGTTCCTGATGCTTCTTGTGGTGATTCCATAATTAATATGTTTGTTTCATGAATATGAAGATTAAAATCTGCCCAACTTTCAACAGAGGTACAACTCAAAATGGCATAAAGTATTTTAAAACCATGGGTCTGGCTAGAGATTAATGTTTGACATACACAGCTAGAGAAGTCCTAAAACTCAACAAAACACATACCGTCATGTGGAAGGAATAACGTCACCCCATGGGTATGGTGATATAGCCATACCAGACTGAATCAATATCTTCACCTTTGGCACTATTCACAATAGATAAGGCTTGGAATCAACCCAAGAGCCCATCAGTGAATGAAAAGATAAAGAAAACGTGGTATTTAATTAATGAGACACAGTGTCGCTCAGTGTCCACAGGGATTTCATTCCAGGGCTCCACCCCAAATCTTGTGGAAGCAAATGTTAGAGAGGTCTGCTCTCCTCCTGAAAGGGAACAGTTTCAGATCCCTTCAAGGCCACACTCCCAATGACTTAGCATCCCTCTAGACACTACTCCTCATAAAGGAGCCACTAACTCCTAGTCACATAACACAGGTAAACAAGTCTGTAGATATGGGGATTCAGGGAAAATTAATATCCAAACCATAACACCATATAATCTAGCAGTTTACTTCTGGGTAGATACATGGAAGAGCAAAAGCCAAGCATGGTGGATCATGCCCAGTATTCCAGTACTTGGAAGGCTAAGACAGGAGGATTGATTGTCTTGGCTACATACTGAGTTCCAGGCCGGACTTAAGTAGGAAGTAGGACCTCAAAAATAAACAGAGTTAAAATCAAGATATCGAAGAGATACTTGTTAATTTATTCTCATATATATTATTCACAATGGATAAAACATCTAGCAACAAGTTCAAATGTCTGGCAACACATGAGTAGATAAACAGAATGCAGTGTACCCATACATTGGGTACACTTCAGCCTTCTAAAGAAAAAACCCTCTGTAATACAGGCATGAGTTAGTATGGGGTCCATTGTAGTAAATGAAATAAATGACTCGCAGGTAAAACTGTGTGGTTTCACTTACTCGGGGTAATTTAGAGACAGAAAATAAAGCTGATAGTTTGCAGTGAACAAGGTGAGGGAGGGAATTCCAAAGAATAGTGTTTCTGTTTTACAAGATGAACGATGTAATGAGAGAGACACTTGCCCATTACATACATGTTTAACTTGACTGAACTGTATGTTTAAGACAACTGAGATAGTAAATTTAGTGCTGATATCTATTTAATTTGGAGGAAGATCACTCAAATTTCACAGCCCTTCCAGTAACTCATTCTGGGCCTCAGGTTTCTCATCTTTAGAAGAATGAGGCAGGAATGAATGATTTCTGACGTCATTTTTACCTCAACAGACTTTGAAGGAAGCAGATGAGTGTAGGTATGGTTCATAAGTGCGGTACTAGAAGATGGGTTCTTACCATTGATTGGGTACAGGCATAGGAGATGGGTTCTTACCACTGATGGATGCTGGCATAGGAGATGGGTTCTTACCACTGATGGATGCTGGCATAGGAGATGGGTTCTTACCACTGATGGATGCTGGCATAAATGAGTTCTTACTACTGACAGGTTCTGGAATAGGAGATGGGCTCTTACTTCTCATGGGTAAAGGAGTAGGAGACAGGTTCTTACTGATGCTTCTGATGCAGGGGGCTCTATTATTCACCTAATAAAGTCAGAAATGAATTGTGCATCCCTAGACAGTTTCACTTCTACTTCTATGCTATATAAGCACACACAACTCCATATGTACATGCTTGGCTTCATGTATCTATAGAAAAATCTAAGAACCACACATGAGAGATAACAGAATGTTTGTCTTTCTGAGGTTGTCTTAATTCACCGAATGTTATTATCTCTGGTTGTATTAATTTCTCTGCAAACAACACAAGTTTGCTCTTCATGCCTGAAAAGATCCAATGTGTTTAGAGATACCATATCTTCCTCTCATCACTTTGTTGTTGGACATCTAGGAAGGTACCCTCATTTAGCTGTGATTGGACAGTGATGCAATAAATGATGATATGTGATGATCTCTGATATGTTGACTTAGATTCTGGGCCATTTGGTAGACCTATTTTATGTTTTAGAGGAGCCCCCATATTAGCTTCCACTGTGGCAACTCCCAGTAGTGAACAGGGCTCCTTTTGGTCCACAGCCTTGCCATCTTTGGTAATGCCTTCTTAACGACTATCTAAACATTATGTTTTTAGAAGTAGATGCTTTCAGAAGCATCAGGTTTCTTCCTGCACCCACAGAAGCTGGGGACAGAGTGGAAGAGCTTGACTCCCTAGGGTCTAGTCAAGTCCTGCTAGGGTGAAACATGAAGCCAGTTTTCATGCAGAGGTTATGCTTGGAATAACAGAATGGCTAAATGAAGGCCTGGGTAAACTCTAAGCCATCAGGACCTCAGTCTCCCTTTGATTTATGAGCAAGCCCTTCCCCCAAAGTCCCCACCGAAGCACCCGGTTTGCTCTGCTCTCTAACTTCTTCAGGACAAACAGTGAAGATAAGAAAGAGATTATGATCATTTACCTTCAAGTCTGGGAGATATTTATGTCCCTCAATGTTCTCATGCCTCTTAATTTTGAAGTTTGAAACATGTCTTATCTCTTGAATAAATAGTAGATAAATTTTCTTTTAAAAATAGGAAATGAACACTAGCCATTTACTTTGAGAGATGGATTTATAGGGTTTTTTTTTCATTCATTTTTTTTTTTTTTCATTGCTTAAGAAAAGGTCAACCCACAAGTGGATTTTTTCTTCTTTTTTCTTTTTGGTTTGTTTGTCTGATGGAGTCTCGTGTATCACAGGTTAGCCTGGAATTCATTATGTAATGAAGAAGGGGTGGCCTTTGACTCTCCATCTTCCTTCCTTACCTGCTTTATGTAGTGCTGAGGATGGAACCTAGAACAGGGAAGGAGAGGGCCGGGTTGAAAGGAAGAGGTTCCTGGGACACGGCTTGCCAGCTGTAACAGATGTGGTCCTTGATCAGAGGCTTCAGAAGTGTGGTCTTTTTTTGTGATGGGCCATATGCATCGGCCGACTGTCTTAGCTGTGTTAGGTTGATGCTGTCCTAGAAGGTGTACTTCCGCAGCGCTAGAAAGTCAAAGCCGAGGGAAGCCCTGCATGGAGATGTGGCAGGGAGGATTGACTATGGGGTGCAGGGATGCTGGCGCTGTGATCCCAGGCAGGGAGGCTCCTTGCTCATGCTCAGCTTCAACACCTGTCATGTGGAAAGGTTTTGATCTGTGTTTATTGAGTACATTAGGGGGAAGTAATGAGGATCAGTGTGTTTGCAAACTAGCTTCCCAAGAATCACTGTTGGCACCACACACACAAGGCCCCATACCCCCACGCCCTCATACCCCCACACCCCCCCACACAACGCCCCATACCCCCATGCCCTCATGCCCTCATACCCCCACACCCCCACACACAACGCCCCACACCCTCATGCCCTCATACCCCCACACCCCCACACCCCCCCCACACAACGCCCCATACCCCCACGCCCTCATACCGTCATACCCCCACACCCCCACACTCTAAGACAGAGTCTTGCTGTATAGTCCTGATGGCCTCAAACTTTCAATTCTTCTACATGGGTCTCCTCAAGCACTAAGATCAAAGGTATGTACTACCATGTTGAACTCCAGAACTACCCTTCGTGTAATGGCCTGTGTGAGCTAGAGCAATTTTATGTAAACATTGGGAACTGTGATATGTGTAGTCCCACCAAGAAAGGAAGCAGGCAGATGCTGCTAACCCGACCCATCCTGCTACCTAGAGATGGAGACCTTAAAGTTCTTCCTGTCCTCAGAGTCTGTCACTTCTCACCAGCTTCTACAATTTACAAATTTATAACAAAGCATGGTTTTATTCTGGCTGAGCTGTTCTACTGGAAAGTCCTTGGTGTGATTGAGAGAAAGTGTAGATGTAGGGTCTCCAGATGTTTGCAATGTCTCATTTTTTAAAATGATTCATTTATTTATTCTTATTTTATTGTGAATTGGTGTTTTTCCTGCATGTATATCTGTGTGAAGGTATTGGATCTTCTGGAGCTGGAGTTACAACAGTTACCATGTTGGTGCTGGGAATTGAACCTGAGTCTTCTGGTAGAATAGCCACTGCTCTTAACCACAGAGCCATCTTTCCAGCCCCACAGTGTCTCATGGTTACCTGCTTTTTCCAAAGCAAAGCAAAACTGAAGAGTCGCAGCAGTCAGATGGTTTTACCTGCACACCCAAACCTGGAATCTTTATGAACACTTCATCTTCTGCTTATCACAGTCTGCAGTAAGCCACCTGCCAATCCATCCAGCAATCCAATTTAGTTTCTTGATGTATTTCAAAATACACTAAAGACGTCAGTGACATTCCTTCTAAATACTCCAGCATTCCCACCCTCTACCGAGCCAGTATTTCTAGGCTTTTTGACCTCACCCACAACAAAACGAATAAATCAGTCATAGTCACTCGGTGAGACTTGATTAAATGCATACGTGCCTGTGGACCGGGTATTAGGAAGCTGCGGCATATCACTCTGAAAAGTGTCTTGTCTCTTACATCTCATGGCAGTTCCTACCCTATATTCATAGCATATATAAGAGTTTTCACTGTCATTTTCTTGCCTTTAATCCAAGATTTCTGCCAATGCAATTAAAGACCACGTTAAGGAGCAAGTACTGCTTATTTCACTGTGGAACAATCTTAAGGTTCACCCAAAGCAAACAAAAATGGTTTGGGGTTTTAAGAGCCACCCAGCCTTTGTGTGCTCACCCCCTTGGACATGCAAAGAGGGTATTGGATTCCCCTGTGGCTGCAGTTACAGGCTGAGCTGCCCAACATGGCAGGAAACATACTCGTGTCCTTTGTAAGAGCAATAGCTGGTCTTAACTGCTTAGCCATCTCTTCATCCCAATGTAACCTGTGTATCAGGAGCTGAGCCATCTCTTGATCCCAATGCTACTTTTTAACCCCACTGAACAAGTACATCATAGATTATTAGCTCACTCTCCCATTAAGAGACACTTGAATGCTTTCAGATTTAGTTCCTATGGATAAAGCATTCTTGTACAAATTATTTGTGGACAATTGCTCTCATTTCTGTTGGGTCAATGCTTTGAAATGAAGGAATCACACAAAGGAGAGTAGTTTGTTTTATAAAAGTCAGCCATGTATTTTCCTGAAGTGTTCAAAGATTGTATAATCCCACCAATATTGTATGAAGGAAGAGGAGGTTCTCGCTGCTTCCAAAGGGCCTCTCTGCATGCGTGCATTTGTTCTAACTAGAGATGAAGGTGAATGTGATACAGGGGACCCTCTTGCTACCACCACTGCCACAATTCTGGGATTCTGAAAGGATCTTAATAGTGTAAGGAATGAGTGAGAGGCTGCTCAAGGCACAGCTGACCTTGGCGGTAGGGTCACAAGGATGTGCTTTGTTGGTGAATTATGGCACCTTTGCCTAGGGGGCAAATAAATCCTTCTGTCTTTATCTTTGAGGCTATGGAGAGCCAAACCCAATATCGTCTGTGGAGAAAGCCAAGCCTTGATAAGAGTTAGTGGCTAGAAACTGAGAGAGAATGCATCTGTGTGTGTGTGTGTGTGTGTGTGTGTGTGTGTGTGTGTGTGTTGGGGGGGTGCATGTATGTGAACTTTATACATGCAAAAATCAGACAGCTTACAGGAGTCTCTTCTTTCCTTCCACAATGTGGTGGGGGACTGAATTCGGGCTGTCAGATTTGGCAGCAAGTGTTCCTACCTGAAAGGATCTCATCGGCCTCATTATGTTGCCCAGACTGGTCTCAAAGTCCTGCGCTCAAGTGATTCTCATGCCCTAGTCCTCTGCCTAGCTAGGGTTCCAGGCATATGCCACCGTGTCAAGCCTCAAAGCAGCTTTTAGATAAGGGTTTATTGTCATCTTTTAATGGGTTAGGCTTAAAGTTAATCCGTCTTATGGTGTTATTACAAAGTCTTGCGTCCTCTGTGTTCTCTCACCGATAGCATCGTTTATAAAATGCCCACATGTTGCCTGTGCCCTCCCTTTATGTACTTACCACATGGTCAAACACTTGGCCAGGAAACAGATGGTCTCAGAATTGGTCCAGTGTTTATGAGCATAGCAACCCAAGAGTCTCTTATCTGAAACAGCCCTAGGAATGTAGGAGATAGTAGCCAAAGGTTGTCCAGATGGCTGCTTTAGGGTATGAGCTTCCATTAGCAAACTAGTTGAAAGAAAACCAGAGTTACAGACTGTCCAAGCCAGAGGATAATTTGGAGGTAATCGAGAACTTTCTCATAAGGGAGCTGAATCCAGGGTGGGTGCGACTGCAGCGCCCCCCAGAGTCTGACAGGTTGTTACAGTTAGGGTTTTAGTCACCATGAGGGAGAAATGCACTTGAGTGACTTAGTTCCAAGGAAGAAGAGTTGCTCTGTTCCTCCAGACCCAATTCTGCAGTCTCATCCTGAGCGAGCCCTGCAGCAGATCCCCAGCTGCAGCTTTCCCTCCTCTCTGAGCACATCTCCTGAGGCTCTAACAGACATCCCCTTCTAACCTACCTCCCTCACTCATCACTGTATCCCAGCCTGCAACACCAGCAGGCATTCCCTATGACCACACCAGCAGAGCAAACCAGTAAAATAGACAACTTACAGCCATCTCACTCTGAGAATCCAGAGATGAAACAGAAACCAAGAAACAAAACATCCAGCCAACAAAGACAAACGTAGACATCAGCAGTATTTTCCCACCCAAAAGAGACTGGAATGTAGGGTAAAGGCTCATGGAGGCACAAGCTCCACTTCTCCGTGTTCAATGAGTTGTGTGGATGCTGTCTCCAGCAACTTTGTGGTCCTCAGTCTCTGTGTGGGAAAGTACTCTGCAGACAACTGAAAGAGAAATGTATATCCCAACCCAGCCACAAGACCTTTGGCCTACAATGTGTCCTGCCTGAAAAAACAAGCTAGGGCAATGGTGGCACTGTTATGAAATATAATGTGGTGACAGTGGTTTCATGCCAAGGTGTCCCCCTAAGAAATTGCACCATGCAATACACCTGGTATTAGGGGGTTTACTGGGGACAGGAGGGAAGGGGGGACCTGGAGAAGGGGTAGAGGTAGACAGACAGAAGCAGAGCTGTGAGGGAAGAGAAGGAGGGATAGAGAAGGACTGAAAGAGAGAAAGAGAGGAAGAGAGGAAGAGAGGAAGAGAGGCCAGCTGGAACAAAGGCTGGAACGGAGAGGGAGAGGGAGAGGGAGAGGGAGAGGGAGAGGGAGAGGGAGAGGGAGAGGGAGAGGGAGAGGGAGAGGGAGAGGGAGAGGGAGAGGGAGAGGGAGAGGGAGAGGGAGAGGGAGAGGGAGAGGGAGAGGGAGAGGGAGAGGGAGAGGGAGAGGGAGAGGGAGAGGGAGAGGGAGAGGGAGAGGGAGAGGGGGGGATGAAGTAGCAAGCCTCTTAGTCCTCTAGCACCTGGCAGGCAATGGCGGCCGGTGATGATTCAAGTCATTGCTAGGTGGCTGTTGGGAGGAGCCAGAAAGAATTGTCTATAAGCCAACAGGTACAGAACTTGGAGTAGCCAACTAATGTCTGATTTGACTTAAGGCCCACTCCATCAACTACTAGAGACTACATAGCCCAGAAAAGTAGGGTAAGAAAACAAACATAACTGGTCTTTAAAAAAAACTCAGTGAGACGATTCCTCAGGATACTCCTCTGTACCCATCAACTGGTGCCTTATGCAGTCACCATCAGAGATGCTCCCTCTGGCAGCAGATGGGAAGAGATGCATAGACCCACAGCCAGGTATAACATGGAGAAAAAGTCTCCATCAAATCTCTCTCCTCAGAGCTCAGGGAGTCCTGCAGCAGAGGAGGTGGAAAGATTGTAAGAGTTAGAGGGGATGGAGGACACTTGAAGAATCAACTAAACAGAGCACATATAACCTCACAGAGACTGAAGCAGCCAGCACAGGCCTACATGGGTCCGTACCAGGTCCTCTGTGGATATATTTTAGCTATTAACTTAGTATTTTTCTGAGTCTCCTGACGATGAGAACAAATGGGTCTCTGACTATATTGACTGCTCTTGGGATTCCCCATCCCCAAACCCGTTGGGTTGCTGTGTCCAACTTCAATATGGAAGTTTTGCTTCATCTTATTATATTTAATTTTGTCATGTTTGGTGCTTTCTCTTAAAAGCCTGTTCTTCTCTAATGAGAGAAAGGGGGTTGATCTGGGGGTGGGGGTTGGAACTGGGAGGAGTAGAGGGGGGAGAAAAGCTAATCAAGGTATAGTGTATGAGAAAAGAATATATTTTCAATGAAAAAGCTTCCTTCATATCAAATTACAATGCTTATCTTACACATAAATATTGTTTGGGAGTTAGTGAAAAAACAAACCAGCAGACAATAAGTCACAAATACCAATCCCATAAGGATCCATTGAATCTGAAAGGAAAACCTATTATCAGAGTACAGTACAAGAAAAATTCTCAGTTCCCAAGGCCTTGTGGACAGTCTAGGAAAATTAAGGGAGACTATTAACACAGTGACTACCATCCACCACCGCTTGGGTCGGCTTCCTTTCTCAGACAGGCAGCTGAACCAGTTCCTCTCATAACTGAGAAAGATAGACTTTGGGTTTCACATTCAGACCAAGATAAAGGCGGAATGGTTAGAATCTGTTTAAAGGAACTGTTTTGTACAGTTTGTGTCGAATGGGCATCACTGTTGTCTAAGCACCACAGATCTCTTTACTGTGTTCAGTGCAAGGTCAATTGCTCTGTGTTCTCAACAGTTACCTGCAATCCAACCAGAAAATGTGATGAGAAAAATCTCATAGGATATCAGAAGTCTAAAAAACAAATCTCCTCATCTGTTAAAACAAGAAGTTTTATTTATCTGTGTACAGTTAAAAAAATGGCCTGTGTTTACCCAGCAATTCTAGAACAAGATAACAGAATATCAGAGAGATTAATAGAGAGATTGCCTTGCCTTACAACATGAAAACCACTGATTTCTTTTAGCCCAATCTTTTTTTTTCACTTGCTTATTTTCAACATATCTGATATATAAACTAATTTTTAAATGTACATATTAGTGGGATGTTATATAATGGTTTGACAGACTCATTCTTCATTAAATGTCTGAATCAATCAAGTTAAACAAAAACATCTTTTTTAAAGAATAATTTTATTCACTTTTAAAAAAAGAAAACTAGGAGGAAAAGAGGAGGATAAGGAAGAAGAGGAGAAGGAGAAGGAGGATGAGAAGAAGAGGAGGGAGAGGAGGAGGAGGGAGAGGAAGAGAGGGAGAGGAGGGAGGGGAGAAGGAGAAGGAAGTGGAGGGGAGGAGAAGGAAGAGGAAGAGGAGGAAGAAGAGGAGGGAGAGGAGAAGGAAGAAGAGGAGAAGGGGGAAGAGGAGGGAGAGGAGGAGGAGGGAGAGGAGGAGAAGGAGGAGGAGGAGAATCACCCGTGGAAACAAAGCACAGCTGGGACATGGCTGAGGAAATGAGCAGATGTGTGTGGTTAATGGAGCCAATGTCTTCAGGCCACATGCCTGTGGCTCCAGCCAGACATTTCCTCTCTTGAGTCTTCTCTTAGCTCAGCATTCTCTGGGTATTCAAACTTGAGCCTGATGGCTCTGACCTCAATACTACTTGACAAGTCTAATCCATGCAATCCCTTCTTCCCGAGGATCCGCCCTGCTACCCCTCTCGTTGCTCTCGTTGCTCCAGCACTGTCCTGTGGCAGCTGAATCCTTCCATCACCTCAGCCCCTCTCCCACAGTCCCGATTCTCATCAGATCTCCTTATCACCATTTCTGTCTTTGTCTCTTTGGATCTGACTTGAGAAGGTCCAGAGACATCCTTTTCCCCATGGCATTAAGACATACACTACTGCTGAGTTGTAGAACCCAGTCTCAATGGATTTATCTACACAACACAACACACCCAAGGCTAGGGAGTGTTGGAGGGGAAATCATGAAAGTGATTGGAAAGAACCTAAGAGTTGGAAGATGGAGAGAGATGCTACAACAGGACGTCTCCTGGATGTGACACGACCCTACAGCTGTGCTCACCTCACAAGAGTGGCCCCTATCAATATTTCCTCATGGATGAAAGAGGAATTCTTGAAGCCCCACCCCACTGCACCCCCCGGGAGCTAGTTTTCTTCAGTGCTATAGCCACTGAAAAGTGGTTATTTATCTGGTAATTAAATCTGTACTCAGGCTCATGCAAACAACCCCAACCAAACTCAATGGGCCAAGAACAAAATTACATTACAGTAGGAGGGGGCTGCTTGGGAAGAAAGGACTCAATGGGAGGGAGTGGGCACAGAGATAAGAGAGAGCAAGAGGGGAGAGATGACTCAATTGATTACATGTGTATAAGATTGCCAAAGAACAAACTGGAAGAGAGAAAGGAAGGAAGAAATGGAAGGAGGGGGGAGAGACAAGAAGGTAGAGAGGGAAAGAGAGAAGGAGGGAGGAAAGAAGAGAGGGAGGAAGAAAGGAGAGGGAAGAAATGGAGGGAGAGAAGGAAAGGAGGGAGAGAGAGGGAAGAAGGAAGAAAGAAATAGAGGAAGATGAGGAAGGAGAGAGAGGTGATGGGAGAGGCCACTGCAGGTTGGTATTTCCCATGGGAGTGAGGATGATGGGCTGGTAGAGGACAAACGGACAATGGCAGTTACCCTTCAGAGTGGACAAAGGTGGGGTATGTACATGGAGGAGGGACCCTGGTGGTGACTAACCCCAGGTTCTCTGGGGATGAAATTGGAGAGAAGTGCAATCATTACAAAGGCACTGGCTTTGAGACATTTCCTTCAGCTCTCTGAGTGACTCTTAGTGGAGACTTGGTTTCTGAAGAAGATAGAGCCCTGCAAAGCTATCACATGTGCGCGATGAATCTTCCTCCAGGCCTTTCCCAGAGGCATGTGGAGCTATGTCCTGGGTGACTAAATAGTTGAGACACACTCAGCCCTTGCAGGACTTTCGAGGTTCTGGCTCCGAGTAAGGCAGACATGTGGGTCTCTGAGGTAGCCATGGAAACACACCACTGGCATCTCCAGCCCTAGGAAGTCAACCGGACAAGCCAACAACTGCTGTGCTCTGGACCCAGCATTCCCGGTATTTGCTTAAAGGGCTGGTGCTACAGCTCAGCAGCACATTGTTTGTTTAGCCTGTGCAGGGCCCTGAATTCAACCCCCATCGCTGTTAGGAAAACAAGACGGAATAAAACAAAACACAAAGTTGCTCATCTGACATTTTCCCAGGTTCTGTACTGGCACAGGAGGAAAGCCTCATTAATTCTCCCCACAGGCACCACACTGAGTTATACAGAGGCCATCTTCCTGTTCAAGCTCTGACTTTTCTTTCTCCACAGTTTGTTTTCTTTCTGACTGCCAATGCGTTTATACAAAAGAAGAGAACCAGCCCTTGTAGTTCTAAGAGTCTGTCTTTCCCTGAACCCCCTGGTATGATACAGTGACCACAAATCCACAGTGTGAATCGCCTAGTTTTCTGTTGCTGCATACAGAAGCACCACAAATTGCAGAGGTTTAAAGCAATACCAGTTTGCTCTCCCACAGTTCCCACAGGTCAAAAGGTCAGGCCTGAGTTAGCTGGGTCTTCTGACCCAGGAATTTCAAGCTGAAAGCAGGCATCGGGCAAACTGTGTTTCCTTCTGATGACTCTGGGGAAGGAGTCACTCCCAGTCTTTTTAAGTTGTCAAGTGAGTTTAATCCCTGCAACTGTGGCACTGAGATGGCTCTGTCTGTCTGTCTGTCTGTCTGTCTATCTGTCTGTCTGCAGTGGGCTTCTTTCAACTCCTCCTGGCCTCTGACTTTTTGCTACATGCATGGCTTCTCTGTGCCACCAAAATTCCTCTCTGCTTTATGTTTTTCTCCAGGAAAAGCTCTGTCTCTCTTCAGAGGTATTTCCACGAGGTCCATTGATTTGAAATCCTAATCAGCATCATGAAATCTTGTTTTATATGAAATTTAGAATGACTCCAGGTATGAGATCTCATTGCTGGCTCTGTCCCAACTCAAGGACATTATATAAGGTTAAAGATTATTAGGGATCATCTTAGGGTATTTCCTATGACAATGGTATGAAGATATAGAGGTTGGAGAGATGGCTCAGTAGTTAAGAATACTTGCTGTTCTTCTAGAGGACCGAGGTTCATATCCCAGCACCCACCTCGGGTGGCTCACGGCAGTCTGCAACTCCAGCTCTAAGAGATCTGATCCCTCTGTCCGACATGAGCACTTTTGCTCACATGCGCATACAACATGCAGGCACATAAACCTACATATAATTAAAACTAATACAAATAAAAAACCCTACTTCAAGTTTAAACAATGAAGGGCGACAAATCTCTGCTCTTTCAGAATAAATAATACCAAATTAATCCTCCTTCCATAAACAATTATAACATTTTCAGATAATGGAGGAAACTCTACCAGCGCTAAGTTTCTGAGGGAAACAGAAGTTATGAGGGAAGTGGCCCCCAGCCTAATTCTTTCCTGGACAATTATAGGACGATTATAGGCTCAGGATCACAAGATCAAATTTTCAGCTCAAAGGAGATTTAGGGATAAGGAGCAAAGACAGGAGATGGAGGACAAGGAAGAAAGGAAGGAACAAAGGAGAGGGGAGAAAGGGGGCAGGGGAGGAAGAGAAGGGGTGTTTGTTCTGGAATGGGACAAAGGAATGGCTTCAGATAAAGACAGACATGGCCCACAGGTAAATCCCAGTTTATAAAGGTAAAATGAAAAAACTCTAGGTTAGGATGGGTTGTTTAATGTTGATTGGGCGAACCAAAGTGGGATTTTTGTTTGCTGGATTTCAATGCTTTGATATTTGGTAGTCAGCCTCAGGTGGAGGAAGTGGCCAAATAAGAGAGTGGACCTTGACAGCTAGCTTTAGGAAAGTAATCAGACAGGTTTTTTGTTTTTTGGTTTTTTTTTTTTTTTAGCAAGGCAGAGGGAATGGGAGAAGGGCAAGGCCCACCTGAGCCATGCTTGAGCTGGCCAGAGTCCGTTGACTGTGTATCATCAACAGCACAATGAACTGTAGTTCAAGTTGAGTATAGCAATTCCACTTAACCAAAGTAGGACTCTGAGATCCAGACCACTGAAGCAACTGGACCATCCAGGAAAGCTCTCCAACAACAAAGAGCCATCAACACACTCATTCACACGCACACACACAGGGGTGGCCCCAGAAGTTCTAAAAAGCTAGCAGATTGAACAGAGAATAGATAACAAAGGAAAGACTGTCTCTAGAGCAGCCCTACTGAAGCCTAAAATCAATGCTGACAAATTCTACAGGGGAGCAGCTGATTTGTGAGAAGTCTGAGCCATTTGATTGTCCTGAGAAATACCATGCACTTTTCCATTGATCACTGCATGAAAGCATAAACCAGTCTACAAAACTCCAAAGTGATTACAGAGTAACTCAACTGTCCACTAGAACAAAATCAGTTTACAAACTCAATGCCATAATGAATTTACCTCAGTACATAAAACTTAATATGTTCTCCTAGGACCTGTACACTCTTCAAACACATGCAGAATATTCATTAAGATAGAACACGTTTGGTGAACCATAATATAAGTCTCAATAAAATGTTTAATTACTAATTATGTTTGGTGACCATAAAACTATATTAGAATTAATAACAATAAGGCATGTGAAATAACCAAATATTTGAAATTTGAATAATATCCTGTTAAATAACATGAATCAGAGTAAAAAAAAAAAGACAAAAACAAAAACAAAAAAACAAAAAAAACAAAAACAAAAGCCAAAGCAAAACAAAACCTGGAAAATGCTTTAAGCATAAGGACAATAAAAACTACTGCGTAGGAGTAGTACTGGCAGGCTGAACGCTTCAACAGGCAATCCGTGGGAAATACACAACTTCATGACTGGAGACAGTAGTCTTGAAAACAACCATTTTAACTTCTAACCTGGACAAGCAGCTTGAACCGAAAGGAACTAGAACAAGATAAATCCCAAGGAGCAGAAGTCGTCAAATAATGGAAAATCCAAGCCAAAAATATCTGTCTTCAAAATTTGATAGCTATCCAGCAAGGCTAACTGAAAAGAGTGAGAGAAAATATAGGCATTCTTTTAAAATTTTTATTCATTATTAGTGTCTGTGTTTGTGTGTTTATGAGATAGAGAGGTGGAGGGGAGAGAAGGTGAGTGTCGGGGAGAAGGGTGAGTGTGGGGGAGAGGGTGAGTGTGGGGGAGAGGGTGAGTGTGGGGGAGAGGGGTGAGTGTGGGGGAGGGGGGGTGAGTGTGGGGGAGAGAGGGGTGAGTGTGGGGGAGAGGGATGAGTGTGGGGGGAGGGGGAGTGTAGTGGAGGGGGTGAGTGTGGGGGAGGGGGGTGAGTGTGGGGGAGAGAGGGGTGAGTGTGGGGGAGAGTGGTGAGTGTGGGGGAGAGAGGGGTGAGTGTGGGGGGAGGAGGGAATGTGGGGGGAGAGGGGTGAGTGTGGGGGAGAGAGAGGAGTGAGTAGGGGAGAGAGCAATGGCAGAAGGATTCCTGCAGCTCTCTGGACAGCTCCTCTTGCCGACTCAGTGAACTCCAGGTTAGTTGTGCAAAGAATAAGATGGAGAAGGACAGAGGAAGACATCTGAGTTCAACCACTGATTTTCAATGTAATGCTCACCTGTGCATACACACACACAAACACACACACATGGAGAGAGACAGACAGACAGACAAAGACACACACACACACACACACACACACACACACACACACACACTGTGCACCTACGACTGAGCTCATGGTTAGTAAGGAAACCCTGAAAACTCTCCATGAAAAAAAGGCACGAAGGGAAGATAGCTTTCTCCAAACCGACTCAATACTGTTCTAGAAGTCTCAGCCAACACAGCAAGAGAAAAGAAAGACAGGGGGGAACAAAATGACAACCTGAAACTTAAAACTGAGGGAGAGCTTGGCCATGGCGCAGCAGCTAAGAGCCCTTGCTGCTCTTACAGAGGACCCAGATTCAGGCCCCAGCACCCACAGGATGGCTTACAACTGCCTGTGACTCCAGATCCGGGGGATCCAATGCTCTCTTCTGACCTCTGCAGGCACCAGAGATACAGGTACGTACATGAAGACAAAACACTCATACACATAAAATCTTAAGAATAAAGAACAAAAAGACGCATGTATTAGTAAATCTCAAAGAGTTGTCAAATTACCACTTGTAATATGCAATTTTGGATGACTCACAGTATTCAAAGGCACTAAACAGAACCAAAAAGTCTCAGCACAGGAAGCCATGACATGCAGAAAAATCAGTCTGGCCGGGCGTGGTGGCGCACGCCTTTAATCCCAGGACTCAGGAGGCAGAGGCAGGCGGATTTCTGAGTTCGAGGCCAGCCTGGTCTACAAAGTGAGTTCCAGGACAGCCAGGGCTATACAGAGAAACCCTGTCTCGAAAAACCAAAAAAAAAAAAAAAAAAAAAAAAAAAGAAAGAAAGAAAAATCAGTCTGATACTATCAAATGCCATTGTTATTGTTGTTGTTGTTAAATCTCTTCTGAAAGAAAGAAAAAGAGGAAGTAAAAAGAAAAAGTCCTCTTAGTCATGGAGCTATCTCTCCAGCCCTGCAATTAGATTAAAAATTAGATTAAAAATCTCTTTATAGGCTTGGGAGATGGCTCAGTGGGTAAGGCACTTGTTGAGCAAGGGAGAGAACCAGTGTTCGGATCCCCAGCACCTATGTAAAGTCAGATACACTATTCCATGTCTGTAATTCCAGAGCTCCTATGGTAAGATGGGAAGCTGAGGTGGGAGACTCCTTCGAAGCTTGCAGGCCACTAGCCTGGTAGATACAACGGCAAAACAGCAAAAACCCTGTCTTAAACGGGGTAGGAGTGGACTGACACCTGAGGTGGATTCTGGCCTTCATACTTGTGCTATGACGCGTGCGTGCACACACACACACACACACACACACACACACACACACACACACGTGCACACACTGTTTCTGCATTATCCCTGTTTCATTAATACCATAAAACTGTCCCTAGCCAGCCTCGCATTACACACCTTCCAAGCAGATTGATTGTTTGGCAAATTCCTGCCCTGACATAATTACTACCTGGTCAAGATCCAGACATTTACAACATCCAGAAATTTCCTTCAGCCCCGACAGACAAAGTCTTCACCTAAGCTGGCTGGCTGCTGTAATTAGAGATTAACTTTACCTGTTTTAAAATGTCATCTAAATTGGATCGTTTGTCCCGTATTTTTGCTGTCTGGCACCTTTTGTTCCACATGGTGTTTGGAGATGCTGCTATGTTATTAGTGACACCAGGTGTTTATTCTTTCTATTGCTGAGTGCTGTACACAGATCTACACTGGGCAATGCAGCTCTGAGTTCTCCTGTGTACTTTGTTTTAGATTTGTTTTCAGTCCCCAATGGGTCACACAATCTCCTTGTGTATGCGACTTCCAACCTGTTTTCTGAAACAACTGTAGCTCTTAGCCCTCTCCCAACAAGGGATTGTGATGTGTGTGGCCTAAACTCTTGCAACAACTGGTGGTGTCAGTGTTTGACGTTGGCTGCAGATAGATGGGAACGAAGACCTCTCAGGGATGCTGTACACTTGCGCCTTCCTGACAACTGACGGTCTTGAGCATCTGTTATGCATCCGTGCTAGGAGTGTGTGAATACTGGCACTCCCTCCTTTGTCTAGTATCGAGATGCTTGCTGTGTCTTGAAATTACCATCCCTGTTATCGTAACCTCTGTGTTAGAAGCTTTTGCATGGTCAGGCGTCCTTTGTCATATATCTAGATTGTAAGTACTGTTGGTGGCTTGCTTTTCATTTTTTGTGGAAGAATATTGCAAACAGCAAAAATTCTATATCCTGCTGCTTACCTTGTCTGTTTTCTGTTTTCCCTTAATAGTTTAATTTTTGTGTGTGAAACACTGGAAATCACTACCCAACTTAAGGTTGTAGGACTTTCTTCACAGTTTTTTTTTTTATCCCCTAGACTTCAGTGCTTTGGTTTTTATGTGTACCTGTGTGTGCACACATGTGCATGCCAGAGTCACGGTTGGAAGTCTTCCTCGATCTTACCTATGTTATTTTTGTGACAGAATCTGTCATAGAATCTGGGCCAATTTGGCTGGCCTGGCTGCTCAACAATCACTAGGGATCCATCTTTCCATACCTCCCACGACCTCAGGTCCCCATGCTAGCAAGGCAGACTGAACCATCTCCTCACATTACAGCTTTTGTATTTAAGAGAGAGAAGAGTGGGCCATTTAAAAGCTAGTTTAATGGGGGCTGCTGAGATGGCTTAGTGGTCAAGAGCACTGACTGCTCTTCCAGAGGTCCTGAGTTCAATTCTCAGAAACCACATGGTGGCTCACAATCATCTATAATGGGATCTGATGTCCTCTTCTGTCTTGCAGGTGTCCATATAGACAGAACACTCATACACATAAAATACATACATATATATATATATATATATATATATATATATATATATATATATATGTTTTTTGAGACAGGGTTTCTCTGTATAGCCCTGGCTGTCCTGGAACTCACTCTGTAGACCAAGCTGGCCTCAAACTCAGAAATCTGCCTGACTCTGCCTCCCAAGTGCTGGGATTAAAGATGTGCACCACCACCGCCCAGCACATATTTTTTAAAAAGTTAGTCTAACTATTATCCCTCTAGAGATTTAAGAAACCATGTCACTAATCCAACAAGAGTTGTCTACTGAATAAAGAAGTAATAAAATGCAAAACATGGTCATTAAAAAAAAAATTCAGGGGTGGTGGTAAAATTCAATGGCGGAGCATTTTGTAGCATGCACAAGGTCTTGAGTTTAATCCTCAACACTACAAAGGTAAGGTAAGTTAAAAGAGCAGCAGGAGTGTAGAACAGCCAAATACCAACAATCAGAACCTTTGCTGAATACCTACTATGTTCTGTTCCCAATGCCTGGCAATTTTTGGTTCATTTTTGTTTCATAATAATCTTTGAAAAATGTCCCGCTAACACCTGCATTTTGCAGATGACAAAACTGAGGTGTGAAAATGCCAAATAACTTCCCTACATCATACACCGAGCTACAGTGAGACCTGAATGTCAAAACAGGTCTGAACCATAGATCAACAATCTAAGAGATCAAGAACAAAAAGAGAACAGCACCCACTATGAGAAGGATAAGAAGGTGGAAGGGGGCACTTATTTACCAGCACCTGTTAGAACCTACTTCTACAGAAGACCAGCTGAAACAGCTAGCCTGGTGGGACTGAGCAACTACTAGATTCTCAGACATCCCATCCACAGCTGACCATTGTTGGGTTACTTAGACTACAGACTACCCCCATCGGATGAGAGGAAAAATGGTTGAAGCAGATCGCCCTTCATTGGTGGGCTAAATACAGAAATGAATGAGAAAGTCCTTGAGGCAGTGTTTGGCAAATATGGACGAATAGTGGAAGTGCTTTTGATGAAGGACAGAGTAACTAATAAGATAAGAGGATTCGCTTTTGTCTCTTTTGAAAGCCTAGCAGATGCAAAGGATACTGCCAGAGACATGAATGAAAAGTCCTTAGATGGGAAAGCCATCAAAATGGAGCAAGCCACCAAACCATCATTTGAAAGTGGTAGGCATAGACTACCTCCACCTCCAAGAAGCAGAGGCCCTCCCAGAGGTCTTCAAGGAGGAAGAGGAGGAAGTAGAGGAGCCAGAGGACCCCCTCACTGGGACGACACAGGAATGGTGGTGGCTATTGCATGAATTTTACCATGAGTTCTTTGAGAGGACCTCTTCCAGTAAAATGAAGACCACCACCACGAAGTGGAGGTCCTCCTCCTAAAAGATCAGGACCTTCAGGACCAGTTCGTAGCAGCAGTGGAATGGGAGGAAGAGCCCCTGTGTCACGTGAAAGAGATGGTTACTGAGGCCCGCCACGAAGGGAAGGCCTTCTCGAAGAAATGTTTGTTTGTCCCCGAGAGATGATGGATATTCTACTAAAGATAGCTATTCAAGCAGAGAATATCCAAGTTCTCGAGATACACGAGATTATGCACCACCACCAAAAGATTATACTTACCGCGATTATGGTCATTCCAATTCACGAGATAACCATCCATCAAGCGGCTATAGTGACAGAGATGGATATGGTCCGGATTGTGACTATTCAGATCATCCAAGTGGAGGTTCCTACAGAGATTTGTATGAGAGTTATGGTAACTCAATGTAGTGCTCCACCTAGAAGAGGGCCCCTGCCATCTTACAGTGGAAGCAGTCACTATGATGATTACAGCAGCTTTCGTGACAGATATGGTGGAAGTCGAGACAGTTACTCAAGCAGCCAAAGTGATCTCTACTCAAGTGGTCATGATCTCGTGGGCAGCAAGAAAGAGGGCTTCCCCCTTCTATGGAAAGAGGTACCCTCCGCCACGTGATTCCTACAGCAGTTCGAGCTACGGAGCACCAAAAGGTAGTGGCCGTGGAGGAAGCCGATCTGATGGAGGGGGAGGCAGAAGCAGATACTAGGAACAAACAAAACTTTTGGACCAAAAATCCCCACTCAAAAAAACAAACAAAAACTGAAACTTAAACTGTCTGGTCATAAACTAACTACCAAGGGCTACTTAAAAGAAACATTGCATTACCTTTCTAAAATTCCCTGCTCCCTTTAATACTGTTTATGTTCTTGTGAGGGGAAAACGTAAGGCATGTTTAATTTTATTTGCTATTATGAGCTGCTTTCAACAAGCAAATGGTAGATGTGTGAGCCTTGACTTGTTGCTAGTGTTGTAATTTTCCAAGTAAAAGTGTCCCTAAAGGCCACTTCCTGATTTTTCCCAGTAAATGAGGCACGCAATCCCCAGATCTTCCACAAACTTCCAGCCATCTAGATGGCCTCTGGTCTCCACTGAGAGCTGAATCACCCTGCCTGTGCAGACAAGCTAGCGGTTAGAGAGGGTTGGTTGCATGTGCTACTTTCAGGATTTCAGGGTGTCTTCCAAACAAAATCTCAATGTTCACAGTATATATATTAAAACAATCGAACAAACCTGAGATCCAATGCTTAGAGATGTACCATTTACCCAGAAACCCTCCTCCCCCGAAAAAAAGGAAATGGATAATGGCCATATTTTGCTTTTCTGACACTTCCTTGGGACTCTACAAGAACCTCCCTCCCTGAGTAAGACCATTTAAGTGTGTGTTAAACAACTCCAAAATACTCAATAAAAAGTCTGACAAAAAGAAAAAAAGAAAAAAGAAGGTGAAAGGGAAAGAAAGCTACAGGTACATAATTCCTGATACGAGTTCTAGAGGGAAACACAAGGGAAGAAAACAGACAGTTAACAATTCCTTTAATCCCAGCACTCTCGAGGCAGAGGCAGGCAGATTTCTGACATGGAGGCCAGGCTGATCTACAAAGTGAGTTCCAGGATAGACAGAGCTATACAGAGAAACCCTGTCTCAAAAAAACAAAACAAACAAAAAAATTAACATAAAAATTAGAAAGGCATTCTGGTTTGTCTACAGATAGAAAGTATCTATCACACACACACACAAACAAACACACACAGGCACACCTTGATGAAAATGTATAGTTTTAAAGTGTACGGAAAGAGGGGAGGAGAGCTGGAGAAAAAAAGGAGAATTCTATCAACAGAGGTTAAAACAGGAACGGACACTGGGGGTGAGAGGAGAGCAGAGAGCAGGAGCCCCTTCCAGGGTCGAGCGGACTGAGGCTTACCCCAGACGGTGGCAGTGTTAAGGAGAGTCACTTACAAAAGTCGCAGGCAATGCCAAAGAAAGGCACTCGGGAGAATGAAAACAAATGACTGTGAGAAAGAGCTGCTGTTCCAGGGTCATTTTCCATGGCCCCCAAAACATTCCAAAACCATGTCAGAGGGGAGGCAAGCAGACCCAACAGGATCGCCATTTTATCATTTCAATACCCAAGAAATGATCAGTTGGCATTGTTAGCACTTATTGATGTCACTGTCTTAGAATCTGAAATGGCATGGGTGCTGTATAGAGATGACACAGGTATCTCTGGAAGATAGGGGAAGCCCAGGGCTTTTTCCACTTCTCTCACAGTCAATCCAGAATACTTTACCTGCAGTTTCTGAAATCATACATGGGATTTTCCCCCACATTTAACTAATCAGTTCTCCAATGGACCCAGTTGTCGCCCTCAATTTTGACTTAGTTCTGACACTACCTTAAGACAGCACTGGGCTTAGTATTTGAAAACTTGGTTTGCGCAGCTCTCTGCCCCGCCCCCCACTTCCTATGCCAAGTGCAAACAAAAGCTGGGAGCTCAGCTTCTGACCTATGGTTACAGCTGGGGTTCCTACAACCCGCTCCTTGGCTTTGATTAAATTGCTAGAGCAGAACTCAGGAAAACACCCTCTCTTTATTGGTTTATTGGGCTATTAATAAAGGGCATGACATAAGAAGCACAGCTAGATGAAATCCAGCAGGGATAAGGTATGGGGAGGGTGTCTGCAGTTTCTGTACCATCCGCTCCATGAGCACCACCCTCCAGGATGTTCCACGTGTTCAACTATCTAGGAGTTCACACAAACTCTGCCCTTTAGGGTTTTATGGTGGCTTCATTATGCAGACTGATTAAGTAATTGGCTATCTGTGAACAACCAACCCTTCTGCCTCTTTTATGACAGTCATGAGTGATATAGATGTTCCACTTGTGGCTGAGCACCCCCACACACACTGACCTATATTCTCTATACTTTGATCAATTGAGAGTTTCTACCTTAACCACTATCTACTGCACTATGAAACCTCTCTGATGAGATCACTATCTACTGCACTCATCTATCAGTATTGGGATATGAATTTAGAGAGGAGTTTGATAGTATACCAATTTACCAGAGTAACAGTAGTAATGGCACCCTGTGGGCTCCACAGCCATAGGTTCTTGGCCAGATTTACAGTACTAGACTGGCGTTTCCTTCCATGGAGTGGGCCTCAAACCCAACCGGAAAGTGGTGGGCTACACCTAAAACACTCATGTCACTACTGCACTCATGGGCATATCTTGCCTTGCCCAACATTATTGCAAGTCACAGGGTCACAGCTGAGTGAGACTGGGGATTACTTTTTTTTTCCAGCAGCCTCCAAAAACACCGTCCAGTGTGATGAAAGCTAACCAACAGGGAGGACTCTTCCTAGTCAGGACATGAGTTCTCCATGTCTTGTGAAAAGGAAAAGGGAAATAATAAGGGTGGAGGTTTTCAAGTGAGAAAAGATATGATCATAGGGCAAAAAGAGGGCTGTGAAGAGGAATAACAAATATGAAGAAATAGCCATACAAAAATCCATTATAATATACATATCTACATACATGATACACACACACATATGTATATATCCACACATGTATATATGTATACACACACACTCACACATACGCAGTGGCTTGAATGAGAATGGTTCCCATAGGCTCATAGGTTCAAATGCTTAGTTCCCTGCTGATGAAACTACTTGGTAAGGATTAAGAGGTGTGGTTTTATTGGAGGAGGTGTATCAGTTGGGTCAGGCTTTGAGATTTCAGAAGCCCATGCCATTTCCAATTAGTTCTCTCCCCCATCCCTCTTCTTCTTTGTCTGCCTCCTTCTTGAAGATCAGATGTAAACTCTTAACTACTCCAGCGCCATGCCTGCCTGTCTCCTGCCTTGCTTCCTGCCATGATGGTCATGGACTTTTACCCGAGGTAACCATGAGCCTCGAACTAAATGTTTTCTTTAATAAGTTGCCTTGCTCATGGTGCTTCTTCACAGCAATGAAAAAGTAACTAACACACACACAAACCTATTATAAGATACCTACCTTTTATTATTATAATTATATATATAATTATTATAAGATACCTACCTATCTACCTATGAGTTGAGTTGATGTTACCATTCACCGGGAATAATACTGCTTCAAGAACCTGCAGTTTGGAAAATAAAAGGACAGTACAAGGCATAGGATACAACTTCATTGAGTAACTGATCAGATGTATTTGGAGACTCTTCAAATAGTACAAACCATTTTTGTTGCCCTAGAATTTGTATGTCCCTAGAATTTGATAAGACCATTGCTGAAGACACATTTTGGTCTTATCAAATTCTAGGGACATTTGCATTTTGGTCACAGAACTTGAATCTTGTTTCTTTCTTTTTTTTTTAAGTTTTAAAAAATTGTATTTTATGTATATGAGTATTTTCTTTGCATGTACATATGGGCACCCTGTATAGTGCCTGCAATAGTCCGAAGAGGGCATTGGTTTCTCTGAAGCTGGAGTTACAGATGGTTATGAGCTACTATAAGAGTGCCAGGAACTGAATTTGGGTCCTCTGCAAGTTAGTGAATGCTCTTAACTGCTGAGCTATCTCTCCAGCCCTAGATCTTAGGGGTTTTGTTTGTTTGTTTGCTGTGTTGTGTTTGTTTGTTTGTTTGTTTGTTTTAATATATGCAGCTAGGGTCTCTGGAGGTACAAATGTATGCAGGATACAAAAATAGAAGAAATAGAAAGGCACTTATAAAGGGGAAGAAAGAGGTCTAAAGGAGAGGAACGGAGGACAAGAGAAAGTGACAAAGTCTAGCTGTCATGAATGGAGGGGGAGGGATGGAGGCATCAAGAGAGGGAGGGAGGCAGAGAAAAAAATAAAACAGTATTTATTTGTATGCTTACCAAAAAGTTATTTTTAAAGTACATTAAAATTAGAGAAAATCAAATATAAGCCAGAAGGGAAGCACTTAAAAAGGCCCTGTATTCTCTAATATCACAGGGAGAACAGGGTAGCAGTGCAAATAACAGGGCTTCTGAGATTAAAAGTTGCCTTTGTGATGGGAAAGAGGGGAACAAAAGACAGTTTATTTCTAAGAGAGTGGGGGTGTAGTTCAGTGCAAGAACATTTGCTTAGAGGTGCTTTGATCCTCAGCACAGTGTGTGTGTGTGTGTGTGTGTGTGTGTGTGTGTGTGTGTGTGCGCGCGCGCACAGAGAGAGAGGAATTGAAATTCTATTTCTAAGAGAGTAACAGAGGAGGAGTAGCAGGTGCCACATGGCCGTTGACAGGGAACCAGAGGAGCACAACAGAGAAGCTATACAGTGAGACCTGGAAAACCGTCTCCAACCATGGCTTCCAGGCCAGAGAGGCGAAGCCATAGCCGTGAGCTAAGCCAGATGGCGTTGGTTAAACAAACCTAACCCCAAAGGACAAGCTCCCAGTTGTGGCACACTTAAATCGAGTGTGGGGACTCAATGACAGTTACTCCTCCCAATACTGCAGGCTCTCTCACATGTCAGAATGCTACAGCCAGCCACCTTGAGGTGGGGGCTATTGTTTGAGACTGAATTTTTTTGGAGACCTGAAATCAAGAGACAGCCACAAGTCAGGGAATCTGGGGATAACATGTCACAATGTTTGGGCAGGAACCTCTGACTGCATCACATTAGCTGATGGCATAGAAGAGGAAACAGGCAATATGTGTCTTTTTATGTCTGGCTTCGTTTTGCTTATTTTTCAGGTTCCGTCCATTTTCCCGTGAATGCTGTGATTTCAGTGTGCACATGAACCTGTGTCCTGCTTCCTCTCTCCATCCTTCTCTTGACCCACCTCCGGGTTGGTTCCATGTCTTGGCCACTGTGAACAGTGTATTAATACAAGCCAATGCATAGGTATCTCTTTAGAACACGTGCTTAGGAGCCTTTGGGAGTATTCTTGGGAGAAGTCTAGTGGGGTCAGGTGGTAGTTAGCTTTTGGGGGTTTTTAAGAACATACACATGGAGTTGCACAGTGGCTGCACTGCTTTAATTTCTGGCAGTGACTGAAGGTCTTGCCCCTCATCATTGCTGGCCTTTGTTGTCACTGATTGTCTTGATGTCAGCCATTCTGACCAGGATGAGATGGAGTGTTGAAGCAGTTTTAAAGGGTTTTTTTTTCCCTCCCTCCTGGTGACTAAAGGCACTGAGTACCTTAAAAAAAATATTGGTTGAGTGTTTGTATTTATTCCTGTGGGAATAGCGTTTTCAATTCATCAGTCTACATACCGACTGGATGGTTTGGATTTGGGTATTTAATTGGGGGAGGGGGATCTTTATGGTTCAAAGTATTAATTTCCTGTCAAGAGAGATCTGCCTGGCTCGGGCTGCAGGCACTACCCAGTAGTCATTGCTAGAAACCTCGTACAAGCCTTATGACACAGAACAGAAACATAAAATCACAAAAATGCAAGATGTTTCATTAATAAGATTGCTAGTGTGCTAATTGATCAATGAATATAGTTGAACTTATTGCTAAAAGAGACAAAAATACTGTTTATAACTCCATCTGTCATTTCTCTGTCAGAATTTAGTGGGCAGGAGGGTTGCCATAGTTCTTAGCCAGCCTGGATGATATAGCAAGTACCAGGCCAGCCAGGCATACATACAACAATACATGAATATACTCTAATAACTGTGTGTATGCATACTCAAACCAGGCTTTCCAGGTCCTCTCTTCCACAGCCTCAGGCAAAGGCTCTCTCAGCAGCTGTATCCTTCTGATGGTCACTTCTGCCCATTTGTGTTGGTGGTTCAGAAATGGTCAGACTAATGCCAAGCTGTCTACACAAGTTTCTTGTTCAAATTCTGGGGAGGCAGTGTTAGGATCTCTGGGTCCAGGGATCATTTTAGGGCCAAAAGACTTTTCAGAACCTTAACAAACATGATCAGAACCCTGATTCAGGGCTTTGATTCCCACTGCTGCCTAGCAAAAAATGTTTGCATCATAACCCCTCAAATCTATGAAGCTCTGAAGAATTTTATACCTGGCATTGTTGTAAATCATTTGCTTCTCACAAAAATCCTGTGAGACAAGAAGTGTTAGGCTGAAGAGATGGCTCAGTAATTAAGAGAGCTTTCTGCTCTTCCAGAGGACCTGAATTCAGTTCCCAGCACCCACTTTAGGCAGCTCACAACTGTCTGTAAACAGTTTCCAGAGGATCCAAAGGTTTCTGCTGATCTCTGAGGACAACCATCGGTAACATCACACACACACTCACACACACACACACACACAATTAAAACAAGTATTTTTATAGATAGAGAAAACGAAGCATAGAAAAGTAGATCAATCTGAATCAATAGATGGTATAAGGAAACTAATCAATATGAACCAGTGGATGATACATAAGGACTGATTCAGGATACCACACTGCCTTTGGAGTAGAATCTGTGCTGAGAATATCTTATATTCAGATTCCTGTATACTCACTGATAAACTTCCTGATTTCCAGAACCGAATTCTTACACAAATGTGCAGGCCATGTCTGAGCCTGAACCTAAAGTGTTTGATTTCCTTGAACTAGTTTCCTCTCCATCACTGTTTACATCAGAAAATGTCTTTCATTCTACTTAGTTCTATTTTGAAACTTTGAAGATAATTTTGACTGTTTTTTTCATACATTCTCTGTACTTCTCTATTGAAGATTTTTAATCCAACAATATGGCTGCTCTGGGAAGAGATTACACCCAAAGACCTTCTAGGTCTATGGAATCTGACCAGAATGCAGACACACTCTGCATTATAAGGTGATCTGGCTAGAATACAGACATGCCCTTGTTACATAATCCCTAACAATGAAGGTAAAGTTAGTTTATAGAATAAAGCAGCCATGTTTGAAAGTAATATCTAGTTGAGGGGCAGACAAAGTGACAAATCAGAGAAAGATTTCACAGAATGAATCAGAAAGAAAATATGCCCAACTCTCATGAGAACAGACAGGAAAGAGAGACTACTTAAGAGAGCAGTGAGGAGGGGGCAGTGAGAGAGAGTTTGTTTTACAGAGACAAGCTAACAGGTGAACACAGAATGAGCCAGAGAAAGAGAATGAGCCAGAAGATTAGAACAGATCACCAGAGTTAGTTTGGGCCAGAACATCTGAATTGAACCAGCCAGCCAGAGTTCTAAAAGAGCAGAAAGGGTGAGTTTATTCAGTAGTGAGTTTCTGATGTGACAATTCCATCTGGCAAATAAAAGTTACTTTTATCAAACCTTTAAGAATTTATCTAATACTAATGTCTCGAGTCCATTTCAAATTATGGGTGACATCTGTATGGTAATAAAAACTTCAGAGTCTTTAAAACATAGAGATAAACTAGAGATTTTAACTTCCTATTGAAAATTATTTCAGAGCATAATACCACTTCTACCCAGCCCTTCACCCATGTATAGTCCTTTTTACAGAAAGAGAAACTTCACATGTCTACGTGGCCTATGTTTAGGTTAACATCACACAAGGAATAATCTTTTGAGGACAAACCTGTGAGAGACAACTGCTGTTCTATGAGAAAGTTCCATGTAATGACTTCAGTATTCAGTGTTTCTGATATCAGAAGAGAGATATCTGATGTCATCACAAAATCTATTCTTGGTGCCCCACACATTATTATTATTATTACCATTATCACTATGGAAGTGCCTCCTTGTCTGTGATAACAGAAGCAGCAAAGTTGAGGCTCTGAGGAAAGTGAAGATACTTTAAATGCTCTTTTCAGAAAAAAAAAAAATGCTAAGGTGGGTGTGGTGGTACCGTCCTTTAATCCCAGCACTTGGAATGCAGAAGCAGGGGGATCTCTGTGAGTTTGAGACCAGCCTGGTCTACAAAGGACAGCCAGGGCTCTGTTACACAGAGAAATTCTGTCTTGAACACACACACACACACACACACACACACACACAAATTGCTCACTCCCAGAAATGTTTTGAGAGGACTATGAGATTTTAGAGCAGGCTAGTTGAATCAAGTTCTGTCCTTTCAGGGAGCCAGTTCCCAAACACAGGACAGGTGGCTCTTTATCCTAATGCCCAGTTTTCAATGATGAGACCATAAGACACATAAAGAAACAGGAAGAAATGCCTCCATTCAGAGGACCAAAATCAAGCTGTGGGAAACCAACCCTGAAGAGACCCAGATCCCTGGATTACTGTAGATGCCAGTAAGCTAAAGGACTGCACAGAAACCTAAATGCAATTAGAAAAATGGCCTGCAAACCAAATGAGAACACAGTTTTGTTTTGTTTTGTTTTGTTTTGTTTTGTTTTGTTTTGTTTTGTTTTGTTTCTTCTTTAAATACACATAGTGACTCCCAAAGTCTGTGTAGAAGGCTTGGTCCTTGTGTAGAAGGGATGGTAGCCAGACCTACTGAAAGGTCCTTTGCCATGGGAAGCTGTGCCTTTAAGGGATCCTGCTGCTGATCCTGTGGAGCCTGCAGTTCATGGTGTGAGGTGGGTTGCTACAGAGTCAGTTTCCTGGATAAAGGGGTCTTGTTGTAACAGCACCCAGGCCTTAAAATATGACTGCCAAAATCCCAGCTAGATGAGTAAACGAGTTTATCATGAGTTGCTCACAAAGTAGTGAGCAACTGCAGGGTCTGGGAAGGGGAACTGCATTCATCCGCAGTCACCAGTACTCTGCCTACCTACCAAAAGCCTGTTTGGCAAGGCTGTCTGCTGCAGAATGAATGCAAATCTAGGCATAGGGCGCCACCTATTGTTAACACGCCAGCAGCCACTAGGCTCACCAATCAAGTGATGGGCCCATCCTTGCTCACAGTCAGACCACCGAGAATGGTCTTATTTTGCAGCAGTTCGGCATGCCAAACAGCGAACTGGAAACTCTTTGCAAGAAGGACTTACTCTGTCTATGCTTTGGAAGAGTCTCAGCACTACCTTTGCTCTAATATTGGTCCCTAGTGATGCTGTCTGGTACCCTCACAGGAGACCCAAAATGAAGGGGCTTCTTCATCACAGACTGGAACTTGCAGAAACATAAAGTAAATGATCTATTTCTCTAAACTGTATCAAGCATTTCATCGCAATAGAAAGCCAACTAATGTATGGACACAGGCCAGGGTAAATATTATGAACAAAGGAAAGAGGTTTAAATTACTGTGCTGAAAAATTCAATTACCAGGTTAAAAATTAGCTAGGTGGTTGTTGAATTAATCTAGTTTACATTGCTATAGCAAAATAACCAAAGCTGGGACCTTACAAAGATAGGAGGTTTGTTTACCTCACAATTTGAGAGGATGGAAAGCCAAACAGCATGAAAACGCTCCAGTGAGGGACCCCTTGACTGAACCACACAGCAGATGGCATCACCCAGGAAGGGTAAAGAAACAAGAAACAGTAGACCCTGAAACAGGAAGCCAGTGTACAAAGAAGGGCCTTTGATGACTCTCGCTGAGTCCCACCACATAAAAGTCTCGGTGCCTCTTCCACATCATACCCAAGACAGAATTGAAGTGGAAATCTCTGGTTACTTTAGACTCAGTTGTGTGATGTTTCTGGAAACTGTCTTATGAGAGGATGCTTTGCTGAGAGCAGACAGGTGGTGTTTTTCAGGAAGCTGCTAGGGGTCAGGGGGAGGCACATGAGGTGTGGCTAGAGTGGATGCTTGAGAGGACATGTGATATTTGGAAAGGATACAAGTATAACCCAGCGGACACTGGACAATGAATGCTGTGGCATTGGTTCACCTTGCTACGCTTTGCTAGTCTTCGTTGGGCTTTGCTGACACTGGTCTTCACTGACGACACTTCATGGTATTGGCTCACCTTGTCTTCTTTGGTGAGCATTGTTTATTGTGACTTCCATAGGAAAAAAAAGGTGCCAAAGCACTTCTTGGGATATTCCAGCAGCTTCTTGCTACTTCTGCAGACTCGGGACAATTGGAAGAGCCTCTGGCTTTCTTCTGGATCCAACTGTGAGCTGAACTGCTGATATCCTGACAACAAAGATCAGAATCGCCCCAAAGAACCATTTCTAAACAGGTTCACTTCCCCGTGTCCTAATAACCTTTCTTTTCCATTACTTCTGGTGGGTGATAGGCTAAAACGGAGGTTGAAGCATTTAAGAACCTGTATTAAAGTAGGTTTTCTAAACCTACACAGAATCCCAGCACATTCACCTTTCAAAGGACAGCCCATGCCCAAGCCATAGTGTTCTTTCTCTGGCCCCTCGGGTCCATATCTCAATGCAAATATGTTTATTTCATCATCTTAGCCCCAACACTTTGTAGAACTACTCAAGGGTTCCCATCCAAAATTTTGTCTCAGACATGATGCAAACTCAGATGTGAGTGGTTGTAAAACAAAAACCAAATGCCTGCCTCTTCGATTCATGATGGGGCAGAGATAGGATGAACATTCATGTCTCGAAGGGGAGAAATAGGGAGGGAAATGGGAAAAGACGATTCAGAGCAAGACAGAAACCCAGCAGGAAACCATTAAAATTCAAGCCCGAAGCTCTGTGTTCTGTGCACGTGGGACTGGAGGGGACCCCATGCCTTAGGTTATGACACTCTAAGGCCCTGCTGCTTACACTGTTGCTCTCTTTGACTGCATTCTGACATTGGTGGCTTTCAGAAGTACATGCTGCTGGCCATTCTGCCTTTCTGGGATACTCAAATATGGTCCATTCTTATAGCTTAACTCAGTATAGCTCACTATAGTGAGAGGTCCCTGCAGGGATTATGACCATCAAGCATACTTTTGCCTGCCCATTCAGTCTTTAGGTTGAAACCTCAGTGGAAGCCACCATGAACCCACAACTCTTGCATTCTGTACACCAAGAAGACCCTCACCATATGCCGGCATGTCAGCTACCCCAGCCTGCTTGAACAATGGTCAGAATGGCCACAGAGCCCTTTCCCTTGGAAGACAGAGGGATAGGTTCCAACACAGATCAAAATAGAGTTCTAGGGCCTTCTTTGAAACAACTCCAGCCTGCCAGAGCTCCAGGCCTGTCATGGAAGCAGTAGCCTCAGAGATTCTAATATACCCTCAGATCTCCTTCCTGCTGTCCTGGCACAAAGCGACTGGTGCCCTTTGTCCTTGCCAGTCTCCTTAGAAGACGGGCACTCTGCCATGCTGCTTTGTTTTCTGACACACACTTTTCTGTTTTCCTTGGCTAGGCTGAGATTTTTCCAAAGCCTTTTGCTATGCTTTCCTTTGCTCTCAAATCATGCTAAATTCAGCCAAAACCATCCACAGCCCATTGCATAATGTTGTTTTGGAATTTCTGCCAGCAGAAACCTTAGTCCATCACTTCAGTCCAGACGTCTATGGAGTGGTAAGGGCGCAAATCACTATTTCTTTGTGGTGGTATAACAAGGGAGCCATTTTCTCCAATCGAATTCATATTCCTAATAGCATTCATATTTCTGAGACCAGTTTCTTAGTCCTCCCTGGAGTTACCTGCAAGGGCTCTGCATTGTAAGAGTCTTGGTCTTTTTCTCCTTTTCTCCACCACACTTCTCTAACATTTTCCAGCTGCCAGTTACAAAACCAATTACAGTAAGAACATTGAGGAACCAGGGAGCAGTTTGGGACCAGAGAACACAAGGAATAAGGCAATAGTGTGGGACCAGAGAATGCTGAATAAGCAGGTCTCTGACTCCAAGAGTCCCAGAAGACCAAGGCTGCAGAGAGCAATGGCTCCCAATCTCTCCTCTGTTACTCACTACCACATGGAACCCAGCAGAACCAGATGGATCTCACAGAACGTCACCTTTCAACTCAACCCAGCTGGGCCAGCAACTCAGCTCATAAGTAATTTTTTTGTCTCTTATTTTACCTCCTACTTGTGTCTCACTGTGGTTTGACTTTTGTTTGTCTATTGCTCAGTTGGGTTTTGTGTTTTTCTACTCAGTGCCCTGTAAGGTAATATTTACTATTCTCTTTAGCCACACCTCCCCAATTGACTCCTCCCCTTCCTAAGCCTTTTTATCTCTCTTTTAGCCTCATCTCCTCCTCCTTTTGCTTCTTAAACAGAAACTCCCACAGCTCTAAGTCTCTAACTAAGATCTGCAGACCCGAACAGTATCCTACCTCTCCCCTTAGCAACTTTACCTACCTTGATTTTTAATTTTTTTCCCGCAAGGTTATCTAATGATTAATCCTTAACCTTACCCACTTCACTGCTAATCCTATGAACTAAAATCCAAGTATATTTCATACTATCCTTCTTTTTTTACTCTTCTACGTTGTTTTAATTTTTTACTATTTTAAATGTGTGTGTGTGTGTGTGTGTGTGTGTGTGTGTGTGTGTGTGTGTGTGTACAGAGGCCAAATACCCCTGGAACTTCAGTTACTGGCAATTGTGAACCACCTGATATAGGTGCTGGGAATCAAATTCAGATCCTTTGGAAGAGCAATACATGTTCTTAATCACCAAGCCATCTCTCTAGCTTTCTCCAACAGCTTTGAAACCCAAGGGGCTACTGTTATTAATTGGTTAGTACTCCAGGTGCTTAGCGGTAGTGTCAGATAGCTGTGGCTGCTGTCCCCATTAAAATTCTACTCATTAATACAGAACTTAGAGCAGGCACCCAGGGCTCTGGGTCTGAGTAATTCTCTTCTGAACTACACACTCAACACTACTACATCCAAGTGTCTCATAAACATTATAAATACTTCAACAGAAAGATTATAAATGATTAAAAAAAAACCTTTAGCCATCCCAGCACATGCTGGATGTCATGAACGAGGATAAAAAAGAGAGAGAAAAGACAGGAAGTTAAGTGGGTAGGAACTAAGGGAAGGGAGAATCTAGGAGGAACTCTGGGAGGGGTGACTATGATCAAAGCACGTACAGAATTCTCAAGAATTATTAAAAATGCGTTTTTAAAACACCTCAAAATAAAAACAAGCCAAGCAAAGAAGTAACATGAGATGTATAAATTACAATGAAATAATATAATAAAAATGAAAAAAACAAAAGCAGCATATTCCTTCAAAAACTACTAATCCTATAGCAGTGGCCCCTAACGAGAGTGAACTGGAGGGACGTGGTTTCCCAATTTTCTGAGAAACAGCCATATTGGTTTTCAAAGTGGTTGTACCAGTTTGCACTCCCACCAGCAATGGAGGAGTGTTTCCCCTGCTCCACATCCTCGCCCAGCGTGTGCTGTCACTTGTGTTTTTGATTTGCATTTCTCAGATGACTAAGGATGCTGAACATTTCTTTAGTCTTTCTGGGCCATATGAGATTCATCTGTTGAGAATTCTGTTTAGATTTGTATTCTATTTTTAAAATTGGATCATTTGATTTGTTGATATCTAGTTTCTTGGATTCTTTATATATTTTGGATATTAGCCCTCTGTCAGATGTAGAGTTGATTCCTGGTATTTTCTTGATTTTATCCTTTTTTTTTTCTTGCTTCCTCTTATATTTAGCTATTACTCCAACATCATTTGTTCTTTCCTGTGGCCTTATAGATAGGTTTGTTTTTCTCTTTAGTTTAATTTGTAGGGTTACTTCAAGGATTGTTTGAGGAGCTAGCTTAAAGGACATGAATTCTTTAGTCTATTTTGTCATGGGAAGTTCAGATCTTTCAGGTATGCTCTTAAATTGCTAGTATAAGATCTCTCCATTTTCTTTCTGAGGGGCACTTAGTGCTAAGAACTTTCCTCTTAGCACATCTTTCATGTGTCTGACAAGTTGTCCATTCATTTTTGTTACATTCTAAAAAAAAAAAAAAACAACTTTTAGAGCTTTAGTTTGGTACAGGATGAAAGATCTGTTTGCATTCTTCCACACACCAATATCCAGTTAGACCAGCATCATTTGTTAAAGATGCTTTGTCTTTTCCACTGAATAGTTTTGGCTTCTTTATAAAAAATCAGATGTCCATAGGTGTGCGATTTACACGTGGACTTTGATTTGATTCCATTGACTGACCTGCCATTTTTATGCCAATACCATGCAGTTGTGTTGCCATAGCTCTGGAATAAAGCTTGAAATCAGGAATGGTGACACCTCTGGAAGTTCTTTTCTTGTACAAGATTTTTTAGCTATCCTGGGTTTTTCATTTTTCCATATAAAGTTGAGTATTGTTCCTTCAAGGTCTGTAAGAATGGTGTTGGAATTTTGATGGGGATTGTCTTGAATCTGTAGATTGTTTGGGTAAAATGGCCATTCTTACTGTGTTAATTCTACTGATCCATAAGCCTGGGAGATTGTTCTATCTTCTGATATCTTCTTCATTTTTTTTCTTCAAAGACTTGAAGTTCTTGTCATACAAGTCTTTTACTTGTTTGGTTAAAATTTCCCCAAGATTTTTTATATTATTTGTGGCTGTTGTAAATGGCATTGTTTCCTTGATTTCTTTCTCAACCCATTTGTCATTTGTATATAAGTACACAGTAGCTGTCTTCAGACACACCACAAGAGGGCATCAGATCCCAATACAGATGGTTGTAAGCCACCATGTGGTTGCTGGGAATTGAACTCGGGACCTCTAGAAGAGTGATCAGTGCTCTTAACCACTGAGTCATCTCTCCAGCTACTGATTTTTGTTGTTGTTGTTGTTGTTAATCTTATATCCAACCACTTCGTGGAAGGTGCTTACCAGCTATAATTCTCTGATAGAATTTGGGGGGTTGCTTATGTATACTATCACATCATATGCAAATAATGATACTTTGACTTCTTTCTTTCCACTTTGTAGCCCTTTGCTCTCCTTTAATTGTCTTATTGTTCCAACTAGAACTTCAAGTATGGTACTAAATAGATGTAGAGAGAGTGGACAGCCGTGTCTTATTCCTGATTTTAGTGGAATTGTTTTTGAGTTTCTCTCCATTTGATGCTGGCTATTGGCTTGCTATAATTTGCCTTTATTATATTTAGTTAAGTCCCTTGTATCCCCAATCTAAGACATTCATCATGAAGGGATGTTTGATTTTGTCAGACATTTTCAGCATCTAATTAGATGATCATGTGGTTTATTTTCTTTCAGTTTGTTTATATGGTAGATTACATTGATAGATTTTTGTATGTTGAACCACCCCTGCATTTTTGGGATGAAGTGTACTTGATCATGGTAGATGATTGTTTTTAATGTGTTCTTGGATTTGGTTTTTTGTATTGGTATGCATGAGGGAATTTGGTATGTAATTCTCTTTATTATTGAGTTTTTGTATAGTTCAGGTGTAAGGGTAACTGTGATCTCAAAAAATGAATTCATCAATGTTTCTTCCATTTCTATTTTGTGAAATAATTTGAGGAGTATTGGCATTAGCTCTTCTTTGAAAGTAAAGCAGAATTCTGTGATAAAACTGTCTGGCCTGGGCTTTTTTTCATTAGGATATGTTTCAATGACTATTTCTATTTCCTTTGGGGTTATATTTAAATTGTTTATCTGATCTTGATTTAACTTTGGTAAGTGGTATCTTTTGAGAAGATACTCCATTTCTTTTAATTTTTTGTAAGTTAGATAATTGTTATATTCTGTATAATTTAGTGCTGGAAATTAATATGGCAGCAATTATACCTTAAAAAACTTTTCCCCAAATAACCACACAGAGACCTTTTAATATTTCAAAGCCTTAGGCCTTAGCCAAGCAGACTATCAACTAGATCATGTAAGTTAACCTGACCACCTAGCCCCATCCAGACATGTGGCTAGCTATACATTCCAGGCACATAGTCACATCCATCTCCTCTGTTGTCTTCTAGTCATCAGTTTTTATGAAAGCCAATCAGAGAATGGCTTACGTATCAGAGACACAACTTCACACAGCGTACCCCAACAGATTTGTACCCCCTTTCCAATTCTGATTAGATAATAAGCTTAAAATCACTAGAGCTGGGCAGATCTCAACCCTCTGTGCTGTTTCCTGAGATATCACTTGCCTTGTTTTACCTGGGCAGCTTCAACTCTATAGGGCCAGCCCTCATGGCCATGCATTCACAATCCAAGCTACTCATTTTCAAGAATTATTTATGTACATGAGTATACTGCAGTGTCTTCAGACACACCAGAAAAGAGCATTGGATCCCATTACAGATGGTTGTGCGCCACCACGTGGTTGCTGGGAATTGAACTCAGGACCTCTGGAAGAGCAGTCAGTGCTCTTAGCCGCTGAGCCATCTCTTTAGCCCCAGCAACCTCCTTCTTCTTCCTTTCTACTCTCCTTGTGGTCCCTGCCTGAGACCGAGAGTCCAAGGAACCCTCACTCCACACTCCCCCTCTCTTCTGCCCAGCCGGGGCTGTAGACATCTTTATTAACCAATCAGGGATAACTTGGGGGCGGGGCAAGGATACATAGCATCATTTGGTGTATATGAGGATCTTCTTGTGGGGGGAGAGTATAGTATTTAGGAGACCAGTATTTAGCATTTCAGAACAAACCCCTACAGGAAGACATTAAAAAATTGAAAGATGTCTCATACTCATGATTTGAAAAGAATTGATTGTGTGAAAATGGTTACTTTGCAAAAGCAATCTACAGATTCAATGCAATCCCAATACAAATACCACTGATATTCTTCACAGAAATAAAACATTAAAACAAAACAAAACAAAACAAACAAACAAAAAATCCTTAAAATTCTTATGGAAGCAACGAGACCACAAGAAATCCTGAACAAAAGTACATTACAGAGGACATGACCATTCCTAATTTCAAGTTATAAGAGCCTTAGTAATAAAGACAGCATGGTACTGGCACAAAACCAGTCACAGATCATTGGAATAGAATGGAGTGCCCTGCAACTACACCTACCTGGGTTTCAACAAAAATGACCAAAGACACATAGAGAAAAGAAAGCATCTTCAACAAGTGGTGCTGTGAAAACTGGAAACCTACATGCAGAAGAACGAAACTAAACCTAAACTATGTTCAGATCTAACATAGACATAAAACTTTGAAACATCTAAAGCAGTGGTTCTTAACCTATGGGTTGTGACTCCCCAAAAGACAGTTAGAAAACATAGATATTTATATTAAAATTCATAACAGTAGCAAAATTATAGTTACAAAGTAGCTACAAAAGTAATCTTATGGTTGGAGATCACCACAACATGAGAAACTATATTAAAAGATCACAGCATTACAAGGGTTGAGAACTTCTGTGGAAAAAAAGTAGAAAGTACACTTTAAGATATAGGCATAGATAACTTACTAATCAAGATTTCAATCACTTAGGAAATAAGGTCAATAATTACCAGATGGGATCTCATGAAACTTAACAACAACAAAATCCTTTTATACAGCAAAGGACATTAGTTACATTGACAAACACCCTATAGAATGGGAGAAAATCTTTTCCAGCTATAAATCTGGTGGAGGATTAGAATCTAGAATATACAAAGAACTCAAAAGAATAAACATCAACACACACACAATCCGTTTTATTAAAAAAAAAATGGGCCATGGAGCCTAACACAGAGCTCTTAAAAGAATATAGATGACTAATAATCAGTTAAATAAACTTAGACAGGGTATAGGGGTATATACACATCTCTAACCCCACATGGGAAACAGGGGCAGGTGGATCTCTTTGTGTGCGAGCCCAGCCTGGTCATATAGAAAGTCCCAGGCCAGCCATGACTACATAGAAAGATCTTGTCTTCCAAAAAATATTTTTGAACTTAAGTAGTTATCAAAGAAAATAATATAAAGTTAAAAGGGAGTATGTTAGAAGAATGAGGGAATATGAAGGAGCAAATAGGGCCTAAGTATGATCATATGTCATCATATACATATATGAACTTATTAAAAATAAAAATCTACTTAATTGATCATCAAGGAAATACAAATTGAAATTTATTTGATATTCCATCTCACCCCAGTGAGAGTGGAGATTGTCCAGAAAACAAGAAAAACAACAAATGCTGGGAAGGATGTGGAGAAAGAGGACCACTTATCCACATCGGAGGTGGGCAGGTTGATACAACTATGGAAGTCAGAGTGGGCATTTCCCAAAAAGCTAGAGATAGAACTGCCATAGTGCCCAAATATGTCACTCTTGGGCATACATCCAAAGGACAGAGACACCTGCTTATCCATGGTGACTACTGTTACATCATCCTGCACCATAACTGCATCTAGTGCAAAATAATAATAATGATAATAATGCATGGAATGCCTTGACCCAATTAGAAAGGTGCCCAGTACACCCTCATTACCATGGCCTTTGAAGACTTCACCATTGTTTATCCATCTTCAGCATCATATTTGAATTAAAACAATAGTAAAAAATGAAGAAAAACAAATAAATTAATTCATAAAGAATATAAACAATTATAAATATATGTGTACCAAGCAGACGGAATGAGGAAAAATAAATTAACTTTATACTGATAATGACAAGCTCCAATACTATGCTTTCAACAATGGGCACAATACCCATATTAGAATAGCACAATAAAACACAGGACTTCAGCATCATTACAGACCTACTAGCCTCAACAAACATACACAGAATGCTCCATTCAACAAGGTTAGAAAACTAATTTGAGATGAATATGTTCTAAGATTTTAAATGATTGAAATCACACATTTGTTTTACTGATCTCAGCCATTCTGTCAGGTGTAAGATGGGATCTCGGAGTCATTTGATTTGTATTTCCCTGATGGCTAATGTGAAACATTTCTTTGTTTTTCAGACATTTGTGTTTCCACTTTTGAGAATTCTGTTTAGATATGTACACCATTTTTAATTGGGTTAGTCCTCTATTGGATGTGGAGTTGGTGAAAATCTTTTCCCATTCTGTAGGCGGCTGCTTTGTCCAATTGAGAAAGTCCTTTGCTTTACAGAAAATTTCCATTTCATGAAATTTCATGAAATTTCATTCCATTTATTGCTGATCTTAGTGCCTGCACTATTAGTGTTCAAAAAGTCTTCTGTGCCAATGAGTTCAAGGCTATTCTCCATGTTCACTTCTGTCAGGTTAAATGAATCTGCTTTATGTTGAGGTCTTTGATCCACATGGACTTGAGTTTTGTGCAGCGTGATAGATATGGATCTATTTACATTCTTCTACATGCAGACATCCAGTTTGACTAGCATCATTTATTGAAGATGCTCTCTTTTTTCCCATGTGTATTTCTGTCTTCTCTATCAGAAATCAGACTTACATCTGGATTTTTAACTCAATTTCATTAATCAACATGTCTGTCTTTATACCCATACCATAATTTTTATTAGTACAGCTTTGTAATACAACTTGAAGTTAGGAATGGTGAGACCTCCAGCAGTTTTTTATTATTCAGACTTGTTTTAGCTATCCTGTTTTTGTTTTAATTTTATTTTCTGGTTTGTTTGTTTTTTGTTTTGTGTGTGTGTGTCCCTGTATAAAAGTAAAAACAGACTTTTCAAAAATCTGTGAAGAACTGCTTTGGAATTTTGATGGGAATTACATTGATTCCGTAGATTGCTTTTGGTGGGATAGCCATTTTCTCTATGTTAATCCTACTGATCCATGAGCATGAGAGATCTTTCCATCTTCTCATATCTTCAATTTCTTTCTTCAGTGATTTGTAGTTTTTATCATGTGATTCTTTCTTTCTCTTGGTTAGAGTTTCCCCCAGAAAATTTTATATTATTTGAGGCCATTGTGAAGGGTGTTGTTTCCTTGTTGTTTCTCAGTTGTTGTTTACAGGACTTTTATCATGAAGGGGTGTTGGATTTTGTCAAAGGCTTTTCTGCATCAAATGAGATGATCATGCAATCTTTGTTTTTCAGTTCGCTTATATTGTGATTACACTTATTGATTTATAGATGTTGAACCATCCCTACAACTATGAGATGAAGCCTACTTGATCATTATGGATGATCTTTTTGATGTGTTCTTGGGTTCATTTTACAAGTATTTTATTGGGTATTTTTGCATCTGTGTTCATGATGGAAATTGGTATGGAACTTTCTTCTCATGCTGGCAATGATATGTAGTAAGGAGAATACTCACCCATTGCTGGTGGGAGTGCAAGCTGGGAGAACCCCACTATGGAAACTGGTAAGGCGATTCCTCAGGAAGATGGGAATCAACCTATCTCAAGACCCAACTGTACCATTCTTGGGCATCTACCCAAAGGACACGACATCCTATCACAAAGACACTTGGTTAACCATTTCAATGCTTATCTATGCACAATAGCCAGAAACTCAAAACAACCTAGATGTCCCTCAACTAAAGGATAAAGAAAATGTGGTACATTTTCACAATGGAGTGTTACTCAGCCATTTTTTTAAAAACGAAATAATGAAATTTGCAGACAAATGGATGGAACTAGGGAAAAAATTGTCTTGAGTGAGGTATCCCAGTGCCAGGAAGACAAATATAGTATATATTTGTATAGTATTTATATGTGGACATTAGCTGTTAAGTCAAAGATAACCAAGCCACAATCCATAGAACCACAGAGGAGGATTAGAGCCTACAGATAGTTCTTGTTTGTTAGGATAGGGAGATAAAATAGATAATTACAGATGGATGGATGGGCAGATGGAATGGGAGGACCGAGTGGAGAGAGGAACGAAGGAGAGACAGTTAAAATTAAGGGGCACTTGAAAGGTGGTGTGTAAACTTAACATAGTCGAAGCTTCCTAAAATATATGCATATATGTAGGTGTTCTATGTGAAACTGCTAAGTAATGGGGGAGAGAGAGTCCTGTTTGGCCTTCTCTTGTTAGCAAATGAAGCTTCCTATGTGAGGATTGGGTTACATCTTATTGAGTTGTTGGCCAAAGGGGTCCTATGGAAATCCTCTAAAGAACCCAGGCTGTTACCAAAACATTAGGTTGCTCTCTACAAACTAACTGCAAGTCCCCATTGATGAAGGCACCTATCCAACTCATAAACATGGAGAAGTTGAGCTGGTATCTACATAGAGCCTTCACCACTACATGCTAGTGTCTTTGGTACAGGAAGGCACTCTTCTCGATACCAAAAGAGAAACATAAACAAGCCACCCACAAACCCTACAATGATGTCCTGCCCACAAGATAAGCTAGAGCAATGTTGGCACAAAGTTTGTGGGCATAACCAACCAACATCGATCTGATTTGACTTAAGGCCCACTTCACAAGATGGAATTCACACCCAACACTGCTTGGATTACACAGCCCATGGTTCTAGAGTAAAACCAAATTCTACTGGTCAAAAAAAAAAGTCATGATAAAATGACTCCTAATGATATTTTGCTATATCAGTGCCTTGCTCAGCCATCATCAGAGAAGCTTCCTCCTGTACCAGATGGGAACAAATGCAGAGACCCACGGCCAGACTTTGTACAGAGAGAGACCTTGGAAACTCTCATCCCTAAATGGCATATCTCTCTATCAAATGCCTCCTCTCAGAGCTTAGGAAACTCCATGGAAGAGGAGACAGAAAGAGTGTAAGAATGACAGGGGATGAGGACACCAAGAAAATAAGATGCTCTAAATCAACAGGAACAAAGCTCATATGAAGTCATGGAGTCTGAAGCAGCAAGCACAGGACCTACACAGGTCTGCACCAGGTCCTCTGCATTGTGTGTTCCAGTATAGTGTTTTTATGAGTTTCCTGACTGTGTGAATGAGTGGGTCTCTGATCCTTGCCCCTTCTCTTGGCCTCTTTTCTTTTTGTTGGTTTGTCTTATCCAACTTCAATATGATAGATTTTGTTTTCTCTTATTTTATTTTCTTATTATCTCTTAGAAGGCTGTTCTTTTCTAATGAGACAGAAATGGAATGGATCTAGATGGTAGGGGAGATGGGGAGGAACTGGAAGGAGTAGAGGGAGGGGAAACTGTAATCAAGATATATTATGGAAGAAAAAAAACTACTTTCAATAAAAGGAAAAAAGAAAAGAAAAGAAAACACATGACATATCTTTTCCAATCACAGTGGAATGAAGCTAGAAATCAGCAGCAGAATGGAACTGGAGAATCCTCAGGTCTACAGAGTGAATTACAAGGACAATTAGAAAGCATCTTGACACGAATAAAACTGTAAATACCAGGCATCAAATTTAAAAGCACAGGAACTAGAGAGATGGCTCAGGGGTTAAAACTTCAAGCTGCTCCTGCAGAGGACACAGGTTCAATTAATTCCCAGCATCCACATGGCAGCTTGCAACCATCTGTAATTTCAGTTCCAGATGATCTGGTGCCCTCTTTTGCCCACCCCTTCAGGGGCACCAGCTATGAATGTGGTTCATAGACATTTATACAGGCGAAACATCTATATACATAAAAAATTTAAGAACCCAATTTATTAATATACCATAAACAGGCCCAATAGGGAACTTTTAGTTATTAAAGACACCGAATGAGAGAAAATATTTTTCTTTTTTTAAAAAATAAATTAAATTATTTATATATTCACTTTAAACCCCAATAACAACCCCCCCAAAGAAAATCTTAAATAAACTAATCTTAAGGTAATAGAAGCAAAATTAACTAAGCCATAGTCATGGATGGAAGACCCAATAAAGATGTGAGCAGAGGTCAGTGAATAGTAGAAAACAGAAAATTAATAGATCGACATCAATGAAACCATTAGTTGGTTATTAGAAAACACCAAATAAACAAAAACAATGAAAACCTGATTTTAGTATATATTCGCAGTGAAAACACACAAATAGCCAATAAACATATAAAAAAAGATGCTCACCGTCTCTAATCATCAGGGAGTCGGTAAATCAAATAAGTTGCAAGGAGATAGTACCTCAGAAGCATAGAAGGGCTATTACTAAGAGTCAGAAGTTTCCTGTCACAAGGATGGGCAGAAATTTGACCCCTTGCAGAGATGCCTCTGTAGCTCAAGCATTTTCCACGAAAGCATCAGGACCTGAATTTAGATCCACAGATACTACCTTAAAGCTGGGCCAGGTAGTACACACCTGTAGTCTCAGCACTCCTATGGTGAGAAGAAAAAGAAAGGCAAGAGACATCTGGACCCTTGCAGGTCAGCTAGCCTGCATTTGTAGCAGTGAGAAGAGAGACAAGGTAGAAGGGTAGAACCAACACCCAAAGTTGTCTTCTATCTTCCTCATGTGTACCTGTGTGTTTTTGATGTGTAATTTGTATGTATGTATGTATGTATGTATGTACAGAGAGGAGATTTTAAAAAGAAAGGAATTGGAACCTCTGGGCAATGCTAGACAGAATGTGAAAAGGCATCCACATATAGCGAAAAAAGTAAGGCAGCTCAAAAAAAAATCATAATTAAAAATATAAATATCATAAGATCTAACAATTCCACTTTCAGACATATCCTCCCAAAGAATTGAAAACATACGCATAGAAAAATGTTTCTGCACCAAGGCTTTTAGTAGCCTTGCTCAGAATAGAAGAAAGGTGGAAGCAACTGGAGTTGGATGGAGAAAGAAATACAGATCTTAACAATATGATCTCGTAAGCAAGACCTACATGATGACACCACCAGTTAACATGCCAAAGGGAAGAGGGAAATCTCACAGGGCTCTACCCCCTAGTCGAAGAGCTAGGCAATCAAAGGCTGGTGAGAGAGAGACAGGATCAGTTTCTTCTAGGGCTGAGCCCCTGGTAAGGTTAGCCATTCCTAAGTGGCCAGCCTCAACAGGAGTTGAGCAATACTAAATGAACTCGGTATGCTCAACTCAGGGTTTATGGATTAGAGAGAAAGTTAAGGAATGCGGGTGGTTTTGAGGGGTGTGCGTGGTTATGATGTAAATGAAGTGCTTGGATAGGGGTGTCAAATTTTCAACAAAATAAGACTTTAAAATTTAAAAACTTTACAACATAACAGACCACTAAATTTTTAAAAAGAAAACATAGTATATAGACACCTAGAGATGTCATCCAGTCTTATAAAAGAAGAGAATTCTGACACATGGTTGAATCAAAACTGTCGAGAATGGACAATCTCTGAATTAAAAGGGTTTGTTGAACCATCAATGATGTTTGCTAGAAATGGTCCAGGGACTGGGGCACATTTCTGCAACTGGCAGCAACTGAGTTACAAAGCAATTAGAAAAATGTCTTTCATGCCTATAAGCCAAGAGCATTTGGATAGCAAATTATGTGGCCATGTTAGGGTTTCTCTCATATCATCATACTACAATACAGATACCAGCCACACAAAAGAAAAATACCACATAAATGTACTTCTATGAGGGATCTAGCTTATTAAGTCTCACAGACTGAAAGCAGACAATTGGTGGGGGCGGGGGAGAAAAATGGGGCGTGATTTATTGGATATTCAGTATTGCTTGTGTAAGATGAAGAGAGTCTTGCTGGGTGTAGTTAAGGCACAGCTGGGGCAGGCTGTAGAAGGCTGCGGTGCTGCCGACAGGAACAGTGGGAAGATCCAACTTTGAGCAGGATGCAACAACTGGGGCTGGACCAAGTATGGAAGTGGGACGAGCCTCTCCCTGGACATAGATATGGCAATGACTCCTGGGAAATTAGTTTTCCTCTTCTCCTGGAGTGGCAGCACTGTGCACAGGGGAAAGATTAGAGGCTTGAAGGATAGTGGGGGTGGGTTGGGAGGTGGGGAGTCGGGTAAAAGGCATTCTTCAGTCTCTGAGTTGTACTTAGGGGTGCAACAAACCCAGAGCTACTCAACAAAGACCTACCTGTGAAACAGACGCACTGTCCTAGTTAGGTTTCTGTTGCTACGAGAAACACCATATCATGACCAAAAGCAATTTGGGAAGGAGAGGATTGATTTCAACTTACACTTTACAGTCCATCACGAAGGGAAATCAAGGCAAGAGAGGAGCCTGAAAGACCATGGAGGAGTGCTGCTTACTGGCTTCCTCCTCAGGACTTACTCCGTTTGTGTTTTCAAAGCACCCAGGACCACCTGCCCAGGGGTGGCACCACCCACACTGGGCTGGATCCTTCCACAGCAAGCATGAATCAAGAAAATGATTCCCCAGACTTACGGACAGGCCAATCTGACTGAGACTCTTTCTCAACAGAGGTTCCCTCTTCACAGAGAGCTTCAGCGTCTGTCAAGTTGATACACAAAAGTAGCCCAAACCATGCAGCAAACATGATTTTTTGTTAGCAGCCATGTTAAGAGACTGCTGGGGGCAGACATCTATAGACTATACAGAATACAGGTGTTATGATTGCTTAGGATAGTGGGCCTATCTGTGCTCACCTCATCTGAAACACACAGGGACAGACAGAATTGTCTGTACCCACCAGAAGAGACATGACGGAAAGTCTCGCTGAAGGGATCAACCCTTCTAACTTGTGTTTGTTTGTTCTTCTAACTTATAAAATGTGTTATCACCAAGTATATCCTGCAGCAGGTGCACAGGTGCATGCAGCAGGTGCACAGGTGCATGCAGCAGGTGCAGATACTAGCATCAAAGAAGCTGAAAGATACTCAGGGGAGAAATGAGCTTCCTTCATCAGGATGCTAAGACAGGGCTGTACTCTGAACATCACAGGTGTCCTCTGACAGGGACTGCACTCAGACAGACCATTAGCCATCTTTTCAGGTAATGGAACGCTTGATCCCAAATTGAAGGGAAACCGAATCCTGAGGAGAAATTGCACTGTTTTGTTTCCAAACAATAATATAGTTTATTTTTGCTGATTTGAAATGTATGGGAAATTTGCACGATATCATTCTGGGAAAATAATGAAGAGTCATTTGAATAAATGGTGAACTTGTTAAATGACCAAATATATTAGATGACAGGATTGCTGGTCACATTTATGACCTGACCTTCTTTGCTTTAGATAGAGTCTTGGCTATTTTTGTTTTGTTTTATTTTTGGTTTTGCTTTTTTTTTTAACATTTGAATCATGTTTTATATTTTAATGCCCTTATGGGTGGCTTAAGTAAAAATAATGTAAGTAAATTACACTAATATTAGGAAGAAATTTACGGTACAGATTTAACCACACTCTGTTACACTCTGCTCCTGGGGAGTTTTTATAGTTTTTGTCTTTGAGAAAGAAGCCTAGGAATTGCATCAGTGATAAGCAGGGGAATCTCAAATTATTGTTGTGACCCAGCTATATAGCATTGATCAAATACTTAAATAAGGATCCCAAGCAAGATCTATAGATTGTTGGGATGCACTGTGTGAAGGTTGTCTCTGTATATCCAACCATTGACTGCTGTACCAGCAGAGAGCTGAGAACTGTTATTCTTATGGCTTCTCACCTGCCTTATACTGCATAAACAGTCACCTCCCTCGCTTGTCCATTGGCTTAATAAAGAACTGGTGGACAACAGCTAGGCAGAAAGGGGAAGGCAGAGCTTCTGAACTGAGATAGGGTCTCTGGGAGAAAACCATTAGAAGCAGGGATTCACCAGCGGGACAAAGCGGTGGCCAGATGTGAGCAGACGCAGAGAGGTAACTAGGCATGTGGCAGGTCGTGGGCTAGGATAGTCAATAGCTCAGAGTCTGCCCAGCTAAAGGCCTAAGCTATCAAACAAATTAATAAGTCTCGGTGTCATCATTTAACTGGAGGATCCAGAAAGTCCCACTACAATGTATTGCAGATAGTAGGACTTTAACATGAGCCATGAATACAAAAATGCCACTCCAAGTGCCAAAGTCACCCCTGTGTGAATACAAAACAAAGGGATTATTTTTCATTCATTCATTAGTGTATTTACTTTACATCCTGATCACAATTCCCTCTCCCTCCTCGCCTACCAGTCGCTCCCTCTCACCTCTTCTTCCCCTGCGTCTCAGCTGGATTTTTTTGCTGGAGATTACGGCGGCGATTACGAAACAAATTTCTTATCAGCTGCCCCAAACACACAACAATCATGGAGACGAGGAATAAGATAGTACGCAACATGTACAGAGCACTAGTCGTTGAAAGTACTTCTATCCTGGGTCCAGGAGGCCCACTGTCAAGGCTCCCACCGTATCCTACCTCTACACAAAATGGGGGTTCCCAGCCATATGAGCAATGGCAATTCTTTCTATTGTTGCAAACACCTCGGCTATTGCACTTGTCAGGTAAACAGTCAAACTTCAGGTTGGTGTAGTCCACACAAGTCCTGTTAAGACACACCCGATTACGACCACAGGAGGTACCATCACTAATGTCACCTATGTCAGGTACCCCATGGGGTATCATGGTTCCATGATAGCTTGTGCCCCAGCAAATGAGATTATCTCCCCTCAGATAAGTGGACAGTATAATGGTGTGATCTGGAAATTTGGAGAGGGCTTTAACATTGATACACTGTAGCCTGCCACAGATTGTGTTGCCTCTATGACACCTTGTATATCGGGTAGCATTTACAATGCCACAGTTCCCAGACTGGTCACCTAACATGTTCACTGCTTCGTAACACTGGTGAGGGGCCTCCTTGGCTTTACGCCCAAAGATAGACTGGCACTGCAGGTACCTGGATCTGCATCCCTTACGGAAACAAAAGCCTCCGTTTCTGCATGGAGTTCCATCCTGCTTGTAAGAGTCATCTGGACAGACACCTGAGGTCCCATCACAGTACTCTTCGAGGTCACACTCATTCACTTCCTTCCTACACACATATCCTGATGGAAGGAAGTTACATTTATGACAGCAAAGCCCAGAGGAGCAGTTGACACCTTCTTTCCATTTACAGTCCGGCCCACAGCACAGGTCTTTTTTGCAGTCTTCTTTAGAACCACAGTCACATTCCTCTTTGTTTTCCACAATTTTATTTCCACACCTCTCTACGATATGTAGCTTTGGGAAGTCAGACAGACAATAGGACATTTTATAAGATGCGTGTAAAAAATACTGATGGTAACTACAGTTACTAAACCCTGTACGTCCTGTCCCCATGATGCAGCTCTTCCTACCTCTACACTGACAGAATTCCTCATCATGTATCATCCCCACACAATGGCCCAATTCATGAGCAGTCCAAGTAGCAGGCCCAAGGATATTAACATTGAGGAAGCTGCTTGCTGATCCAGCATGGAATTCTTCACAGGCTCTTCCCCAGGACCATGCATTAGCATCTATATATCTTCTCGCAATATATAAATGGAACCAGTCCGCGGGAAGCCGGTGATGCATTGAGTTTCTTTTGTAATGCACGAATTGACCTAAAACTTCAGATAAACTGGGATAATAAAGACGTATTCTATTATAGTATGTCCAGACTTCAAGCGCTTTCAGTTGAATCTTCAAGCTGACATCCTGAAAGTAGGTGTCTGCAATTGAAGCCAAAAGAATGGCGTCATCCACCATCCTAGACATATTGCCACGGGCAAACACGAATCTATCCAGGTCAAAGACCATGACCAGTTCCAGGTACCTTTGGTGCTTGTAGGACTGATGAAAACTACTTATCCTAGCCATCTCCTCTTCCTCGGCTGTTTGCCCACCTGTTTCTTCATCAACCACACCACAAGTCTCATTGTTAAAGTTGTCCTCAGTTACGAGATACACCACGTGTTCGAAACTGGAAGAGGCCCTGAGGGGCTCGATTTGGTAGTATCTGGAGTCAATGTTCAGTACGCCTCGCAGACCTCCCATGCATGTACTCAGAGTAGATTCGGATTCCTGAGAGCCTTCCACGGAGCCCACGTAATTACACTGGTCTGGTATATGCGGATAATCCTCTATCAGACTGCCCTCTTGAGTGAAGGAGAAAACTGGCAGATGTCTTGGCAACAGTAACTTCTTGGGTCGCAGGTGAACAACACGCGCCTTGCCTTCTATCTGTAAGAGGTATGACAAAGAACTGTCTACACCCTGCGCCCCTTTCTTAAAGCTTATTACTTTGGGAATGGTGATTTCATATGAGTCAAAGCCCCAGTCAGGGTCAAATAGTAGGTCTTCTTCGCCTACAGCCTCATGAAAGAGCATCGTCAGAAACAGCCAGCGGTGCTGGGGCAGGAAGGCCCACACTGACCTCATGATCTGTTCTATTTATCCCCGCTTGGTTTGTCCTGGACCCAGGAGTAGCAGGAGCAACTCCAGCCTGGTTTGTGCATCAGATTTCCATGGGACTCCTCTATAAGCGCAGGAGCCCCAGGCGCACTGCTCCTCTGGCAGGCTTTCCTGGGAAAACGGGACTCTCAGGGCCTAGATGGCGGGTTTCCCCAGGCGCGCCCCTTACCTAACGCATCCAGTTCCGTTTTCCTCCCCCACCCCCAACCCCTAACCCGGCAGTGAATTAAGCTCGCGCTTAAGAATAGAGGGAGACCGTGGTGGCGCACGCCTTTAATCCCAGCATTTAGGGGGCAGAGGCAGATGGATTTCTGAGTTCAAGTCCAGCCTGGTCTACAGAGTGAGTTCCAGGACAGCCAGAGCTATACAGAGAAACCCTGTCTCGGGAAAAAAAAAAATAGAGGGAGACAAGCACGATAGAATAAAGAGCACGCTACAGCGTGTTCTGAATATGTGGGATGCGGAGGGGTGGTTGTAGTGTCCAAAATGGAGAAAGAATAGGGAAATTGGCTCAGAAGACAACTTATGGAGCCTGTCTACAGGAGAACAGAAAAAAATTCACATGTTTTGGCCGTTGGTTGTGGAACATGCCTTTAATCCCAGAACTCTGAGTGGCAGAGGCACATCTCTGTGAGTTCAAGGCCAGGCTGGTCTCCAGAGTGAGTTCCAGGACTACACAGAGAAACTCTGTTTCAAACAAACAACAATAACAAAAGCACCATCACCACCAAAACAAAACAAAAAACAAAACTAAACAAAACAAAAAACTCCCACATTTGATAGCACCTCCCACACCTCACTAGTAAGTGTGCCCCATTTTCTGGTGGGTCTCTCCAAGAAGCTGAAGACACGAGTCAGATAGTCCCAGATTCCACATCCCACCCTCCTGCCCCAGGGTTCCAGCTGCTGGCTTTTCAGAGTTCTATGGCCGAACTAGAAAACGATGGTTTTTGCCTCTTTTGCTGCTGGTCAAGAATTTTCATGATAGTGTTGCCATGCTCAGTAAGCACTTGTTGGGGTCGGGAGAAATCCAGGGGTATTCTGAGAAAGGTACATGGTGAATATAACTGTAGTATGACTATGCACAGGTGACAGATGACAAAACGATGGTGAAGAAAAATGTGTGGCAGAAGGCATGACTCTGGGCTGAGAAGGAAAGGGAGGGGAGGAGTATGAGAGAAAAGCACAGCACTTATGGAGGGGTGAAGGCCTCAGAGAACTTTCCCTGAATGAAAGACATGAGCATTGAAAAGGCTGTCGCCATACTCAGAGGTGGCAGCTTGCCAGCCCTTCCGCCCTCCAGGCTGGAACGTTAATTATCTTGATCTTGTGCAGGCAGCCACAGCTGCTCTGCACTCATAATTGTGGAGATCCCATCATGCCTAGAGGATGCTGTTTCCTTTGGTCCCCTTCCGCATCTGGCTCCTACAGTCTTTTCACCCTCTTTTCCTAGATGGCCCCTGAGACCTGTAGGGTGGTGTAGGGTGTGACAGATACCTCTGTGGCTGAGCACTCCATAGACTCTTAGTCTCTGCACTTTGGCCAGTTGTGAAGTTTTGGTTCTTTGTTTTGGTGTGTGTGTGTGTGTGTGTGTGTGTGTGTGTGTGTGTGTGTGTGTGTGTGTGAGAGAGAGAGAGAGAGAGAGAGAGCTAGTCACCTGAAAAGACAGACTTTCTTTTTCATTTTAACTTTTTTTTTTTAAATTTACTTTATGTGTCTACATTCAAATGATATTCCCCTTCCCAGATAGAATTTTAAATGTGGTCAGGTATGTGGACATCCTAAGGTAACATAACTTGGGCTAGGTCCATCCCAGCACCATCAGCAGAGCCTCACATCAGCAGAGCATCCCATCACATTCCTCCATGGAACTGTGTGAGGGAAAGCAGGCAAGGAGACCAAATAAGAGACCCCAGAAAACCTAGGATGCATGGCCACGCTAAAAGAAGAGGCTTGGGGGTGGGCTGAGGACTGGGTTTGGAAAAGGAAGGGCAGGTTGAAGGGGAGCTAAGCAGGGGTCCAGGAACGCTGAATTTAGCCAAATGAGGGCTACTGTAACCGTGTGAGCTGGTTCAGGCAAGAGCTCGTGAGCTAAAGCAGACACCAGGATGTAGGTAACTAACTAACTAACTAACTAACTAACTAACTAACTGGAGATTACTTAGCAAAACCAGCTCACCTCTTTAGCTGGGCAAGGAGGAAGCTGGTATGGACAGAAAGGAAAGTTAAAAAGGACAGGGTTCTGACCATTCTCATCTGCTGCTGGGAAGCCAGACTGAGAGCCTGGCCAGCCTTCAGGGGCTGAGCTGCCCCACGGGTGGGACTCCCCAGCAGGAGGCTGGGCACTGCTGAGGCAGAGCCACGTTGTACACAGCACTGTGGGGTAAGAAGGTAAGGGAGGGTCAGGCCAGCCCCCCCCCGCCCCCCCAGCCCCCCGCAGCATGCTCTGTGAGCTCAGCCTCTGGCAGTGAGAATGAGGACATGGCAAAGGGAACCCAGGAGCCAGGAGAGAACCTGTGTCTCCTCTACTGTGAAAGCTGCAGAACACTGTCAAGAATGCAAACAATGGCAGCAGACAGAGTAGCTGGGGAAAGGCTGAGTTATCCCCTGACCATTGCTCCCCAGACTCCCTCCACCATAAGAAATATAGAAATCCTACATTTTAAGACATCACTAAGTAGTAGCACACCCCTTTGGAGCAGATCTCTGCAGATCCACGAAGATGTACTGTTTTGTAGTGATGCTATATAGACAAATAGATGACTTAAGTCTTAATGATGATCCTACAAGCATTCCTAAAATTATATCTGTGATTATTAAGTCCTTTTATAACGGGACTGCTATTTTAAAAGAACTTTCTTTTTATAAAGAGAACATCTTTCTCTTTCAGAGTCAGTCTTGCTACTATGCTCAAACTGTAGTGAGACCCAAGTCTGTGGGTCCCATAGGGAGTACAGACATTTGCCACCACATCTGGCAGGATATTGAAACTTTTGAGACGTGGGACCTAGTTGGAGGAAGTTGCATCACCCAGGGTGTGCCCTTCAAGGGGATACTGGCCCCTTCCTCTTTGCTTCCTAGCTATGAGATGACAGCTTCTCACATTCTTTGCTGTGATGTTGTTTTAGCACTGACCTAAAAGATACAGGTCAAGTGACCAGAGTATGTCAAACTCATAAGCCAAAATAAACCCTTTCCTTTACAATTGATTATTTTAGGTATTTCCCCACGAATATGACAAAGGGGGCAGAAGAAACTTTGAAGAGGCAGTGGCTCTTCTAATGATCTCAACGGTGACAGCTCTACAGGTACACACACATCTCAAACATGTATGTACATATGTAATAGATATGAGTCTGTATACAGACAGACTATTAAATATGTGCAGCAATTTATATGTGGACCATATCTCAGAAGAGTGCCTATTGTTTATTTTTGCATCTGTAATATTCAGGTCAATATAAGTGGTACATAAATACAGTGTTAGGAAATAATGACTAAAATGGACCAGTTCAGTTCAATGGCCGTCCCCACAGCCACCTCTCTGCACCACTTCCTCATGGTGTTTCTGCTCCTGGTAAGTCTCCCTCCTTCTTCCTTATTTCATGTGTTCTATTGCCTTCTCTACCCCGTCCTCTGAAGCCCCTTTTAGAAAGTGACTTAAATCTAGAAAATAGTGCCTGTTGTTCATTTTATTGTAAGATTGGCTCTTCCCAATGAACAACAAATACTGCAAATAATTTTCTAGATTTACTTCAACGGCCCGACAGGTGCATGGTATTCTAGCAGCATGCACTGCTCTCTGACTTGACCAGTTCTCTCGTGTGCCACAGTTATGCTAGTCAAAAACTTCGCGTTTATCCTGTTTTAAAGTTTTCCTGTATTATGCTAGTGAGCATGAACAAAATATGTACAGCAATTAAGATGTATGTTTATATATAAACACACTTTTTTTTTGCCCTTTGAAACTACTTCCATTGTATTAGATTGCTAGAATTGAAATGAATAGATCAAAGAAAGTGAACGTGTTCATACTGGCTAATATTGACTCACCTTTAGAAATGGTGTTCTTTACAAACTAAGAGCCACACTGCACACTTGGGTTTTACATATTAGAATTAAGACCATCTAATTAGCAGCATGTGCCAGTAGCTGTCACCTGAGAGAACACAGGCACCTGAGAGCCATTCTCCACATTGTATAATAGCTAAGATTTTTCACTAGAAAGAGAATGTAGTTCAATAGTTACCTTGCGTCCTTGGATTGTTACTAAGGTGGGGTATATTTAGTAACTGAAAGTGAATCTGCTTTTAGTTGTCAAAAATATCAACATTTCTAGGGGTTGGGAGAGGGCTCAGTGTGTGAGCCTGCAGCTTGAGGACCTGACTTCCGATCCCCAGCACCCACGTTGAGAGCTGCACAGCTGTCCTGTCCCTGTATTCCAGGCACTGAGGGGTGGGGCACCGAGGGGTGGGGCACCGAGGGCAAATCCCAGGAGCTTGCAGGCCAGCCAGCCCAGCTGAAATGGTTCAGGAAGAAACCCTGCCTCAAGGCAATAAGGTGGCAGGGAAAGATAGGAGGATGCTTCTTCTCCTGCTTTGTCTTCCATATGCACTTACACACACACACCACAACCACACACTACACACATCACACCACACATCACAACCACACACCACATACACACACACACACACACACACACACCACAACCACACACACACACATCACACCACACACAATACACATACACCACACATCACACACACATTACACCACACACACACATCACACACACCATATCACACACACACATCACAGACACACCACAAACACACAGACATACCACATCTCTCTCTTACATACACCCTTAAAAAGAAAACACTCTGGAAACCTGGCACTTGGGAATGTGCTTGAAATAATGTAGGAAGAGTTTGTTTATGGAGCTATTAGAACCAACAAGGAAAAGTTCTCACTCTTAAAATTCTTTCCAGCTCAGTGTGCTGATAAAGCTTAGCAGAGTGCCAGCAAAAAAAAAGTTTAATAGATCTTTTTTTTTTTTTTAATGTGTGTGTTGTGGCTTCCAGTCTCCATCTGTACCCAGGAGCTAAGGCTGTCCTACAGCCCTCTGCACCCAAATCCTGCTCAAAGAGAACTGTTCTCCCCAGAAGTGCTGACACACCTAAGATCACCAGTTCACAGCCCACAGGAAGGACAAGCTCCAGTCAGAGACAGCAAGACCAACTAACACCAGAGATAATCAGATGGTGAGAGACAAGTGCAAAAACATAAGCAACAGAAATCAAGGCTACTTGGCATCATTAGAACCCAGTTCTCACACCACAGCAAGTCCTGGATAACCCAACACACCGAAAACTGGATTTAAAACCACATCTCATGATGATGATAGAGGTCTTTAAGGACATAAATAACTCCCTTAAAGAAATACAAGAGAACACAAGTAAACAGGTAGAAGCTCTTAAAGAGGAAAAACAAAAATTCCTTTAAAAATACTGGAAAACACAACGAAACAGGTGAAGGAAATGAACAAAATCATCCAGGATCTAAAAATGGAAATAGAAACAATAAAGAAATCACAAAGGGAAATAACCCTGGAGAAAAAAAAAAAAAACTAGGAAAGAGATCAGGGGTCATAGATGCAAGTATCACCAACAGAATACAAGAGATAGAAGAGAGAATCTCAGGTGCAGAAGATACCATAGAAAACATTGGAACAACAGTCAAAAAAAACAAACAAACAAAAAAAAACAAAAAAAAACAAATACAAAATGCAAAATGCTCCTAACCCCAAACATCTCAGAAATCCAGGGCACAATGAAAGAGCCAAACCTAAGGATAATATGTATAGAAGAGAGTGAAGATTCCCAACTCAAAGGGCCAATAAATATCTTCAACAAAATTATAGAAGAAAACTTTCCTAACCTAAAGAAAGAGATGGCCATAGACATACAAGAACTCCAAATAGATAAGACTGGGAAAGAAATTCCTGTAACATAATAGTCAAAACACCAAATGCACAAAACAAAGAAAAAATATTAAAAACAGTAAAAAAAGAAGGTCAAGTAACATATAAAGGCAGACCTATCAGAATTACAGCCGGGCAGTGGTGGCACATGCCTTTAATCTCAACACTTGAGAGGCAGAGGCAGGCGGATTTCTGAGTTCGAGGCCAGCCTGGTCTACAAACTGAGTTCCAGGACAGCCAGGACTACACAGAGAAACCCTGTCTCGAAGAAAAAAAAAAAAAAACCAACAACAACAAAAAAGGAATTACACCAGACTTCTCACCAGAAATTATGAAAGCTAGATGATCCTGGGCAGATGTCATACAAACCCTAAGAGAACACAAATGCCAGCCCAGGCTACTATATACAGCAAAACTCTCAATTACCACACATGGAGAAACCAAAATATTCCATGACAAAACCAAATTTACAGAATATCTTTCCATAAATCTAGCCCTACACAGGATAATAGATGGAAAACTCCACCACCAAGAGGGAAACTACCCCCTAGAAAAAGCAAGAAAGTAATCTTTCAACAAACCCAAAAGAAGACAGCCACACAAACATAATTCTACCTCTAACAACAAAAATAACAGGAAGCAACAATCACTATTCCTTAATATCTCTTAACATCAATGGACACAATTCCCCAATAAAAAAGACATAGACTAAAAGACTGGATATGTATACAGGACCTAGCATTTTGCTACATACAGGAAATGCACTTCAGCAACAAAGACAGACACTACCTCAGAGTTAAAGGCTGGAAAAAAGTTTCCAAGCAAATGGTTCAAGAAATAGCTGGAGTAGCCATTCTAATATCAAATAAAATCAAATTTCAACCAAAATAAAAATGTAAATACATAAAATATCCAAAAGAAGATGTGTGTTGTGTATGACTGCGTGCACGTGCACATGTGCCTTTGTGTGCAAAGGCCAGAAGCTGGCATTGGGTGTCCTCCATCATGCCACCTATTTCTAAGACATAGGCTCTCTCCCCAAACCTCAGATTGGTGTGTTCTCAGGTAGGCCCAGAGGACTAGCAATTCCTGAGCTCCTGACTCTACCCTTTCAAACCTGGAAGTACAGGCATGTGCTGGCTTGAGGGTACTGGGATCCAGACCTGGGCCTCATGATTGTGTAGCAAGTGCTCTTGACCACTGAGCCATCTCTCCAGCCACCCATCTGCTTTTGAAACAGGGTCTTGCTGTATAACCCAAAGTAGTCTCAAACTCATAATTCCTGATCCCCAATCTTATCAGATTACTAACAGCTCTAAATTTTTGCTCAGCCACAAACCAGCCTTCCTACCCAACATAGTCCTCACCCCACAGCAGCTATAAAATACATCGTCACATTTCTTGTGTTCACTCTTTGCAGTGGAGACAAATGTCAATAGTTGGGAGTGTGGTTTAATGGCTATCTCTGTGTAAATGTATATAACCGACTAATATCTATTCTTTTTGTTTGCCTTAACACAGGTACCACTTTAAGATCCTTTTGAGTACAAGGTATAAGGGACAGCTGGAACCTGTGTTTAACCCCTTTGATTACTCTTTCACCAATGAGCATAGCATTTGTTTTAGATGGTAGTTGATACCTTATTTTGTGACATTCCCTGGCATAATTTATTTCATAGTTTTTCATGAGCATGTAATTTTATCAGCACATTCTTGATTTCTCTGAAGCTGATTGTGTTTTCTTGATGGAGCAGCATCTTAAAAATGTTTGTTTTTATTTTATTTGTTATGGGTGTTTTGCCTACATGTATGTGTGTGCAGGATCCCCACAGTCTACAAGAGGGCATTAGATCCCCTGGAACTGGAGTTTCAGAGCACTGTGAGCCACCCACTATGCAGATGCTGGATTCTAAATCCAGTTTCTCTGGAAGAACACGTGATCTTAACCACCAAGCATCTCTTCAGTCCTTTCAATACACTTCTTTGCAGTTGTTTCCTTAGGAGATGGAATGTTATAATACCCACTTGTGCCAATTTGGGTTACTACCTGACACAAGCTAAAGTCATCAGAGAAGAAACTTAAGTGAAAAAAAACAACAACAAAACAAAACAAACAAACAAGACCCTCCCCCACCGGATTCTCCTGTAGGCAAGTTTATGGGTCATTTCCTTGATTGATTGATGACATGTGAGAAGACCCATCTCACCATGGATGGTGCCGCCCTGGCAAGCCACAAACATCAAGCCAGTCAGCAGTGTTTGCCCATGTCCTCTGCTTCAGTTCCTGCCGCCAGAGTTCTGTCCTGCTCTCCCTCCCTTCATGAATTGTAAGCAGAAATCAATCCTTCCCTCCTCGAGTTGCTTTTGATTATGGAGTTTACCACGGTGATAGGGGGCAAAACACATCAGCACTGTAGTTTTAGTTTGGTAACAGCTGATTTAGATTTGTGTATCTAGAAGTAAGATGAATCTATAATTTTCTTCATGTTTTCCTTTACGGCACACATGTGGAGGTCACAGGACAACTTGAGGAGTTGGTTCTCTTTGTCTTACCATGTGGGTCCCTGGAATGGAACTCAGGTTGTCAGTTTTGGTGGCAAGTGACTTCACCCATTGAGCCATTTCATCTTTATAGGGCTTGAAGAGTTTCCATTTTCTATCCTGCTGCTGGACTGTCTCCAGGTTGTGCCATCACAGCTAAGGAAACCCAGCAGCAGGCCAGGAGCAGCAGTTTTGTCACAATTAACACAGAATCCCTTTTACTTTGTGTCCCCTGGACTAACACATCAGTGACAGTGGAAGTTTCCCCCAAAATGTGGTTGGACAACAACGATTGAGGAAGACCTGTGCCTTCAAATACACCCTCCTCCCCATTCAAACTCTGGCCCAGGACTCTGAGCTATCTCTCAGGGTGGGGTGAGACAAGCAAGGTTTATGGTTTGCCTTGATAGGAAACCTGTGCTAGGTAGTTTTCTTTCCAGGTTCCAGTAACTCCTCTTGGCTTCCATTCCTTTGTCCTAAAAATTAATAGACTGGTCAATGCTACTCAGGGGGGGAGGGGGTCTCTGCACTCCATGTTGTGTTTCTAACACTCACGCATCCACTCCGCTATTGAAACACAGTCTTGTCTAACCCTAGCTGATCTTGAACTATGTAAATGAAGATAATCTTAAAATTTGGGATCCACATGACTTCATTCCCAAGTCCTGGGAATACTGTCACCTGGTAGTTTTGTTGTTAACTATTCTATACCGAAAGAAACATTGTATTCTTTATTCCTCACCCTCTCCATGACAGAGGCACTAAAGGCAGTGATCAGCTCACAGATCCCAGGCACCCCACATCCTGGAAAGCTGGTACTATAGGAGACTGTTCTATTTTATTCATTCCAACCTGATGTAAGCCAGTTCCCAGCTCTTAGGCTGTGAGGCTTGACTGATGCTTGGCTGAGGGAGACAATTCACTCCCTTTCCTCCATGATTGTGGGCAGTATCCGGTCCTGCTGATCTACAGCAGTGCACACTTGAGAGCAAGGCTGCAAGGCTTTCAGGTGCAAGGGCAGGAGATCAACAGACCGGTGACCTTCAGCCTACATCCATGGAAGGAAGTGTCCTCCAAGCAAGATTCAGCACCACAAACGTTTGCAAGAAGCAACTCCAGCTCCGAGAACGGCCCGGTGGGGCATCCCTCTGAGGCTCTTATGATCTTCACACACCAATTAAAAAACCCACGTGGAGGCCGACATGTCTTATGTACAATTATAAAACCTGAGGACTAACTGATGTGTGCGAATGAGCTGTGAAGTCCCGACTTAACCAAAGCATCTCCCAAGATTTGAAATCAAGTCATTTCGGGAGAAAAACCGAACTGTTATCTTTTTGTAATTATGCACACTCGATCTAGAAGTGTCTATAAAACACCAGGAAGTGAAAATAAGCTAGATGGTTCGGTTGCTGTGTTACTGCTGGCATCGTTCTGTGCCAACCCCAGGGACTTGTGTGCATACTCTCATTGATTGCCTCTATAAACTAATGCACCTGTTTCAAATCTATACCCCGATATTACCATATAATCCTATTGTAAATTATATCCTACACAAGCCCACACAGACTAGCAGTGCTCGGGCAAATGAACCAGTAAGTGTTTCTATCCCAATCCTTGCCCCAGCACACATTCCCCACGTCTGTGGGGGGCACCTGGTCCCAAGCAGCTGTCTGTTGGTCACATCCTACGGTCAGGGTGTAGAGGAATGACCCTGTATTATGGCATTTCTGAATGGATGAAAACTTTCCCCTCAGCAGCATTTATTTGTGATCAAACTAGACAAGAAAATGGAAGAAGCCCAGGACTGGGCTGAAGATTCGGGATGAGGAGGATTTAAGTCTCTCTCGCCAACTGTGACGTCACGAGGTGATCACTGTGGAACCAGGGCCCCAGCAATGGGGAAGGGCACAGTAGGCTATCACTGAGCTTTGACATGGAACCTTTTTTATTTTGTGATAAAAATGTTTTCATATAAATTTCATCTTAATCTACTTTTAGAATGAAACTTTAAAAAGTAAAAACAGTGTGCATATTCCTTCCTATATTTAGTCAGGAACACGAAGTCATTTTCTGGTTACTGAGTTTCTCATACAAACAGATATAATGTCACTTTTCAGGGAAATATACACGAGGAAGTTGCCATAGTACCAAAACAGTTAAGGGTGGGGGCCTCAGGACATAGACACGTGTCCTTCCAAACAGTCCTCGTACATTCAACGCGCTGGTTAAAGTCCGGGTCCTGAAATCACACGTGAACACTGAACACCTTTGGTTCATTTCTATGCAAGACTTCAAGTGGCCAAGTTTAACAAAATGATATAACCAACTCGTGCTGACGGCTTTCTTGAAAATCTTTAACTCAGTCTTTCTTTCCTTCAATCCCCCCACCATCGCATAAGTCAGAAAATTATGCTTAAAACAAAAAAGAACAAATTAAAAAAAAATATCCTTAAAGGCAGGTAAAAGTCAAAGGAAGATTTCATAGGAATAAAAAAAAAAAAAAAAAAAAAAGCCCAAAACAGGGCTCTGTGTATGGAATAAAGGATGTGCCTCATACAACCTCGGCCTCTTGACTCAGGTCCCGGAGTAAGGGACTGCCCATCCCCCTTTCTTTTCCTGGACACTACACAGGTCAAGAATTCTAACACCTAAGGGACTGATCAGATAGATGTATGACTGGCAGTGTTGTCTTCTTCATCTCTGTAGTCTGTTGTCTGTCACGGCAGTTTTCACATCCCTCCTCCTAAATCCCAAAGGATCCTCTTTGAGGGATCCTTGAAGGAGAAACAGCAAGTTTGTTCTTCTCTGTGTCTGGGGTAGGTCCAGTGACCAGACCCAGTGGCTGGATTCTTGGTTACTGTTCGCAGGCAGTGGCACTAGAGCTTTAGGGCAGACAGTCACCATTTAGGGCAATAAAATGTCTCTATTCCATGAAAGGGGCTGGTAAGATGATGTCACCACATGAGAATAAAGTCAAATGATCAAACTTAATCTGCCATAGACCAGGACAGAACAAATTATTTTTGTTGATTCAGTGAACTTGAATGGGACTAAAATCCTCACTTGTTTATAGACTGCTGTGTAACAGATACACAGACTTACTAAGTTCACAAACTGATGAATGAGGCGAAGGGCACTTATTTTAACTATCACAGGAATAAAGACTATTATTAAAACAACAACAACAAAACCCATAAAACAAACACCCCCAGGTGGTCCCCCTAATAATATACACAAATGCTCCAGCAGAACTCATTTTCCTGTGTCCTGGGTGCCATGGCACCAGGAAGCAGTGACTGATGGCATGGCCATAGGGGCAATTATTAGCCCTATGACTGAGGAGAAAACTATCATCCTAGATTACCACAGATAAAAATGTTTCTGCTCTTGAGAGTCTGAGAAGTCACTGAGACCACACTGCAGGAAGCAGGTTCGGATGAGGTACAATCTTAATCTGAACACAAGGACAATGGGGAGCCGTCATCATCGGAAGGGGACTCTAGGGAAGGAAGAGAATGCAGCATCGACTAGCAAAGGCTGCCTCGTGAGCTCAGGAGACTGTCCCTTCTCCACATCTGGAACCCAAATACAGACTCCACGTCTTCACTGAGAACCTACTGTGTGTGCACCAGTCTCTCAGATCACACGCTGTGGAAAGAAACTGGCTTCTGATCGGAAAGCAAAGTGGTCCTAAGGAAGTTGGCAGTCACTGGGTCCCCTGTGCCCCAGGCAAGTTCTGTCCTAAATGGCAAGGGCAAATGGAGAGGCATTTTCTTCTGCGGGCATCTATGAGGAGCAGTGCAGCAGCCAAGAGTACCTTCATCTGCTGGATCAATGAGTCCTAAGATCAGGTGATAAATGTGCTTCACAGTGGCAGTCAATGGAGGGCCTGGAGGGGGGCGATTGCTTCTTGAGCAAGTTAGCTTATTTCTTGGACATTCCAACACTCACCCACTTTTCCTACTTTACAACAAAATGAGAGGAATATCACAGTACCTAAGCCTCCTAGAGTTCAATTTTATACTGACTAGGCCAACTGACAGAAGAACAATTCAGATCCTTCCCCCTGATGAGTGTATATGGGGCCCCACATGCAGGGGAGAGAAATTAAGGTGCAGGTTCAGAAGGAGGCTTCTAGTCCCCAAATATTTTGCTTCCTCTTTCCTTCTAGGAATAAGACATGAAGACTAGTGTGTGCATTTTCCATAGAAGCATACTTCAGAGGCCAGGGCTGAGACCCATGGCCAGAGTAAACCCTGTGAGGCACCTGTGAGGTGCCGGGAATGTGGGAACAGGAGGCTGAAGTCGGTTTCCAGGTCAGGAATGATTAAGAGCACAGACATCTCGCTTATGACACACTGACGGGGATCAACCACAGACGGGCGCAGAGAGGAAAGCACCGAGTGACGTCAAGGCCACTTCCAGGGCTGAGAAGACTGGACACGTCAGCCTGGACAGAGTCCCGGGGCACTCAGTCAGAAGCCCCGGGGCTTAAAATGTTACTCAGGCTGCGAGAATGTCTGGGCGATAAAAGGCATCCACGGTATTCTCCAAATTAAAAGAGAGCAAGGGGTCTCAAGGCTTGTCACTCATCTTGCATCTCCATGAACTTGCAGGATGGGTGAAGGTCAGTAGGAGCTGCGTCCTCCCCTAAAACTGCACAGAGAGCGAGGGAAGATGGAGAGAAGGCTTCTCACGCTTGCCTCAGGTTTGGAGCCTCTCTCTCCTGCCTCCGAAAGATGGTCACGGACGGGACGTCTCTTCATTTCTCTCCGGATAACCTTCACTCGCCCCTCAGCAGTATGTGTGATAGGCACTTCCATCTCTAAGGCTGAGGCAGACTCTTCATGCATACACCTGCATGTTGCTGTGTGGTGGCTCGGACATGTGTGTTCCGGGTCCCCGCTGACCGCCTCCACCACCTCCAGGAGTTGGGCTGGTGGTCACATCTGACCAGTCAGATGCAGAGTGTGGTGAAGAGCTTGACCATTGGTCAGGAGACTCTGGGGATGGTGTCAGGTATGGGTGCTCGCCCTGGAGGTGACCACCATGACTGGGGGTTCGCTCAGCAGCATTTGAGGAGGCGTAACTGTGTTGGGAAGGGGGTGTGGGGTACTTGCCCACAGAGGCTGGGAAAGGATGATAGGTTGGCACAATGGTCTGAGCTACCTGCCCCTCCTGCTGGGGCATCATGGTAGGTGGGAAAGCCACACTGGGCAAACGGGGCATCTCTGGGATCTGGTACATAGAGGGCAAGGGGCCTGCAACAGCTGGAGGGCAACTGGACTGCGTCTGGGGAGCTCCGGCTGCCTGGGCAATGCTGCCTTTTGGGATAAGCTGGAAAGTCACGATGGGAGGCAAGGGCTCCCGCTGGGTGGACATGTGCTTCCCTTCCGGAGGTCTGCTCTGGGGAGCTGCTATGCCAGGGTGGGCTCCCTCTGCAGGAGCCAGGACCATGCCAAACATTTCACTGTACTGGGTCTCGTTCATCTCCACACGGTTCATCCAGTCTGCTGGGACAGGAACTGGATGTAACCTGCCCAAGCTTCCTGCACTGCTACTACCTGGGGGCGCGATGTGGTGGTGGGATAGCAGCTGGCTGACCGAGGGGAGCACGGTGCTGGCTCCAGGAGCCAAAGGCTGCATGTCATGAAGGTTAGAGAAAGACAGCGCATGCTGTGTGTGCACTGGGGCAGCCGGGGCGGCAGCAGCCAGCAGGGGGGTGGGCGAGGCCTGTAAGATTCCAGGGGATGTGATCATGGGAGAGGATGTGGCATCGGAGACATACGTGTGAGGAGACTCGAGCGAATCGACGGGGGATAGAGTCACTGAGCTCTCGGACAGCTGGACCTTCTCGTTCAGACACTTCTTCCTCCTGCTGCCCTTGGCATCCTTGGCCTCCTTGGCAAGGTTAGGCAGGCTCGTGGGCATGGTGCTCTTGGTGTTGGGCCGCCTAGCCTTCTTACCCATTGGGGTGTGCTTCAGACTGAGGAAAGACCTGTTGGGCCCACAGAGGACAGGTGAGAGCGCAGAAGTCAAGACCGTTCCCGGAGGGCTGGGAGTCACGTTATACTCGTCCAGGAGGCGAACGATGTCATGGTGCATGCGGTCCCGAGCCACATCCCGGGGAAGGCGGTCCATGTGGTCAGTGATGTCCCGGTTGGCAAAATGGTCTAACAGGATTTTGGCCGCTTCATAACTTCCCTCTCGGGCAGCAAGAAACAAAGGTGTCTCTTCCTGAAGAAAGACCGTAGAATACATTTTAATACCCAGAGAACACAGGATTGTTTCTAACCTTTACTCTTTTATAACCTTTTTAGTGCTTTTCCTAAGTGCTTCCTCTATAAAATGCCACAGACAGACAGTATCATTTTCTACATATTGTGTATCTTTGACTTCCACAGCGATCTTCTCTATTCCAAAGAACCCAGTCTGCTCCCAGGACCACCAGCTTTTTAGACAGCCTCAGAGCCAAAGCCTCACTGAAAAGAGATGGGCTTGTCAACACGAAGTGCCAAGGGGAAACTGGGCTACCAATAAGAAAGAGGAGGGAAGCCAAAGTGTACAAAGAATTCAGAACATGAGATGGCAGGGGCGCGGGGTGGGGGTGGGGCTTGAGGAGAAGAAGGAAAACAGTAAGTGCAAGAGGAATAAAGGAGGGGTGAGGAAAGGAGGGGGGCACAACAGGAGGGGTAAGGAGAGGAGGGGAGCCACAACAAGAGCGGGGCCACGGGGCCACGACAGGCAGCTCAAACACAAGTGTACCTCGGTATCCAAGAACAGAGAAACAAACTACCGCACAGAGAGAAGGGAGGAACGTGAGAGAGGTCGGTAAGCACCTCCCAGAGCAGACAGACTGCTGAAGGAAAAAGGCAGGAAGGAGTGCGCCAAGTGATTCCCAGGGCAGTGCAGTGAGCACCGGACAACCAGGGGCTGCCTCCCAACAAGGCCTGCATCCTCCCTCCCTCAGGCTCTCTGGACCCAGCTCCCGCACAAGCTTCCCCATTTGTCCTCCTAAGTGAGAGAGACACTGCTGTGAGCATACTCAGGCTCTGAGCTAAGAGCTGTACCTTATTGTCCTGCATATCTCTGTTGGCCCCATTCTTCAACAGCAGAAGAGTCGCCTCCACATTATTGACAGCAGCTGCCCAGTGGAGGGCAGATTTTCCTGCAGGGGAAACATTTTGTAAGTAAGACACTAAGGAAAGTGCTGTGCTGTTGTTTTGTTTTTTTCAAGAAACCTTGAACTCCCCAGAGAGCAGCATGAGGTCAGGGGCCAAGAGAGCCCACAGGAAAGCACACTTGTATTTTCCTTTCCTTGTGTTCTCAGAATATTTTGGCACAGGCTGGGAGCCTCTAGCTAACAGGATCCCTGGTGTGGGACATCCATGCCCTCCACATGCCCAAGCTTCACAAACTGAAGATAGCAAACATGCTACTATACACCAAGTACATATTGAGGATATCTCATAACCCCCAGTGAATCCACTCCCACAGTAAGAGTGATTATGACTAGGAACCCACAGGCAAACTTTTCAAGAACATTCTTTGAGGTCCAAGAACCCTCTTACTGAAAAAAACTACAACTAAAGCCCCCTCTCATCTTAATGTGGGGCTCCTATCACCTCAGTCTCTGAGCCCCGCAGACTGAAGGATGTGCAAATGATGGGGAAGGACAAGGGACTGTCCAGTTTCAGATCTGAGAAAGTCCTCTCAGAAGGGTAGCAAGTCTCTTGTGTAGAGACGCTCTCTGCAGATGGAGCCACATCCTTGTCCCTACCATGGTCATCCACTGCATTGACATCTGCTTGGCAATTGATCAACTCTGCCACCATTCCTTCCACAGCCAGGCGGGCAGCCAGGATCAGGGGGGTAGTACCATCGTTCATTCTGGCATCCAGATCGGTTACACGGTTGCGGATCAGAATCTAGAAGAGAAGCAGAGAAGTGTCCCTTAGATAAGGAAAAAGAATGAAATAAGAGCACTCCAAATGAGGTGTCCCTGGGAGGCAGGCTATTCTATGCCCTAGGAGCTATAATGGCTAATCATTAGGCATTTGCTGAATAAGTGAATGAACCACTATATAGGGAAAGGTATGTACAGGTGTCACAACTTCAATCATGCATACAGCTAGAATGTTTCCAATTTCCTCTTCAGGTTAAAATACGAGTATCAAGGAACACACTGCCCACTCATGTCAGGGATGAGCCGTGGGCCCACAGACAGGCAGAGCTATCCAGAGAGTTAACAGTAATCCAAGGAGTTGGGTCATTTACTACTCCCATATGACCGCCATCTGCGAGGCATCACTGCACATCAAAATATTGCTGATTAGATTCAGAACCCTGTTGCTGACTGAATCATTCTCTGGCTACTCACAGTAGGTCAGCTGGCCTTCCCCCTTTTCTCTGGCTACTCACAGTAGGTCAGCTGGCCTTCCCCCCTTTTCTGTCCCGCATAACACTCATTCAGAAGTTCTGAATGAATTCAATGAGCGGGTAAGTGTGTTAGTTAAGCTGAACCACCACAGGCCTGTAATAGTTATTTTATTTTGTGCGTGTGCAGGCATGTCTGTGCAATGGTACACACACAGAGGTTTGGGAACAACCTTCAGGGATCAGTTCTCTCTTTTTACTATGTGGGTCCTAGGGGCTGAAGGTCCTAGGTCCTTGGGTTCTCGGGATTGGTGGCAAACACCTGTGGTGTTTTGAATGAGATGTCCCCAGTTAAGTCTTGGGCATTTGATTTAGACTGGTGGCCATTTGGGAAAGATGTATGGCCTTGTTGGAGGAGGTATGTCACAGGGACGTACTTTGAGGTTTGAAATAAAATGTGTGCCACTCCCAGTAGCTCTCCGCCTCCCATTTGTGGTTCAAGATGTGAGCTCTCAGCTGTTCCTGGCCCCCACAGCCCCCACACCTTCCCCCAGCCCGGTGTTCTCACTCTGCCATGATGGACTCTGATCTTCTGAAAGCATAGGCTCCACTAGACTTGCTCTATTATAAGTTGCCGTAAACATGGTGATTTACCACGATACACCTTACCCACTGAGCCACCTCATCTTTCAGATTCAAACCAACTCTTGGCTCTTTACCTGAAAGACACCTTGGGCGTCTGCTGCCACCGCAGCGTGAAGAGGACATCGGCCCATGTTGTCCTGGGCATTTGCATCCGCACCAGCATCCAGGAGGCGTTTGGCAGCATCAGCTCTCGAATAGCGGGCTGCAAGGTGCAGGGCCATCTCGCCAGTGCGGTCTGTCTGTGCTTGAAGGCTGGCACCTTGGTAGACCAAGTCTGTGATGATGTTGGCAGAAGAGTCCTCAGCATCTTCGTCTTCATCACTCAGGTCTGAGCTGCCTCCTCGGAGAGAAGCCAGCATCAGTGGAGTACACCCATCTGTAGGGAGGGAATATTGCAAACACATTCAAATTAACCCATTACAGGAACAGTTCTGCTGACCGCCATCATGCTGTGGGCTGTGGACTCTCCGTGCTTGTAGAACTATGACAGGTTTTACATGACAGCACCAGCTATGTGAAGAGTGTAGGGAAGCAGCTGCCTTCTGCCCTGAGGCTCTTCCTCAAACTGACAAACTTTTCTGCTTGAGTTTAAGTGCAATTATGACATCTCAAACTAGACAGACAATATTTTAATCTGCCTGTAAGACAGGAATTATAGTAGTTCCCCACAGTCTGCTGTCGGATACTGTGGTGGTTCGAATAAGAATGGCCCCCACCAACTCGTAGATTTGAATGCTTAGTTAACAGGAAGCGACACTATTTGAGAAGGATTAGGAGGTGGTTCTTATTGGAGGAAGTGTGTCACTGGGGGATGCATTTTGAGGTTTCAAAATCCCATGCCAGGCCCAGTCTGTCTCTGTCTGTCTATCTGTCTGTCTGTCTCTCTATCTCTCTCTGCCACAGTGTCTCTTCACAACATCAGACCAGTGACTAAGACAGATACTATTTTTCTATCCCCCTAAAATCCAATTTGTTTAATTTTCTCAGTATGCTGTATATGAAGCACTGCAAAATCCTTCCTTTTCTTTGAAATCTGCATTTTCAGTTGAAAAAAACTTAAGGATTTATTTAATGAGTACGAGTGTTTTGCCTACATGTATTTTTGAACCATGAGCATACAGTGCTCATACAGGCCAGAAAATGGTGTTGGAGCCCCTGGCACTGAGGTAGTAAGGCACCATGTGGGTGCAGGTCCTCTGTAAGAGCAACAAGTGCTCTTACCACTGAGCATCTCTCCAGCCCATAATTTAAAATCACTTAAATATTTATTTATCTTATTGTATGTATATGATATGTGCACATATGCCTTAGCACATAAATTACTGGTATGGTATGTATGAGCACATGTGCGTGCGTGTGCATGTCCATAACACGTATGTGGAGGCCAGAGGACGACTCTGTCCAACTTTGACATGGACGCTGAGGCTTGAACTCAGGTGGTCAGGCTTTCATGGTAAATACTTTTACCCATGAGCCACCAGTGTCATTGTCCCAGGTTCATAATTTCCGCATGACAATGTTTCTCACATATTCATTCCCTCGAGCTTCCTCGAGGTCTGCAATTGGCAGGGGCAGCTGGCCAGGGGGAGAAACGCTCACCGACCAGCCAGAACCATGGAGGGCAGGGACCGCTACTGACCTGGGCCTCGGACATTCACGTCCAGCACGTCCACCTCCTGTTCTGCCTGAGGAGGAGTGAGTGCCAGGGATGGAGTGTGGCGGATGTCTGCAGCTTCAAGGTGCTGCTGTGTCCAGGGCCGTCGATCGATGGGGTCATCTTCCGACAGCAAAGCCTCATCCTCAGCCTGGAGAGGGAAGAAAGGTTCCCCTCATTAACCTGAGCCCTCCAGGAGCTGCAGACAAGGCTGAGGAATGGCAGGGTCTCCTCCCATCTCTTCTAACCTGCCTGTGATGGTCCCCTCCACCTTGTTTGGCTGACTCCTATTTGCTCTTCAAATGAAATTTTAATCTTGTTGACTTTAATAAGTGGTTTCTCTCTTCTCAGCTGACCGTGTGGTATGTGCTACCTGGCACTGCATCACCTGTCAACCATGGTTGCTAGCTTCTTTTCCTTTCCTTTCCTTTCCTTTCCTTTCCTTTCCTTCCCTTTCCCCTTTCCCCTTTCCCCTTTCCCCTTTCCCCTTTCCCCTTTCCCCTTTCCCCTTTCCCCTTTCCCCTTTCCCCTTTCCCCTTTCCCCTTTCCCCTTTCCCCTTTCCTTCCTTCCTTCCTTCCTTCCTTCCTTCCTTCCTTCCTTCCTTCCTTTCAAAGAGTTTAGTATGCAAAACAATGGTGTTTTTTAAAAAAGATTCATTCATTCATTCATTCATTCATTCATTCATTCATTCATTCATCTATTCATCTTAAGTACACTGTAGTTGTCTTCAGACACACCAGAAGAGGGCATCAGATCCCATTACAGATGGTTGTGGACCACCATGTGGTTGCTGGGAATTGAACTCAGGACCTCTGGAAGAGCAGTCAGTGCTGTTAACTGCTGAGCCATCTCTCCAGCCCCAAACAATGGGTTTTTACAAATCATTGTACCTTGCTGGTACATTCACCTCACACCCCTTTCCTGTCCTCCATCCTAACAGCCCCTTGTGTGTACTGTCTCTGTCCTGTCCGTCTCCATAGTTAAATACAGACTCTGCACATGAGAGAAGGCACACACTATTTCTCTTTCAACTGGAAGGTTCTTGAGAAGGGGAATAAACTCTGTGGGACAGTGCTCAGGGGAGCACCGCGGAGAGGACGAGAGATCAGCATCTGCCCTTTACTTGACTCTATCTGTGAAAGCAGATAGGCCAGAGGTACTCTGGCAACTCAGCGAGAAAAGAGCTATCACTGTTGTTATTATTATTGCTATCTTATAGGCAAGGAATATTAAATACAAAGGTTTAATTTAAATACAAAGTAGCTGCAATCAAGTAGCCTGACTAGAGCAATGCTTCCTGTTGCTTTTACCACTTCCATTTTTTTGGAGATTATAATTACACCATTTCTCCCTTCTCTTTCCTCTCTCCAAGTCCTCCCATATACCCCTCTTTGCTCTCCTTCAAATCCAGGTTTCTTTTATTATCAGTTGTTGTTAAATGCTTATATATCCCTAAATACAACCTGCTCAGTTTGTACAATGTTATCTGTATATGTTTTCATTTGTTTATTTTATTTGGTTTTAGAGGTAGCTCAGGTTGGCCTTAAACTTGGATTCCCTTGACACAGCCTCTAGAATGGTGGTTTAAAGCAACATTCTTGACCATCATGCTCAGTGACCTCCCCAGAAGTTAATGGTCTTGGCTTTCTTCACGGGATAACTCCATCTCCTCTTATAGAAGTATCAGAGAAGCACCCATAAATGGAACTGTGAGCATCTACACCACCAGTCCTGACTCAGTAAACACAAGTGTGACACTTGAGCCAGAAGGCAGGCTGGCTTTACTATTTAAAAGGTCTTCCTGAAGAACATACATGAGCCACAAAGACTGTGCTCTACGGGCCCCTGCCGATGATGGGGCTCCAGGAAAGACACACACTGAGAATGTGGTCACATGACTGCTAGTAACATGGCTTCCTAAGACAGCTTACCTTGGCTTTCTTTGGCTGGGGTCCTTCATCATCAACCCAATGTTCACTTGTCCCAGAACCAATCAGGTTAGCCTCTGACACTTGCACGGAGAGATTTCTGATGATATTCAGGGGAGAAACAAGAGGAGAGGTTACAGCTGGGCAAACGCAGTAGCTTTCTGCACTTCACCAGCACTCCCACACATCCTCTCACTCTGTCCAACGGGATAGGATGCACAGCACTTTTTCAAAATTATATTAACATTTTTCAAAATTAAGTGTCTATGTCTGTGTGTATCTGAGCATGTGAGTTCAGGTGTCTACAGATCCCGTGGCAGCTGGAATCACAGGGGCTGTAAGCTGCCCAGCATGGGTGCTGGGCACTGAACCCAGGTCAGTTCCTTTCTTGACTACTGAAGTATCCCTCCAGCCCTCTAATTATATTACACACTCACAGCACAACATGAGGAAGTCACTTCCGTCCTTCTAGCTTATGGGCACTGGGGATCACACTCAGGTCAGCAGACGTGGCGGGGGCACTTTCACCTACAGGGCCACCACACCAACTCTGATGGGCAATGTGAGATGTGACACTTCTGAGCACTCATTCTTTCTCTTCTCACTAAAAGACCATGTCTTTTGAGTGTTCTCCCACTCAAACATTGAGCGGCACTTCGTCAGGTGTGCACAGAAAGAGGCGGCCATACTCAAAGACCTAGACAAGCCATTAGGAGCTGTGGTCAAGGTGACTAAAGGTGAATTTAGAATTTGAGATTATGATTCAGTAATATGCCCATCTGCTCATCTCTGCTTCTCCCTGTGAACTGTGTCTTATTGTAAAGCCCTCTTACTTCAGCCCCACGGCATCCTGTCCCACAGGTTCACGGCGCTTGTGATTGCTAGAGTCTCGGCGGAGGGTGAACCCTTCCGGCAGCCAGAGGAAGCCATGCTTGCGCTTCCGCTTGGCCATGATGACCCCCAGCAGGATGAAGAACAGGATGATGACAACAGCGACCGCGAGCAGATAGAGAAGCTGGGCGTTTCTTGGACTCTCCAGTTCACCTGAGAGTTCAGACATAGGGACAGTGATGTAGAAACAGCAACCTCTTCCTACCAGAAGGGTGAGCCCCAGTGAAGGCCCTTCCCAGCCCCACTCCAGCACTAATGCCACTCACTGAAAACAGACACTAGAGGGTAGGATAGGGTCCCTTGGATGGCATGAGAAGCCAGGAGAGCAGCTGCCGCATCTGTGTTTTTGAAGCACTGGTCTGAATCTTGAACACACTGTCGGTTGTCGATCTCCAGAAATATCTTAGAGCTTAGAGGGAGAATGGGGGGAAGAAACGAAGGGTCAGGTCTGGCAGGCTCGGTCAGAAAGGCTCACGTGGTCCACCCTCCCCTCCTTCAGCATCAAGCTTTCCACCTTCGGGAGAAAGAACTCAGAAAGCAGGATGCTTCAGATGCTGAACATGGACTCCTGCCTGGGAGGGCTCATGTCCAGCTGACATAAGCCCCTGGCTGGGTGACACATAACAAGTAACTGGGGAAGCGGTCCTAGTGCTCCCCCAGCCCCGCCTGCTCAGCGCAGATTGGTGCCCCCTTGTTCTCCTATGTGTCTACACTCATATCTCAGCAAGGAAAAGGCTGAAAGTTACAGAGCATCAACACACAGTGGGGCGTGAACGACAGGCCCACCCACTGAGGATTACTGCTCGGGTCAAGCACAGGCGTGAAGGGGGGCCTTGAAAATGAGGCAATAATGAACCCAAAAGACACATTATGAATGTGGTTCTCGGCAACTCTGGAGAAACATTACGAATCTCAGATCTGAGGAGTCCTTTCTCATACCTGCATCTTTCTTGCTTAGCTGATCTTTAGGACCCCTCAGTCAAGGCAGATCTGTATCCTTAGATTTAAGAGGCCAAGATGTGTGTTTTAAATGAGGGGTACTCTACTTGAGCTTTTCATTTGGATGGGCTGAGTATCTGTACTAGGGATCAAAGTGCCCAGCTGTATGAACTGGCCTGGAAATGCTGGTCCTTTGGGAACTTCTAAGTCCAGAAACACAAACCTACCCTATCACCTCCTGCTCCTGCTCCTGCTCCTCAGGAAGAGACCTGCGTGTCATCTTCTGCTTCTTCATGGCAGCTGACTTCTCCCCAAAGTAGGGGTACACCATGAGAGCGCCCTGAGAATCTTGTTTAATGCGCAAGTTGGTGTGGAGCAGGGTGCCCAGGGCCCTCAAGAAGCTTCGCGAATCCTGCAGCAGCTGTTCAGGGGGCAGGAGCACCACGATGATCAGGGTGCCCTCTGCCAGGTTCTCAGGCTGGTCCGAAGCGCAGTCCAGCCCATCCCAGCCACACTCCTCGCTGTTGCATCCCTGATCACAGTGGTTGTCTTTGAAGTGGTCTGCACAGTATTTGTCATACCTAGTCAGGAGAGAGGAGGAGGGCATCAGAACACACTGCAGCCTCGGCTTCCACTCAGAATGACCGAGCACTTTCCTACCCATCTTTTCTGGCTCATTTTCAGCACATCAATGTCTAGAGAAACTTCCCATAAATCATGCACTCCAACACCATGGGCTATACAGCTATGGCACTCGACGTTATCCCTGGAATGGGGAATATTGTTATACCCATCATCCTGCATGTGTTTAGTAGGTCCCACTGAACTAATCATACTACAAGGGCAGAATTTTGTATAAGAATGCATATCTGAAGCCAAAGTCAATGTGGCTCACACTTCCCTCTCCCCACTGACTCAGTCAGAGCAAAGGGTTCTAGAAACAGAAGGAGTCCAAGCTTGTCCCAGACCTCCAACTATCTAAGTGCTATTCAGAAGAGTGTGCCAAAACTGTCTGTTTCTTTCTCTTTCTGGAGTAAGACAATTACAGAAGGTAAGGGGCAGAGAGATGTTCATACAGGGTGTGAGATCTAGCTCATTTACTCTCTTTCAAATGCTAAGAAAAATCTGGGTGTGGTGGTGCATGCCTATAACGTCAGCACTTGGGAAGGCAGGAGGATGATCAGAAGTTCTAGACTCAGGAGTTTAGGGCCAGCTTCTGCTGTATGGAACCCTGCCTCACAACACACACCCACTCACACCCACACCCACACCCACACACACACACAGTGTTGTGTATATACACAACTACCACTAACATGTCAGGCAAAAGAATGAGAACTGCAAAGGTCCCCCTGAGGCATGACTGATTCTCTCTCCTCCTCCTTCTGCCACCCCAGACCTTTGTTATTTGGAGGGCTTTTCTTGCCATCTGCTTGACTAAAACCAGGCAACTCCAACAGCTGTGTATGTTCGTGGCAAGTTCTTTACCTTCCAGGGAAGATCACTAACAACACCTAAGCTCACAGAGCTGCTGAGACTCTCTTGGGGTGAAGTGCAATAGTTAATAGGAACGTCCACAAGGACTCTGTCTACAACACTGACGACAAGGAGAGAGAGCCAAGAGGCCCGAGCTCACCCTAAGTTCACGCTTCTTAACTAGATGGGAAAGCTAGTCTTAAGGAAAGAAATGAGCAGGGAGACAGTGGTACAGACCTTTCCATCCATCCTGCAGCAGGCTAGGCTGGAGGCTGCCTGAGAGTGGCAACGCCACTTCCAAGATTATTTCCCCCACGGTCGCAAGAGCAGCATGTGAGAAGGCAGAGATAGGCAGAGAGAGGGGATGTTATGCAGTGAGCAGTCCCAGCCCTCTGTCAGCAAGGGGCAGCGTGCACCGGGACAAGGCTGGCACCATCTGAAAGGCAGAGGCGGCTTGGGCCGAAGCACCCGAGCAGTTAGGAGCAAGAACAGGAGACTGAGTGTGTTAGTGACAGCCCCCCTCGGCCTCTGAGGCCCGGGGCTCTTACTTGCACGTCTTGCTATTCCTCTGGCACTCAAAGTTGTCAAACAGGCACTCTGCGGTGTTGCACTGCTCATCACACTGGTTGTTGATGTATTCCCAGCAGCGAAGAGTGGAGGTGCAGTTGGCCCAGGGGTCCTCCATAGTGAGGGAACAGTCACCTCCATCCCACTGGCAGGCATGACTATTGCAGGCCTCGTCACAGATGCCATCCCGAGCCTTGTCGGCGCAGTACTGACTCTGACAGGTAGCAGGAGGGGTGCTGGTGGGGGCTGTGTAGAGTTCGCAGTGGCTGCCCCCGAACGACGGAGGGCAGCGGCAGGAATAGTGAGGAGGCTGGCGCTGAGGATAGCAGGTGCCCCCATGCTGGCAGGGGTTACTGGCACATCCTGACTCGCAGTCCTTGGGGTTCAGGCAGAAGCAGCGAGGTCCCGAGTCAGTGTGGATACACTGCTCCCCTCTCCTGCACTTCACTTGTCCACAGCTGCTCTGGCATCTCGCCCCAGAGAACCCCTGTATGACACGGCAAGGAAATGAGGATGGCAGAAGGGCTTAAGAGCTTGCCCACGGGTAATATTCACCAGTGTTCTAGAAATAACCTCTTCAGATCAGTCAACAGGTGAGGGCTGATGGCTCACGGGATGAATGTGGCAGGCTGTCACTTTAAGGTCCTAACTAGACAGGTGTCCTCTGAGTATCGCCCTACATGGCACTCTCTGTGTGAGGGGACTTCTGGCCTTTGGCACTGGCAAAGGCCTCTGCACAGCAAAAACTGCATCAAGCTTCCTTCTCGTTTGAGAAGCGCTTACTTGCCAATGGCCACTGCTAAAGGACAGGAGCAGCAGAATGGCGCTCACCTAGCGGGGCAGGGAGGCCGCCATGCCACAGCACCAGGGCTAGGCTGGGAAGCCAAGGGCGCTGGCCCCATTTCAGGGGGACAGCAGACCACTTGTGGTTCCCACTTAATGCTCTGAAGGCTGACAGGCTTCACTGGGAAGCTTAGTTGCTGAGCGCAGCGGAACAACTAGAGCCAGGGAAGACCCAGACCACCTTCAAGACACTAACACCTTAGCATCCTTCTGGGGGCACGAAAACACAGGCTCAATCTCAGCTCCCTAGAGCATATGGAAGGCGGTGCATCCCTTATGTCAGCAGCAGGCCACTTACTGGGGGACAACGACAGATGAAGCCATCGGGCATGTTGCTAGCCACGGCACAAGTCCCTCCGTTCAGGCAAGGCTTCTGGGGACACACATCTAGGAAGGTTTCACAGTGCCGGCCTTAGGAGAGAACATGAACAGCAGATTTACAAGGTATAACTATTAACTCAGAGACACTAAACACTACCCTAAGGGATAGGAAGCAGCCTCAGAGGCAGCAAGAGGCAGGGCAGGGCAGGGCAGTTCTAAGCCTACAGGATAGCGAGAGGACACTCTGTGGACCTCAACACAAAGGGCCCATCTCTACTCAGACGAGTCCCTCAAGTGTCTTGCTAAGACAGCAAGCACACAAGAACTATCTATCCCAGCCTGACCCCCAAAGTGACAGGCAGAAAAGTGAAACAAACTCCAATAAAAACAAAAACTAGCCGGGCAGTGGTGGCACAAGCCTTTAATCCCAGCACTTGGGAGACAGAGGCAGGTGGATTTCTGAGCTCGAGGTCAGCCTGGTCTACAGAGTGAGTTCCAGGACAGCCAGGGCTACAAAGAGAAACCCTGTCTCAGAAAACAAAACAAAACAAAACAAAACAAAACAAAACAAAACAAAACAAAACACCAAAAAAAAAAAAAAAAAAAAAACCTAAATCCTCTCAGGCAAAGGGAGGTTACACCTCAGCTTTAGTACGCGTCTTGTTTTTAAGTTGAAGACTATTGTTAGCATTTTGTTCAGCTACCTCACAGAAGCAGCAACATTAGGCCAAAGCATGCACCCAACCGGGACTGATAGTTTGGAGAGAATTTTGGAGAGAATTTTCATCTTGTCTTAGCTACTCTGGCCAAATTGCTTTACAATACATCTGACTTTGCCCAGAGCTCATCTACTCTAAACCCAGCTCTAAGGCAGAGGACACCTGCTGGCTGCTTCTCCCTGATACACTGGACAGGTGCTTGGAATCACAGAGGGAATGTGGGGCTCTGCTGGGGTCTCTTGACAAATCGTAGAAAAAGGGTCCCATCTGCCCTGTGGCCATTTGAAGATTTAAACTAACAAAAGCTTTAAAGTGCAATGCTTTTGCCATTCAGAATTGAGAAACAAGAATATGAAATGTCTCAGATCACAGAGGCAGACACTAAGGTGAAACGGCTGATGGGGACAGCAGCATCAAGAGCCCCCGCTGACCATTAGAGGGGACATCTCAGAGCACAGCTCAGTGGACCACTTCCAACATGGGCACGAGCAGACAGCATTTCCTGACTTTGGGAAACTCACTCAGGTGTCCCCACACCTTGCCTCGCCCTGTCCTGCCCCTCTGCCTTTTTCTCCTTTTTTAAGTTCTGGTCAGCGTTTGACATATGAGCATCCTCAGAGCCCACACTGCCCCAGCGTCTATAACAGCTGGAAAGAACAGTTTCTTGTTGGGAGTTACTGCACTGAGGCAGCTTTCACACTGTGAAATCCCATCCATTCTCTGTAGAATTCCAAGCATTTTAAGGGTGGCATGTATTTCAGACTGAAAAGAAGGAAGGGGTGGGGGGTGGGAGAGAAAAGAGACGGAAGGCATGCAGGCTGGACAGGGGCTCAGCATGGACCAGCATCCACACTGGAAATTACCAGTTAGTTAGAGGACTGTGCTGTTCCCAGGCTTCTAGAATGTGAGGACACACCCAGCATAAGAAGTCCAAGCAGGTTCCAGAAAGCACAAGACAGATTTCAAAGCCTATGACCATGACACATCTCTGTACGGGCAACTACTTTAGCTCCAAATGTCACCATAAGTGACTAGGTGGCCTACAGAGCTCCTGTTCCGAGGCAGCGCTTGCTCTCTTCACGCCATCTATGAAGAGCAGGCTCGGCGCACAGCCAAGCCTTAGTCATGCAGGAGGACCATGCTTACTGCAGCTTCCCTGGGGTTCGCATCGGCTGCTTTTTGGACCTGATCTTTTAACAGGCCTCCCAGAGTTAGAAAGATGACAGGCACAGACACAGCAAAGTAACTCAGCACAGAGTGTCAAAAGGTGCAGGGTAGTGGGTCCACCCAGACTCAGATATACGGCTCCTGAAGATAAACGTCTTGTATTTTCTTTTTCTTTGTTTCTTTCTCTTTCTCTCTTTAAGATTTATATATTTATTTTATAAATGTATATAAGCACACTGTAGCTGTACAGACAGTTGTGAGCCTTCATGTGGTTGTTGGGAATTGAATTTAGGACCTCTGCTCGCTCCAGTTAACCTCGCTCACTCTGGTTGGCCCGCTCACTCAGTCCCTGCTCACTGAGGCCCAAAGATTTATTAATATATCCAAGTACATGGTAGCTGTCTTCAGAAACACCAGAAGAGGGCGTCAGATCCCATTACATGTGGTTGTGAGCCACCATGTGGTTGCTGGGATTTGAACTCAGGACCTCAGGAGCAGTCAGTGCTCTTATTGACTGAGCCATCTTGCCAGCCCTTGTATTGTCACATAAAAGTTTGAGAGTATACAGTGATCTCTGTAGTACTCAGTGTGGGTGTGCTGAATGCTACTGCATCATTGCAGTGGGGGTGTGCTGAATGCTACTGCGGTCACTGCAGTGGGGGTGTGCTGAATGCTACTGCGGTCACTGCAGTGGGGGTGAGCTGAATGCTACTGCAGTCACTGCAGTGGGGGTGTGCTGAATGCTACTGCAGTCACTGCAGTGTGGGTGTGCTGAATGCTACTGCAGTCACTGCAGTGGGGGTGTGCTGAATGCTACTGCATCATTGCAGTGTGAGTGTGCTGAATGCTACTGCAGTCACTGCAGTGGGGGTGTGCTGAATGCTACTGCATCATTGCAGTGTGGGTGTGCTGAATGCTACTGCAGTCACTGCAGTGGGGGTGTGCTGAATGCTACTGTGGTCACTGCAGTGCTGAAAGTTATTGCACAACAAGCTTAATATGATAAAGATGGCAGATTTTATGTCTTGTTTAATTTATCTCAATTGAAAAATGTTAATTTTGCCCTGTACCCCAACAGATTATTTTTCATATTCTTGCCAAGCATGATATAATCCATATACCACAAAAGAGTCTCTCAGAAAAGCAAAGGTAAAGATGAGCCTAGTTATGATGCCCATGGTATAAAGACTTAAGGAAACCTGGGCCCTGCGTCCTTGCCCTAAGCTGGTCTTGGCTTGCTGCAGGAGGTCAGACATTTCCATAGAGATCATGGTTTGCTTACTCAAGACTCCTGCACATCAGACTAGCAAGGGCTGAGAGGTTCTCACCCGTGAAGGCGCTGCGGCAGATACAGTTGTAGTTATTTTTGAGCTGAACGCAGTCCAGGCTGCCCTCTGAGCTGCAAGGGTTGGACAGGCATTCGTTGATGTCCCCCTCACACCGCTCCCCAGCAAAGCCAGGCAAACAGCGACAAGTGTAGCCTCCAATCCGGTCCACGCACTGGCCACCGTTAAGGCAGTGGGGGCCCCCAGCACATTCATCGATGTTCTCTTCACACAGCAGGCCTATGAGAGAAGAAAGACAGAATTACAAAAATCCACTGAACCCGCCATTAGCAAGGGATAAATGCCCTTGTGGGCTTTAGAGATTAATTTGAGTATAATCCTTAATCTACAGTGGGAGCTTTTAAATTGGGCAAGGCAAAAAATATTCTTAGCCCATGCCAGCTGCATGCAGCTCGTGCAGCTGCTTCCCGGGGAGCAACAGGAGAGGAAGTTGCACCCTGAGGCTCCACTTGTGTTTCACCCAATCCAGAGCAGCAGGGACAACTGCGCCATCGCAAGCACACGGGAGTCAAAGCTCAGGAGACTGTGGGAGTTTTCCACCCCTTATCAACTCCCATCAAACTGTGAAACAGTTCAACAGGGAGCACATCTAATCACTACATAGGCTATGCTGGGGTTAGATTTTGGGCAATAGTATTTTATGTTTTATAAACACTGACTTTTTTTTTCTTTAAAAGAGGATAGGTACACTAATATCTTTTATTTAAGACAACAACAGAGTGGAAATATCTTGCTAAGAATTTGAAGATTATTCTGGCTAAGTAACACACTGAAGATCTAGGAGCCATCTAGTTAAAATATCTGTGAACACGTTTAGAAACAACAAAATCAATGACTACTCCACAAGGTAATTTGAAAAGGTTAAAAATGAAGATACTTCTATAGCACTTTGGTATACTTTAAGAGAAGCAAGACATAAAAAGGGAAGGAGACACAGATGTACCTCACTGTCAGCAGCAGTGTCAAAAGGCAAATGGCTGAGAGCATCAGAGCAAGCTGTGTGGCCTTGCAGGCAAGTGCTCTGAAGGACAGACAGAGGAGACGTGGACAGATGGAAGACATACATTATCTGATTATGCGACTCCATGAAAAGGCATGCTCACTGTATTATATATGAAGGTAATATGATCTCAAAAAGATATCAGCAATACTTTTTAATGGCAAACTGACTAAAAAATGATATAGAAAAACCAAATCACAGCCAGGAGAGCATGAAAAAGAGTCCTTCATGGTTAAAAGTTTGTTGTGAATCGACGGACAGAACAACAGCCCAAATGCACACCGGAGCTTAGAATTTGATCAAAGTTCCATCTCAAGTCATTGTAGAAAACATCAACCATCCAGTCACATGGGAAAGCCACTTCAGGATTCTAGTCCAGGATAAAAACACAGAAGAATGTCTTTATAAATCTTGAAGCATGGAGGATAAAATCAACTACCACTCAGATGCAAGCAGCCATAAAAAAGATGGATAAATTCAATATGATTAGAAATAATCTGCATGTAAAAAATCCCCAGAGACATCTGAAAGATTCCGACCTCAGAATAAGACGTCTGAAAGATTGCAACCCCAGTACATCAGGAAAATATCCACATCACACAGCAAAGACAAACAACTTCTGCACATAGTAAGGACAGACAGCATCTACAGAAAGGAGGAAGGGATAAATCCCAGTGGGAAAACAGGAACTTGTAAATATGCTAGATGATGAATTACATAGAGAGGATGCAGCCAGCATTGCCACTTAAATGACACTTAACCTCGGTATAGTGGCCCAGCAGACTCTATTTCTGAAAACACATTCTGTAACGTGCACTTATATGTGTCCTTTAAAAAAAAAAACACCAATGTCTATCACTAGAGGACCAGTTAAGCACAATACATAATGTTGTCATAAAGGGGAATTCTGAAGCTATGAGAAAATACTGAAGAAGTTCCCTATTTTGATATGAAAATATTCCAATTAAGTAAAAAGGTCAAGAGAAAAACAGCATCTTTGATACATCTTTAGAGTTAAAAATGGAGGGGGTAAAACTATCTTTGAATTTGGCTCCTACATACATAATGCAATTCTGAAAGATAGCCTTTTAACTCCTCTAGAAACACACAAGAGGCTGTCTGCAGTGTGAGGGGAGAGGGAGGGCGCGGTGCTGGGGGTGAGTACAGTGGGGAGTGTGTCTTTACTGCATGTCTTTCCATGCATATGTGGACATGTTTACCCTGTCCACATGCACATATCACCTTATCTACTCACAGATTAGATTAAAATGGGAACCAGAAAGTGGAAGCAAACAAAGCCAGGACGTGCTCCCAGTCTCACAGGATACTTGGTGTTTGGCATGAGGAGTAAAATAAGCATAAAGCTTCCATGTAGACGGAACTATCAGTGATGCACAGCTTATCATGTGAGCGTGACCTCATTCTTAGCCTGAAGCAAACACAGGATGACAGAAGTGTTCTAGGTTAGCCTATGCACTGGGAGCAGGAGGTATGCGCAGGCAACATCCAAGGCCTGGGAGTACAGTGCTGAGAACAAGCACTGGAATAACTCACTGTACTGTAAGAGAACTCCAGAGTCGCTGGGAGCAGTCACAGGTGGACAGGGTGGATGGCCAGAGAGGAAAAGTCAGAACAAATATACACTATGTCAGGCACCTGGAAAGATCAGCACACAGGATATAATCCAACAAACATTCAAACAGACCACACTGGAAGAGAACCACACTATAACAGACCATTAAAAGGCAATCTTGGAAACACTGCAAAGGAGAGCCAGGTATCGTGAGAGACCATCAGTAAGACTAACTGCTAAGTTCTCGGTGAAGACCACGGCAGGAACATCAGCGAGAAGACACATCTGAGGAGCTGGCTCAGAAACAGTCAACAGATCAATAGATATACTAGATTATTATTCTAAGCTACCACAAAGAAGTATTTAGGAGCCAAGCAGTGGCACAAGGCTTTAATCCCAGCACTCAGGAGGAAGAGGCAGGCAGATCCCTGAGTTCAAGGCCAGCCTGGTCTATAGAACAAGATCCAGAAAAGCCAGGGATATACAGAGAAACTCTGTCTCAATACAACAACAACAAAAACAAAGAAAAAGAAGGAGGAGGAAGAGGAGGAAATAGACGAGAAGGAGGGGGAGAGAAAAAGAGATTGATTGATCAGTTGATTGATTGATTGATTGATTGATTGATTGAGAAAAGACAAAAATCTCATTGGCTTAGGAGATGTTCCACTCTGGGACTGGATGCATCTATGTCTATGTGGTAGTCTGTGGTACAGTACAAACGCATGCCCTTTCCTGGGTTCTCAGCCTCCACAGGCCTTGGAAGAACAGTAATGAGTGGTTCTGACACACCTCTGGGAGCGTGATGTGTGTCACCTCCACACTGAGTAAAAGCCCCTGCACAGCCCTATGCAGTTTCTCCACCTTTGCTGTGGCTGCCTTGGAGCCTGCAGCCCCAAAGCACAGAGAAAGAAAGGCAGCAACCCAACACCTGTGCAAGTCTGAGTGCCAAAACAGCAAACAAAAAACCCCAACAAAACCACTATTGTGCTATCTGAGACTTGATATATATAATTAGCTACCACTAGAATTGTAGCTTGTTCTAACCAATACCATTATTTAAAGGCATTAACCACTCGGGCATGGTAGTACATGCCTATAGTGAATTTGAGGCTGAGGCTACTTGGAATTCTGGGAACAGAAAGAGAGGAGGGGAAGAGGTAAGAAGAGAGAAGAGGGATGAAAGAGAGGAGAAGACATAGGGGAGAAGGGAAGAGAGCGGGAACAAGAGGGGGGAGGGAAAGGGGAGGAAGAGATAGGGAGAGGGACTGAGGGGAGAAAGGAGGAGGGATGGGAAAAGATAGAGAGGAAAAGAGGGAGATGGGACTAGGGACTGGAGAAAGAGAGAAGGAGAGAGATGGAGTGGGGGATGTAGAAAGGGAGAGGGGAAGAGGGAGAGAGTAGAAGACAGAGGGAGACAAAGAGAGATGGGGTGGGGGAGAGAAGGGGAGATCAGATGGGGGTGGGGATGGCTATGAACCTCCCAAAGGAGAAGACAGAGAATCAATTTGCTTCTTACCTTATGCATTTAGCTTTACTACTCAAAAATGCCCTGTCACAAAAGATGGATGGATGGATGGATGGATGGATGGATGGATGGATGGATGGATGGATGGATGGATAGATGAATGGATGGAAGGATGGACGGACGGACAGGTAGATGGATAGATGGATGGATAGACGGATGGACGGACAGGTAGATGGATGGGTAAATACAAAGGAATACACTAGTAAGCACCTGGAACTTTGCACCATGGAATTTCCTATTTCTAGACTAGAAACCATGTAATGAATTTTAAAACAGTTAGTTGTAGGCTAGTCTTCAGCTTTCCCTTCCCTAAGACTCATTCTGTATTACATACCTATTAATGGAGTATTCTTCTGCCTCAATTTAGCCAAATTTGATCTCTAGGAAAAAGAAGGTATTCAAATGCACTGGCACAAAAGTCTACGTAAACACAAAGCCAGCTATGAGGGTCTCCTCTGTTTGATTGCTGCCTAAACGCACGACTGCTATCTTTGCCATGTTGCTCACAGGCTACGCATTTCCTTCAGCACCAGATGTCCCTAACAAGCAATGTTAGCAAGCAATGCTCTCTCCAGGAGGCAGTCTGGAGCAAGTGGCAATTCCCAGAGCACACTGATGCTCTGTGGTCCACAGTCCAGGGGTGTAGTAGGTGCAGGTGCAGGAGCACAGCCTCCTGTCTGCTGCCTCCCAGGACAGCAGCCAAACACATCTCATAGATTCCCTCGTTCTATGGACAGACTTGGCTAGCTTAAACAATTAAAAAGCAGGCCTATGTGGATTCGCTTCCTTTAAAAGGTTGACAGTTGATTTCACTTGAAGCACCAAAAAAACCTGGTTATCTAGGGTTATGTTCATTCTGCATTCTGTTTTCCTGAACATAAGCTAAGAAACAACCAAACCTGAATGGAAGCTGGCAGGAGATCAGAGTGAGAGCAGATAACTGAGTAAGTGGCTCCAATGAAGCTAGTCTTCTTTAAATTGTCTCAGATTTTAAAAGTTGCTTCAGCACTAAGAATGTATGCCTAGAGGGAATGTCCCTGGTGGAAAGAGTAACGAAGACTGAAGACTGCATACCCCGGGTGCCTGGGGGACACGAACACTTGAAATGGTTCACAAGGTCGATGCAGGTGCCTCCATTCTGGCAGGGTTGGTTCTGGCACTCGTCCACTTCATACTCACAGTTGACACCCTGATATCCTGGAACACACTGTCAGGATAGAAGGACACGGAGAAAGGGGTCACTGCTGCAGACCGACCACAGGGCCAAGCGAGAGGTCAGGTTACCATGACTTTGCTTCCATCCCACTAAGCAACTGTGTATCCGCCCCTCTATAACCACTGCATTCTCTGCTGCTTCCTGGTGCAGGGTCACGGTTACCTATTCCTCTTCTAGCCCCTTCGCCCCCCAAAGCCACTTTAAAGGAAAGTGAGGACTGTATGTTCTGAGGGTCATTTTCATGGCATCCCCCAAGCAAAACTTCCAGGTAAGGATTTCCTCATCCATGTAGTGCGCACCCCTTCACACATGATGTGTAGCCTAAGGCTCAAGCCGCACGTGCATGCAGGAGTAAAGAGGCTGTGCCCATTGCAGGATTGTGTGAATGGACAATGAGGCTGAAGGCAGTGGGCGACGGAGGGCAGGGGGAGACTATGGAGGGTGGTGGACAATGGAAGGTGGGGGGAGATAGAGGGTGGGGGGCAATGGAGGGTAGTGGGCAATGGAAGGTGGGGGGAGATAGAGGGTGGGGGGCAATGGAGGGTAGTGGGCAATGGAAGGTGGGGGGAGATGGAGAGCAGGTGGGGGGGGAAATGGAGGGTGGTGGGCAATGGAGGAATTGGAAGAAACAAGTCTTGATAAGGAAACAGACAACTGTGGGGGAAGTTTCATTTAGACACTGCTACCCCAACAGTGCCTGCAGAGGAAGTCCCTCACAGCACAAGACGACAGAGTAAGAGGAGAAGCAAACTTTGAAAGAGGGGATACCATAGCTTAAAACTGTGTGTGGTGACATTCAGTGACCCAGCAACACCAGTCTTACGGTGAGGGAGCTCCCGGGGGAGTTTAGGCTCCTTGGCCTCCAGAGTTGACTACCTAGGATACACTCACTGTGTGTCTCTTTGCAGGCCACATGAGGCAAGCGATATTAAATGGCTATAATTCTGCTCATTTTGGCTATTAAAAAAAGTCAGCTGTGGAGAAGTTTGAGTTCAGCAGCGGCAGGCTTTTGAACTAACAGACTGCGACCTGCTCCGAGAGTGGCCTGCTCGGAGATAAACAACGGAGGCAGCAGGAGAGAAGCCTTCTGTTGTTGCTCGGTGGTCTGGTGGGTTTCGGGTTCCCATTCTGGTGTTTGTCTAACACTGGCTCTAACATCTATCAGCCCAGACGCTGAAAAAAGACACATTCTTTTTTTTTTTTTTTTTTTTTTTTTGGTTTTTTTCCAGACAGGGTTTTTCTGTGTAGCCCTGGCTGTCCTGGCACTTACTTTGTAGATCAGGCTGGCCTCGAACTCAGAAATCCGCCTGCCTCTGCCTCCCAAGTGCTGGGATTAAAGGTGTGCGCCACCACCATCCAGCAAAAGACACATTCTTAAACATTACAGTAACCCTGAGCATGGTGCTGTGGCATAGCAGGTGAGACCACACTTTTATTTTATTTTTTTTTTTTGGTGTGAGAGAATTACTCATTGGCTGATGAACTGTGTTGCTCTTCAGGAAGCAAGGGGACTACTGTACTAGGTGAGCCTGCAGGATGCCAACACAAAGAGCAAGCCAGTTAAGGAGGGATGGTCCAGACTCTATGAAGACATCTTACCAGAGCTATGGGAAAGCATGGCTGAAAATAAAAATGCTGGCTGCAAACACTATGATAAGGACGAGTAGACATTCATACTCTGTAGGACACAGACGGATGAACTCAGTAGCCAGTGTTTTTAACACCGGCACTACGTCATTGGAGCCCTCTGGGCTAAGCCATCTCCTCACCTCACATCTGTATCCTCCGATGAAGTCATTGCAGGTGGCACCGTGCTGGCATGGATTGGATGCACACTCATCAAGCTGCTCCTCGCAGTAGCTCCCCGTGTAGCCCAGGGGGCACTGGCAGTGATGGGTGTTGCCAGCATTGATACAGATGCCCGAGTGCTGGCACAAGTGTTCAACAGGTACTCCTGGGCACCAGGTGGAGAGAGAAGCATCAGAGAGTGCGGCCCACGGCAGGTTCAACCCAAAAGCAAGTGAGCCTGGCTGGTGGCTGCTCTAGGGTTTGCTTCATCTGTGTCTAGTTCTTCATTTCAACCACCTTTCTCTTTGGGATCTCTAAATGTTCCTCTAGCCTTTCTTCAGACCCTTGTCCTTTCAGTACTGTGCCCTAAGATGATGGCCTATATGTCAGTACCTGATGCTTGGGGCAGAGCTCACCTTTCTGCAAGGCTGCCGCCTTACAGGACACGTTGAGCACATCACAGTATGCACCATCCCATCCAGGCGGACACAGACAGTGGGGCCTTGCCTTTTCCTGAACACAAGTTCCTTTGTTTTTACACGGAGACCGGCTGCAGAGGTTCACCAGGGTCTGAAGCGGAGGCAAGGGTGTACATGCATCAAAACCCAGATGCCATAAATGAAGTCTCTAAGTTACAGTGTGTCACGAGATGTCAAAGGAAAGGACTGGTTTTAGAAAGAAAGGGACGCCTTCACAGAAGCCTTCACTGGGCACCCTGTCCTAGACACACTCTGTCACTTTATAGCCTCGTTTGTCTGGCCAGTGTCATTTTAAAAGCCCTTACCTCAGGAACCTAACCACTCTAGAGGCTCAGTAAGCTGTTATCCCCAGAGCATTAGTCATGACTATGTGAGCATATGTGGCCTCCTTGCAAGGCTGGCAAGAGCTATAGCTGCTGCCTGGGCCCATGCTTCCTATGTTAACCCCGCAGGACCACATATGCCTTGACCGCTCCTGCCTATGGGGGGAGATGGGTGAAATGATCCAACTCAAAAGCCTAAACGGTCCACAACCGTATTTTCAACTCCAGGATCACAAATAACATGAGGCAGAGAGGGGCCTGCCTTCCTGACACAGACTGCTGCTGGCTGAGAGATGGTCAGTGGAGGATGGGGCAAGACCAAGCTGCTTCATGTGGGGAGCGGGGCTGGGGTGGCTGCTTCTGGGTCCAGTGTCATCCAATGTGGTCTCTAATTAGTCTCGTATTCATGAGCTCTGAGTTCCGTCACTCTTACAGAAGATGTAAAGCGGCACAAATTACAATTTGTATGTGACCTTGGATAGTTTAAAAACTATCCTTTCTGGGGACAAGGTGGAGGCTGTTTCTCCTCCATGAATTGAAAGTCAGTTTCCTATGATGGCTTCTTCCATCCTAAGATTATAACAGATTCATATTTCTATATTTGAGTTTTAAGAATACACAGTTTGGTGATGGCTATGTTATAACACTGTAAAGCAGTACCCTGGTGGCTCTCCCTGGTATTTACTGATTTGACTTCGATTGTTCTGTCCTGTGTTTGAATATGAAATGTCCTCAGAGGCTCGTGCACTAGTGGTTTAGTTCTCAAAGATGGTATTACTTCTGAACAATTCTGAGAACTAGAGGAAATGCCAGCTGGAAACAGGGCTCACTGGGTACATGTCTGGGGGAGCTACATCTCGTTCTTGGCTTTCCCTACCTCATCTGTCTGTCCTGCCTCCTCTCTCCCTCTCTTCCTTTGTCTTTTCCCTTCCCTCCCCCTCCTCTTCTCCTGTCCCTCTCTGCTTCAGGCCACCATGAAGAGTTCTACACCGGCTCTGTCCCAATGACACTTACTCTTGTCTCAGGTCCATAAACAAAAGAAGCCAGTGAAGCCTAAAATCTCTAAAACCACAAACCCAAACCAACCTCCTATTAAGTTGCTGTTGTTTTGTTTTTTAGGTTAGCAATGAAAAGCTCACATCCATTCTTCCTGCATATGCACTGTGAAGGTGTGTACGTGCTCACTGTCAGTCACAGTTTCCACAGAAGCTTGTTAGCCCATATGGCATTGCTGGTGTCACCAGTCTGGACTCTTCTAGCTATCAAGAAGGTGACCCAGCCACCTCAGGGACCACCTGAGATGCTGTTCTCTCTTCTCAAATGGTTCACCCCACCTGGAAACTAGACAGAGTCCTCGGCTACTGTGGGGAGCCAGGTGAGCGGGTGAACGGGAGGGAGGCTGATTACCTGACAGTTTTTCCCGGTGTAGCCCAAGGGACAGATGCATCGGTAGGTACCCAGACCATCAACACACGTTCCAGCATTCAGGCACGGGTTAGAGCTGCACTCATTGATATCATGGAGGCAGAAGGGACCAGTGAAACCCACGGGGCACAAGCAAGAGAAAGAGTTGATTCCATCAACACACGTGCCGCCATTGAAGCAGGAGCTGAGGAGCAAATGAGAGACAACATCAGCTGTGTGAGCTGAGGCCCTGAGCTGCTACTGTAAAGTCTGGCTGCTGAAATGTAGGATGTCGGGGCTGGAGAGATGATTCAGCGGTTAAGAACACTGACTGACCTCTTCCAGAGTTTCTGAATTCAATTCCCAGCAATCACATGGTGGCTCACAACCATCTGTAATGGGATCCGATGCCCTCTTCTGGTGTGTCTGCTAATAGCTATAGTGTACTCATATACATAAAATAAATAGATCTTAAAAAAAAAAAGCAGAGAAATAGAGGATTTAACTGGACAAACACCTCTGAGACTCCAATGCCTGTGCCCAGTAAGTTTTAAAGTCTTCTAAACTAGACTGGAGGTCAGAGATTGCAGTATCAACTTCCTTCCCAATATCCATCTTAGGAGCATTTGAAAGACAGATCTGCCTAGAATCCTGAAGAGAGTTGTTTTCCATAACATTATTTTATCATTAAATCAATCAGCCTTACAGGAAAAGTCCTAAATAGCTTTTCACTCTAGATTTCTTTATGAAAGGGAATAAACACATTGCTAAAATAATAAAAAGAAATCAAACAAACCTTCTAAAAACTACTTAGACAGTGGTAACAGATCTACAAAGAAAGAGAAATCTTACAGCTGGAACAAAGAGACAGGGCAACAGAACAGAACTGAGGGCTCCTCTGCTCCATGGCAAGAAAGAAGCGATGCTGTCTATTCAGTCTATCCCACTAAAGCCTTTCAACCTCTGACCTTTGACCTTCCAATTACATGTCTTTCAAAAACTGAGCAATGAGAGAGGACTGTGGAAAGAAAGGGCCTCAAGTGCGGTTCATCCTTGCCCTACAATCCTGGCATTGTATTGTGATATGCTGTGATGTTACCTCCCCTGCCTCCCCGTCCTGTGAGCTACTGGTGCCCAGGCCCACCCTGCTCACCTCTCAGTGCACTCGTCAATGTTGTTTTCACAGTGGACTCCGTGGAAGCCCGCAGGGCATGTGCAGGTGTAACTGTTGACATAGTCGGAGCAGGTCCCCCCATTCTTACAGGGCTCGCTCAGACACTCATTCATGTCTGTCTGGCACTTGTCCCCTATGAAGCCAGGATGGCACTGGCAGGAGAAGGTATTCACATGGTCCACACAGGAGCCTCCGTTCTGGCAGGGGTCTGAGACAGGACAAAAGAAGTGGGACTCAGGACAGCAGCACTGTGAAGGCAGATGACCCAGGCCAAGCCACACCCTTAAGAAGCGCATTCCATCCCCCACATTTGACCCCTTTCATTTATCCTGACATGAACCCTATCATGAAAATTAATTCAGTTATCGTTTGCCTGAGATTTTTTATCTGTTTGAAAATCAAGACCAATCTAATCTATATTAACACTATTTTATAACATTAATAGTCATAAAACTTCCATTGATCCTCCACGTATACGTAAATCAATTATGTGGCCTAACACATACAATATTGGGAATATTGGTAAGTATTTTCAAAACATGTTTGTGGAGGCTGAGGGGTCAGGTTATAAACTCAGTCTGTTCCAAGAACACTGCATAAATCAATCGACTTTCCTGTACTTCTCTCTTACTTTCTTTTTTTTGTAAATTGCTTCAGTCGGAGAAATGTCAACAGGTCCTGAGTTATAATCACAGCAGGGCCTCACACAATCTAATGACAAAGGGGCTAAATCAAGAAAACCGTGACATTGCTGCTGGCATTCAGAGTGTTAAGTTATAGTGGCAGAAACCATCACAAATATGAAATGAAAATTTAAGCAGTGAATTGAAAGGTCAAGTGCGCTCTGCTTTATCAGAGAGCCATTTAACACACTCCAAAACATGTTCAAGAAGAAAAGAGTCAGCCTTGGTGCTTCACACTGTAAGCCCAGCATTTAAATGGCGGGAAAACTGCCATAAGTTCGAGGCCAGCACCGGCTGCACAGGGACTCCCAGGGCAGGCTGAGCCCTGAGAATGAGGGACTGAATTCTACCCAGATTCTTCTCCAAGAGAGAAGGAAGAAATGGTCCCTACCAGATCCAAGAGGGAAAATTAGCATACATCTCATAGCTATTCAGGGTAAAATAAGACTTATTATTAATGAACCTGTGCCAAAAAATTGAAAATAAGTCAGTTAGGTAATGTGCCATGCATGTTTTTCTTGTTTTCATGTTTTGTTCGGTCGACTCAACACAAACCACAGTCACTGGAGAAAACGCCATTATCAGATTTTCCTGTAGGCAAGTCTGTGTTGGCGTTTTCTTTATTAATGATTAACATGGGAGGACCCCAGCCTACTGGGGATCCTGGATTCTATGAGAAAGCAGGCTAAACAGCAGATCTGACCCTGGTGGTGGTAAAGCAGGTGAGCCAGCCCCCTAGGGTGTGGGTGTGAGTGTGATACCCTGCCTCCTTACCTCCCAGCCACCTGCAGTTAGTTAGTCAGGAGAGCTCGCAGAGTGAGCTGGCAGGAGGGCATGGGAGAGAGCAGGAGAGCTAGCCCTGCCCCCTCAGTGGCTACAGCATTTAGGGGAGCGCACCCTGCACCTTGCCTAGGAAGCACAAAGGAGCTGAGTTCAGTGCAGGAGAGGTGACCCTGCCTCCTGCAGATAGAGACATAGGTGGCCCAGCCAAAGTAGTGCTGAAGAGCTCGCCCCAGTGATGAGGATAAGGGAGAGCCTGTAGGCTAACCAGCTCAGCTACCACCCAGGCCCAGATCCAGGGCCTGAGTTGGCCTACAACAAAATCTATATCATCTGTGAATCGCAGGGACACAAAAAAGGGGCCAGTTCTGTTGAACCAAAGCTGCAGGACCTCCATGACCCTGCGCAACAACAGGTTAACCAGGAGAAGTCCAGGCGAGGATACAATATTATTGATGTCACAGAAGCTGGAGGCCTCAAACCAGACCAATGACTGACTGTAATGAACATTTGCAAGTAAAGACGTGTGGACAAAGGGGTGGGTATACTGTGGGACACACTGTGACACACTACGGTTTCCACAAGGAGATGTTTTCTATGCCTTGGTTTTTCATTTGTGTGTGTGTGTGTTTTATTTTAGGAAGGAGGTTGCAAGGGTAATGGGGTGAATATGAAGGGATGGAGAGAAGCAGGGTTGGAGTACATGATGTGAAACTCACAATCTATCAATAAAATAATAATAAAAAATAATGTGGGATAAGGATTTCCATTATGAGAAGGAAGGAAGGAAGGAAGGAAGGAAGGAAGGAAGGAAGGAAGGAAGGAAGGAAGGAAGGAAGGAAGGAAGACTGAGCAAGCCATGGGGAGCAAGCCAGTAAGCAGCACCCCTCCATGGCCTCTGCATCAGCTCCTGCCTCCAGGTTCCTGCCCTGACTTCCACAGTAACGACTATAGTAGTACGATGAAATGAATCCTTCTCTCCCACATCACTTTCAGTCACAGTGTTCATCAGAGCACTAGAAACTTAACTAAGACAGATGGAATCTCTGAAACACATTTCACCAAAGCTCAATCCAAACCAAACTAAAATAGTCAAAAGTTAAGACTCAAAAAGAGTAAATCTTAAAAAAGATTTAAAACTTGGCAATGATGATGATGACGATGATAAAGAGTCCATTTCTTGCTGTTTGGGAGGAGTATACACCCATTATGCACAATATCTTTAAGAAGGAAGAGAAGGCAAACTCCTATCATAACATTTTTATCTATAATGCCTAAAAACTGGAAAAGCAAACAAGTAACAATAGCACAGGTCAAAATAATCCAAAAGTCTAAAATGCAAAGCTCTCCAAAGTCTGAAACCCTATGAGGGTCAGCACCATGTCACAAGAACAACTAAAATTCATTGCACAGTCAGCATTCAGATGCATTGAAAGAATTGCATCAAGTTACCTTCGGCCTACTCATGCACGGTACATATGAAAGCATGAACACACCTCATGCTCCCACTTGGGTCACATCCCTAAGATGTGAATACTCTAAAACCAAAAGGCCTGGAACGGGTGAGTGTCCTTCAGGGCTGAGCATGCTCAATGTGCACAACCAGAGTGGAGACCACTCAGCAATAAGACGGAAGACCCTAGTGGTGATATGGACATGAACCAGCCTGAAATATTACTGACAAGAGCATGCCTATATAGATGCATCTATATAAAGTATTAATTTATCTATGGTGGCAGAGGCTGGTCTGTGCTGGCGTGAGACAAGGAAGTAGAACAGGTAAAGCTACGAAGCGACTTTTAGAGGAACATTCATGATGGTTGATGGTTTTCTCTATCATTTTGCCAAAATTGGATGAATTCTACCAGGTATTAAAATACTTGTAGCTTTTGTCTGTTTACTGCCTTTCAAAAATCTATGTTCTCACAAAGCTACCACAGCACTGTCCGTAGTTTGTCAGCATTTAAGATGCTGTAGAGAGATGCTCAAGACAGATTCTACTATTTTGATTTCTAAAGACAGTAGCTTCAGAAGGAAGACTTAAAGATCCTGGAGTGTGGGACATCGATGTCAGTGTAGGGAACGTGGCCCTCTCTCTCTGGGACCCTGAGGGCAGGTGTACTCACTGGCAAGGCAATCATTGATGTCCTCTTCACAGTCCATCCCACTGAAGCCGGGAGGACACTCACACACGTAGCTGCCCTGAGTGTTGTGGCAGACACCATTGTTCATACACGGCTTGGAGATACACTCATCAACGTCAACTGTACATCGTTTACCTATGAAGACAGGAGAATGAACAGCCAGTCCTTGGAAGAAAATTCCCATAGAAATCAAGGCAGGGTGTAAGCTTAGGTGGGTGTGAGTTTCAGTCCACTGTGAGCTTAGGGTGTTTTGGTGCAGGAGGCCACCTGATTGGTCCGATGCAGGAGGTCCTTCGGAAACTCCTCCCAACTGCTACTCACAGCTTGAAACACTTGGGTTGGAGGGTCTCAGCTACTTGAGGACTATAAAGATGGAATCTGAGAAGGTGTTATGAGCCCTTCCAGCTAGTCGCTCCCTACAGAGATTACAGGTGTCAGCATGGTCTCCCATGTCATCTGAGGGCCGATGGCTTTGTTTAAAGTGCAGGATGCATCCAGCATCATTACCTTGCCAGCCAGGAGCACACAAGCAGCTGAAGCTCTCAAAATTGGGTGCCTCTTTACAAACAGCAGCATTCTCACACGGGTTTGGGGAACAGGGAGCCAACACTGTTTGACAGTTCTTGCCTGGAAAACAAATGACAGTCTGTGATAAAGAATCAACCGAGGAAAAGATGGCGTCCCAAGACTGCAAACACAGGTGTGCTCAGAATCCCAGGCTACAGCAGCAACTGAGAGGTTCTAGCTTGGTGGTGCCATGACCCTTTAGTACAGTTAGTTCCTCATGCTGAGGTGACCCCAACCATAAAATTATTTCCATTGCTACTTTGTAACTGTGATTTTGCTACTGTTATGAGTCCTAATGTAAATATCTGATGTGCAGGGTATCTGATATGCACATAACCACACCTGCTCCTTCCAATATTGGCCCACTGCAGCTAATCTGGTGACCGTGGGCAGCTCATTTATCTCCCTGAGACTTCCCTAGCCTGTCCTCAGGGAGGATTTCTGCGGACTAAGTGGGAAGCACACTCTAAGTCCTGTCTAGCACCTAGTGAACTCAGTCTCTCTGCTGGCTGCTTCCTCCCCTGCTATCACTGGGGCCGGCTCTATACCTGCATCTCTGTTGCCAGGCAATCTCTACTGCTATCACCAGGTGCTAACAGCTGCCTGCTAGTGGGTGCTTCCTGCCTTAGAATACTGAATTCACACTTAGAGAAAAATTAAAATTAAAAATGATTCCACTAAAAAAAGGATCAAGGTATGTTTTAAAACACATTAGTTTTTGAGAAGGTGAATTGCAGACTCAATGCTCCAGTTCTTAGGATTGGTGGCAAATGCTTTTACTTACTGAGGAAGTTTACAGGATATTGAGTTGTTTCTAAAGTCAAGTGACAACAAAGTCAACTTTAACAGTCATCTTAAAACTTTGTATATAGAAAGAAAAACACATTACCATGAATTTTCTCAATAATTTTATGTTACAATGTCAAAAGGATAGATGCCTCTGGACCAAGTAGGCATCTGGTTCTAAATATCATACATAAATTTAAAACCCCAAAGAGTAAAACACAGGGCTGGGGGTGGAGGTCAGTCACAGAGCCCTTGAGGATGACCCACAATAGCATGGCTATGTCATCTAAAAGTTCACCCCAACATGGGTGGTGACTCAGGAGAGCTGCGCCCCTGAAGCTCACTGAACAACTTACAGGAGAGGAGGAAGGGGCAACTGCTGAGAGAAGAATAAGTAAAAAAATGAAAACAACAACAACAAAACAATACTAAGGAGATGCAAGGCCCTGGGATCAACCCCCAGCACCAGAAAAACCAACAAACAAAACCCCAAACACTAAAAAGCATAAAGGAAGGAAGCCTTGGAGACCACGAGTGACACCAAACTGAGTCCTCAGAGTATCGTCACTTACCCAAGTCACAGGGCACACCCCCCCCCCCCCAGCCATGCTGGCACCTGCAGTACCCACCTGTGTAAGGCAACATGCAGTGGCAAGTGTAGCCACTGACGTCATCAAAGCAGGTTCCTTGGTTCAGACACGGGTTGGAGGCACACTCATCTATATTCACCTGGCAGTTGTAGCCTGGAGGAGGAGGAGGAGGAGAAACACATACACACTCAAACTGTCAGCCTCAGTTACTCACCAGCTCTCCTGGTGGTTGTGAAAATTAGAAGTCACAGACTGACACTCATTTCTTTGGGTCATGGGAGCACCTGCTCATTCATTTTAGTTTGACGGTTGGCCAAAACTGTGAGGGAGGGCCTGACTCAGGCCTAACGCTCCTCCTTATGGAACTGGATTCTGCATAATGAACTGAGCACTCGCTATGCTGAAAAGCATGCTGCTCTACCTAAACATGCACCCTTTAAGAGAAGTCTCTGGTTCGTCAGAAAAAGGGCAAACTCATGAAGAAAAGCCCTGAAGTGCCTGCCCACTCTTCCACCGGTATAGTCTCTGCTATCAGTGAGCTAGGTTCCAAAGCCTTAAAAATAGTTCTCCTATTTCAAGGCAGAAAATTTATTCCCACTAAAAGATCAAAAAGAAAAAGAACAGAGTGGGACTAAGGCAAGACCAGAATCCACCTGTCTTTGCACCTCCAATGTGACCCAACAAGGACCATAAAGATGGCAAAGCCAGAGCACTGTTAGCAGAAGGGAGCAGGGAGATGGCGGGCTCAGAGGGGCTCATAGCTCACTGAACAAACGGGGTTTGATTGTATATTCTCATTTCCCATGAGATAAATGGTAAGTTACAGTGAGATTTTAAAAAATGGAGGGGAGGGGAGGGGGAGGGGAGGGGGAGAAGAGGGGAGGGGCAGGGGAGTAGAGAGGAGAGGAGAGGAAAGAAAAGAAAAGAGCTTTTGAATCTACAAGTTTCCTAGAAAATGTAATAACATTAGTATCTGATGTAGAGACTTTCTAAGTCTGTCTGGTGTCGTCTTGGGAAAAAAAATCTCCTTTCTCTGACATACTTAGCATGTGTCCTGGACAGTTATGTTACTGTGATACACACTAAAGCCATCTGACAGATGGAACCTCAATAAATAAATGTGGGCAAGCCTACAGAGCACTTCTTAATTAGTGATTGATGACAGAGGGCCCAGTCATTATAGGTGGTGCCATCCCTGGGCTGGTGGTCCTGGGGTCTCTAAAAAGGCCGAAGAAAGGCCGAGGAAGCCATGGGAGGCAAGGCAGGACTCTCCATGGCCTCTGCATCAGTTCCTGCCCCTGGGTTCCTGCCCTGTTTGAGTTCCGGTCCTGACTTCGTTCAATGATGAACAGTGATGTGGAAGTGTAAGCTAAATAAACCCTTTCCTCCCCAGCTTGCTTTTGGTCATGGTGTTTTATCTGTTTAGGATTTTTTAGGGGTAGGACAGAGTGAGGATTCTTACAAATAAATAACAAGCTACTTGAAGGATGTCATTGTGTCTCTCTCCAGTTATCCTCCTGCACACAACTGAGGGTGACTTAATGCAATCTGTTAGAGTAATACTGTACAAGAAATAGAGCGTCACGACCTTGCACTTCATGCTGATATTCAAAAAGTTCCCGATTTTGGAAGACTCCATGTTTGGAGTTAGGGATACTCAACCTGCAATCAAAATGAGTAGTTCTAAAAGATGCCAAAGTGTCAAACAGCCCAACTCGGGGAAAACTGACTGTAAAATATTGTTGAGACATGTTCCTCTACTATGTATTTTCCCAAAAGAGCACAGGAAACTGAGTGTCCAGAATAGCTCATGTGTGAGGATTTGCTGGAAAGGTCCTGAGCATAGCACAGGGCTCGATCCAGTAAGTACAACACTCTCATCTCACTTCTGAGAAGCTTATTATAGAATCAAGCCTTGGCCAGGAAGCTTACAATTACACAAACACTGGAACTTAGGTTGTCAGGCAGCACGCACTTTTACCCACACGCCCCTAAGTCGAGTCTTAACTGTTTAAGTATTATTGTCCCAACAATTTACCTCTCTGCTAAGCTGAAAGTAGAAAGATATCTACTCTTGTTTTTATTCCCCACATATCTCAGACATACTAACTGCTCAGCATGGTACTGTATTAGTAAACTACAACAAAAAGAAATGGAAACCAAGATGTGGAGGGGTGTACCACAAGGGAAGACAAACAGCGGGTATAACAAGCCGAGACTTCACTTCACCTTTGAACCCCTTCTTGCAGGTACACCTGTAGCCATTCACCAGGTTATTGCACGTTCCTCCATTCTGGCATGGGTTAGAAAGACACTCATTTTTGTCCACCTCACAGTTGACACCAACCCAGCCTGCATCGCAGAGGCACTTATAGCTGCAAGAAGAGAGAGGTGTGACTATGTGGTCCAAAGGTACAACTGAGTCATAAGAGACACATAAGAGATAGGTGAAAGCCAGTTTCACCTTTCCTTTTGTCTGGTATTTTGAGGACAGAGTCTCACTCTGTTGCCCAGGCTGGCCTAGAACCACTATGTGGTCTTGGCTTGCTGCAAACTCATGGTAATCCTCCTGCTTAAGCCTCCCTAGTACAAAGATTACAGGAATTAGCTCATTTCTATATTCCTATGGATCTATACTGGAATCATCACCACATGGTAAGAGTCATGAATCCATCTAGTATGTTCAGATGGGAGACCTACACAGTGCTTCCCTGGATCATGAGGAAGCTGATGAATTGCAAGCACAAGCTATGGCTTGTCAAATATACTGGGGCAATCTGAAGGAAACATGAACATGAACAAAGCTCAGAATCGCTAGTACAAAGTAGACATCAGAAAATAAGCCACTTAAGCCTGCTGAGGATTGACTGGAGTCTTAACAGGTCAGTCACACTTTCTTCAGACCAAAAAAAGCCAAAAAGCTGAAGATATCTGCAACACATATAATATCTGACTTCAACATCATTAGTACGTAAGTATAATATCAGATCAGGCAGAGAAGGGGAGCTGGGAAGTGGGGGAAGGATGGAGAGAGAGTGGAGGAGGGGAGAGCCGTGAAAGGGTGCTTTAAAGATCATCATGTTCTGGATCAGAAATCTAGCTTAAGCCAGTAAGAAAAGGAAGTTATCTAACACACTCTCCATTCTTTTAGGCTTGAGGCATGGCCATGCCCCTCATAGTGTCTAAGACACTCTTGTTCTAAAACCATCACATGCTGCACAACTCTGAGGGCATGCAGGCTGCAAATGCATTATCCCAGGCTCCATGACAGAACAGGAATAGACGGTGTTAAGGTGCCCGTGGCTCTAGAACACTCGTCAGATCTCAATCCTGTAGTGTAAAACACAACTGCTACATGTATGAATTCCTGGACCCTCCTGTGGGGTCCTCATTGATTACTCATGTAAAGGAGACAGTGTTTATTTCTCAAGTAAGCTCTCAGTCCTAGGAGACAGGCCAGCTTCTAGAGACAGAGCGGTGATTTGAAAGACTTTGACACAGACCTTCAAAACCTTTACCTAAATATCAGGTCAAGTTCCCAACCGACAAACTGAAGCTATTGTGTTAGTGTTTCCTTCAGTTGGTTTTAAAGGCCAACTGGGCCAATCAGTAACTACTAGCTAGCACAGGGTAGCTACTCACCCACTGAGACCTCCAGTACAGTTTCCGTGGATGCAGGGATTGCTCAGGCACTCGTTCACCTGTGAGTAGCAGCTAGGATGATGCGGTCCCTCGGGGCATATACACCGGAAACCATTCACATCATTGATGCACGTCGCACCCTTGCGACAGGGGTTGGAGGCACACTCATCAATGTCAATATTGCACCTCTGGCCTGTAGAGGGGTCAGGGGCCATGTCACTCAAACTTAAATTCTCAAGGGACGGGGTTAGAACGATGAGACGCATATGCAGACACTTCACGGAGGCAGGCTGTAAGGTTCAAGGACTAACACGGAGAAGCATGTCACACCATGCAAGGAAGGCTCGAGGAGCACTTGCTATTAATAAGGAAGGGAAGTTACTAATGACAGCAGATCGAAGCCACGGCACTCTCGGGTAGACTGCATCTAGCTTAGAACTTCAGAACTTCACAGGCATTAAGGAGAACACCAGATGTCACCAGAGACAGCTGCCCCTCCTGGCACTGCCGTGTGTGCGTGGAGAGCTCTGCCTCACATGTGTTCTGTCACTTTTCTGTTTCTGTCACACGTGTTCTGTCACCAGAGACTGCTGCCCCTCCTGGCACTGCCATGTATGTGTGCAGAGCTCTGCCTCACACGTGTTCTGTCACTTTTCCTCAGTCAAGGTTTTACGTTTCTATCTCTAGTTAATCGCAATTAGCTGGGATATGAATGGACTGCTAGTTTAATGTTAAACTGATTTTAAAAAATAGACACTTTGGTTTCATCCTTAGAACAGAGCCCACTCACTTTCTTCCTCCGTAAGTAGTCTGTAAGCAAGAATTTACTGCCCTCCAGAAACTGAGAAAACACTTTGGTGACTCCCAGTCCAGACCAGTGGTTTTCAAACTTTACTGTAAGAACGTCTCTTTGAAATGTGGTTTTATGGTCCAGTGGTTAAGAATGCTGACTGTTCATACTGAGGACCAGAGTTCAGCGCCCAGCACCCATGTTAGATGGCTCAAAAGTGCTCAGCTCCAGCTCAGGAAATCCAATGTCCTCTTCTGGCCTTCGTAGGCACCAGAAATAAATAAATAAATAAATAAATAAATAAATAAATAAATAAACAAACAAATAAATAAATGAATGAATAAATGTATGTTTTTTTGAAACAGTGACAACAAATTTCTAGGCCGCATTGCCATAGACTATGATGGCCTGGCCTGCCAACCACATTTCATACGATTTATGTGGTTCAGACACCAGAGTCTCTAAAAATATAGGTCCTGGCAGTACCTGAAATCGAAGTGGACGTGATCTTGCCAGAACACACCTGCGGCTAAATTTTGAAGGCCTGTCTGCTATAGCCTTCATCACCGTTGTCTTATGCTGTATATGTATATAGACTAAGCATACAGATGTCTTTTTATATTTCTAATAGTTGAGAATTAACATTCTCCCTATAGTATTGGGAGTGAAATCTAGCAACTATTATGAAGGAATTTATGAACTTCAAGGACACAGTGTTCTAAATCAGGTTTAAAAGTCTTTTTCTAAAATTAATTTAAGAAAGAATAACACTATATTTATTTAGTTCAAAAAGTTCCAAATAAAAGAGACACACCCTTTAAAGTAAGGCATTAGCAGGCTGCCAGCCTCCATGCACAGTGAACCATCTCTGGTGGCTCCTGTGGTAAAGACCCACAGTCTGGGATAGCTGCCATTTTCCTCTGTATGTCTTGCCTCAGTCTTCCAAGTGTTCAACATGAGCCACCTCATTCTTTTTTATCTTTTTTTTTTTTTCTGTTTCTTTTTCTTTTTGTTGTGGTACTGGGATAAAACTTAGGATCTGCAAGCACTCTTCCCAGCTCCTCATTTGCCTTTAAACAATTTCAAAGATAAAGTTTTAAGCCATTTTCATGTGCATTTGCACCATCCCTACTTGTGCAGCCTGTGTGTAGGTTGGCAGCTACTTCTGTAGTGTTCTTCTATAGTTGTCACACAGTGTCCACTGGGTATCAGAAATGGCTAGTGTCAGCTCTGCACCTTGTGGGGCTAAGCGTTGATCAACATGAGAATTACTGCATGTTTCTTACTATTTACAGTAAATTAGTTAGTGTATAATAGATGCCAGCGTGCTGCAGTGTGGACCTCGGGTTCTAGGCTGGATATGACAGCATGCTGCAGTGTGGACCACGGGTCTAGGCTGGACAGCAGAAGTTGTCTATTCATTTGCCAATGTGTCCTGAGAACTTCTCCTGCGATAACTACTGCCAAAGGATGAGAAAGAGGGTCCCAGCCCTGGGAAGAGTGCATGGGCTCTCTGTAGCTCACTGGCTTATCCAGCACCATCTCTGCAGCCATATTCGTTAACTGAGCACTGCACAACTCCATTTATGGATGGTGAGGAAATGTAGGAAGACAGTAGATCTGGGGTAGGCTGGGCTTTTTGTTTGTTTTCTGGAAGACTTAGTTTGTTTTTGGTTTGTTTTACTTTTTGGGTTCTGTTGTTCTTGTAGTTTGGGTTTAGTTTTTGGTACTTGGGTTGGAACCCAGGGCCTCATGCATGCTGGGTAAGCACTCTACTACTGCGCTTGGCCTCTCTGCCCCGTTCTTGTTGTTTGCTTTTGTTGTTTGCCTTTTCACTTTTCATTCTGAAACAAGCTCTTACTAAGTTGGGCAGCTGACTTGAATTCAGTCCGTGGTCCAGGCAGACCTTGGACTTGTGGCCATCCTGCATGAGCTTCTACAACAGCTAGGATTATGGGTGTCTGCCACCAGGCTGTAACCCAAACACCACCAGGGGCTTTAGAAAATGAAAAGGAGTTTATAGGATCACATGATGCCTGACTTTCTCCCATGTAATCAGAACATGTAGAGCTCCTGTGAGAATAAAGAACAGCCTTAGGAAGAGAAGAGACAAAGGCCTCCCTCGGATATTCTAAAGCTCCTATGAAAACAGCAGGGGAAATGATTAAAATAAAATAGAAGGAAAAGCCCCAAATACTTCACAGTTATGGCTCATGACTCTTAGACATTTCCAGCAACCGATTTACAAAACAGCCTCTTGGACCAGAAAACAGTTCCCAAGAAGGGGGCACCACCCAGCAACCAAAACATTCCATCTCTTGGTTATGTGGTTTCATGCTACACCTTATGTTTATTTTAGAGTATTTTTAGCCTATGTGCCCCCTCTTTGACCCCGTTGATTTGCTAAATGTTAAAAACAGACAGAATATGATTCCCTGACATTTAAAAAAACTAAAACCGGTGAGAAGCCTTACATAAATCCCAGAAGAAACCGTAACAGGCTCCCCCTTGGCCATGTAATGGGAATGAGCCTGGGCTCTGGCGTAGACGCCTGGGAAAGACCCTGATTGCAGGGCACTGGGAACATCACCCTGCGTCTCTCGCTCTCTGCCCTCTCCTCAGTACCACAGGAACAGTAGCATCTATCCCAACTAAGTGAGGTGAGACAGCATCTTTGGTTCCTAGCTCAGAATAAGCCGTTCATACAAATTGGGCATTTTCTTCCTGTTACACTTAACAGGTCTGTGTATTTAGTCAGCTCCCACGTATTTGAGAGAACAGTTTTCAGGATGCCCAAATTCATCGGGCTACCTCAGTGGGTCAGGGCATGAAACCTTCACCACACTGGCGTCTCAGTCACCAGGAAGAACTGAGATCCACCAAAGCCACAAAAGTTCCTGACATGTCATACCGCTGGCATAGAGGAACTGGGTACCTAGCACTCTCTTCACCTGGCTCTGACTGTCCTTAGGCTCTGCCAAAAGCTCTGAAGTGGGCTACACACCTGGGGAGCAGATGACCATAGGGCAGTTACTAAAGGGTAATATTATATATGTCTGCACATGTGTGGTAATGTCCAGAAAAAGCAGAACACACAGTGTATCCTAACAATGGGACTGTCACCGATATGAGGTATCAGTGAGGGCCCAGGCTTCCTCTGGAGCCTCTACGATAATTTTTCCAGAAACATAAATGACAAAGTTAATGTTAACAAGGAAAAGGAAGAAGAGAGAATGTGTGGATTATACTTCACCTATGGGCACATGTGCAAACTCTCTAGAGGTTCATACCTAAGGAAGAGTCACAATGCAGAATAATTCTAATCTACTTTCTTTTCATGGGCAAAAAGATCTTGCTCACTGTAGACAAACTATGTGGTGGTCTCCTCAAGTTATGCCCTCCCCAAACAGGCTCCCGGGAGAGGCGAGACCCCAGGGTGAGCAGCCAGTGTTTCCATGCACGTTTACCTTGGACACAGCCTTACAGAAGGCACTGGCCTCTGCCTGTGGGGAAGCAAAGGTGGCTTTGCAGGCATTAACCCAAGCACGGGGATGGAAAGTTACCATCTGCTAGGAAGTCTCAGGGAGCAAGACACGCGTGGCCTGAAACGCTAAAGGAAAGGCTGTGTTTCCACTTAGGAAGGTCTGGAACAGAAAGAGAAGTACAGAGCAGACTGCAAACCTTCCAGAGACGATGAGAAACAGGAAACAGGTGAAAAAGTGATTTTCACTGAGGGACCCCTTTCCCAGCTTGATGGGGCTAAAGGAGGCCCCCTCCAAAGACAAGGAGTGTTACCTGTGAATCCCGGAGAGCACACACAGCTGTAGCGATTGATGCCGTCCACACAGACTCCGTGCATACAAGGGTTGCTGGCACAGTCATCAAAATTAATTTCACAATTAAGGCCTGTAAAGAGACCCAGAGAAATGATTCTGTGTTACCACAGGAATGTCAGCACTTCCGCCTGTGGTGCTACTCAGTCAGAAGTCTGTAGGGGATCCAGGCCATCCGATCAGAACAAAGCGACGCATCGCCAAGTACAGTCCACAGAAGCCAGAACTGAGAAGCCAAGAGGACTGGATTACTCATACTTAGCCATGATTTGTCCCTTCTACTCTGTTGTCATGGAAACGGTACAAAGGCAATATAGGCAAAACTGTCAGCATCTCTGCCAGGATCCAGGCTGCAGGCCCCAACCAGATGGACACATATCTACATACCCACAGCCAAACAAACACATGCCCGCTTCATGGCTTTGGTGAGGACAATAAAATCTGTCACTGTGTAACTTGTTAACTCTCAGCCCTCAGGTTGAGAGAGCATCACAGCCAGGAGGAGCAGCCATGGCCTGAACCATGAACTGAAACAGCGGCAGCCTACCGTTCTAGAATCCCATTTTAACTAAAACAAAACAAACAAAACAAGAAAACATACTGCAATCATTAAAGTGCATCTAAGCAAGCTATGTGGGGTCCATAGACTGTTTTGTGGTATAAAAAGTGTAAAAGTAAAATCTCATGTAAGAATACAGATAAAGCTCCTAGACCAAATGTCACCATTTGAGTCACTCACCAACCGTCCTATCTGTAAGTGATCAGACATTTGTTAATAATTACCACCTCTATGCTAGCTCCAGAATGTCATGCAGCCCTCCTATGTCGCTGAGGCTAACCACAATGACCATTAATGAGAGACAAGCTTCCATATTCCTGTATGCAGGGGTGGGCCTTTTAGCCTCCGGCCCCCAGTCCATGAAGTCCTAGCATGCCAGTACAGCTCCAGACCCTGAGGTCCTGGTTCAGCTGAGCTGCCCACAAGCGTCTACACTGGCAGAGCAGCCCTCTGGGGCCTCAGGTCTGCAGCTCTCCTCTGACAAGGTCTGGGGTTCTACTGTTTCTTAGAGCCCGAGGAGACTTCTATGCTGTTGCTGAATTGGCTGCTTTTCTGTTTTCTCTTCCTTATGCTAGATCAAGCCATTTTAGGTGACTTGAAACTCAAGAGAACTAATTATTCCAAGAGTTTATCATTATAAAGGACAGATGAGAGAAGACCCTAACAGTGAGCGTGTCTCTCCCTTTGAGCACCCAGACAGTGGAAACCACAGGAACGGTGAGCAAGCTATGATGATTCCTTCCTTCCAAACATCAAACTACCAACAGAGACTGCATGATACCTGGATCGATCAGAAATCGTGACTCCGTGACAGTCTATCCACACTGTCCCCTAAATGGACTTTCCAGCCAGGCCGGCAGCACCTGCCAGCTCCTTTCTACTGAACACAGACCAGCAAGTCTGTATGTTGCCTGCAGCTCTTTGCTCTAACTCTTCAAACAGCTGCAGCAATGGGTCTGGCCTCTCTCTGCATGCTGCCTGCTGCAAACCATGAATATTAACTTCTTGCCTCTGTCCCTGAAGGAAAGTATACCTGATACACTCTGGCACAAGGATATAATCCCAGAGGAAAATAAGTTCTTGCCAACCCACCACTCGCCAGGTTTCCAGCGTGTTTGTTACAATGAGGGAGACAGCAAGCCTAACACAGCCCCTCCATTCTAAAGGCCCCTATTCAACTGCTTGTAAATCTCTCACTTTTCCTTCGTACTGCAATTTCTCATGTCTGGGGACCAGCCCGGAAGCAAATTGCTTTTGGAAGGTTTCACAAAGCCCTATTCAGTCCTTTGAGGGAGTTATCTAAATGTGGGGAGGGGACCCACATTCTCAGCTGTGAAGGCATGGGATGTTTTTCGTATGCTTGAGCAATTCAAAAAGGACTTTGTTTTCAAACTTGGCATGTGTGAGGCCCTGGATGAAGACCAGGACCTTTGACAAGTTTGAAGAAATGGATTTGAAGTAACACAATGAAATCAGGGCAGCTCCCCACTCCCCTGCCTCTGCCCCCTCCATAGGCCGACTTCCTTAAGTCCAGGATGAGCCCCTACAAATCACCCCGTGTATCCAGTAGGCCCTCTGCTCCGCAAGGCTCACACTGGTTAATCTTCCACTCAGACATTTCCCTTTGATCTCTCACAGTATCCCTCTGTCTCCAGCTAAAGCTGTGTCCAAGATCGTTCCTCTCACAGGTAAAATGGAATTCTGGGAAATCTGGGAAATGTAGCTGCCCAGTGAACTAGCTCCAGAACTCCTAATAGGACAGAGCAGGCCCTCGTCTAGCAAGCAGCCTCCCTCTAGGCTCAGGTGGCCTGTGAGGAGCCTGAGGCATTTGACTTCGAAACTACCAAGGTCTTACCTTTGCCTGAAATTCCTGAGGCCCCACCAGACACAGAGCAGGAAGAAAGCTGTCACTTTTAGCTGACAATGCCAAAGAGCAGGCCCTGGATGGAGGGACTGAGAGAAGGAGGGACTGTCCTACCTGATGTGCCTGGTTGGCAGTTGCACTGGTAACCATTCACCAGGTCAATGCAGCGCCCATCGTTCAAGCAAGGGCTGCTGTAGCATTCATCAATCTGGTCACTACAGATGGCTCCCATGTACCCAGGGTTGCAGATGCAGGTGTAGGAGTCGATCCCATCCTGGCACTGGCCATGGTGGCAAGGATCTGGGTCACAGTTGTCGATGTTCTCATCACACAATATGCCAGTGAAACCTGCAGAAAGAATTTTAGTGAGGAGCCTTTGAAACCAGGGAGCACGCTGAGTCTACACCCAAAGGCGGCCTGCCCAGCCGCCCTGCATGCCCCACGTCTGGAGCAATCTTCACAGGTGGCTTTGAGCAGTGGCCTTGCCTGTCTGATTTATAATTCGAGCTTGGGGACCCCGTGCTCACAGATTCTTGGAGGAGTCTGCAGAACGGATATGCCCCTGTGCCTGAGCCTGGGGTCTGCTGCTCTCTTCTCAGTGTGCTTGCTTCCTGGCCTGCAGGGAAGGAAGGCACTCCACACTTCCTCCTTGCATGCTGCCTCTGAGCAGCTCTCCTCCCAGCACACAGGCACTGACTATGACTTCACATATTCCGTCTTACAGATCTGAGTCTGGAGAACAGAGTCTCAGAGCCCGTCCAAGAGTGTTATGCTACTAATTTCTAAATAGGTATTCATTAAATAAAATGAATGATCCACTTGTGACTCTCTGAAAGACAATGAGAGAAGTAAGCATCCCACAACTGAGGTGTAACTTGATCCATGTCCCACCTCTTCCTAAAAAGGGTCCAAGGAGGTCTTTCCTCCCTTTTATTGTTTAAACTTATTTTTTAAATTATTATTTTTCAAATGGGTGGTGTGGGTGTGTACATGTTGAAGTCAGGGGACAACTTTTGGGAGTAGGTTCCCTCCTTGCTCCCCGAGGTCTGGGAGTCGAATTCATGTTTTTAGGGGTGTGCGGCAGGTGTTAGTACCCACTGAGCACCTCAGCACCCTCCTGTCCCTTAAACATGAGATCTAGGACTTAAACCTCACTGCTGTGAAGTCACGCTCCACAGAAGCAGGCTAGAAACGTCTGGAGCATCTCCAACAGGAGGCAACGTTCCTACGAGGAAAAGGCAGCTCAGCAGAGTCCACACCTACAACAGACATCAGCTCTGCACCACTATGGGAACAGAGTGTGCTTTCCTGAGACCTGAGAGAAATCAGAGGCACAAGGCCTACATGCTAAAAACCTGTTTCTAACTTATGCTCTGACATTACTCATGACTTTGAGAGTCTGCCTGCCTATATGTATGCATGCGAACTCTGTGTGTGTGTGTGTGTGTGTGTGTGTGTGTGTGTGTGATGCCCACAGAGGCCACAAGAGGGTGTCAGATTCCCTGAGACTGGAGTTACAGATGGTTGGAACCTGCTATGTGGGTGCTGAGAACCAAGCCCAGGTCCTCTGCGTGAGCAGCAAATGCTCTTGCTCCAGCCCTCTCTCCCTATAGCTTCTATCTCAGAATCACATAAGGAAGAGGTTTCCTTTTTGAATAGTTTAAGGCTTTCTCCATATTGATGAGCCATGCATCTGCACAGCAAGTGTGCTGTAGTCATTCAGCTCAATAAAGCCCATTCCCATGTGAGAAATATGGTCCAAGACCCAGAAATGTGTTACCAAAGTTTCTCAGAATACAGAATCAGATCATGCAGGGAGCACCTTCCTAGAGAGACACAGCCAACTCTCAAGGACATCTGTATCTACACTGCACAAAGGTTGGACTCAGAGACACAGAGACCCTGTAGAGAGCCTCAGTGAAGAACAGCTTTCTTCTAGAATTCTCCTATTCCCAAGGTACCAGGGAAGCAAGCTAGAAGCTCACTGCTGCCCAAACCCTTTCCATAAACACACAGACACCAGCTGAACATGTGGGCAGAACTACTGTGTGGTGACAATGAGCCAGGGGCTACAGGTAAGGACTGTAAGAGCAGCAGGAGGTCTGCAGCAGTAGGAGGTCTGCAGCGAAAGCATGAGCCAGCCCCTGGCTGTTAGAGGAGGGCAGCACCCTTTATGCTCTACCTCCGAGCAGCTAGGGGAAGACAGTCGCCTTGCCCACAGAGGGGCCTCAAAGGGATGGGAGGGGCTGACACTTACCTGTGGCACACTGGCATTCATAGCCATTCGGGTGATCGATGCACTTGGCCCCATTCAGGCAGGGAGTACTGGAGCAGTCATCAATGTCGATCTGGCACACTGGTCCTGTGAAGCCTGGAAGAGGCACCGAGGTGACACATATCAGAGACTGACCCATCTTCCTTTACTGAAACAGTGGTTGAATCACTGGCAGAGTGTATGCCAAGGGGTCACCAAGGCAAAGCTCGGAGGTCAGAGGTACTGGGGTTCTACCCCTGACTCTCAGGTCCATCTCCAGGGAAAGCAAGAGGAACTGAGACACTACTGAAGATGGAGTCTCAAACCAGTAACTGTATCCCCAGACTGAAAGGATCTTCTCTTTGGAGATTAAGTAGAAAAGCCACCGTCCACAGCAGACAGCTGGCAGGCCTTCAACATCAGCAGAGGCACAGGACCTTGGAAAAAAATCTGATGTGTGGTGCCGGCCTGGACTTAATGGAATAAAATGTCTTGGGATTTAGGAATATGACTCATGAGGAAAAAATAAAATCCTGCGCTTCTGTGAGGTGTGAGCACTCTGAAATATACACACAGACAGGGAGGTCAGGGGCCGTTCGAGAACAGACTTGGACTTCAGGCCACAAAAGTCTTGGAAGACATGCTGGCTGAAACAGTTCCCCACCTCAGCATACACAAAGTCTCTTCCCAAGTAGCCACTTTAATGACTTCCTCATGCTCGGCCCACACGCACTCGCTCCCCCTCCCCTTCCTGTGGTTGGCTGGCTTGGGGTTTTGGAGAGCACAGGGGCAGGTGGCAGGCGCTTACCAGGGGGACACAGACACTGGAAGCGGTTGACTTTGTCCACACACTGCCCGTTGTTCACACACGGGTTGCTCTGGCATTCATTTACCTCCAGCTCACAATGCACACCTTTGAAACCTGCACAAATGGACCACACATGCGGTTCAGACAGAAATAAAGGGGCATTCCAGCCAAGGAAGCAAAAATGTGCAGAGAGAGCTAAAAACCTCCGCAAGCATGAGCAGCTCTCCAAAGAAAGCGAGTCTTCACTATGATAGAGTAGTCGCTGTAGTGGACAAAACATAGATGCCGTAAGACATTTTTGCCAATGTGAGGAAGAGGCAGGGTTGGTATGGTACAGGTGTGAAATCCCCTCCCAGGCTCGTGTGCTTGAACACCCAGTCCCAGCTGGTGGCGGCGAGGACAGCTGTGGGAGAGAGACGGGGCCTAGATGGTAGACTGGCAATGGGACCTTAGGACAATAGCTTTGCTTTTGTTTCTGTTATCTCTGCTTCCCAACCCACCAAAATATGAGGAGCTGCAGCCACATGCCCTGCCCCATGTCTTCCTCTGCCACGATGGACTGACTTGCCTGTGGGACTTTAATTCGTTCTGTCAGGTACATCACCACAGCGACAAGAAAAAAGGCCAATGCAAGGGTACACCCCAGGACACAGCATGCAAACCAAGACTCCCACATTTTGGATAACTTCTAGTTTCTGGACCCCTTCCCCACTGCCTTCCTAAGACCAACTGAAGTGGTGCAACTTGGGGTGCCGGTCAGGACTAGGGGGAGCTCCTGCCGAGGCTATAGCGCTGGCTTCAGTCATTAACAGAACAGCTGACCTGTGCTGTCACGTCGTCGTTCTGTTTTTGTCCACTGAGGAGTCGCTCCAGAACACAACTGAGCTAGGGGCTCATTCTGGGTAAGCAGCAGATGCCTGCATTAAGTGTGGCTAACGACTAGCTCTGTAAGTGAGATGGGATGGCACACGGGATCCTTCAGAGCATCAGGACACTCCATGTTTAGAGGGTTCCGGTGGGAAACGGCTCCGGAGGCTTCCCACTGTGTGAAGCTGGAGCCTGAGGTGGAGCTCCTGTCTGACTTGGTCTGCTCTGCTCTGACCACCCCAGTTGTCTCCTACTTTCTCTGCAATCATGGGGCTTGCAGGGGTCCCGGGCTCAGCTCTCTTAGTCAGCTGGGGAACCCCGCGCTGGCTCAGTGCATGGAGTCAGTGAGTCCTGTCAGCAGCTGACCAGCCCTCCTTACCTGGCATGCACAGACAGGTGAAGCCTCCGATCTTATCCAGGCAGGTGGCGTCGTTCTGGCAGGGGTCTGAATGACACTCGTTGATGTCCATCTCACAGCGAGGCCCTGCGTAGCCCTTCAGACACTCACAGTGGAAGGCGCCATCTGTATTCACACACTTTCCTGCATGCTCACAAGGGTTACTGTTGGCTGTAACACATAAGAACCAGTTACCAGGACCGAGCGCTTGCCAGAGTTCCCACAAAGACAGATAACACAGGGCAGTCAGGAATCTACAACCCAAGGCCCCACTTTAAACAAGATCACTCTGTTTTCAGGTTTATTTGTTAACTTATAAGAAGAAATGACAAGAGTGGTCTCCAAATGTGTGCTGTTTTTTTAAACTCTTACTGAGGTAGGACTTTATATTCATTTTATTTATTTATTTTTAGCTATGTGCATGTATATATGTCTGAAACCAGAAAATGAGGTCATATTCCCTGGAGCTGGAGTTGCACGGAATTGTGAGCTGCCTGATGTGGGTGCTAGGAATTGAACTTGGATCCTCTACAAACGTAGTACATAATTAACAGCTGAGCCATCATCCCAGCTCAGGAGCGTCTATTAATAATCAAGTCTAGACTTGCCGTTGCACTGAATTCCCAGAATGCATGTACAGTAAAGGTTGATTGTAAATTACGTGTGTAGAACAGGAAACAGAAATTCAGGTTTGGGTGTAGCAGTCGCTAACGTACAGAACACTCCCGCTGCAGCACTTTCTGAGCCGACACGACACACCTCCAAGTCTAGAAGAGATGCCAGACACTCACCCATAGCACACTCATCCACGTCTTCTGTGCAGTCAGCGCCCTTGTAGCCCTGTGGGCAGGTGCAAATGTACTGCCCGTTCAGGGGGTTGGTGTCACACAGCGCCCCCTTGTGACAAGGGTTGCTGATACAGGCATCATCCAGATGGCACAGGAGACCTGTCTCAGGGTAGAGCGAGAGAAAACACACACACACACACAAAATCTCTCTTAGAGAAATGCTTTTTCTTGTCAAAAGCAGAACCAAACAAACCAATTAAGACCCAGAGGCAACATTGCCTTCACCTGATTCTACACTAGGGACATGCCACAGCCCTCAGCTGCCGCTGACAACCTGGGCATAGGTGAGCACTCTGGGCCAGAGCTCTCAGGGCCGGGCATGTATTTGTGGAGGAACACGGGAAAATGGAGCTATCCTGTGGAGAGTACCAGCATTAGCAAACAAAAATTGCAGGTGTCCAGTTAAATCTGGATTTCTGGTAAGTGTTCATGTAAGTATGTGTCAAATACTCCGTGCTTCCAGAGTTTGACCCAGCATCTTCCTTCTCCAGTGTCACACTCCCTAGTGAGCACGGCTCGCTGGCATCTCACGAGCCTCAGAGCTGAGCACCACCTGTCTGTTCTCCAGCACCCAAGGAATCACATCAGCACATTCCTGGATCAGGTGCCAGGGGGAGGGGGGTGGGGACCTGCCAAGTGCCCAGGCATGAGGAAGCCAAGCAGGGAGGCATCAGGCTCCCTGCTCTGCAGAGTTCTGGTGGGAACCGGATTTTCCAGTCTGCAATTGGCCAAGACTTCTTCCACAAAGCTAGAGGTGTGGCTTTGGGAAAGGCAGAAACACAAGGATGTCTCAAGACTGCCAGGTACAGGTTTCTTGACTGAGCTATCTTCTTCTAGTGGGTTTGCCTGCAGTGCTCCGCCACTCCTAAAACTAGATGCTGTCCAGAAAACAAGGTGACCTGTGCCCTCTAAAGAGTTCTTCCTAAGAGACTCCTAGAGGCACACTCTTCTGAATAAATGGGTATTTCATTTAAACTGTCTCCCTGAGTCCACGGATTGGCCATCTAGTCTGGATTTCTCCGGCCAGAGTCTTGGGGAATTCTACTGGAACAGAATGTCTAGGGAAGATGACTGCCCTTTACTACCAGACTGCATTCCAGAATGGTCCTCAGAGGTGCCACAGGGAAGAGAAGGCCAGAGTGTGCACACTCCGGCCTCCGCCACCTCTAGCTCAGCTGTGCTGTTGGTCTTACCCGCCTTTCCCTCCGGACACAGGCAGGAGAAGGAGGCCACGCGGTCAATGCAGGTGGACCCTGGCGTGCAGGAAGCATAGGCACAGTCATCGATATTCTCGCTGCAGTCATCTCCGCTCCAGCCGTTCACACACACGCAGCCATAGCCTCCGTTTCGGTTGGTGCAGGTGCCTCCATTCTGACAAGCGTTGGGCTGCAACAGACACTCGTCCACATCTTCTGTGCAGAACTGCCCTGTGGGGGGAAAGATGCTGGGTTAGGACCCTTAGGTCATAAATGACTGGCACCCTAACAGCCCTTCACTGAGCTGCCTGAGCCTGATGTAAATGGTACCTACAGCAATCTGTGTCCTCTTATGAAATTTAAGGTGACCCTGAGTTATCCAAATAACACTTATCAGAACAGAAATGGCCTTTCTCGAAGCTCTGGCAACATGAAAACCTATCCAACTAGCCAAACTCTGTAGGTGCCTTGTCTTAGCCAATTTCTTGGGCCAAGAAATAGAAAAGTAGGGCTAGAGAGGCTGCTCAGGCATTCAGAGCACTCACTGCGCTCTCTGAGAGACCAGGGTTTGATCCCAGCACCCACTTCACAGCTGTGTGTAACTCAGTTCCAGGGAGTCTGATGCCCTCTTCTGGCTGGCCTCTGAGGGTTTACATGTGGTGCACAGACATACATGCAAACATACACATAAAAAGAGAGGAAAGAAGGAAGGAGGGAGGGAAGGAAGGAAGAAGGAAAGGAGAGAGGAAGGAAAGAATGCAAGCAGGTAAGCAATTGAAAGTGGACAGAGCAAGGAGAGACATGGATGGTGCTTGTGTCAGTGCCCTGGCTTCCACACGGTACACACACCTCACATAGCAAAGACCACTAGGAAAGGGTCCCCGGTATCTCTCATGAATTCTCCCAAAACAGACTATAACAATTTTAAAAGTGTGGATGAGCAAGAATAAACAAAAGCCTCCATAAAGTACAGATGTGAAAGAAAAAGCCACAAAGAATGAAAATGGAGCACAGCGTCTCACCCCAGGGACACGGTCCACCCAAGTGTCTCACCCCAGGGGCACGGTCCACCCAGATGTTTCACCCCAGGGGCACGGTCCACCCAGGTGTCTCACCCCAGGGGCACAGTCCACCCAAGTGTCTCACCCAAGGGGCACAGTTCACCCAAGTGTCTCACCCCAGGGGCACGGTCCACCCAATGCCACAGGAGCTGAGTGAGGCCCACTGTGTCGTCCGACAGAGCACTGAAGGACCACTGCTGGGTATGTGCTCCTACAGATGAGCTATGAGTGCTGGCTACCATGGGGACTGAACTGCTGGAAGGGTCCTGGGCACAGAAAGAGGGGATGTTTTGTGCTCCTTACAACAAGGAGTTCATGATCCACAAAAGCAGTTTGGTCTCAGACCACCTGGATTATAAACAAATTAATAAGCAGGTCTTCTTGGAACTATTTTAAAACCAGCTTTTTCTTCAAAGGCTATTAAAATTAGACTATCTAAATTCTCTAAACCATAACAAATTCTAAAACCAAACAACAACAAAAAGTCATTCATTCCCCCTTTGTAAGTAAATAAATAAACCGTCAATGATCAATTGAAGGGGCATTCTGATTAGGAATCTACTTATGAAAAAAAAAGCATAGACTGCTTGAATTTTAAAAATACTAAAGCCAGTTGGTCCTGGTGGCACAGGCCTTTAATTCCACCACTTGGGAGGCAGAGGCAGGCAGATTTCTGGGAGTTTGAGGCCAGCCTGGTCCACAAAGCGAGCCCAGGACAGCCAGGGCTATTACACAGAGAAACCCTGTCTCCAAAGCTAATTTATTAATTTATTAGATTAATTTTAATGAATTAAAAAATACTAAAGCTCCCCACAGTCCCCGGAATACCTCCTAAGTCATATATCTACAGAAGGCCCATACTGTGCCCAGCTGTGGCCGCTTCCCTTCATGCTTGTGCTAAATGAGTCTGACCACCCACACTTCAGCCTGGTTTGGCCTTCAGCCTCTCTACTATAGAAGCAATATAACTGTCACTTGCTTAGTTACATATTCTTCTCCTGCTCCCTCGCTGCAAACAATCTGTCTGGGGCTTCTGTGTCGTTGCAGCAGAGGCCATTACCTTGCCTGACAGGATAGATGTGGATGTTTGGGGTCTCCCCTAAGAGACCTTCCTGTTCCTCCCCTTGCTTCACTTGCAGGGCCTCTGAGAGAATGCATATGACTACCATGATCTAGCCCTACTGCTGGATGCAGGATGGCATCCAATCCAAGTTACATCACTGTGTCTCTTTCCATTATTGGACTGAAACCACCCTGCCACAGGACTGACTGGCTAAGGCTGGTCTGCAGGGAAATGGTAAAGTGTAGAGCAAAGTAGACTATCATCACAGCACTAAGACTACTGGCTCCTGTCACTCCTGAGAAGCTGGCTGGGAGCCCACCCATCAGCACACAGTTCTGAGCAGGCTCTCGGTGTACAGCAAGCTTCTTGATCTGAAAGGAGGTTCTACCGATTGCTACCAGAAGTATCAATGACTCCAGCCAGACTAATTGAGAAGGGAGGGAGTAAGGGGGCTAACGAGTGAAAGAGAAAAGCAATGAATGAGTGAGTGAGCGAATGAATGATGGGGTGAATGAATGATGGGGTGAATGAATGATAGGGTGAGTGAGTGATGGGGTGAATGAGTGAGGTGGTAAGCAACGTGCTGAAAGATTGAAGGAGTGAATGACTAAGGAAGAAGGGGAAGGAGGAAGTGATGAAGGGAGGGGAGAGGAGGGAGGGAGAGGAGAGAAGATGGAAGGTGTAGAGAATGAAGGGAGGAGGAGCTGAGTAAAGGAGAGAGAGAGAGAGAGAGAGAGAGAGAGAGAGAGCGGGCAACAGATCGAAGGCTGAAGAGCTCAGAGTGCAAACACCCACCCCAGGATAGATGACGTCATTCGGTACAAAACATTTGCTCCCTTACGCTTCTAGCAAAAATGCTACTTCAAAGAATGACAGCTGTGTTATTAGGATTCAGGCGGGGCTGAGAAATAAATACATGACCACAAAGTAGGTAAAGAGCTGTTGTAACCTGGGTAATTGCTGAGTCTAGCCATTGCACTTACACTAACACAGTCGGCTGTGCTGCCCCTGAACCTCCCTGACGTGTGGAATGCTAGCATGGTCCGTGTCACCATTCTTTAGTGAGGCCCTGAGATAAATCTGGGTATGAGACACTGTTGTGTTTAAAAATATACTTTATACATACTATCGTAAGAGAGACTGAGTAAGAAATAAAAAGTAGGTAAAATAATATTTCCTTGGGAAAGAAACCTGACACTCCTGGGAAACGATAGTAATAGCTGGATTGTCTACAATGAAGCAGACATTGTGAGCTGCCACCCAAACCATGTCATTTGTAACTGAACAACGGGCTCAGAGGAGTCACTGGCAGGCAGCAAGGGCAGGGAAGCTGGGACTGTAACTGGTCCACCTTGCACTAAACTTAACACAGACTCGTGGTGTGAGTCGGACAGGATCGGACCAGCGCTACAGGCTGCATCTTTCCAAGGGCACAGGCATGCAGGGGGTGGCGTAGGGGTGGGGGTGGGCTGAGATGGGGTGGCAGGGATGGGGTGGGGGTGGGATGTGAAGACCAAGGCCATGAGTCACTCTGCTGGATTAGGGGGAACTTACAGCAGCAATGCACTGCCTGAAATGGAAACATGCTTGAGGGGTGGGCAGCTCACGGCTGCTTCAATGAGGCTGCATCTATATGTCCATTTGACACTGCTAGACACAAAAACAGACAGCTAAGGACACCCCAGCTTAGAAGTGATTTTCTGCAAACCACATCATTTTTCTCTTAGGTTGTAGAACAAGAACCTCCTAGACTCCTTTCTGATAGTTCTTTCCCTCTCCCTCATACAAGTCTGTCACCAAGCTCTATGGTCAAAGATGCTGAAAACGGTAGCCTGGGTAGTTACTACAACCCCTTGCTCCAAAACTTCCAAAAGACGTTTCCTAGGATACCACACTTCGTGTCCACATCTGCTTTGAGCAGGAGAAAACCCAGGCAGAAAGAAGCCCACAGTGGGGGGGGGGGGGGGGTTCAGCATCAAGGAAGCTTCCCAAGCTCAGGGAGCGCTGTCACCAAAACCGTTACCATGCCAACTCTAAACCCCAGCCCCTCCCCCAGCCCAGGGGCTTCTGTGGCAGTACCAGGGAATTGAACCCAGCACCTTGCACATGCTAAGTAAATGCTCTACCTCTCAGCTACATCTTCATCCCTGCCCCCAGTTCCTAAAGTCCAGTGAGAAGGCGCAGCTGTCTGAGATAAAGACCATCCTAGTGAAGGCAGCAGAGCAGAGGTCAGGAGAGATTAGGATGGGAAAATTCGGCACTCAAAGGACACTGGGTGCATGCTCTCTGCTCATTCGACTTTTCTCGTTCCCCTCAGGAACACAGTGCTTGCCTTTGTGGGAGGAAGGAGGCTTACTTCAGAAGAAAGACCCAACACAGGCAGGTCTAGAAGACAGCAAATGAATGCGGTGTACTCTCCTACTGGAGATTTAAAAGGCCAGAGATGGTTTAAGACTTTAAATTTGAATATGAACTCTGGACTTGATGTAACAGGTAAAGAACAGTTGGGGGAAGACATGATTGACAGTAAATCATCTGTGAATACAGGGAGGGCAAGGACAAGTGATGCTTAGCAGGAAGAGAGGGAGAATACTAAGTCCTGAGCTACCTAGCAAATCAAAGTGTGCGGTGGGAAGGGAGACTTGTGTTGTTGCCCGGCCCCGGTCTTGGCAACCCTGTCATCTGGGTCAACACAAACCACGCTGTGAACTCCCTGAGTAGACTGCAGAGTTCAGTGAGGCAAGTCTTCAGAGGACAATAATCACCTCGTAGTAATTTTCACTTGGAGATGCTGCAGGCTGCCACCACTTAACCTTGGGACCAGAGCAATGGGCTGCTCAGGCCCTCTCCGACTCCCTCGGGCAGAAGGAAAAGAGTAGGGCTTGTCTTTCTAACACAGTCACAGGGGGCCCTGATCCATTTGGTCTGAGACATCACACTCACCAGTCTGCAGCTGGCAGATACTCTAAACACGGACACCAGCTGAAGCTACCGAAAACTTTCTGGCTTGTCCCTGTACGTCACACAAGACTAGCCCTCCCCTTCAGACATCTTCTCTGACCAACAACAGCTTCTGGCAGCTCATCTAATGCTGGGTTTTTTTCCTATGGCAGGGCTCCGCACATCCTATGCTCTCTACCCCTTCCAATTGCAGGGTTAGCTACTCACCATCCCTCAGACGTTGCTTGTGACTCAGCCATACCTCTACATGCCCATCTCCCGGAGACTCACCACTGCCACTGTTCCAGTCATCTGTCCTGGAATCTGGCAGAGCTGGACTTTATCCCACGACTCTCATCCCTCCTCCCATTAGGCTACAGGTTTCACAAGGAGAGGGTCTGGATCTACCATCTGCTTCAGAAGGTATGCCAGATACACTTGGGGTTGGTGGAAAAACAGACTTTAGACAGCAACAAATCCAATTATGCTCGAGATGAGGAGTAGGGCCAGAGAAGTATGCTAACCTGCCCAACTGTGAATAGCTCTTTACAGAAGAACTAGAAACACAGATTCAAAATGGAAATATGTGCTTAAAAGGGTGGGACTGACAGACTGCTACAGAAGTCAACTTTCAGAATGGGAAAGGAATCTGAGCTGACTCCTGAGGGACAGCAAGGATTGAGAAGCTCGGAAGAGAGCTCAGCAGGGTTGCAGGTGAAGACAGCACCAGCCCACCATTTGTAAATAAGGCCCTACACTGGGTTTGTAAGAGTTGGGCCATGCCAAATGAGCCACAGTCCATTAACACAAAAAACATTTAGCAACTATAACAGGCCAGGGTACTTCTCAATGCACCACACAAAAAACATCTCTCTGACTTGGAGTTACAAGATGGGATGAGAGATCGGGAGGCCACTCAGGGAAACAGAGACCTGAGCTCTGAATATGCCTCGCCCCCCCGCCCCCCCCCCAATCTGTGGACTTCAAGGTCTGCAGGGAATATTTTGACTCTTAATATTCAAGCACATTAAGAGTCAACACACATCTTGACAATAATCCCCACACAAGAAGCATAAAGTTTAGTTAGACTGTCCCTGACCCTGTTCCCTTCCTTTCTATGGTAAATTCACCTCTGACACATCCTTCCCGCCCGCAATCACTCGAGTCCAGGCCACAGAGAGCATTTCTCCAGTTTTATTCTATAGACTTTCTCTATGCAGACTCTAGTTTATTTCTCAAGTTAAAGAGCAGAGGAAAAGCCATATGGCTGTACAGGCCTGCAGGACTCCTGGTGATTGAACTAGTCCTTTGCAGTGTACATGCACTTGATGGAAGCCCAAGTACCTGCTCCCTAGGAGGGTGGGAGTGGCTAAGGTATGAAGGAAGAAGGGAAGTTCACAGAGCTAATTCCATACCACCATCTCCTTCAGGACTCCTCAAAACCTTGTTTCCTACATCATGACCAATGCCATTTTCTAGAGAGCTTCCAGAATGATCTTAACATATAAACCGGATTGAGCCACCTCTTCTCTGAGCCCTCTGATGGTGTCTCTGGTGGGATACGATTCCGCCACTTGTCCTGCTTTCTGTACCAGCTTCTCCACTTCTTTGTCCATACCTCAAAGTGGTCGAGGTCCTTCACCTTGACGTTAGGACACGTGGTTCCCTGTGCCTGGGGACATTCTTACCCTGCCTTCCCCACATAACTCTTACTCACAGTCTACATCTGAAATGTCATCTTCCCCCAGAGACCTTTTCTGCCAAAACAAAATTAGTTTTCCCCATTAATAGACCTCCTCTCACCCTCTACTAACCTTGCAAGCCATTCCCTACAGATCAGATTTTATACATAGATTATTATTTCTCACTATTGTTTAATTCAGGACTTTAAACCTTATAGAGAAATGATGGCAGCCATCTACCTCATTGCTGAATCCCCACAGCTTAGCAAAAAACCCAGCTAATAATATCCAGGAATGTTAATTTATTAAGTAAGTGATTGATCTGTCTTCTCTTATTATCATAATCTCAATAGAATAGCAACCTTACTTTTCCAACAGCAACAGAGGGTATCGATTCTGTCCATTCCTCAGTCTCCTTCTGTCCTTATCTACATCCACCAATCAGCTCAGGAACTCCTCATCCAAGTCCCTTACCCTGTTTGCTAAACGACATCTCAATGTGACACCAAGTTCCCCTTGCCTCTGTCCTAATCTACTTCACTAGATCTAAGACCAATCCATGCAGCGATGACAATTTTCTTCCTAACTGAAGTCTACCCCATCCCTAAAGACATCTTCCAAGACAGCGGCCTGCAGTAGAGTCCTGCAGTCCTCCTAAGAGCACCGTCATCTTTGTAAGGGTGCACTAAGAGAGGTCCCGTCTCACAATTACTGACCTCCAACAGTAAAAATGGATGCATTAAATTATTTCTAGATGCCAGACATCTCTGTAAGCTCTTTCCATTTACTGCCAAACATCATCTTTCCAAGAGGTGAGCTCAATTTACAAACGTTCTCAACAAAGAATCCAGGGGGGAAATGGCATGAGAAACACCAGAAAATCTAATTTCCCTATTCATTCATTGCCTCACCACACACACACACACACACACACACACACACACACACACACACACACTCACGCACTCACGCACACACGCACACACGCACACATGCTGTGTCATGTCTGGACTATTTGTACTGGGATTACCCATGAACAAAGCAGCCCTGGTTTTTACCCTGTAGACGTTTAGGCAAATAGTGGGTATCCCACACAAACAACGATAATACAGGGTGTCAAGTATTTTAATGGGTACCTGTTGCCTCAGGAGAACAGAGAGCTAGAGAACAAAACTGGGAAATGAAAGCCCGAGGGACACATGGGCAGGGCAGGCTGTCTACGAGTGTATGTGTGGGTGGAAAGAAGGCGTGGAGAACATTTCTCAAAGAATGACATGGAGTACGCACTTCGAATAAGAAGGACCATGGCTCACTTGAGGCAATGAGAAGCAGAGGGTGCAGCTGAATTGCAAGGCGTGCATGGGTAGTGGGGAGATGCAGAGAGCTGGTTCCATGCAGCACTCTGCAACTCCATCCCAAACCAAGGACTCACCACCAAAGCATTTAAGGAAAGAAACAGCACATGCGATTTGTGTTTCAGAAAGCCTGCCCAGCTACAGGAAGAATGCGCTGAACTCCACCTCACCCCTCCAGGTCAACAGCAATTTAAAGCACAGAGGAGCTGAAGGCCACTGTGGCCACTATAGCAACAAGAGAGTCTGTGGTGCATCTGGGGCAAACTCCGGATGCAACAGCACCAAAGCACAGCCGGGCTTGGCCTCTGTGGAGAGCTGAGCCAAAGCTGGCATTCAGGAAGCTGACCCCTGGCACAGAGGCTTCTCCAGAGAGGAAGGTAATGCCAAGCTTCACTCTCGCCTCTGGAAGGCCCATGTGTTGGCTCCATACCCACTTCTTTAGGCTCCTCACTTCTAAGCCAATTGACACGGGAGAGCCCTCACCTCACAGGGAGGTTCAGGGTGAGGGGATCCAAACAGCCCAGAATTTCTCTATTCACAGACAAGTAGTTACTTTGTGCAGAATGAGTAGAGTGGAAAACTCCACCATGGGGCTATTATAAGGTTCTGCAATATAAAGTATGGATGTGTGCCACATACGATCAGATAAAGAACACACTGTAAAAATATCCATTGCCAGGAACTAGCACACTGAGAAAGAGTTGGTTCTCCGCTCTCAAGACACTAACAAACTCGGGTTCTAAAACAACACTGAACAGCAGGGTCAGTGGAAGGGGCTGAGAAGCAGCAGAAGAGACAGGAAGGATGGAGATAACTGTGTGTCACAAGAAAACAAAAATGCTCTGCAAATAAAACTCAGGGTCACAGGCTGTGAAGGACAGAACAGAAGACAAGGAACTATAAATGTTCTCCTAAGATGTAAAGGAAAAGGAAGACAGGCTGAAATAGCAAGGGAGAGGAGCTGCGCTCTGTGGGAGGGAAGGATGGCCTTCAAGAGATTACAGGGAGAACATCAAGAGCAGTGATGCTGACCATCAAGGAGGAAGAAACATCCCACCCAGGACTCATCACCAGATGCAAAGGAGACATGCCTAAAATCCCAGCTTACACTGGAGACCCAAGAATTCTATACCAGCAAAATGCTTTCACACATGAAGACAGCCTATCCAAGAGCTTCCAGCTCCCGATGGCTACCAGAGTGCATCCCTGAAGACGTCACATCACTCACAGTTACCTAATTGACTGAAACTCAGCCAAGATGAAGAAGCCACACACATGAGATGCCTGTGGTATAACTGATGTGTTGCACCAAAGCTGCACTCACAGCCCAAGGCATTAAGATGCACTAAGATTTCAAAAGTCATAACTACACTATAAAGTGAATTTTTACAACCCAGATTACAAATGGAAAACCCATGAGAGCAGGAAAGGTGAACCAGAGCCAGGAGATACTCTCACCCCAGAAGAGCTGCTCCATCAAAAACACACCAATAGCAAACGCTGACTATAATGTGGAGATGAGGGAAAAGTGGGCTCCTACACCCTGTTGATAGGAATGCCTATCAGGATGGAAGCTGCTCACAGTTTGAAAACAGAACTACCAGGGGCGGGAGAAACCGCTCAGTAGTTAAAGAGCACTGGCTGCTCTTCCAGAGGAACTGGGTTCAAATCCCAGCACTTACATGGTGACTCACAACCACCTGAAACTCCAGCTCCAGGGTATTCGATGCTTTCTTTTGGCCTCTATGGGCACTGCATGCACATGGAACATACACATACACACACACACACACACACACACACACAATCCCATATGGGGAAAAGAAGCCAATACATCCTGGAGACATCTGTTTCCATGTTTACTGAAGTACTATTCACATCAGTCAGGAGACAGAGACAACGAAAGCTTCTATCAACGGACAATGCATACAAAAATATGCTATGTGCACATCACAGACCATGATTCAACCATGTAAAGAATACATGTGATCAGAGCTGGAGAGACAGCAGTTGTTAAGCTCACATATTAGTCTTCCAGAGCACCTGAGTTCAAGTCCCAGCACCCACATAGGCGGCTCCAGCAACACGAGTATCGTACACCTCTGGACTCTGTAGGCAACTGCCCCTCGCATGCACATACACTCCTGTGCACATACCCACATATCGGTTTTCTTAACAACAACAACAAAAGAGAGTGGGATCTTGTCACTCTTGCCTCTCCTGGTTTTCACTCACTCATCCAGGAGCTGTCACTTATTAAAAATGGTCCCAGGAGTGTGCTACATATAGTAAGACCAGTGATCTACCAGGTAAGCTGAACCTATAAGCCAGATGGAGCAGACAGAGTACCGCAGAGGCTGCAGCAGAGGCAGGCAGAGGTGAGCAGGTGAAGCCTTCTTGTGGGATAGCCTGTGACTCAGTGGTGCCTCAGACAAAGCTCTCTTCCAATCTCTTCCATCCCCGTTTCTTAGCTTCCTTCTCTGCACCAACTTCCTCCTTCATTCCAACTTCCTCCTCCATTTTCTTCAGTCTGAACACTTGTCACAGTTCTGGCTTCAATCTTGTTTTACTCACTGGACAGTGTTTGCCTCACAGACGTAATAGATTCTCATGAAAACTCACTGCCCCCCCCCCCAAATAAAAACAACTCTAGATCTGAGGCTCTGGGCCTGTCTCTACCTACCTCATCCGCCTCTATCTCCCTCTACCTGCCTCTATTCCTCTATTCTGCTAATGTTTTCTGAAAACTTAATTCAAAGTCAACATCAGAGAGTCAAAGCATAGGTTTGCCTTCTCAGTCCTCACTGGGTGTGTTAATTCTAACCCACACCGCACCTCTTTCTGACTCTGTCTTGTTCATGCTTTCTATCTCTTATAGTGATTCCATGCAGGGTTGCATCTTCTTTTGACAAAACTTACAAGGTAGGACTTGTCTTAGCTTTGTGCTCTTTATAGACTCACAGAGCGCCCTGGACTGTGAGTTGTTCAGTAGGTGTCTGCTTCTGAGTTTCCTCACTGTCATTCCGTAAGGGCTTAAAAACCTGGAATACACTGCTGGCCTATAGTGAGGCCCAAGCTAGATATGAATAAGGAACCACGGGCAGGAGGCCTTCCTGGTCTAGCCCATGCCTTCGCAGCTGTTTCCACCCACATGGCTTCCTATCAGCTGTAAAGGGGCCTCTAGGATGTGGATGCTTCAGGTGATCACCCGGGTGATCTGTCAACTGACAGGAAACCAAAACTGGGGGTGGGAAGGCAGCATTCCAGAAGGTGGGCTGGAGGTCAAGTTGTAACAACCGGTGAACAAAGAAGGTGAAGTGTGAGGAGTGTTTTCCCATCTTCTCAGACAGAGTGTCTCAGCCTAAGATATGTTCCCGCTCCATCCCTATAGTCTTCACACACACACACACACACACACACACACACACACACACAGGGTGGTGAGTGTTTCCAGGGCAACTCACCAATCAGAGTGACCAAAGCAGAACCACCTCACTCAGCATCCAAACTCCAGCACACAGACTCTGCTCGAAAACCCTGGAGCTCGCGGCCCACCTCTGGCACAAGCACTCAAATTCAGGCCAGATGTTCTTTCTGAAACCAGAGCAAGAGCAATCCTAACCCCCACTGAAGGCTCACTGCCTTTATTATATAGGAGAGTGAAGAGAAGATGTGGTCCACTTGATTGACTCAAATTTACCTAACTTTCATTGCTTGCCTCTGCTTCGTGTCCCAAAGCAGTGTTCCAAGCCCAAGTTGAAATTACATTTCTGGATTAATAATGAGAGCAGGAAAATCAATCACATCTGCCCTGGGAATGAACTCAAAACCAAAAGCAGCCACACAGAGGAATTTGTGAGTTGAGCTTAGAGTCAACTTTAATTCTGAAGGAAATGAACCTTTAAGAAGAAAATTCAAATAACCATCTATGTAGACAAAACATTAATCTACACTGCCCTCATAAATTTGGGGCTTTTTAAAGTTCTTCCCTTCCGTGGACATTTGCCAGAGTAGAGCTATCCTGATAAGAAGGCAGGAGTCCAACAACGGCTGCATAATAAATGCAACTGTGCTGAGCCTGCACCAACCCTCTGTACTTTCCTGCCTAAGGAATATCTGCATATTCACTTTCTCCATCAGTCAACCCACCCCCAACACACGTGAGCAGAGCTGCCTAGTTCTGGGGGCCTGTAGACTTGGGAAAACCCTCACTAGTGACTGAAGATGAAAAGCTCTGTACTGAGCTACAACAGCCCCACCCAGCCCCTGGGGAGGAGCTACCGCCAAACAAGGTCAGAAGGAGGCTGGCTTGCTCACCATGGAGTACCCAGAGGCAGAGTTGCTCTGCCCTAAGCCGAGGGGCCAGCAGCAGCCAGCTCTGCACAGCCCCTGAAGCTGTAGCAGCACCTCTCACACAGAAACAACAGAGATGCACACGGGTGCTTCTAAAACTCCTAACAGCCACTTTAAAAAAAAAAGTGAAATTAACCCTTCAAACTCAATACATCTAAAACACTGTAACTGTGAGACTTAATCTCTAAACATTCCCAAATGGAATATTTAACCTTTTCCTATCAACCTCCTCAGAAATCAGGTATTGTGCAGCACTTACAACACCCCTGAATTCAGACATGTCACACGTCAGACTCTCTCAGGCACATGACTAGCAGCTATCATAACAAATTGCTCCAGAGTGTTCATCATAACTGATGCTGCTGAAGAAACACAAAGGCTACAAGACCTACTGCTGCACCCTGATTGTCAAGACCCCCACAGAGTACGTAACATACACGGGGTATAACAGGCCATAAACAAAGCCCAAGAAAAAGAAACTCTTCACTGCAAATCAACGATGAACCGAACTGGAGATGCTTCTATTCACCTGGAGGTCTAGAGCCGAGAAGGGTGGTGTTTCCTGCTAACCCACTTATGGAGCAAAACTGTCCTGCTGTCCTCACGAAGGACGAGGCAACCTCCCGATTTCCCCATGGATGTGCAAACCCATGCCGGTTCCTTCTACCAAGTAACCTCTGCCACTCTCCTGGGGCAGGCTAGAAACCTCCTCTCCTCTCCCACTAGTCCCGTACAGCCCTCTTTGCCTATCAAACGCAGGCCAAGCAGCGCAGACTTCAACTACAGCTGGGAGCCGAGGGGGGTTATGATCAGTTGCAGCAGGCTCTTAGGTACAGGCAAGAGGCAGCGCACTGGCAATGAACCCTTCACGCGGTGTGAACTCCTAACCTCAGAGTCACCGGTGAGGTTCCCAAGAAGGGAAAACAAATCATGAAATCCTAGAATAATGAAATCAGAAATTGAATTTTTGAGCATTAAAGGCACTTCAATGGTCTTTATCCGTAAAAGATAAAAAATAAAAGGCCACCTCACAGAGCCCTCTTGATACAGAAAAAAAGAGACCACAGATTTGAAACTCAATAAATCTAGATTAAAACATGAACCCAATCACGATTTATTTACCAAGGGCAGATAATTTAATTCTTTTAGGTATGCATTGTGCATCATCATCATCTAATAAGAAGGATACTCAATAGGTTATACCGCTAATAGAAAATATGCAATTAGCACATTAAGATGCTGACACATCTAAGTCGTGAGTTGAAGCTCTGCTCATTCCTGTCAATTATGTAGAGCTCAGAGCACTAGCAGCAATAAAAACAGGGCTCCTGGGAAACACAACTACCTCTGCCTTCTCAGCATCAGCAGAAGGCAGCCATTAAATGCAGCTACCAATGTCTGCCACAGCGGCTCAACCCCCTGTGACTCCACCTCTCCACCACAGCATGCTTCCACAGCTATATAGACACATCCAAATGAAAGGCAGCCAGAGGGGAGCAAGAGCCTCACTCAGCCTGGACGGAGGGAGGGGAAGGCTTCCTGGGAGGAGAGCACCTGAGTGAGGCAGGGAGAGGAACAGAGGGGAGACCTGAGGAAGGGGAAGTTGGCTGAGGACCGGATGTGGAAGCTTGCTTGTGCAGACAGGACTGTTGGGCAGAATTGCTAGGGTGAGAAGAGCTGACACACGCATGCGGAGACTAGAAACCAGACAGACACAAGGCGTGGTGCTTCACACAACCAAGGAAGAGCTTGGATTTTCATCTAAGGACAGACACAGCCTCGTCATTGGAAATCAAAGAACTGGTCTGAGTGAAGGAGGAGGCAAGCGAGAGGCTGAGGGTCATAGCATGACAGTGATCAGCAGAAATAAACTCTGCCTGAGGAAACTTCTCCATGACCTCTGCTGCCCTTTCTACAGACACAAGGAACTGGGAGAATGGCACTCCAAATAGAAGACCGCTATTGCAGGAAAGCACTGCCTGTACACCAGGGTTAAACACTGGTTCTCAGAGAACCCTTCCCTAACATGACACTTCCAGGTTAACCAAGGTTAGAGCAGGCAGCCTGATGCAGCATCAGAAGAGTCAGTTATGAAGTTACACCACCAGTTACTGAGCCCTGGCGACAGCAGCCTAATGCCTATGCATCACACTCCACAGAACAAGCAGAGGTTAGAACAGAGCCACAGCTGGCAAGCATTTCTCCCAACCCTGTATACTGCATCTTCAGAAGAATAAGGTCCAATATTAGCAGTGACTATTTCTCATGTAATTAACTTTCTGATAAATTTCTAAGCTGGAAGAGAAAACAGTTTCTGAAAAAATGTGCCACAGGAGTGGTAAAAGCTAGAGAGAAGAAAACCTGTCAGGAGGTGTTAGGAATGATGTCCCGGGACCAGGGCGTCATGAAGAAACTGCAGAAGTCCAACTCTAGACCTGTGGGAAAGCACTCAGAAGAACGGGGATTAGAAGTAGAATTACGGGCTCTTCCAGAAAACAATCACAGCACTAAGTTTTAAATCCTCTTTAGACTTTTCTATCCATAGTCTATAGTACTGAGGCACTCTAAATAATTATACATTTCAGAGACCTAGAGCCCTGGCTGTTTCCTGAAGGAGATAGTTCAGGTTTCTCTGGTCACATTAACTCACTCCTCCCTCTTCCGCATTAAGCCAATCAACTTCTTTCAAAACAAGGTCAGTGTAGACCATTGAGACAGTGCAGAGAAGAAAGGTTCCTGTTGCACAAGCCGTGTCCAGAGTTCAATCCCCGGGAGACACATGGTGAAAAGAGAGCATAAAGACACAACCAGGATGTGTCCTCTGACCTCCAGATGATGCTATGGCATATGCACCCCCACATACATACACAAACATACATATATACATACACACACACACATACATATGTGTGCTCACATGAAGGCACATGCACACACACACACACACACACATGTACACAAATAGAAACTTGATGGCCGGGGCAGGACAGAGTTTCACTGTGCCATTATGGATGCCCTGGAACATGCTATGAGACCAGCTGGCTCAAACTCACAAACATCTACCCACCTCTGCCTCCCAAGTGCTGGGGTTAAAACTGTGTACCACCATCTGGACATAATTAACTTAAAGACTATTTATTCAGCTCTTCATTTCTTAACCAGTTTCTACTTATCTCTGTGTCAGTCATAAACAGGTCAACATGAGCAGAATCTAAAGACAAATACCTACATAAGATCACTCACCTTTTAAAAAATGGGTTACAAACCTAAGAAACACAAGAAACTTCAAAACGGCTAAGGATTTAAGCACAACTGACCTACTCATGTCAGTGGTAGGGAAAAAACTTACTTTAAACCACTGTGCAAAAAAGATACAAAAAAGGAGAAAGACATAGTAGAAATGATGTCACCAAGAGTCCCTGCCCATTGCCCCTGGCATTGTGAAAGGACAGCTGTCTGTCCAAGATAAACCGTAAGCTCTGGGTTCTTAAGATATGCACAGTTTGTTGTGCATCAAAGTACAATTTTTTTCCCTCTCAAATACCTACAGAGCACGTTCTGTGTCCAGACCACAGGCTGACAGATGCTAAGCTCTGCTCTCCAACCCAGAACAGTGCTTGTCCCAGCTCTGAGCTCAGAGCTCTTCTTGCCCAGGGGTGCCTGTGAACACACTTCAGAGTGGGCAAAGAATCACGGGAGAGTCCCACTCAAGGCCTGGGAATTGAAGCCAGGCTACACACTCTGACAGCTAAGCATCCTATGGTAACATGAACACAATACCCACTTTGCTAAGAGTTTCGTCTGCCACGTGCCGTACTCTACCCTGAACCTACCAGTCCACTGAGGGGGACAGCGGCAATTGTAGGTATTGACACCATCCACACAAACTCCTCCATTCTGACACTTGTGGTTGGGGCAGTCGTCGATATTCCGCTCACAGGTGCTCCCTTCAAAACCTGATCAAAGAAGAACAAAAGACAATGAGGATCTCACAACACAGTGTTCTGCTCTCACTAGCAGGACATGGTCACAGGACAGACCTGCTTTGCAATTTCAGTGCATATCCCAGCAACTGCTGCACAAGAAATACCCAGTCCTCTACTCTTTGGCCTTAAGCACAGCTAGACAATGAAAGTCATTCAGTATGCCTCTTGCGTTCATAGTTACCTCACATTCATTTCTGTGAAATAAAATCAGAGAAGACAAATGTATACTTGGACAACCATTAACTGGTTCCAAACACCAGGGTATTGGATTTTCCGAAGCTCCTGTCTAGATTACTAAAAAGAACAGCTCAATCAATCAATGATTAATTAAGTCTTTGAGGCTGCACATAGAGCTTGGTGGTAGAGTGCTTGTCTAGAGGACATAGGCCCCAGTTCCACAAAAAAAAGGACAGAGAGAGATTGGAGGGAAGAGAGGGAGGAAGCTGGGAATGAGAGGGAAGGAAGAGGGAGAAAAGAGAGGGAGAGAGGGAAACCGGACATTTCTGAGAAGGGGAAGGAGGAGCACTGGAGCTAAAGGAGGAGTACTGGACCTAAAGGAGGAGCACTGGACCTAAAGGAGGAGCACTGGACCTAAAAGCATGCAAGTGAGAAGAAATGGCAGGTTGGGGGCAAGCATGGAAGGCCAGTCAGGGTCACATAGGGGAGGCGGGTAAGGGGCACATGGGGAGAAGATCAACCAAATGAAATAGAAAAAGGAACCCACACTTTCACACGCTAATTTTAAGAAGGAATGAAAATACTTCAAGGACTTAAATTTTACCTAACCCAAGAAAAATGTTTTAATGAACAAATAAACTGGAGGAGAAAACAGTGTTGTAACAACAAGATTTAAGTCTCTCTCTTTTTTTTTCTTGGACAACAGGTCAGAGGATTCCAAAACTACACAGGTGACTTGGGTGGGAGGACACAGGGGAGACACTGAGCTTGAGGTAGGAAGAGCAGAGCTGAGTCACAGCGTCCCCACCTGAAGCTGTTCACTGCACAGCATTACAAACTCTGAGTCAGCGTCGGTCATTTGGTAGGGAGTCTGAACACACCTGCCCAGCCTGCCTTTCTGGACTGGTAAGTGCCACATCAGGAAGAGTCCTCCACAGTAACACAGGCTTTGGGAGAGGTGGCACTGGTAGTGACTAGAACTGCCAGTGTTCCAAACTTCCTGCTCCTCTCTCCATGTGAAGGCTTCATGGCTTGTCTTCCACACGTCTGCAACTCTAAAATACTAGGCTCACCCTAAGTCCCTGTGGGGTGGTTCTCTGTCACTGTCACTAAGTTTCTTTCCTTCCTGTGTGACCAAATTTCTGAATTAAAGAAGAGAAGCCCTGTCAGCTCTAAGAAGAGTGGCCAGTGAGCACGTATTTGAAGCACTGTGTGACCAAACATTTGCATTCCCCAACGTATCTCTTACAGCTTTCCTCATTCTATTTACACTACATCCTGGGGTACCACAGAGTGATAGGCAGATGCCCTATTTGTTGGGTACAGACTTCAATCATGCCTTGCTCTCTTCTTTCCTAACCACAAGCTACTATGGACTCTACATCCGATTTGCTGTGCTGAACCATGGCACAGTGACTGATGTTGTGACAGTCATATAAATGAGTATAAACCAAGTAGACAAAACCAAAAATCACCTTATAGAAGACAGAAATAATTAAAAGCTGTGGAAGCATACATTTACATTTTTTAAAATTATCAAATTACTTCTATTTCTGTCTATTACATGAAAGTCTTACAAATGGGCCAGTGCACAAGAAGATGTAGAACTGCTAAAGCACACCCCTAAGTAGTGATAAAGGGAGGCTTCTGACTACACCTCTACCATGCAGCCAGTGAGTAGCTTCCCTCGGCAGCCTCTGCTCCAGGTCTGTGCTCAGGTCCCAGCCCCACCCTTCTTTGATGACAGACACTGATGTGGAAGTATAAACCAAATAAACCGCTCCTCCCCATTGACTTTTGGTGATGCTGTGTCACCACAGCAACAGAAACCCTAAGAAAAACATCATCTCCCTAACTTAGTCTCACATGACTAAGGCTAAATAGTGAAGAATAAGGTAGCAGGCTAGTGGCAGTGCCCTTGTAGCTCAGCCAAAAGGAATGTTAACTGGGACCTTGACATTGTACTAGCTAGTGTTACAACTCATTGAATTTACCAATCATGTACAAATTAAGAAACAGCAACACTTCATCAAAACCATAGGAAGCAAGAAAGACAGTTTTCATAGCTGATAATTTTCAAGATAGTTCTTTCTCATCAATGGGTAAGTAGGGGAAAAGGAAATGGAGAAAGAACGTGAATTTGCTTTGTTAAAAACATAGGTTCCAAGGTCAGACTCGCAGTCACTGAGGAGAACCCAGCACAGCATCCCCACCTACATTGCTGCTAGGATTCCCAGGACCTGGCTCCAAACATAAATGAGTTCCATGTAAAGAACACTTAAATTAACCAATCAGATGTCCATGAGTACAAGGGTGAACGTGGACTCACATACACATAAAAATTCATTCAAAGACTTGTAAGAGGCCTAGATCAGAGGTCCTCAACCTGTGGGTCAGGATCCTTAGAGGGGGTCACATATCAGAAATCCTGCATATCAGATATTTACATTAAGATTCATAACAGTAACAAAATTAGTTATGAAGTAGCAAAGAAATAACTGTATGGTTGGGGGTCAGCACAACATGAGGAACTGTATTAAAGAGTCACAGCATTAGGAAGGCTGAGAACCATTGGCCCTAGATAAAGGTGCTAAAATAGGAGTGGATCTTTTCTAACTTGAGCTAAGCAAAGCTTGCTTAAATATGGCCAAAAGCTCAAGCAGGGAAAAAAATAGATCTCCTCGGGACATCTAAACAGTGAGGGGGAAGGAAGGGGGCAGCCACAGAATGGGAGAGAGTGCCTGTGAGTCACACATACAATAAGACTTGGATCTAGGATGTATTTTTTTAGAACTTACACAGCTTAACAAAAAATACAAATAACCCAATCACTAAATGATAAAGGCTCTCAGTGGACACTCCCCAAACAAGCACATAAACAATAAGCATAAGGACCAGGTCTTGTCGCTGCAAGCCATCAGGGAAGCACAAATCGAAACAAAGAGATGGATAATGTCACATCCCTCTGGACTGTTATAATCAAAATGGCAGACGGCAACAATGCCGCCACGGAGGTGGGAACTGGAATACTATTTGGCTACTGGTCGGAGCATAGTGCAGTGTGACTACCTTGTGAGTCTGGCCACGCCTGGAAGTTAGCGTTACCATATGACTCAGCGACTCCTCTCCCAGGTAAAGACCCACTGGACAGAACTCAGAGTCAAAATGTCACCCCCTGAGAAATACACGGTGGCAAGACTGTGCCAGAGACTATTGGGCATCGAGAAAAGGAAAGGTATGGCAGTGCATTCTACCATGCATGTTGTAGCGCATCCAAGTCACACTGAGTGAATAGGGGCCACACGGTATGTGTTTCCATCTATATACAATACCCACAGTAGGCAAAGAGAGTCACGAAGTCCATCATGGTCACCCAGTACTAGAGGGAGTTAGGAAGCATGGGCGGGATATAAACAGACAGTATGTGGTTCTTCTGCAGCGTGAGAACATTACAACCTGACTGTGGAGATGACGACACAAATCCGTAAGTCTAGCAAGTAGGAGCTACTGTACATCTATAAGAGGAAACTGGATGGTGTGTAAATTATATCTCAATAAACCTGTTAGTCCAGGGGAAGGTTCTTAAACGTATGAGCTCATACCATTTTGCAGCAAGGGGATTAGAGCATCCGCTGGGGATCATCTCCTTTAAGCCTCTTATATTATAAATGCGGAAGCTGAGGGTAATTGGGCTGGGCTCACTAGCCCAGAATTGCAAGGCTAGTGGGCAGCATCCAGGAGGGAACCAGAGCACCACTCAGTATTCACCAGCCTGTTTTATGAGACCCCAGAGCTGCCTGCCCTACAACAACCTGAAAAACAGAGCATAGGTTAAAAGTCCCCAGATCTGAGCAAACTCAAGCCACATCCATTCCTCCCCAATAAGGCATGATTGACACTTTAAAAATAGAGATGCAGACACAAATAATCACATTAAAATAACTAAAAATCTAGAAATCTTTCTGAAAAGGGCTAGCAAATTCTTGAAAGAAACTCTCCATCCAAAAGTGAGGGTGGGACAGGAAGTTACAGCCATCGCTTCTTGAAAACATTTCAAGTCTGTCGGAGGAGTAGCACGCAGATCAGATGTACGGGAAGGTAGATGCGTCAGTCACAGAAGAGCTCGCAAGGAGTCCACTGCTCAAAGCCAACTCCCATCCTTAAAAGGCCAAAAGGGGAAAATTAAACTCAGAAGGGCCATTTTAAGACTGTGCCTTTAGGAAACTGTGGGCCACCCTGCTGAGCAACATTCAGTAAGGGGCATGTCCTCCCATGCAGAGAGCAGGTCTCTCAGGAGAGCTGCTGTCGGCCTGTCTTCAGGCCCTTTCAATGAGGGTGGAGAGCTGCTGGCAGGAGAGGAGAAGCCTCTCAGGCAGACTGAGAGACCTCAGTGGCAGTTTTTCCTGGAAAGAAATCTCACAAAGGTGAAGCTGTAGGGTGTGATCAGAATGTGCAAGACAAGAGCACACACTCCTGAGCGTGGAAATGGTAGAGAGAACCACTGCTGGTTGTACTTCTGCTCACCAACAACAGAGCTCAGAAGACACACAAGTACAAGGCCTTTCCTGCCAGGAGATGACACACACTCAGCCTGCACAGCATACAGGCCCTTGCACTTTACAAGAACAGGCTTTCACTGACAGCAATGGGCAGACCAGGTGGCATTCTGAGAAGTCACCATATAGAGAGTAGAGAAAAAAAAGCCAGTACCTTCCAGGACTGTCCATGCCAATTGTGAACATTTCTCTCAATGTTGTACAAACTTGAATGACTTTTGTGGTATGAATTCCTTCTTCCTGGGTCAACACAGTAACTACAGTGCTCTTTGCAGAAAACCTGCACCTTAACCATGCAAACAGAATCACTAACATGTCCTACTCCCCAACTTTCAGAACTGAAAACACTCAAAATCACTTTTATCCAGTATTAGAGTGTCCTTGGACAAAAGCGGCCAATCCTGAGATGCAGGATTCCAGACAGGAAATGACACCAGTCACCCCACCATCCTGGCAAGCATCTGTGGGCCTGTTCCACAAGGGCCCTGTTTTCAGGTGTTTGGGACAGTGATCAATAAACAAAAACAAGGGTCCTGACCTTCAGTCGATCTGGGGGACAACTGGCAAAAACCAACAGGTATAATGGAGGAAATGACAGGGTACCGATCATACAGTAGGACTCTAAGTGTCACAGAAAAAGAAAACAAAGACTGAGGCCAGGGCCAGTAATTATGGGGATGGAGGGGATGGCTATAATTTTAAATAGAGTGGTCAGAGTACGATTAGAAATGCAAAGACCCAGATATAGCTGTCTCTTGTGAGACTATGCCGGGGCCTAGCAAACACAGAAGTGGATGCTCACAGTCAGCTATTGGATGGATCACAGGGTCCCCAATGGAGAAGCTAGAGAAAGTACCCAAGGAGCTAAAGGGATCTGCAACCCTGTAGGTGGAACAACATTATGAACTAACCAGTACCCCGGAGCTCTTGACTCTAGCTGCATATGTATCAAAAGATGGCCTAGTCAGCCATCACTGGAAAGAGAGGCCCATTGGACTTGCAAACTTTATATGCCCCAGTACAGGAGAACGCCAGGGCCAAAAAGTGGGAGTGGGTGGGTAGGGGAGTGAGCGGGGAGAGTATGGGGGACTATTTGGGATAGCATTGGAAATGTAAATGAGGAAAATACCTAACCAAAAAAAAAAAATATATATATATATGTATGTATATGAAATGCAAAGACCTGCACTGTAGCAGGAAACAGCAGTGCAGGGGATGCAGGAGGCCTTGTGCCCCGCTGACTCAGTTTCCCCACTGTGACAACAGAAATGACAATTCTGTTAGGCTGGGTGTGCCAACACATAGAGATTCCTATTCTAGCAGCATCTCAATCCCCTGTCCAGAGCAGGAACAAGGAAGGGGAGTGAGAAGGGAACTACAGTAAGAAAGAACTGTGAAAAAGAAAGTCTAGGAGGCCTGCAAGAACACTGCCCGGGCCTCTCCTGGGATAGAATAGAGCATGAGCCTTCCACACTCTGGAAAAGCCTAACTTGCTCACAGTGCTGTGCACCACCCACTCCTTCTATACACACAGAAGGCAGTCATCTGCCTCAGATCAGGTGATCCCAAAAGACAAGCACTAGTCCAGTGAGCCCTCTGTGCTGTGTGCAGTACACCTGGGCTAATGCAAAACAAACACTAATTGCTTATAATGGAAGTGTCTTCTTTTCCTCATATGTAAACTACGTTTAATTTTAATCCAAACTGCTCAAGACATTTAATGAGATGTCAAACACGCCAAAGTGGCCTCAGAAGCAGATGAGCAGTGTGACGGCCACCAGGTACACCAGGTGCTGGCTTTGGAAATGACCTGCCTGGGTTCCAGGGCTCTGCTTCTATAGGAAGGATCAGCTGTGGCTCATTAAGTGACTTAACATGCCAGACTCTAGACACTTCCTCTGAGGAAACTCAAAAAATAATACCTACCTCCAAAGTATTAGAGATGTGTGCACACACATGCATGCATGTGCATACACACGAATAGACAAACACACACACACACACACACACACCAAGCACAGCATGGAATTCAGGCAAACCTCCTTACTCCACCACTCCAGCCCTGGCAGTCCGCTGGCTGTGGAATCCCTGGTTATTTCCTTTCTCAAGGAGGAGCAGCCATTCTCATTTGACAAGCCTTTCCTGACCTCTCTCAGAATTCCCTGAGGTGCTTTATCGTGCCTAGTGGATAACAATGCAGAACAATGCGGGTGAATAATCACTCCCCAGCTAAAGACTTCCTTTATTGACCTCTCTAACTTCCGGTCAATATCTTGCTGCCAAACAGCCTCTTGTTCTAGGCAACTATTAAAAGCAATTTTCTTGAAACTGAAAATGGCGCACAGCCCCCAGCCATAAATCACACTAACTTCAATTATGAGCCACTTGGGCCATTACATTAGGTTATTAGAATGTCTGCAATATTAAAATATCTACAAAGGAAGTTGTTTATATTTCTCTTTCTGTTTTTAAGTCCTAAAATGCAAACAAATGCAAATATAAAGAAAGATATCATAGTCTCTCCTTCTACATGATAATATAGGTGACAGCAATTCTTACTAAATGTTTATTTAGCATGTAGAATGATGGTTATTTATTCTTGATTGAAAGAGAAACTAAAGCAGTATGATTAAATGTACCTCCTTCTGTCTTGGCTAAGTGACCAGCTTGACTTAGGGTTCTGACATGCCGCTTACTGCAACACGGGCCAGATACTGTGCACATCGGGTATTTACATTACAGTTCATAACTAGCAAAGTTACAGTTATGAAGTAGCAACAAAATAATTCTACGGTTGGGGTCACCACAACATGAGGAACTGTACTAAAGGGTCACAGCATTAGGAAGTTGAAAATCAGTGCTCTAAAGAGAGGGCTTAGTGATTAAGAGCATTTGCTGGTCTGGGTGCGGATCCAGGTTCAGTTCCCAGCACCCACATGGTGGCTCACAACTACCTGTAACTCCGGTTTCAGGGACTACAATGCCCTCTTCTGACCTCCTTGGCTACTAGGTACACATGTAGTGTACAGACATACATGTAGTCAAAACACTCTTAAACATAAAATAAACAAACCAAAAGAGTTTCAAATAAATTGCCATTTGGTTTTCTACTAAGGATTGACCTATGACCTTTAAGCCCCTAAAGATGACACACACAAACCGATTATGTGTTGAGTCCTAGACTCAACACCGGAGTCTAGGACTCCCACTCGAAGAGTGGCTGAACAACTTCTTTTTGAGGCAATCCTGCTTATTTTGCACATTACACACACACCCCACACCCCACACACAGTTTTCTCTTTTGTTTTTGTGCTAAGGGTATTTGTATAAAAACAGAATCTTTGTTGCTTAGTAATTCATCTGCTCCAGCTGCTTGTGCTCTGTTCCCAATCAAAATTCTTGCTTTTCAGCATCCTCATTACTTTTATATGGAGTGAAGTGAGCTGGCCAGGCTTGCGCCTTTCTCCCTCTAAGGATCACCAGACTCTGGGCCCCCAAACACAACTCCTCTGTGTGTCAGAGTTGGGTTGTGTGTGTACCTAGGACCCTGAGCAGCCAAGAGAATGGCAAAGTGTTGTGTCGTGATTAGTTTCTCCCACGATGTCAACCAGAGCTTGTCAGAAAATGCCTTGGTTAACAGAAGAGCTTCTTTCAAGTCTCCACAGCTTGAAGGTGGGAAGGGCCACTCCCATGTCAAGGTGAAAGGGTTAACTACTATATCAAGGTGGGAAGGGCTACCCTCTCCCCAAGTCAAGGAAGGGACGCAAGAGAGGTAACTATTCTGTGTGGGGGTGGGGGTGCGGAAGCATAAAAGGGAGCTGATCCTCCCGTCTTGGTGTCACTTTGGCTTACAGTGCTTACTACACACACACACACACACACACACACACACACACACACACACACACACAGAGTGTGTGGTTCTCACCGTCTTCCCCACTCCAGATCTTCCTGGCCGTTTCTTAGAACTGTTTCTCCAAAAGGGACAATAAACAATTTTCTAAGCACTCATCGTCATAAACTCTTGACATGTTAAATTACCCCCTGCTCTACTTATGGACCACAGTGAGCCCATAAAACCCCTCCCTCGCCAGCAACCCACCCCACACAAAGCTCTCACTTCTCCTTCCCCCTGCTTTGCTTCCTAAAGGAGGCTCTGGGAAGTACACCCTCCACCTTCATCCTGAGGTTGGTTTACCCCCACTCCCATAGCCAAGAGAGAGCTCCTCACCTGGCAGGCAGTTGCATTCGAAAGTGAAGTCGCCAGTCTGACGACAGGTGCCTCCGTTGACGCAGGGCGAGGGTGCACAGGGCACATAAGGGCTGTCACAGTGCTGGCCTGTGAAGCCCTGAGGACATTGGCATCTGTAGGAACCAGGAAGGTTGAGGCAGGTGCCACCATGTTGGCAGCGTCCTGGAATGTCACACTCATTGATATCAGCTTCACACTTCTGCCCTGTGAGGCCTGCAGGGCATTTGCAGGAGAACTGGCTGGCCACAGATGTACAGGTGCTTCCATTTTCGCAGGGATGAGATAGACAGGCATCTGTCCACTGACACTGCTTCCCTAAAGGAAGGGTAACAGAACTTAGTACCACTCGCAAAGGGAGCCAGCCCCACACTCAGCAGCTCTGTCTCCCAGCCAGCGAACAACAAGACCTTACATGGAGACCCCTAGACTTTGGATTCTACAGCGCATAGCAGTGTCACCTGAAGATCTTCAGACAAATGGTGTTTTTCAGAGGCTGAGGCCTTAAGGTGAGACTCAAAGACTCAGGGGACAGGGCACCTGAGGGGACTGAGTGTTGGCTACATGAAGCCAGGCCGGCAGGAGTCCATTAGTCCTGCAGCCCAGGGTCAGGATCCATCGCTCTCCTAGCTCCAGGTCCGCTGTTAAGCTGCTTCTCAGCTGGGAACGCCTCTTGTTTACTGGCTGTTGACCACTCTGCCCAACAGCTGCCACCTCTTCAAACTGCCCTCAATGCCCACCCAATGCTGTGTCCTTCCACCCATGCCAGCCACCACAGCAACAAAGCTGAGACCCCACAGCTCTCAGTCATGTCTGCTGATGGTTGCCGAGTTGAGCACTTCTTAGAGAAACAAGACCATGCTTCTTCAAGCACAAGAGAGGAAGTCTAATTTTTTGAACACCCTGTTCATTTTGGCTTATAGATTTATAGAACCATTGGTTTAGTGTCTCCAGCAGGGACCAAAATGACAAACAATTCTCCTTTTGTCAGTAAGTTGTAGGGAGAAGAAGAGTTGGAGAAGCCAGAAAAGCCAGTGTCTAAGCAGAAACTTCAAGGTGTCTGACCTTTTTCCTTTCTCCCCCTCTATCCCTTCAAACTCTCCAAAGGTAGAGGACGCACTGACTGCTCATCTGACAAATTAGAAGATTCTCAGTGCCTCAATATAAAAGATGTTTTAGAATGTTCTTGAATTATTTTCTTTCTATACTATATAAAAGATCTCACATATTTTATGTCCTCTTAACCATATTTTTAACCTTTTACTTGTTTAAAATAGCTAACATTTATCTATTAACAGATTTTTTTAAGTGTCCCTGAGCCTTTTCCCCATATTCCAACTTGTATTATAACGCTAAACGTGCACTGGAGTTGGGGGACCCGGGTGTGGGAGTTTGAATGAGAAACATCCCTCCCAGGCTGGTATCTAACAGCTGGCACTGCTGCCTGGGGAGCCCCTACTGCAGGAAGCCCAGAGACAAGGGCAGGCTGTGAGCTGAGCTGCTTCCTATCTGGGGTTGAAACCTGACCAGCCAACTTTCTGACAGGGTGCAGCCCCCACCTCCCACCCCACCCCCATACCTTCCCTAGATACTATGTATCCTTCCTCTAGAACTAACAGAAAACAAACTCTTCTTGGAGCTGTGGTGCTCTGAGCTGCTGTGATCGAAGTGTTCTATGACAGCAGTGAGAAGTAGCTAACACAGGGTAAGGCACTGAGGACTAGACGTGCACAGTACAGGTCACCACGGAGACCGGAAAGCACGTGCTCTGGCTGAACCCATTACCTGTGAAGCCGACTTGGCAGGTGCACTCGTAGGTGTCCCGGCTGAGCATGTGACAGGTACCCCCATTCTGACAAGGGCGGGACACAAAGCAGGGGTGAGAGGTGGAGTATTGGCAGTCCTCTCCTGTGAATCCTGGAGCACATCGGCAGGTAGCTTTCCCCAACATGCCCTGCGGCACACAAGTACCACCATTCTGACAGCGGTTTTTCTCACAGGGGTCTCGATGTTGGCAATATTCTCCCAAGAAGCCCTCTGGACATCTGTATTAAGAAGAAAGGAAAAATCCATGAAAACCACCTGATTTCTTGTGAGTCCAAAGACCAGAAAACGATGTTGTACATGCAAGAAAATATTCAAGTGTAAACAAAGACGTGTAAAGGTACAATCTACAAACTCCCTGACTGCGGAAGTGGCACTCAGAGAATTTACTATATCTCCAAGTCCCTGTGAGTCCTGGCAGGTAACAAAATACCAGACGGGTGACCCAGCAGGGTCAACTACAGCCAGGCAGCACGACCCTTCCTCAGAGGTAAAATATACCCACCACATCTGTCCATCAGCACAGGCTGAGATGGTCTCCTTATACAGTGCTATGAAGACCTGCCTCCTTTGTGGCCGTAACTTTCTCATGCTGGCGAGGCAGTGGACAGGACTATGACGCTTTCATGATAACAAGTACACTGAGCCCTCCAGACCTCCCAGTTAACATATAGCTGCCATCATGGGCTCCTTCACAACTGAGTGCTAGGACATGGTAGGTCTCTCTCTCTCTCTCTCTCTCTCTCTCTCTCTCTCTCTCTGTTCTGCACTTGCCTCGCTGGATTACATTCAGGTAGCTAAGACCGACACAGAGGAGGAAAGGAAGGTTCAGGAGGGGTTCAAAGAGACATCATAAATGTTGATAACTAAGCAAATGAAAAACTGGGTATAATGAAGAATGCATAGAAAATCTCAAGTAACACGTAAACAGCTGTGTATAGCAGGGAACTAATTCAAGAACAACACTCTAGCTGAGCGTGATGACACACACCTGCAACCCCAGGGTTTGGGAGGTTCAAGGCCAGCCTAGGCCACACACTGAAATCAAGGGCAGCCAGAACTGTATGAGAACCTGCTTCAAAACAACTTTCTCCCACATTTTCCAATTAGTTCATTGAGAAGTTGTTCCTCTCGTCTGTAAGACACATAGACACCCCATAGACACAGGAATCACTTACAGAAATGTTCTCTAAACAGCCTCAGGAAGGATGTGAAGTTGTTTAATCGAGACCACTAACGACTACGTAACAAGAACACATTTAAAGACTGTGCTTCTCACTATAATGTGCGCTGTTTGGCTGGAACCCCAGATACCTGAGTGATCTACTTGTCAATTTTACTTTTTGGAGGACAGGAGAATGACATAGAAGCCTGTTCCACTCCTACCTAAAACATCTTTAAACCAAGCCTTCACCCACAGACCCAGCTCCTGTCATGTCTTCCCTGATGACTGGAAGCACTGAATTCCTTCCTGCTTTTACCAAGCACACCAAAGACACCTCATTAGCCAGAAGGTTTTTGAAAAATATGAGGAAGGCATGAAACTGGGGAACTAAGACAACATGCTCAGAAGAATTGCGCAGTAGCTATAACGACTGGTGGGGAAAGTAGCTGGTAAACAGGGACGGTGTGTGAGGTCATCAGCGAAGGCCTCCTGCCCCTTCCCAGAACTCTATACGGTGGTGGGGGAGGGGGAGAGAGGACAGGACTCTTGAGCTTCTTCATCAGTAAGTCACTCTCCAGATAGGCAAGGAGCAGAGTTCACAGTGATGAAACCAACAGACTGGCTGTGGACAGGGAGTGCACTTCAGAAGGGCACAGGTCTTGTCAAGAGTCCAGGCGTCAGGGCTGAGAGATGGCTCAGTAGTTAAGAGCATTCTGTTCTTGAAAGGATCCAAGTTTGGTCCCCAGCACCGCACAGCAGACAACTCACGAGCCTGTGACTCCAGCTCCAGGAGAAGCTGATGCCTCTGGCTTCCTGCCCTGCACTCACACGCACACACCCACACACAGATATGCACAGACACACACTCACACGCACACACCCACACACAGATATGCACAGACACACACTCACACGCACACACCCACACACAGATATGCACAGACACACACTCACACGCACACACCCACACACAGATATGCAGACACACACTCACACGCACACACCCACACACAGATATGCACAGACACACACTCACACGCACACACCCACACACAGATATGCAGACACACACTCACACGCACACACCCACACACAGATATGCACAGACACACACTCACACGCACACACCCACACACAGATATGCACAGACACACTCACACGCACACACCCACACACAGATATGCACAGACACACACTCACACACCCACACACAGATATGCACAGACACACACTCACACGCACACACCCACACACAGATATGCACAGACACACTCACACGCACACACCCACACACAGATATGCACAGACAGAGAATGAAAACTAAGTTACTTAATTTTAAGAAGAGTCCAGGCTTTGGGCTAACTGCTTCTCCTCACTGACATCTTAAATAGTTAAAAAGGCCACTTACACTGTGGGATTGTGTGAGAACCAGGCAAACTCAAGTATGTGGAAAAAAAAATTATAAGCATTAAAATGCTCAGCAAATAAAAACCATTTTTCTCTTCATGCGTGCTGAGGAAAATATGTTGCCTTATCCAAATCACAGCTTGCTTTGACAATAGGCTGTGAGGCTTCGCTGGATTTCTTTTTCTTAAATAGAGGCACTGAGAACACCAGTGTGGCATGGCTAAAATTAACCCTGCAAGGGATTATTAAAAGCACTTGCGGCTTATTCAAGAAATGTGTTGTGGAAGATGCTAAGAAGCTGTATCCCACCTCCCACTCACAGCTACAGGCCTCTGGGCATCAGGCCTGTTGATCTTCCAGGGTGGGAACCATGCACCGTGTGAAGAATGGCGTGCCTGTAAACCCGGGTGGGCTCTGCCCAGCTCTGCTCCTCGACTGTTGCGCCACCCCCAGCGCTGCCATGTGTCATCGGCTGAGAAAATGCAAAGTCATTTAAATGTCAACATCATGAACATACAATGAGAACAAGGTCCCCAGGAACCCAGAAACGATCAGCAGGAAAGTTCTGGGACCTCCGAGATGAATTTCTAGGGTTTAATCCAAATAGCCATTCCCTACCAAGTACAGAAGATAAGCTTCCACTAAGTAGATGGTGTTTAAGAAGCTGGCCACAGTGGAGAAGAAGCAAGGAGTCCTTAGGGGTCTGGTGTTTAGGGGTCTGTTTCTGTATGGCCTATAAACCATGAGTGGTCTTTACATTTGTAGATGCTTGAAAAACTTTTAAAAAATCATATTTTGTGGTACTTGGAAAATATATAAATTCCCATTTCCGCATCCATAAATAGTCACGTTGGAGATCTGCCAGGCTTGCTCATTTGCAGATGGCCATGGCTGCCACAACAACAGAGTAGAGTATTTACAGCGAGACCACATGGCCCACAAAAATATTTAGTCCCTGGAACTTTGCAGAAGTTTGCCAATTCCTCAGTAGAGAAGACATGGAGCCTATTAATAGCATCCAATATGCTTATTAATCATGACATTAATGATGATGAAGAATACTAGTTTAGTACAAAAAATATTAAACCCATTCATTAACTGTTAGAGCAAACGCTTAGCAAATACTGACTGTGTGCCAGGCGTTTTTTGTTTTTTATTTTTTTTTCCTAGTAGTCATGGATACACATAGGTTCCGCATCCAAGGACTCGACCAACCATAGGTCAAAAATGGGCAAGATGGCATCTGCACTAGCCATGTTCAGTTGCTTTGCCATTCCCCAAATATATATCATGGCAGCTATTTACACAGTGCTAACATTATATTAAGCATTAAAAGTAATATGCAGATGGTTTAATGTGGGAGTTTATGCACAGGTTGAATAAAAAAAAACTATGTCGGGCTGAAGAAATGGCTCAGCAATTAGGAACACTGACTGTTCTTCCAGAGGTCCTGAGTTCAATTGCCAGCAACCACATGGTGACTCACAACCATCTGTAATGGGACCAGATGCCCTCTTCTGGTGCACCTGAAGGTAGGTACAACGAACTTATATACATAAAATAAAGAAATAATTCTAAAAAAAAAAAAAAAAGACTGTGTAACTTTATCCAAAGACTGTGGGATTCCTGGAGCCAATGCCCAGCTGATTTGAGGAACAACTGTGCTGGAAAAACCTCTGTGCTCATAGATGTAAAGTCTAGCAGAGACAAAGGCAATGAGGCCTTAGTCGTGGTGCAGGGTCAGGGTTCCCCAGAGTGTGGTGATGAGTTCCTGGAACTGGGGTTACAGTAGTTATGAGCCACTCTGTGGGTGCTAGGGAATAGCCCAGGTCCATGACAAATGCAGCCTGTGCTCTCAGCTACTGAGACATTGCTCCAGCCCCACACCACTTCCTGATTTAGCTTTCCTTCTGCCTAATGTACCTTTTACCCGAGGCTGCTGACTGAGGGGAAAGTGTGTGAGGCAAAGGGACACAGAGCACCAAGCACCAAGGTCCTAAGGATGGAAGCAACCCTAGCTTAGCCAAGGAGCGGCAAGGGACCCTGTACTGCCACACCTAAGGGCATAAGGAGTAACGACGGAGGGAAGCTGCAAGCTGGCAAGGACATGAAGCCCTTAGTCGAGGTGCAGGGTCAGGGTTCTCCAGAATCCTTGGGATGACACACAGCAGTTCCATGTGCCTCCTAATGTTTAAAAGAAAACAGCAAAGTAACTTGTTAAAAATTGACTTGCAGAAAAGTAGAAATTGTTGGGTGGTGGTGTAAAGAAATGGCATTTTCCCACCAAGGACAAGCCATCCAGTTGTCAGTCACACCGTATGAAGCAGCAAAGGTGAAGGAGAGAAAAGGGTATGTGTACAAGAATTGCTTTGCATGGTCTCATCTGAGAGGGTTGTATTCGAACTGTTGTAAGAATTGTAAGAATCTTGACTTTCTTTTTTACGTTTGGAAACATCAAATAAAATGGAAACAAACAAAAAAAAGAGGCCTCTAAAGCCCATGGGCAGAACCACCTCGCTTTATATGAAACTAGACTTTCTTATTGGTGAAGATCCAATTTCCTAATTAAAATGTCCTGAGTTTACCATTCCTCTGTGTCTTTGTGTTTAGCTTAAAATATATGCAGGTCTCTTCTAACTTACCTTTTCAACTAAGTCCCTCTGCCCTTTCCTTCTATGGAGGCATCCTGTGCACAAACAGGCTTCTCGGACGCTGGGCAGACAGTCCTCTTTCTCTCCATCCACACCGTCCGCAGTTCTCAGAACACAGCCTGCAGCCCAGCAGGCTCCATGATCACCTTCTGAGAGTTCCGACTTGGTCAGGCTTAGCTGACACTTCTCTGCTCACTATAAGTGAGTCCCCATTCCCACTGGAAGCTGTGCGGGTCACTTCCCGCACCATCTGGAATGTGACCATGTCTCTCACAAGACCTGGCAAAGTTAGTCTACCTCTTTCCTCTTCCATCATGGTCATTTTCAATTCAACTCTGGGCCACACTGCTCTTCTCTCTACTATACATTTAATGTTTGTCATTTTACAATGATTTAAACACAAAAGATGCCAAAGGACACCACTCTAGGGCACCAGTTTAGCTTTCTAAACCATTCACCTATCATACTATGTCCTGCCAATGACTTAAAGACAAACATTAGGAAAACATCATTTTTCCATGAAACTTCAGCTCTTCCAATTTTCTAGGGGTCATAATTCGACTTTTATTTAATCCCTTGAAGTTATATATAATTGCTGTGTCTGACAAGTCTTGTTAACCGAATTCCTGTAACGCTTATCACTCATGTTCACAGTTTCCCTCTTGATAGCAATTCAGATCATCTTTAAAGCCTCAGGCCAGACATCTTGTTACTGGCTCTTTTCCCACCTCCACGCATCCCTGAATAGCAGAACCTTAAGGCACCTTAAGGTGATTTCTATCGAATGCCATAAGCATTTCTAAAATATTCCGAAGAGGCAATCACCAGGCCCTGCTTGCACCAACACACGCCCGTGGCAGGCCTTTACTATGTTGACTACACTTCCATTACTAAGTGGTCACTTGGTGCTGCTGAGCCTGTGCCCCAGAACCAGCCGCCTGGACTGCAGAGCTGGCTCACCATGGATTCGGGAGCACAGCACTGGCCCCCTCTCTTTGACACAGACTCAGTATGAGTGCCTGCCCTCCTGGGGTCTTCACATCATCACAGCACTGAGAACACTATGTAGCAAATGTACTTTTTAAGTAAAACTACTGGCTTGCTGCTTTAACATTCTTTGGTCTTTCCATTATAAGATACATCTTTCTCTAAAATTCTGCCCCCCCCACCCCCCCACACACACACCACAGTAACTAAAAGTATATGTTCATACTAGCACTCTTCATTAAAAAAAAAAAAAGTTCGTCCATATGTCCATGCCAGCATGACTCATAATAGCTGAAGGTAGAAATAGCCCGAATGCCCACCATCTGATGAGTAGAGAAATAAAAGCCATTATATCCACACAATAAAATATTATTTGTCTGTGAAAAGAGATAGACTCCTGTCACATCCTACAACACTGGAAATATTATGCTAAGTAAAAGACAGCAGAACCAGGCAGCCACGGGTCTTATTCTGTCCTTAGAGATGAGCACAGCAGGCAAGGCCACAGACACAGGCAGGTGCTTGCTGCCTGGTCCCCACGGCTACATCCATTACCTAGTTCTTAAAAGTCTACTGTTGATGACACAAAAGAACCTACTGTTCATTTCACATGCACATGGTGGAACAGGGTGAAGGCAGGAAAGAGAGAAACGCAGTAGAAAAGATTCCATCCGAAAGGATTCCAGTACAGCCCCCCTCGCTGAAACAGCCCCTGCCTCTCACAGGCCTGCATTCTTGACATGAGGCAGGGACGTGAATGGCAGTTCCCACCTATAGTCTATCTGCAATAGCTGTCTCCCCAGTAATACAGGGCAGAAAACTTTCCCACGTGAATAGCCACCCATCGAGAGAAACGCCAAGAGCAGTGAGAGGCTCTGTCAGCTCCAACACGGGTGAAGTCTGAGAAGGAAACAACGTCTCTTCCAACTAAACCCCAGGGCTTGCTCCCCCACTTTCCCCACCAAATGTTCAGCAGCAGGGTGAGCCCAAATTGTGCCCAGGCTCTACTGCAACCCTTTTGGTTTTGTTTTTAGGAGTTTTATTTTTACTTTTGGTGAGGATCTGGTCATTAAAAACAACAACAAAGAAAAGCCCCACCACACGCAAGAGGGAGGGGCATTCTTCACACAACAGCAATTTCAAAATCCTGAGTTTTCAAAACCTGTGCAGAATGTGGGATGGAGGGAAAATGTCTCCTGTGGGCTGATCGCAGCGCAGCTGCTCCTCATTAAAGCTCCTCTTGACTCCCTCTGGGCTGGTTTCCAGCAGAAAATTCTTTAAACAGAACGCAGCTTTCAGCCCACTTTCTTCTTGCCCTGGGCCTCTCAGCCCTCCACTCTACAGCAGCAGCCAGCCTCTGCTGAGCCCAGGACGGAGACAGCCATTAAGGTGAATGGGGTGGGAGCTAACAGAACCCACAAACCAAATTAAACACTGGTCAGTAACAAAGGTCTACAGTTTGAAGGGCCCCAAATCAGTCTGTTCTTTCCTGTGACCATGATGCCAGCCAGGTTTCCTGCCACCGCCACCCACCCCTACCCTGTTCCTGTTCCCCTGTTAAAGTAGATAAAATTAATTGCTAACAGGCGAAGCTAGCGTAACCAGTGAAAGTTCCCTTTTAACTTTCCCAAAGCCAGGCTGAAAACATCTAGATGCCCCAAAGCATTCAGACTCCAGCCTAAAATGCCCCTGCTGTACTCAATAGCCCAGGCCACTGGGCAACCTGACATGGCCCTCATTTCAAGAACTTCAGCCCCACATCTCACTAGACCTTCAGCCTCTTAACTCTGTGACTCTATGCAAAAGAAACTAAATGGGTTGTGCTCACTGCTGACTGTTTTGTTGTTGCTGTGGTTTGTTTTTTGTTTGTTTTGTTTTGTTTTAAGCACAGACTTAGTTAACATCCTAGTAATTAGAGAAAATGGAAGCTGCATATCATATCACATGCATCTTCCCATGTTCCCACTCCCACTCATTCCCCACTGCTACTTCCAGAAATGAAAGGGAAATAAAGAAAACCAGAGAAAGAAACAGTACACCTTCCTTAGTAAGAAGGGGAAGCGCTGGTGTGCAGAGTGGAGCCCCAAACAGGCTGTTTGTGGTAAAACATGCTTTCTAGGGCCTTCTTGGTTTGATGTAAAGGAAACAAAGACCTGTATATAATCAACCCTACACACAGACACACACACACTCTCTCTCTCTCTCTTTCTCTCTCTCTCTCTCACACACACACACACACACACACACACACACACAGAGAGACACACACTCTCTCTCACACACACATTCTCTCTCTCTCTCTCTCTCTCTCTCTCTCACACACACACACACACACACTCACATCTGACACACAAAGACTACCAAACCCTGCAAGGCAGGCATTTTTTTCTACTATGTAAATCTGCTTCCTGGACAGCACGTTTCTGCCTTTCTTGTACAAGTATTTCAGAAAATGTTAATCTTGATTCCCACATTAGCTGAATGCTTCCAAATTAAAAGTTTCCCACAGGAAAAAACCGACATGGGAGCCGGGAGGCCAGGGCTCGTCTTCTGGAGCCCCACCTCGCTTGGTTCACAGGTGCTCAGGTTTTTCCACCCCCTCATCTGAATAAAGCAACAAGCACACTGATGCTAACACATCCAGACTGAAGAGGCTGAAGAGGCACGACCTCAGACCCACTCATTCACAGCAACTCGACCCTCTGTAGGAGGCTGGTATAAGGAGTGAGGAGATGGGAACACATGCTTTATTTACAATGGAATGTCGTGAGCGCCCTTATCTTCCAGCAGAGAGTCTCAGCGCATTCATCAGAGCTCTGAGAACAAGCGGAGTGCCCAGGCTCTTCAGCAGCCTTGAATGATGGAACCGGGACACACAGACAGTGCTGAGGCTTGTGTCCTTGATGTAGCAGAAGAAATAATCAGTCCTTTACCATGTGCCCTGAACCCTGAAAAATATTAGAATGTGACTAAAACATCACAGAGCGGCTCTTATCACACCCTTCACCATAACAGACAAACTGTCTGAGAGAAGGAGATGCGTGCTCTAAGTGTTGTGTTGCAGCAGCATGCCAGGGGCTGTAATCCTGACAAGCACTCCTTACACCACTAAGTTCTATCTGGTCCACATTTGAATGTATATAAGATGCTGTTACGATTAACCTAACGGTCTATCTGGGTGACTTCCATATTACTGCTGATGGAGGCAGACCTTGCTCCTGCACTGTGCATCATTCCCAAGCCCTGGGAAGATGCCTGAATTCCTTGTAGACTTTGACCTGGTGCATTGTGTTGAAACAACGGTTTCAATGTAGCTTTTCTTCATGCACTGTACGTTCTCTGTGCTCAGCTTCCTCCAGCTCAAAGAACATGCTACAATCCAACACGCCTCCTGCCAGACCTGTGCACACGTCAGTCACAAAGCCCCCACTCTCTCCACCCTCTGTCACAACCATGCCCTAAAATTCCTCCAAGCCTCTGCCTAAACGTTATTTCCTGCTGGCAGCCTCATGCTGCCTGTAAGCACACTCGAGAGGCTCAGGCAATAAGACCCTGTCCCCACCCCCAAAAGAAGGAGAGGAGGGGAAGATACAGGAAGGAGAAGAAAGGGGAAGAGGGAGGAGAGAAAGGGAAAGAGAAGGTTTGGAAGGGACATCCCCACTTTATGTTCCCATAAATCTGACACAGTGCATTAACCTTTACTACAATTATTTATCTTCTCTAATAGACAAGAGTTATTCTCTACTATACCCTATGTGCCAAACACAGTGACTAGCATATGGAAGCCATTCAGCTGTTCAAATTCTTAACGGATGCCAAAGGGCAAGATGCAAGGGTCCACATAATCTTTACAACTTAAAGGCTCCAGACTTCAATTACACTGGAAGTTTGGGAACCACTGGGTTGAGCTGTTTACCTAAAGGATCTTTAAGCTAATTAAGATTCTTGATACACAAAGCACCTACCTCTTAACCTTCATAAACCCAAGGCTATTCAAAGCTGCCCTACCCCATATGGAATAGATTTCTTTAAATCACATTTTCCTAATATATATGTGTGTGTGTGTGTGTGTGTGTGTGTGTGTGTGTGTGTGTGTTACTCAGCTTTCAGAGTGCATATCTGCTGCACATAAACCCTCTGACTGTCACATACAACAGAAATTGATTGCAGTGCCCATGTAAGAGGCTCACACTGCATTGCTGTGCCCAGAAGCAGACACCAGGCAGCACCAGCTCTGCCAGATTTACCTGCAAGCCTCTCAAGATGCTCTTAAGAGCAAACATGACTATTAAACCACCACTGTCACAACACCCAACCCCAAAACTTGTCCACACAAAAGATAACTTTTATGGCATTTACACCAACTAACATTTATTACTTTGATGGTAATGAGAACAATTAATTGCCAAAGAAAAATGAGTGGTGTTCACTTCTTTGAATGATGTTCCTCGTTAATTTAGTAGAAACCCTGGCTGTAACTAGCACACATCACCTCAGCCAGAGATGGCATCGACCAAAAGCGGGCAGCAGAGGGATCAAGGGTAGTTCACTGTTGTGATCTCAGCTCCTCTGCTTCAAGAACATCATTGCACATTAAATCAAGAACAAACAGCAGAAACAGTGGCTTTCTGGCATCTGGCACTTCTGGGGAAACAGGAAGCTTTCCAATGGCTCCTGAGCCCTAAGGTGGGCTGGCACACTCCACCATCTATGTTTGGATCATCAGCTCAGGAACTGTCACTGGTGGCATTTTAAATGGGCATAAAGTGACACAGAACTGTCAGCTTGACTCTTGGCCTAAAAGATGTGATATCTAGCATTTTTAAGGAAGTTTGCTGACACTTGCTCGAGGGCAGGACACCACTGACATCATAAAGGCAAAAGGCTTACAGTTTAGGTGAACTCTTGTTCACTGCAAATAAGGCCATTTCTGCAAGAGATAATAATGCTCAGCTGGTAGAACCCTCGAGTCCCCTGTGTGAGTCCCTAGGTTTAACTCCCAAGACCAGAGCAAAAGAAAGAGAAGGAGAAAAACAAAACAAACAAACAAAAAAAAAACAAAAACAAAAACAAAAACAAAAAACAAAACAGGGTTATAGAAACCAGGCCACTTGAGAAGCAGTTATTATGAAGTATGCTTAATTTCAGAAAGACAGCCCAATGCCACACCATCTGTATAGAGAAAAACAAAGACTGGGAGCATAGCTCAGAGGTAGAGCATTTGACAACAGCAAGACTCCAGATTGGTTGCCAACACCTAAATAAATAAATAAATAAATACCTAAAACAGTAGACATCTGCAAAATAATTATGGTTCCTAACTACTCCTCTTAAAAACAGAGTCATTGCCTATCAGGGGGAGGGAGGAAGATCAATTCTTGGGAGTAAAACTTATCTGAGACTTTATAGTGGTCTGTGGCCTTTCATACTACAGAAACTAAACATCCAACAGACACGCTGAACTTACCACTCCACTGTGCCCAAAGCGAAGGCAAAGGGAAGTGCAGAGACACTTGTGGGGCAGTAGCAGCAAGCACAGCAAAGCCAGAGCTGACCGGCCCAGGCTGATCTGTGCTTCCAGATGGAGCCCAAGGCCAAGGTCACAAGTGTAAGCAAAGACAGTCTACAGCAGGAACTATCATGGTCCATGCCACAGACATTCTACATCATTTCTGGAAAGGTGCTTCACTGACTAGAGATGTGGGCAAAGCCACTACAGATGGACCCACACTCTCCTCAGCACTGCCCAGCAGCCTTCAGGACGGTTCTATGGGAGACTCTGAGGGCATGGGTGCATTCACAAGTGTATACACGTGTGGGTAAACACTCACAATCCAAGTCTGTCACATATAAAACATGTGTGCAAACGTACATAGCCATGTGTGTCCAACGGTTGTGACCTTTTGTCTATCTAAATGAATATTAAAGTTTTTACAATGTTTGGCCAAGGGCTCCAGGATGGCCCCAGATCTCTCTGGTAAAGTTGCTGACCCACAGCCCTTTCCTCAGCCTAGCCTTGGCTCTGCTGCTGGACATGTTACCTTGAACAAATCACTTTACCTCTCTGATCCTCAGTCTCCCTTGTGTTAAAAAGAAGATGCTTGGTTCTGGGCAGAGGGCTCGGTGGTTATGAGCACTTGCTGTTCAAGCAGAGGACCAGAATTCAGTTCCTGGAACTCACCTGGCAGCTCACAACCCTCTGTAACTCTGCCTTCAGGGACTCTGATGCGCTCTTCTGGCCTTCCAAGAGCCCCAAGCATTTTCTAAAAGTAAGATGCTGGACCAAACAATCTCCAACAGTTGCTCTGAAATTGTACAGGTGCCCTCAGTTCTGTTCAGAGCCCTGGAGTCACAGGGACACACGCCTCACCGAGAGCTGTGATCTCCCCATTGCTTGGATTCACTGGACTTTTAAAAAATGAAAATGCCTATTCTTTCAAACTGCTTCACAAAAACCCAAATCTTTTGTTTTTAAGGTCTGCTTCCATGATAACACATATGTCTACCCACACCAGCTCTTAAAGGGTTGCTACCATAAAGAAAAAAATAAGATAAGATGTCCAGCTTTCTTCCTAATGAGGTCAAGAGAACTAACTGAATCCTGTCTATATTCCAGTCAGTCGGATACACAGAGGAACACAGAGGAACTCACTCGGTTGTATTCTGTGTCAGCTTGTCATATATACATCACAATGAGTAGGAAGGACTCTAAGGTGTCTTTACCCTCCTCCTAAATGAGGTGACTTCAATAGTGACACTTAACTCCTTCAGCACCCTTCAACCCCAGGATGTAAGAACTCCAAGTCCCACTCCTTGGGCAAGAATCACACCCCTCATGGAGTCTAGCAGTCCCTCCAAAGGGCCTGTGGATGCTTATGTAGATGAACTGTTGCTAAGGTGTCACCTTGAGCTAAGCCCTCACAGGAAGCAAGGAGGCCAAGACCGAGCAAAACAGAACTAACAAACCATCAGGGCACCAGGAGGAAATCCAGAGACCAGGGACCTCTGTCCCCTTCCAGGCCTTAGCATCTTCCCCAAACCCCCATGCCAGCGTGGCAGCCTGCTTTCTTCAGCACAGAATGACACGGCAGCAGACATCTCAAGCCTTACAGGTAAGTTACAGGAGACATTTTAATGGCTGACATGTGTGCGAGAGACAGTGGTCTGGGAAGAACCCCTCACAGGGAATCAACCCTTAGGTAAATCTGGGGAAGGCCTTTCTCCAGAACTCATTTTCAGACATCCCTTCAACTCAGCATGAGGGCCTCTCCTGCTCCCTCCCCAGGTCACAGTGATGTTGTCATTACCTCCAATAAAACCGGAGGAGCCAGGTGTGGTGGTACAAGCCTTTAATCCCAGCAGAGGCAGAAACAGATGGATCTCTTTGAGTTCAAAGCCTGCTTACTCTACATAGTAAGTTCCAGGCAAGGTTAAGGAGAGAGAAGGTTAAGGAGAGAGATCTTGTCTCTAAAACAAACCACCACCAATAACAACTTAGAAGGGCTATGTGAAGCGCATCACTGAACTGTGTGTAGATACAAACTTAGGACTCTGACAGTCAGTGCCAGTCTTTGCCTGGAAGGAAATGAGTCACCTTTCTTTAGTAATCAAGGGCTGTCCGGTTTTAAGGAGTGACCTAGACATTCACAACCATAAGTTTCGGCAATAAGAGACCAAGAGTCAGACACCACAAATATTATATACAAATAGGGCCGTGGCAGAAAAATTAGAGTCGAGAAGGTTCTTTGGGTACTGCTCAGAATGACTAAGGTTTCAAAGGGGCAAGCTGCCCAGTGAAGAAATTCCTCAAGGAGATGTGCCTGACTTACACAAGCACCAGGGTTTCACAATCTTAAAGGGCCAGGAGGTTGAGGGACGAAGGCACTGCCAAGGTCTAGGCAAGAAAATCATAACCACTGTCAAATGTTTTCCACGCGGAGCAGGCAGCCTGGTCTATTCTGGATAATTGGGGGTTTGGATATGTACTATATAATTAGAGGAAACAAGCAGTAAAGGACATGAGCTAATTTGGGGTAACCCAAGACTTGGCTAACAGATACCCACTCACTCCGAATTCCTAAGATGAATTGAACCTGGCCAGTGAGATGCTGGGCAGAAGACATGACTGTGAGATACCTAGCCTCTTGGCTAACAGAGGGAGCCCGCGCATAGCGCCCAGGCACTGTCTCTGCTCTTGTTTCACTCCCTCTACCCAAACTTTTTCTTGGCTTCTGAGATTCTTGAACTCCGAGTTTCCAGCCACAAGCTACCTGGCTACTCTGTCTAGCAACACAATGAGTCAGAAAGTCCAGGGAAGGAAGGTAATTGCTGCCAGCTGCCCTCTCTTCCTGTGCCTGGGCCCTTTCCCCAGCCTCTCACGCTGGCCACTCCACCTCCACACGCTCATTGCTAACATGTGCTCAAGGGATGTTTGTCCAAACCACTTAACTGTCGCTTGAAACCTGACTGGTCCACACACTGGTTCAGTGAAACATTACATGAACTAGAATTTAGACAGAAAAAGCAGCCAAGATGGAGACATATTTGGGGCTTTTGGGTCTATTCACACGACCCAGCACAGAAAGGCCTGAGAAGCCTCTGGCATGTGTGGCTGCAGTCCTCCGAGTCCTTGCCATCCTAAGGGGAACATGGGGTGTTCCTATTTGAATAAAACAGTCTGTAGCTGCCTTGGGTGACAGATCCCGAGAAGTACGAAGAGTCAAGCAGAGGAAGCGCCTCGGTGGAACAGGAGGTGGAATTAGAGGCTTCTGCTACCACGGAGACTCCAAGGCAGGCAATGTTCTCATGAACTTTCTCTTCCTACAGGAGGGGAAGCGGGTGGGAGGGTGTGATTCTGTAGTCATTGAGCAATGCCAGCTATCACCACTGCCCTTGCCTTCGCTCCTCTTTCCTAAAGCCCTTCTCATAAAGACCATGTGGACTATTTCTGGAAGGAGATATTAAACAGAAGCTGCGGCATCAGAAGGGGAAGCCGGATGTTCCTATCCAAGGACCTTAGACCCAGATGGCTGCCTGCGTCTTCAGGGAGGTCACTAACAGTCGATATGATCTAGAAAGTATAGTGAAATTGAAGAGGAATATTAATTTGCCTTACATTTCGTGAGATATAAAATAGAACTCAAATTATACAAAAACCTGGAAACAACACAGTTTCCTAATACATGTGCACACGCGTGCACGCTCATTCCTGCATATGTGTGCATGCAACAAGGGGGAGACGAGACACTCCTTCTTTCCTGGGAATTCCAACCCCTGAGCACTGAGGAAAGGGTCCATCATGCCCACATATTTATGCTATTTTATCAAAATAAGCTTGGAAATCTCTGAATAACTATATTTCCATTCAGTTGTGACTAAGGGCAAATATAGGCAAAACTAAAATGAAGAATTTAATTAAGCTTCTCCAGAAGAGAAATATTTCTCATTCTTCTCCCCAGGGAAGAGAAGTGGGGAGTCAGGGGGGCTCCTACATGAAGTGATGGCGCTGACAAGCTACGATTGAACAATAAGCAACTTCACCCAGGATTATGGTTAACCTGGAGGCCGTGTTCAAAGAAGCTGAGCTAAATTCCAATCTATTAATGCCAGCTTTGTGAGCCAAAATTAATTGATTTAATTTATTGGCAGCTACCCAAGACAGGCAGCAGAATTCAGGCAGAGCCTACGGATGGCACTCTACTTCCCTATCAAACAATGGTTACTGACTGATTCAGCCAAAAGCATAAAGGGGACTTAGATAGCGCACGGGGACTCTCTTACCATGCGCTGATAAGAAACTGGTGATCAAGACCGTAATGGAAGACTCTTCAGACAGACTCACAGCTTAAAGGACTCTGAAAGGACCATGTGAATAAAACTCCCTTTGGAATGGCAGTTAGACAAGGTACAGCCTTGATGGAAATACCAACGTACATAGGTAATTCATGTGCAAGCACCAAGTGCCATGTTTAACAAGTAGTTCTGTGTTGGCAGCAACATCCAAGCAGTCACGGGGCTTCGTCCATCTCAGTGTCATTCATGGCTGTGTAAAACGGTTCTGGACCTGCCAGTCCCCAGTCAGGAAATGGGGAGGTTCAAGGTTTTGTTCATTTGCTTTCTCTACTGAAAAGCTCAGTCACAAACAATATTTTCCACCCCACATTCCACTGCCTTTCTCTTTATATTTCATCTACATAATGGCAACAGGCACTAGTACAGGCTCACCCATGTAACCTAAGCTAGCTAAAAGCCAGTAATAAATGGTTAAGTGAGATGCTGAGGCCTACCTAAAACCACTACTTCTACTTTCAAAGCAAGCACTAAAAGGCCAGAAGATAGGCACATCAGATAAAGGTGCTTGCGGCCAAGCCTGACAGCCTGCGCTGAGGCCCTGGGACCCACATGATGGGAGAGAACTGGCATCTGCAAACTGTGCTCTCATCTCAGTGTGCATGCCACAGCACATGCGTGCCCACACATAAAAGTAAGTAAATATATACATAACTTTTAGCTAATAAAAGCAGAGATTTAATCGTATTCTAGTAATTATATGTTTTCAAGTGTCACAGTTTCTTTTTGGGGCAGTCTTGTTTGAGCTTTCAGTTTAATACACAATTTGGTTCCATTTTATTGATAGGTAAACTGAGACAAAGACAGCACATTTTTCAAGAATTCCTCTTGAATCAGTTAAAATAGAAAGTTTTAAGATCTTGGGCAAATTATCTAAACTCTCTGAGCATCCATATACTGACTGATAAAACAAGAATTTAGCATGCATTTCATATAAACAGCTGAACTGATGTCAGAGTTGGTCCAGAACAATCAGCTAGCACTGAGCCGTTACACTGCCAAAGATCTGATTGCTAGCAGGAAGTAGACTCAGACTCAGTCTATCTGGCATAGAAATCTATGTTCTCTGCATGTTACCAGACAGGACTCTTCCAAGACTTAATCCACTCACAAGCACTAGGCTGAGCCACACTGGAGCCTGGGGCTAAGGCAGTAATGGGTATTGCTAATCTCCTTATTTAGAATGTTAGGATTTTTCACCATTTTTTGCATTAACTTTGATATTTTTGAACCAAGGTATCCCCGACTGATGAGTGAGTTTTCAGGCAGTGCCCTGACTTCCACACCTGAGGCTGTGGCTCTCCCCACTCACCGTAGCCCCAGCTCGCTCTGAACAGACCATACGAGATTCAGTTGTTTCCTGCCTAACTTTATTTCTCGCCCGTCCTCACAAGAGCCCTGCAGGGCTTCTCGGGACTGCTGTAAGTCATCCAGTGGACTGGGAAAGGCTGGTGACTCCCGAAGAAGAATGAAATAATAGAACAACATCAATTAATTGCAACTGCTACCACGGACTTGAGCGGTGCATGGGGTGCTGCCTGTGGTACACACAGACTGCAGTAAGTCACTCTTAGGTTTTTCAAGATGTGTTTATTTTTTACGTTATGTGTAGGGGTGTTTTGCGTCTACGTATCTGTGTACCACCTGCAAGCCTGGTGGCCTCAGAGGCCCAAGGTGACTTCAGGTGCCCTAGACTGGAGTTACATACAGATGGTTGTGAGCCACCATGTGGGTGCTTGAAACCAAACCTGGATCCTCTGCAAGAGCAGCAGGTGCTTTTAACCACGGAGCCATCGCTGTCTGCACAATAAGTAACTCTGGGAGTTAATCATTCTTAGGCACCACTCTCAGAAGAAGAAAAGAAACATTACCCTGTGAAAGGCAAAGCTACCACTCTTCACTTAAGATCTGCAAGACGCTAAGAAAAAGGAAGATGAAGGCACTCAGAGGTATGGCTAACTCTGCTATCACCTTCCAGAGAGCGTAAGCACGCACGATGTTCTGGTAACCTGGGCACCCAACATGAAGGGACCAGGCTGGCAGGACCAGCTTGGCAGGGAAGCAAGCGAGCAATTGGCAGTGGACAGTCCACTCCATGGCCCTGATCCTCAGCAACCCTCACAGCAACGCATGCGCTCAGGAGAAGGTGACAAAAGGGACTAAGGCTGAGCTGGCCACAGTGGCACACACCCTTCTGAGACCACCACCGCGGCACAAGCACTAGGCTAGGGCCTCCATCCAGAGCTGAGTTCTGGGGGAGTCTAGCTCCTCTGCTCTCTGCTGTGATACCTAACGTGTTAGGAGGACAATGAAGGCAACCCGCCCAGCTTTCTTGGATGGATTTCAGATGCCTGGACCACCAACATCACTCCTAATCCTGGCAAAGAAAATACTTAGTTGCTAATGTTTACTGCAGCTAGCAACAAGGTTTGGATAAAATGTGACACAGCTTATATTTTATAACATTTTGCATCCATCATCATGCACTTAAAAATGTAATTCTTAGATACAAACTGGAGTTTCCCAGGAGTAAGCCCCCATCCTCAGGGACTCTGCAATTGTGTGGCTTTGCATGTATCCTTTCCTCCCTTTCCCAGTACTGTGCTAGGCACCTCAACCCGGCAGGCGAGGGTGAAGGACCCTTCACGACCCCAATCTGCACCCTCACGAACAGCAACAATCACATCAGAACAACTCTCTTGTTCATAACAATTATCAACTCAGGATGAAATATTAAAGGCACTAGAGAAAACTACAAGGGACACAGGACAGACGCAAACTGTGAGAATCCCACAGTTAGCTGCTTTCCCTCTGCAAGCTGCTCTACATGAAGGTCCTGCAGCGCTACAGAAAAAAAGCAAGTGGCCATGGACATCTCTCTAACAGAGACAGCAAGTGGCCATGGACATCTCTCTAACAGAGACAGGGCAGGGCGGGGGCACCAGGAGCCATGGAGGTAAACAGAATTTGAAAGGCAAAACCTTAGAAAAGACCTGGGAGGAGGAGCGCAACGTCTGAACACAACTCTGAAAATACTTCCCCTTCAATGGCTTCTGACTGTGCAGAAGAGGAGAACACAGGACCCAAGAGAAAGAGTTGGATGGCTGTAAAGACTGCGCAGGCAGTTAGTTCCTCCTTAGAACTCAAGTCGGCCAGAACAGAGGGCCTGTTAAGAACATCCCAGGCTCGGTCAACCCCCCCCCCCCCCCCACGCTCCACAGCAGTCCTCTGAAGGGTCACATTTGGCCATGTGGGCCATCTCCCAGCAGTAAGGGTGAAACAGAAGCAAAGCCATGTAACATAGCCTCAGTGGGATCAAAGTGATCCGTCAGGGATGGAACAGACCCACTCCCACGAAGCTCTGCTGGGATAAACACTCCGAATGCATCATCCAGTGTCCAGGCAGTCATTTCAAAGAGTGAAGGAAAGCAAACGTGAGCCCAAAGTGAAGACAAGGAGCAGCGGGCAGACCGTATGTAACAGGATAAATACGTCCTTAGAGTGAACGTCCCGACTGGGTAACTCATGACCTCACCTACACCCGCCAGGCTAGCAAACATGCACTGCCCGTGATTTTTAATCAAAATGGGATTTGCGTGGTTTATACTTGAAAGCTTGGAACAAACAACTCGAAAGTGATTAATTACATCCAAACGTAATTATATATTTACACCTCCCAGTAGGACAGGGAGAGAATAAAATGTCTTAACTTTAAGTACTGAGAGGACTTTATTAAGAGCTGACAGCGACTATTTAGCAGCAGTAATTGAGTTTCATGCAAGATTGCACAGGTTCCCCTTGCCTGGCATCACAGTCTGACAGGGTCCTTGAGCTCATCACAGTGTGAAGGGGGGGGGGGGGGAATAACCACACAGTTGAGCTGTGCACAAAACCTATCTTTGAAAGTACTTATCCGCATCTGTCAATGTGATCTTATCGAGGGTTTCTATAATTTCTATAAACAATCATTAGGTTTTGGCTGAATCAGCAGGATAAGGCCACCTTAGCAGGTTCTGGGATACCTTCCACTCTAAAACAGTTTTCTCCCAATTCCCACCCTACCCCCTACAGAAGGAACTTGGCTTCAACTCTGTTTCCTTAATCCACTAAGCAACCTCAGGGAAAAAAAATAAAAAGACAATCACATGCCCTGCACATCTGATGTAATTTTCATAATCCTCTAAGTGTTGGAATACTTACTTACTATGTTGTGAAAATATTTACTGAACAAACTCGCATACCTTATCCCTCGGGTCGGGGGTGGTGAAGGATGCTGACAAGTGCCGTGAGTACACACCATTGTTACTTAAGATGATGCTGAGGAGCCAGAGAGCAATGTGCTCAGCCTAGGCTGCACTGCCACTCTCCCGTGGTCAGTCACGCCCACGACCTCTCCTGAGGACACGGTGGACACATGGGAGAGGAGAGCACTCTGCCCAGGCTTCTTGCTGGTCTCCCAAAAGGATGGCTCTGCCAACTTTCGCACTTAGGCCTCCTTTTCCAAACCTACTTTCTTTGCTGTGTGACCCTGGCTGGCCTGAAACTCACTATGTAAATCAGGCTGATCTTGAACCCACACAGATCACCCTTAATATGCCTTCTGTCAAGTACTGGGACAAACAGTACTCACCACAGAGAGTCCCAGGCTGACACCACTTCTAGCATGCACGTCACTATGCGGGGCTTCTTCCTGAAGTCGGTACAACCATGCCTCCCTGGTCAAGTCTGAGGCTAGCAACTGCCTTTCTCTAAAAGTGAACTTCTGGGCTGGAGAGACGGCTCAGCGGTTAAGAGCACTGACTGCTCTTCCGAAGGTTCTGAGTTCAAATCCCAGCAACCACATGGTGGCTCACAACCATCCTTAATGACATCTGACTCCCTCTCCCGGTGTGTCTGAAGACAGCTACAGTGTACTTACATATAGAATAAACAATAAATAAATCTTTTTTTTTTAAAGGTGAACTTCTGTGTCCTCTCCAGTACTCAGACACTGTTCTCCCTGATGCCTCCCCTCTCACATCAGACCATGCGCAGATCAGCATGTATGTGAAACTCCCCCTGCATAACTCATTAAGTCCAATTATACCCAACCAGCTTGCCTCTCCACCAGGCCAATGCCACACAAAGCAAGTAAAATTCCCAGGGGAAAATCAATCTTGAAAGATAAACAGATAAGAGACATGGAAATGATTACATGTGCTGAAATCTGTGTGTATGGACCTTTTTACTCAAGGATCCTGTGTGGCTGTTTCCTCCCAATTGAAACATTTATTCTGCAAAGGTAGGAGGGGCTGGTAAGATGCAGCTAATGAAACTCACAAGGCATAAGAAGCTTGGGACCCAGAGGATCTGCAAAGCCCTGCTCCAGGGTTACAAAAACAACCATCAGCTGGTGGGGGGAGCAGGCTCACGTCCTGCGAGTTGTGTGAGTTAAGGCTCTCTAGATTTTGTCACATGCTGGTGGGCTTTTCAGTGTGGCAGCTGGCCTTTTAGTGGCCTGTGCTCCAATAAGGAACCCCAGTGGACTAGCTAGACTTAAGTGGCATCAATTCTTGGTTCCATTTTCAGTGCCCCACTTGAGGTAAATAGGTGTCTGTTGACAGCATCCTAGAACAGCAGTTCTCAACCTGTGGGTTGTGACCCCTTTGGGGTTGAACGACCCTTTCATAGGGATCGCCTAAGGCCATTGGAAAACATAGATATTTACATTATGATTCATAACAGTAGCAAAATTACAGCTATGAAATGATTTTATGGTGGGAGGGGGGTCACCACACATGAGGAACTATATTAGAGGGTGGCAGTACTAGGAAGGCTGAGACCTGCTGCTGTTGAAGAAGGCACAAGACACTTTGCTCTACAGTCTCTACATAGCAGGCACCATGCTAGGTATTAGCTATGCAAAAATGCCCAGAGTCCGGTACTAAGAAGAGGCTCAGCAGGTAATCACATTGAGCCAGTTAGAACAGAGTAACCAACCACACAGCAGATGCTGCGAGAGACAAACTGTTGAGGTATTGAACTCCCTCCCTTAGTATCTTCCAAGTGGAGGAGAGTGTACCACGTCGGGTAGTTTTCCTGGCTAAGACTCAAGTGAGTAGCCACAATCAGTTATATAATCTTCCATTTCTGATGCTATCTTAATTCCAACCCAAACAAACCAATGTTAAATTTGACTGTCATCACAGTTTAAAATATTTTCACTTTGTTGAAGAAAACTGTTTCTGACCATCTTTCTGAAAATCTTATGACATTAAAGAATGCAGATCGTAAGGTCAGAATCTAGGGGTAGTTGTCACAAGGTCAAAAGAAAAAGGACCAGCAATTTCCTATCCACATCTTATTTCCCTGGTGTAAAGAGAATGGAGCTGCCTTAGCACTAAAACTTCTGAGGTAAAAAACATATGACATCAGTAAGAAAGGTAGCTTGGTTTGGTGATGCAAGCCTTTAATCCAAGGACTCTGAGCAGAAGCAGGCATATCTCTGTGAGTTCAAGGCCAACCTTGTCTACAAAGGGAGTTCTAAGCAGCCAAGGCTAGATAGTGGGACCCTGTCTTTAAAATAAGAAAATAATACATAGAAGAAGTGGGGAAAAAGCTGTGTATGAAATTATCTCACAGCTTGTCTCAAACAAAAAAATTAGGCTAGATTAGACCATTGGAAAAACAGAAAGGAAGTGTTCTTGAATCAAGAGGTACTGAAAGTTTCCAGGTCCGATCCCCTCCCACCCATGTGCTCCACCCATAGACCGGCCCCTCCTCCATCCTACAAGCTCATATACATCTTGCTCCATAGTCTCGCATTCAGAACTGGACTTTTTAAACAGGGGGATTAAAGTTTTCCAATGACTACTTGACATTCATTTAGAGTGTATCTACTTGGTATGACTTAAAAACATGATCATATCTGGTATTTGAGGGAGAAAAAAAAGGCTATCTCTTACACTGAAAAATAAAAGAAATACTCAATAGATATTACTAGCCACTCACTAAAACCCTTTCACAATGATAAAGATAATGGCAGGATAGTGACTTACTCTCCTCAACCATTTCACTAACAACCAGCCCGCCCTTCCATCCTCACCACCCACAAAAACTACATCAGAAGATCTAAGAGCCAGCAACACTTCACAGAAGCATTGAAATTTTAAAAAGCCCAAGCACACCTTGCCCAGGGCCTACTGTCAGAGAGATGATTACAGAAGAACTTACCGGCAGAAGCCTGTGCCGTTGTGGTAGGTAACACAGGTCCCTTCATTTACACAGGGCTCTTGACCACCTCGACACTGCAAAGCTGAAATAAAAGACAAAGTGGAATCAGAAATCAGGCACCAGTCACAGCCCTTTGACGGCAAAGTGGGATCCAAAGAGAAAGCCTTTCTTAGCACCCCTGCACGTCCCTTGAGACTTCACTGACTAGCCAGTGTTTGGCTCCCAAGTCACAGGAACACAGTTCACCTCACAGTCTCCTCTCATGGTCTTGTATGCCCTTCGTTCTCTGTGCCTCCATGTGTCTGGCAGACACATGTCCTAGTGACAATGAGATCGTTAAAGCCGTACCAACCATAACAGGCTGTGGGCCTTTCAGGATTTAGACACTTCAGCAAAGCACACAAGAGTCCACCACTGACTACTTAAGATCTGAGTGGACAGCGGTTGACTATAGGAGGAGCTGCTTGGCTTCAGGTTACGATTTAATAAAATGGGCCACTTTAGTAAGCAGCCAAAAGCATCAACATCCACTAACAGGACCCAGAAAAAAGGAGAAACCACATCTGTGGAGAAGGGACTACAATAACCTCTCATTTCAAGGACTCACAAAAAAGCAAGGAGAAGGTGGTCAATGGAGACGGTGGGAGAAGGGACTAAGTAAACAAAGTAGAAACTAACTTCGTATTTACGGACACACAGAAGCCCCTTGCGCGACAAGGAAGACTTTAGCAGGAAAGGCTCCCCAAAGCAGCCGACTCAGCGTGGGTAGGGGAATGGCCATACCCCAAAACTTGCACTGATTTCAGCCAGGAAAGGAGGATGTCTACCCAGCTCAGGTGCTTTCAGCATCCAAATGTTCAGCTTTTAGAAGTGGAATTTTCATCACCAAAGATACATCAAGACTCCTAAGGACTACTAGGAAGGCAAGATAGAACCTATTCTAACATTCAAGACATTCAAACCCCTCTTAGAAGTGTTTATTTATCAGGCACTGTACACACGGGAACTAATTCAGCTTTGACAACAACCCTGAAATGGTTCATTTCATCACACCCTACGTCATAGCTGAAGAAGCAGCGTAGGCAGGCAGCCTGTGAGATCATCACAGTGAGCCAGAGCCAGATACAACACTGGCCTGGGGTGACCAGGCCCAGAGACTGTCCTTATGCACAGAGACAGGCTACTTCCCACTACCATGGCTGGGCGGGTGTTATTATGACCACGTGCTGGAAAGTGAGGGCCAGAGAGGTTAAGTGGCTTCCTCATGAGGTATCAGATCCTATCTGGTGGCAGCACTGAGCCTGAGAGCCAGGCCTCTCGCTAAGCCCGGCCTATCTCTGCGACAGCTGTTGGCATCACAGAAGCACCCGCTGGGCTGTGCACTCAACAGGCACAGCCAGGCACATCTTCTCATCCACGGCCCACTTCCCTGTAAGGCATAAGCGCTCCCTCTTCCCACACTGATAAGCTCCAATGCAACTACCATAATTAAAACAGTAATGTCAGGTTATTTCCTCCATACTGCAGCGCTCAAACTCATGTTTTCATCCTCTTGAGACACTTTTATTAGCTCTCTTCTGGTTGCCTTTTCCTCTTCCTCTTATTTAAAAAAGGAAAACAGCTCAGGAAAGGACTGTACCACCAGCACAGAGCGTTCCAGCTCAGTCCCCTACAAGAATTCCAACAGGCAAAAGCCATCATGAGTCCTGCCTCCTGTACCTAGCTGGTAACCTCAGGCAAGACAGCCTCACTGGGCTCCATTCCCTACCTGTGAACTAATCTAGGTTGACCGCCCCCAGAGTCCCCTGTAATCCAGCAGGGAGTGGCACTCCATAAAAGAGGCTGCAGAGGCTCAGCTGGAGAGCGCTAGCTGTGCAAGAGTGAAGAGATGAGATCAACCCCCCCACTACCCCCCCAGGCACCCACGCAAAGAGTCAGACATGGCTGTGCACGCCTGGGATCTCAACCTGAAGAGGGGGATGGGGGCAGCGCCCAAGAGCTCACTGCATGGCCAGGCTAATCCCCAAAGCCAGCTTCAGCTCAGATTAACACCCTGTCTCAAGACAGTGAGGGAAAGAGAAGCAGAGGGAGGCAGCAGCTCCCCCTCTGAACCTGGCGTGTGCACACAAGGTCACTCACCTCCACACTCAGTGCACGTACCACACACAAATGCATAAGCATTACACCACACACAGGGATAATGTGTTAAGAAATATACCAAGGTTTTTTGGTTTTGTTTTGTTTTGGGGGGGTTGGGTTTTTGTTTTTGTTTTTGTTTGGTTTTTTTTTGTTTGTTTGTTTGTTTTTTGTTTTTTTTGTTTGGCGAGACAGGGTTTCTCTGTAAAGCCCTGGCTGTCCTGGAACTCACTCTGTAGACCAGGCTGGCCTTGAACTCAGAAATCTGCTTGCCTCTAGCTCCCAAGTGCTGAGATTAAAGGCGTGCGACACGAAATACACCAAGTTTTAACAAGTACATAAAAATAGGCAGAATACAAAGAGAAATTTATCCAGGAGAGCAGAAGGACCCCAGCCACCCATGACTCAGCTGTGGGCAGGGAGAGGAAAAAAAAAAAAATCACAGCCTGTTCCTACTAGGTGTCCTGGCAAATAATCACAGTGACAGATTCATAGAATACACACAACCTAGAGTCAATATGTGCCTATCTACCTAGCAAATAACTTTACAGCCTTGCTTTAGAGAACCAATCCAAGTCAGTGACCAAAAAAAAAAAAAAAAAAAAAGGTGGGCACCCCAGGCTAATAATTAATGCCACTTGGCTGGTTTCTGGGATTCTACTACCTTGAACCTTTAACATTTCCCCAGTCACAGTTTTCAAACTTCAATATGCATCAGAGGCGCCTGTTAAATCAGTACCTGGACTGGCTCTCCAGCCCCAATCAAATCCAAGAGTGGATGGAGTCTGAGACACCAGCCCAACTTTTCTTCTCAGGCTGCACACAGTAGCAGAGGAAGATCAATCTTTCAGACCACGGTCTGTATTTCTGGACATGTACCCCACAATAAAAGGAAAAGCAAACACAAGAAAGTGGACTTGTGTCTCATTGCCCGGTCACTTGGCAGTGTGACACAAAACGTAGAAGAAAGCTTCTAGAATTTTTCTTTTTTCGGAGTTTTGAGATAGGGTCTCACTGTAGCTCTGGTTATCCTGGAACTCACTATGTAGAGCAGGCTAGCTTCAAAATTCACAGAGCACCATCTAGCTCGGCCTCCTCAGTGCAGACATCAAAGGTGGGTGCCACCACCCTCAGCTGAAACCCATTCAGAACACAGCACATCTACAAAGCATGCAGATGCAGGGCCCTGATGTCAGGGACACTGTAGTCAGCAAACTCTCACAAACTCTGCTTCTCTTAGGGGAAAACAGGCAACAACAAACAAAATGTAAATAAAGCCTCTTTAGACAGTGGTATGTTCTAGAAAAAAAAACAAAACCAAGCAACGAAAAAAGTTCTCAGGTAGAGATAAGAAAAGCCCACTTGAGCAGGAACCCAGGCACAGAAAACTAACATACATTTGGGGATTGAGATCGCAAATTAAACAATAGTCACAAGAAAAAGGCCATGGAGGCTAGGATGGGATAAGTCACCAAAGGCCTGGTCAGGTCACAGCTGCTCCTTCAAGTGGGAGGGGAACAAACTGCCCTGTTTAAGCACATCAACTTCAAAGGAAAATGACACAATTTAATATAGAGTATGATATCAATAAATGGGATTAATTCCTCCCAGATGCCATCACCAGCCCTCTAATAAAACACACAAGCCACGCAGAGCTTACTGCTATCCTCCTAAAGGGGCAATAAAAAAGAAATGATTCACTAAATGTACAGCCAGTACTATACTTGAGCAAAGGGCCACTCCATACACGAGCATGGCGCTCAACCAGCAATACACAGAGACCAACCAACCATGAATGAACCAGTCTCTGGATACACCATCCTCTCAGCCTACAGGGAAGGGACAGATGGAACAGAGAGAAAGGGACCTAGCCAAATGACTCCAGAAAAATACAAACACAGCAAAAATGGCTTTTATTGGATGCCTTCAGTATACCCTCTTAAAACTCACTGTCAAAACCTCTCTACAAAGAACTACGAAAACAGCACAGACCCTTGAAGCCATTCAGTCCAGACGAGGCTTCATATTCACATTTATTAGCCTCCACTGTATACAAACACTGCAGACAACAAGGTACATATCAGTCAGTGATCTTTACCAGGTCCAACGCACCAGGAATTTATCTTCGAAAAGACAGACTGAAGGTATCCAGGCTTGATGGAGTCCCCATCACAATTTTCTAGGCTTTCCGGAGCTTTTTGGGCCGTGCCAGCTATGTATCACAGGCTTAAAAGCCTCCCTTTGTTTTAAGAATCTCAAACATGAGTAATTAAGTCTGGTACCCCAGACGGTGTAATCTGAGCAGCCTACAATGTGTTTCACTCCTTGCTCTGACAAGCAATGTTTTAAATTGGCAATACTTGTTGCTTTGTAGCCTCTTCAAATAAGCCTCTGTCTGTTGTCTGACTCACATGACTCTTTTCATACCCTGCTCCTTCTGCCTGCAGCGCGCTCATCCGCTGCACCCTCAGACGAGGTTTAATGCTCTGAATGGCTGCAGAGCCTAAAGTAGAAGAGTGACAGACACAGGGCGCTTCTTTTCTCCCTTCAACGTTTATGCAAATTTCAAGTAGCAGAATTTGAGAGCTGAAGTCTGGGTTGCTGGCTGGGACTTGGCTGTGTGTCCCTCTGTTGCTTCTGGCACAGGGCCTCTGGAAGGAGTGCCGTCCAGTGGACACGGCCATGTTTTCTAAAATGACTGCTTGCACTACTACCCAAAATAGGAGAACTGAGGGCAGGCGGAGACAGCAGGGATTTGCAGTGATTCTCACAGCACCCTTCAATTTCAAACAACAAAGCTTCCACTTTGTTTTTTATTCCATTTTTGGGGGGCAGCCGCCGAGGGGGGAGGGCGTGTCAGCCATGAAAAAAAAATACAAACAAACAGAAGCACAGAAGCTCACATTTAAACAGAAGCAACGTGGGAGTAGTTGTCTCCCTCCTGAAATCAGTCTTGGTTAAAAGAAAGGAGAAAAGCAACCAGGGAGACACGGATTTTTATGCCTCCCCTAATATGTCAAGGATCTCTGCGTTCTTCAGAGATCACCAGTAGAAAATATTTCTGACCTAAAATATGCCGATTCCTGATGCAGACAGGACATCTAGAGGGCTCCCCGTCCCAGCTGCTTTCCCAAAAATGAAACCTGCTGTGGTTTGGGAAAAACAGAAGCAACAGGGTTTCACTCCGGCCCAGACTGGCCGGAAACTGACTGTGTGATCCAGGCTGCCCTTGAACTCCTGGCAAAGCTCTTGCCTGCCTCTCAGGTGAGTCACCATGCCCAGCATCTAGGATTTTCATTTTATACAGAAATTCATTTCTATGAAATATTAATCCTTGATTCTAAAACCTGAACTCATCAATGTACTATGTAACACCAGAGTTTACTATACAATGGTGGTGGTGGTGGTGGTGATGGTGGTCTCCTTCTTCTCCTTCTCCTTCTCCTTCTCCTCCTTCTTCTTCTTCCCCCTCCTCCTCCTCCCCCTCCTTCTTCTCCTCCTCCTCTGCTTTTCTCTTATCGGGATTATAGAAAAAACAACTAGACCCCAATTGTGAGCTGAAGCAAATGAGTTCAACTAGGTAAGTTTCAGCCCTTGCATGTTAAAGATTACACTATATACAACATATGGTTTGAAAACCCACAGAAGAACCAGGACATGTCAGTCTATTAATGGCACCACTGCATGCTGTCCCTCTAGACGGCACTGAACGATGCGACCCCTCTCTAGCTTGCTAATTCCTACTTGCATTCCGAATCATTTGCTTCCACGTGCTTCCACTATGGCTTGGGCAGGTGTATCATACTCTCACCCTCACGTCTAGCAAAGTTCTTGAAAGGCAGTGGTGTTGACAACAGAGATGGCTCATCTCCATGTGTATGAACCACGGAAGGTGCATAGTCACTGACATTCAACAAACTAAACAGCTAAGACAAAAACCTACTGTCAGACTCAACCACCAGCTCCCGTGATTAAAATGTTCAAAGGTTTCCATTTTACTGAGCATGGAGACACTGAAATGAGACTCTAACACAGATTTTACGTTTGTCAGGAGAAGTAAAATAAACAGAGGAACACAGTTAGACACATCTTAGCCTTTAACAAGAATAAAAGTCTGAGAAAGTAGAATTGTACATTTCTGATCTCGGCAAAACTAAAACACCTTTCAATGTTTCTTCTGTCTTAAAATACGCATGAGCTGGGGCTGGGGAGACGGCAAGTGGCTGAGAGGCCACACAGCTCCTCCTAGCACCCACACAGTGCCCTCTTCTGACTTCGGTGTGTACCTGCACTCATGTGCACGTGGCACATGCACATATAACTAAAATAAGTCTTTAAAATAAAGGAAAATTTGTGTGCATGATGATATTCCCTCCGACCCAACCCCTGTGCACCTTTAGCCATGTGTATCAAGGAGGGGAGACTGACTGAAGAAGTTGGACAAAAGCAAAATCATGTGCAACTAACCAACAAATGCAAAAACAAACTCCTCAAAAGGAAACTGTCCAGGAAACTTGAGCAAGGACGCATGCCTGCTCTCCTCTCACAGTGAGGGAGGACGCATGCCTGCTCTCCTCTCGCAGTGAGGGAGGATGCATGCCTGCTCTCCTCTCGCAGTAAGCACTTTTGCTCCTGGCACATCCACTGGTCAGTAGGTGCCAGTATGGTTCCAAGAAGCCCCAGTGTATTTCCTCAGCATGGACATCCATCTGGGGAAGAAATGGCACTAACAAAGACAGACGCGGGGCTTACAAGCCCATGGCTCAGTGTGCTAAAGCCTCAGGTAGAGGAAGAATTCCCATCCAAAGGCTCAAAGGGCCAGCCTTCTAGCTGATCTGTCGTACTACCTCTATCTGTCCTCTTATCAAGACAAATTCTGCCTGCCAACAATTCCCTGTTCTTTTAGTAAGCCCTCTCTATTAAAAGATATTTAAAAAAAAAAGTATTTTAAGTACAACTTAAAGTTTTTAAACCCCATAATTTTAAATAGAAGCTTTTAAGTACCCTTACTGGAAAAAATTATAAGTATATATAATTTTCTTGCTACCCTCCCCCCAAAAGAAGCAGAATGTCTTTTAGCTTAAACTTCTTGGTGCTTTTTAAGTGAAGAAGACAATGTCTAGTGTTTGTTCATCCAGAGGTAGATTTCAAAAAAGTCTAAGACACAATGTTATATTAAAAAGGAAAAAAAACAAAACAAAACAAAACAAAATCCTGTGATTGTTAAATGCTATCACAAAATATGGCAACTTCCCAAAACCAAGCAGGGAAAATCCAGAGACTAGTCTCAGATTTCCTGACCAGCGTCCATCCTCATGGTCTTTTTCAAAAACACCCTTGTGTGGTAGGAACAGGGGCTATTCACAAGAACCAGGCTGGGCAGGAGTCACCGGAATACCGCAGCTGCTGTGCAAATGGTGACACCACAGAGTTCAACGATATGCTCTGAAGTGTGCAAGTCGGCAGCTACATGGTCATCTCGGTCCCAGATGCTCGATACCTACGGCACCAAATGAACCCCACTCACCCGTGCATGGTATTCAAGCCCAGCATTCCTGCACACGTCACTGAGAATTGTCTAAGTCCAAGAACCTCCAAAGGTCCTAAGTCCCTGGCCTGCCTATATCTGACACTCCAAATCAGCACAGAGACTTGCAGTCAGAAAAGTAACCGTGGAGATGGGGGATGCACAGTACACCCAGGGCCCAAATCTGGGGACCAGAGGGAGCCAGCAGGCAGACACCCACTCTGTAGTGCACATGAAGATGGTGCAAGGGGCACAGCCCGGCCCTTCCATCCCTAGTCTTACTTCTCAGTTCTCCTCAGCTGTTTCCTCACACAGAAATCAACTCATATCAACACGAGGGCAGAGAGAAGCAGGCGACACTGATGGCTGCCACTGATCCCCGCAGCCAGGGAGCTCCTTCATCAAACCCTAGGCTTCCAAAAAAACAAAGTCAACTCACAAACACAGAGGGCCACGATGCCCTTGGCAGCATTCTCAAGTCTAGAGAGGTCAAGAGTAGCTCAGCCTGGAGGTCTCAGAAAGGCCGCCAGTGACAGTGCAAACTCTAGATTACTAAACTAAGACCTGAGGGTAAGTTCTGTGTGAGGTGTTGCCCCTCCACCCCATCCATCACCCCCCTACCTCCCCCCCCCCCCCCCCGCTCGTCATTAACAAGTCCTGAGGGAGCTCAAGGATCCAGAAGAGTGAACTCGGGGTCAACTCCCATTCATCTTCCTTGGCATTCCTTCTATTCGGAGCTGAAGAGAGTTCCAGAAGCTTGTGGGTTCTAGGACTAAGGCAACAAACACAAGCCCTTTCTGCTCCACCTACATCACTCAGCTCAGCTGTGAGGACAGGCACACATACAATCAATGCTTGGGAAATGGTTGCTAAGCTGGACTGCCCAAGGAATGGAGAGACCAGTAATTTTCTATCTCCCACCAAGAGAATGATAAACAAGGCCTTAATTGCCCACAAAGCACAAGGAAAACCTGCAAAATGACAGTTTATTATAGCCTTTTATAAGGACACAGAGACCTGGTGGAGGGGACATTTTAATCCCTCTTGTTTATCACTCTTAAAATTCTCTCCTCGAGAACAATTCACCCCACTGAGGACATGGGAGCGAGAGGCCTGTTGAACAGAGGGATTTAAGAGGGAGTTTACCAGTTACACCAGTCCATGCCCAGGGCTGGGGCCTGCCTTCCCATCACCTCATCTCATTACCAGGGTCAAATCCTTTGGAAAAGCCGGTACTGGTACAAGTAAGCCTAGGTTCAAGGGACAAAGGAGTCAGTGGTGGGGTTTGGTGGAGTGCCAGAGAGGAAACAAGCATCCCCTCTCCCAACACACGATTACCTCACCGACAATATTAAAACCAGGGTATTGTAACCACTTTGGCTATGCGCCCGAGTATGTCTCCGTGGAAAGTCTCAAATACTCTACGTTTTATAGTTAAAAAAAAAAAAAAAATTCAAACCAAGTCTCTAGCTCCTACCTGCCCCTGCAATGTGGCCTGGTTTTCGGCCTGCTAAATTTATAATGTTGGCAAGATTATGACTTTTGAGCACGGTGGGCTCCAGCCTATCTCACGGATCTGAGCAGAAAACAATCCCAACCCTGCTACTGGAGGTCTCAGGGAGGAACTCTGAGGACATGAACTTCAGAAATGATCTAACTGCATCCCAAGCCATATAGCTAGAGGGTCAAAGGCACCCACTCCAACAACAGCTGAAGCTGGCGTTGACTGAGCACCAGGGAGCAACACAGACCATAGACAGCAGCCCTGTACAGAGTATTTACGACGGACGGCCCAGCTCCTCACAGGCAAGGACTCTCCACCCAGCTCTAGAAATGCACGGCTACAATAAAGTACTGTCTCGGCCAGCTAGGTGTCTTCATACAAATCCTTTAATCCCTACAACCTGGCAAGGCATACAAATTGATATTAGCTCCACTTTGCAAAAGAGGAAAGAATTTTAAAAATAACAGACTTGCCTATAGCCATACAGATGGAGACTCCAAACCAAGGCTAGAATGCAGTATTTTAGATTTGTTTTGTTTTGTTAATCTACCAATCCTGTATTAGATACAAAACAACAACAACAAACTTGCATTAATACCATTTGCGATACAACAGTCTCGTCAAATAGACAGCCACTTACATATTAGCCATGCATATGAAGAACACCTCTGCCAAAGCCCACATGCTTGTGAAAGTAGGCCTGAGCTCCTAGGACAGGAGAGGCTACAGTGCTGTGTTCCAGACCCACCCTGGACAGTCAAGCCCTATGAAGACACACACTTCACCATCACCGACCTCCACAGCAATCCCAGGCTTTCCAGCCTGGGAAACAAAACAAAACAGGGTACTATATGGAGTTGAAAGCAGCAGGGGAGAGGCTGAAGTTGTTGATAATCAGACTGTAGCTAGACAGCATTTCTTCTCAATAACAGAACAGCATGGGGAAGGAAGAGAACACCCAGGAGTCAGAACTGGAACTCAGGAACGACTGACCACACCTCACTTTGACAGGAATTTACTCTTACAGATGGTGAGCCTAGTGACGGGGACAGTCACCCTCACTGGGACAAAGAATCCACAGTTCAAACAGTTAGATAGAAATACCTCCAAAATAAAAAACACATCTGCAAACGAAGCTAATGAAGACGGAGCACTCACCAGGAAAAAGCGTGGCATGCTCTGTAGAGGGTGGGTAATGACTGATGCGGTGAACCAAAAGGCCATAGGAAGCTGGGGATTTTCTTCATCTGCTCAGCTTCTGTCCAATTAAAAGAATCAACAGAGACAGCAGAGAGCAGCCTAACTTCCCAAGGCAGGAAATAAGCAATTCTGCCGCATGCCCTCGGTGCTGCAAGAGTCGTTAGCTCATTCTTTCCACATGGCTCAGACCCCAGACCCTAGTCTTCCAAAGACAAAAGTACATTACATTTTCATATGTTGTCCCCAAAGTGTCACCTTATTTCATGTCTGCACTACTTTAAAACTGTATAAAATAGGGGCTGGGGAGATGTCGTAGGACTTAAGAGCACTGGCTGATCTTCCAGAGGACACAGGTTCAATTCCCAGCACCCACATGGCAGCTCACAATTGTCTATAACTCTAGTCCTAGGAGATCTGACGCCTCCTTTTGGCCTCGGTGGACATTGCACTGAACACACATGTTGCATTATGCACACAGGTAAAACATCAGTACACATATAGTTTCTTTAATGAAAAAAACTTAATTAAAAGATGTTTTAAAGATATTACTTTTCTGCTTTCTTAATGGCACTTTTTAAATATTTTACTTCTGTGTATATGTGTTTGAGTGTAAGTTTGTACATGTGAGCACGACCCTCCAAATAGTAGTACCCACAAGGGCTAGAAACTGGCATCAGATCCCCTGGCACTGGAGTTACAGGCAGTTGTGAGAGCCAGATGTAGTTCTAGTTCTCTGAAAGAGCAGAGCATGCTACCAGCCAGAGAACTGTCTTTCCTGCCCATCGTTATGACCTTTGTAAGGGTATCAGACACCATGTATAGTATGTGTGTGTGTTTTGTGTGTGTGTGTGTGTGTGTGTGTGTGTGTGTGCTCTATAAATGTTCTACCAAATTCAAGAAATTCAATGACAAAAATCTGAGGAAACTAAAAACAAAGAGTTTTGAAAAGTATCAGCACAAAAGGGTTGGGGGTGGGAGGGGACAACCAAGAAGAATCGCAAAGGGTGCCTTCTTATTGTGCAGCCAAGCCCCAGTCTGAGGAGCAGCTGTCTTTACTCAGCTGGAGGAAAACCACAGCACTGGGAAGACCTCGCTCATGCGCTGTCCCAGGCTAGGACACTGCTCACTGGGCCTCCTCAGCACACAGTCTAACTCGTTTTTCCAGTGACATTAATAAGCTAAACAGCCCTAACACTGAACAGACTGGCATGTCTATGGTTGAAGAAATGCCCAAAACGTCTACGTACACTGCACCCATGTCTGTGAGTCTGTCTGCTTCTACCTTACAGCCAGCCAGTTCCATTCTGCTTTTTATATCTCAAATGGTAACCTGCTCTATCACAAAAATGAAAATTCTTCCAATACCAAAATAATCTTTTGTTGCTTCTGCTCGGTGTCCCACGGCCTCTGATAATCCCCACATTGCTGAGCTTCCAAACGCTGAAATGCAAGTTTTTCCTCTAATGTCTATTTTTCTTATGCCCTGCTCCACTTTGGGCCCACAGAAAGGCCGACGGAGAATCTACAACCGTTGCACGATGCTAGCAGCCTTCAGTAGGGCCCTCAGATGATGTATCACCCATTTTATTACTCTGTCACTTCTAGCTTACTCTCAAGTAGGCTGATTTTTTTTTTCAATAAACATTTACCAAGCTCTAACTCTGGATCATGAGCCAGGCTAGTCACCACGATATGAAGGAGAGACTTAATCACACCAAACACCAACCCAGACTGTTACAGGGAGAGCTGTTGGTTCTCCTTTTCCAAAATCAAAAACAGTATTCTGGCAACAACAGATTCAACTTAATTCACGTGCATGCTCTATCCTCATCTTTTCCACCTCAAAAATGTAGCCTCTCAATTCATGCAGTCATTCACAAAAGCTACTTTGCAGAAGGGCATTAGGAACACTGGGAGTAAAAGATAATCTAGTTAACGAAAGAGCCAACAGCTTTGGCATTAAACTCTTCAATTTACCTTCTGGATCAGTGGTCTGCAAAATGAAGTATGTGTATCCTGGAAGGGTATGGGGGGAGGTGCAAGACCCTCCACTGGGAAGCTGGAGGAAACGTTAGAATGGTCTAAAATTAAGCCTTCCTAAGACTGTGCACACACTGGCAGGCAGGCTCAAAAGAATGTTTTTCTTGGGGTATACTGTTTTAAAGTTTTCACCCCAACACTCCACACGGTAGGATATGCACGCCCTTCAGAGAATATGACAGGCCAGGAAAACGTAGAGATGAACTGGGCTCACTCACTAGCATCTCTACAGGACCCACTGTCACCCGGCTAATGAAGCAAGCAATATATAGTGCAGCAAAAGAAAAATGAGGGAGTGCATGCCAGGTGAGCCAGGCTCTGAGGAAAACAGCTCCGACCTCAGCAGAAACAAAAGAAGGAACTGAAGGCAGCGTACAGAAATGTGGGCTTGCTGATAGGCGCCCTTCTCACTCCCAACAGCTACGGCCCCTCTGCCAAAGTAATTAGCAATTACATGAGCTAACACAGAAACATCACACGCAGCCTGTGCTGATCACTAAGGCTATCACGCTCATTCCATCATCCATGCCAGAATTCCCTGGAGACATGTTCTGTCTTTATCTGCAAACAGTGGGACTCCATGGCCGAATTTTCACCTACTCAGCAGGTGAGGGTCAGCTTCCCTTTTCAGGTTCTGTCAACATCTCTAAAGCATCCACAGCACCACGCAGAAGATAAGATTTGATTCCCAGGCATCCTCAGCACTATCAAGGGAGCAGGTGACTGGGTGTTGTGTGGCTACTATCTCCGTGCTCTTGGAAACTTAGTTTTTCTAAGGCCTAAATGTCACAATCTGCTAACACCAATCTGTGGGTCCACAGCTAAGGAAGCTGTATCTTGCTGACATTTTATAATAACCTAGGGTAAAAATATACTTTATACCACATATACACATACACACCCCAAACAACACTTATGACTGTGGTACCTTCTCTTGAGTCCACTCTTTTCCTACAATGTGCTGTTTGATACATAGCAAACTGGTTACACACACACACACACACACACACACACACACATATATATATTCTGTTTATCAGTGTCTTTTTTAATCTGCATATATATCTATGTACCACAAGTAAGCAATACCCAAGGAGGTCAGAAAAGGGTATCAGATCCCCTAGAACTGGAGTTATAGCCAGTTGTAAGCTGACAATGGGTGCTGGGAATTGAACCCAGCACCTCAGGAAGAGCAGCCAGTGATCTCTTAACTGCTGAGCCACCTCTTCAGCCCCAAGTTATGACCTCTTCAAAGTTCATCATCTTTTACATCCTGATTAAGTCACTGAGGTTTTTCTAAGGATTAAATGCATCATCAGCTACCCTGTATCTAGCAGGGAGGCCACTGTAACAAAGTGCAGGGATTCCAAACAAAAGCCCAAGAGAAAAGGGCAGGCTTACCTGTACACATCACTAACCATCAGGAACAAGTCAGTGCTGGCCTATGCTCACTGCAGCCCCACAAATGGAGGTTTTAGCATTTTCTTCAAAAACCCCCAGCAATTCAGTTCCTGGCACCTGGTGGGCACTTAAATATTTGTTGAATGAGTCTAGTCATGCATGCATATATGAATGAATGAATGAAATGGATGGCTCCAAAGAGTTTTGCTTTTTTTGGTCTTTTTATCTAGCACATACCCTGGGCTCACATTGTCATTACCTGGACTTCTGGAAACTCGACTCGGGGTGCTTCCTCATATTCTACAGCAGTTCTCAAACAGCAAACAAGCCCATCACCACTGCCTACATAACACTCTTAGTCCCAGCTATAACAGCACTGCTCTGACCCCCTTGTGTCTGACCATTTGTCAAAACAATGAGACCTCATTAAGCATTTGTGTTGTAGAGAGAGACACATTCCAAAAACAAGGCACATAAACTTTAAAACACCAAAGCTACAGTTGGCAAAATCAGAGATCATCTACCACATGGGACTTCCTCTCACAGAAAGCTGTGGAGAAGCTCAGTATTTTCCATGACACTGCCTATTTCCCATCCTAGCCAGAAGCCCTGCAGTGCCATTAGATAGCCACAGAACCATGCATGGTTCAGGGACAGTAAGATGACTTTTACGATAAGGCAACAGTGTGTCCTCTTCCCACAGAGGACGTGAATCCTAGCACACTCTCCCAGAGCCAACAGTACATCTCCTAAAAGAAGAGCCCACACTTTTGCCAACTAACATTCCAGCTCTACAAAGAGGAACAGGCAGGGGAGCTGGCTTTGTTGTCCCTAACTCACCCTGGTACCCACAGAGCAAGCTGGCCTGAGATCGCACGGATGCCTGCCTCAGTATCTGCAGACACACTGCCCAGTCTCTGTAAAAGGTACCGATGCCCCTGTGAGTGTGGACAGACTAGTACAGCTTATGTTCTCACATGCAAATCATCCCTGTAAACTGACTCCTTCCCTCCTACTCATGGTGACCCAAATGCATTGCATTAGAAAATTGCCCACAGGTGACTTAATAGCAGATGTGACAAAACCATAAACTAGAAAGAATGAATACCTTCACACAAATAAAGCACTGTGATGTCACCAAAAGCTTGCACATGACAAAGAAATTCAATTTGAGAAAATGGCCTACAATACTTTGATCTTTTCTGTTTTCAGAAGGAGCAGCATATGTATATGCACATGTCTATGTATGTATGTATGTATTCATTTTGTTTCTTGTTTTTCATATATAGTCATATAGATACATATATATATATTTCATATATATACATATATTTGAAAAACAAGAAACAAAATGAATTCTTTCAAAACCTCTCAAAAGAGAATGTTTAAAGAGAAGTTTGGGAAGAAGAGGGTGGGAAAGGCTATTCTCTTCAGAGCTGACTTAACCTTTGATAGAGCTACCCTGTCTTTTTTCATGGCCCTGAAGAAATAGCTGAGCCATTATCGCTGTTGATAATGACCAGCAGATGCGGATGAGATGATTGCACATCACCAGTTCTCAGACTCCAGGCTTGTGTAATTGGGTGTGTCAATCTATGTCACTCCACAGATGGTTATTAAGCGAGCTACAACTTCCCTAAATCTATCTTTCAGGAGGCCTGAGCAGTGCTCTAGATAGCTATTCTCTGCCAACTGAGAAGAGATACAGAGATAAATATCCTTTCTGAAAAAAAAAAGTTCCAAAGTCTATTGTTCCTCCATACACACACACACACACACACACTCACACACTCACACACCAACTTAACCTATTAGGGATGCCCAATTTCTAATTCAGATATCCAAATTTTCAGATTTAAAACTTCACCCCTGCTTGAGATATAACAAAGGTACTAATTTATGTTCCCCCTACATCTCTCACAGACACATACACACATTCATATTCTCTCTCTCTCCCTCTCCCTCTCTCTCTCCCTCTCTCATCCTGCTACATAGTCTAGGTGGCCTTGAACTAACAATCTTCCTGCCTCAGCCTCGCAAGTACTAGGGTTGTGTGCAACCACATCTAGAGTCCCCCAGCTTCCTATGAGAAGATTACATGAATGTTGAAACGCCGTCTTTGCTGGGGAGCAACCCTGCTGTCTCGGAGTTCTAGGGATTACAGCACCAGAGATTCAGCTGCCACCTTCCTAGAGAGCAGAGTGCAGCGCCATCCTGGTACAGCTAGGTGCAGCAGCCTTCACGGACGTGCTCCAATGACCACGGGCCAAGACAAGCACCCACCTGGACAGCTGCAGGAGTCAAAATGATGGTCCTTTGGTGTTTTCTGAGAGCTCACATATCAAACTTTTAATTAGCCCCTCACACCTGTGACCAATAGCACATTTTAAGAGGGTTTTCTTGAATAAATGGTCCATACAGCATGGATGTAGGCAAGGGCTTTCAGATCACCATTACCTCAGGCCTGAGCGGCACATCTGGAGTGCACAGCATGAGTGCGTGGGTTTCCTCTCTCCTGAACATCTCGCAGCTAACATCCAGCAGCAGCCTTTCCTCCCCTAAACTCTATCTCTTAGCACGCCCACAGAACCTGAACTCACACTTCCTTGTAAAATCACCATTAACAAAACATGTTCTATTTCCTCATTTTGATGAAAAGAAGAAACCTGAAGTGCACTTGTGTAAGTGACAGTGCACTGCGGACACACCCGTGTGCATGCGCAGCACGGGTTCTATTTACTGTTATAATGATTAAGGAAGGAAGCATTGCCAGCCAGAGCTTAAAATTACACTAAGGAGTGGCTCCTCACTGCTGTGTACTCTAGACAAACCTTAGGTAACTTTGGGAGGCAGGTGGAGTGTGTGTGTGTGTGTGTACCCATGATGCATGTGCAGCAGCATACATGCAGAGGTCAAAGGGCAACCTTCAGAAATTGATTTTTTTTTTTTTTAAACCTCTTGAGTTCCAGAGATCAAACAACCTCGGGCTGCCAGGCTTAGCAGCACCTTTATCTTCTGAGTCAGCTCAGTTTGTCAGCCTTTGTTTTGGGTTTGAGACAGGGTCTCGCTTTGTTTAGCCCAGGCTGACTTGGAAGTTACTATATAGTCCAGGCTGGCCTTGAACTAACGGAGATGGTTCTTCCTCAGCCTGCTGAGTGCTGGAGCTGCTGGTGAACACAAGCACGTCCAGGGTACGCTTGGGGAACTTTAAGGAGCAGTTGCTCTGGCAACATGGAAAGAAAGCAAGCTTAACATATGAAGACTGGGTAATAAACAAGCAGGGAAGAGTGTGATGCTGAGTGAGCAGGCACAGGCCCCCTGTGGCGGCTGAGCTGTGTCAGTGACACTTTCTGCCAGCTTCTCCTTGGATCCATCCTGCTTAGGTGGGACAGGGACAGGTGACTAGAGCCACACCTGGACAGCCCAGCTTTGGGGAAGGCACCCTTGAAGTCTAGCCAACAGAGATAGTCAGACAGGAGAAAAGTGCTCCAGGCCATGGGGAACAGAATCCAGATGAGGGGTGCTCTGAAGGAAGCATGTGGTATATAAAGGCGAGCTGGCAGACATGTAAGAATGTGGGTCCCAGGCCTGGCTCTGTCAGACACTAACTACATGATTTAGAAGAATTCCCTGAAGTTACTAAATATTCATTATTCTCATCTATGGTTGAGTTGATTTGAGGCTCAAATAAGATAGGGTTGAATATAAACTGAGAAACATTATTTAATATAAGTGTTTCATTAAAACAAAATTCCCAGTCTAAAGTTCTATGAAGCAAAAAAAGTCCTCCCCCAACTTAGGCCAGAAATGATAAATGGCAACAAGATTTATGTCAGGAAAGCCCCTTCCCCAGCCCACAGGGCACAAACATGTACATCATTAGGTGATGTAGCATCAACCACTTCTGAAAGCAGCTTCCCCACGGTTCCACTGCTGTCTCAGCCACACTCAGGAGTCAGAGGCAGGAGCAGGCACCCACCCCCTACCCGACCCCAATCCCCAACCCACCTCCAGCCTTCTCTGGCACAAGTTTCAGTGGAAGTCCCATCACATGTCTGTGTGAGGCCCAGTGCTGGAAACAGCCCCTGGCACCTGACACCATGGACTTGGGGGTTAACGACAGAAATAATCCAACCACGTAGCTTGGCACTGGCAGAGTTCTGCAGCTTTACTCTGAAATCCTGAACAGTATTTTTCTATGAATCGATGGCTTCTGAGGTGAGAGGAGCAAGAGGCTGCATGCTATGAACAAAACCACTGCAAACAAGAGTAGCAGACTCTTGGTAAAGCTTTCGGCCTGCATTCTGGGTAATCCAGAATCTTGCCTTGGTAGCAGAGCAGAGCGAAACGGGAGTCACTGAAACAAACAGGCCCAGGGAATGTAGAATTACCATAAGCCTAATGACACTTAAAGTTCTGGGACCCCCTACCTTTGTGCCCACAGCCACACAGGCATAATTAAATGTCTCTAGTCTTTAAGAGCACTCCATAAGTTAGTTATTACTATTACTCCCACTACACAAATGAGGGGCCTGGGACCTAAAGACTTCAATGGCTTCTCTGATATTCCCAGCTGATAAGAACCAAAGCCAAGTCTATCCATGTTCCAAACCCCAAGCGTCCAGAAAGCGTATCTAAGCATCCTGCTGGCTGCTGAGAAATGACCAGTGCTGACTGCCGCAGTCTTTACGCTGCTCCCCCCCCCACCCCCCGTCACTGTTCAACTGGTGGGGAGCACAGCAAGTCCTTGGCAGAAACCGGGTGTGCTGAGAAGACTCACATGCACAATTGTGTGCCCAGGACAAGCCTGCGCTGCAAAGCAGAAAGGGTGCTCTGGGGTTCCCTCTTCTCACAAACAGCAGTGCAAATGACTGCTAGTTCTCAGTGCCAGAGGAGACGACACTGAGGAATGCTCATGGAAAAGGCAAGGCCTCTTCGTTCTTGGCCCGGAGCGAGCGACAGGTGCAGAATGCCATACACAGTTCAAACTTCCTGGTCAGGACAGGTTAGAATGGGTAGTTTTAACTAACATTGAGGCAGGGCAGGTTGAAACTGGGTAGTTTTGGTTTCTGGTGAGGACAGGTTAGTACTGGGTAGTTTTAGTAGCAGGCTGTGTCCAGTGTTGAGAGACTGAAGCATTCCAATCTGTTTTACACATCTCTTTTTGAAGGACACAGTAAGAAGACAACTGCACAGTCCAGAGAAAGCTAATTGTAACCAAAAAGCCTGCCAGAAAACATTTCTGAACACAAATAGGACTCCGAGCTACCATTTCCAATCTTTCTAAACTTTTTCTTATTATAAAAAATAAAAATATAAAAGCTATACTATTCATTCCTGGTCCCAATCTACTGAAGAGTTTCTTTGAGAGGGTCAAGAGAAAACACAGACGAGACCAGTAAACAACTCTTTGGCATTACTATCAATATAAATACATCCTTCCTAGTTAAAAAAAAATCAGAAGGAACTAGAATTCTTCTAAGTAGAAGTGGAAATTTTAATAATTTCCATAACACTATGCAGGTATTTATTCGGAGTGAAGATACTGCTAAGAACCAAGTGTCAATTCAGTACATAAATGATTAAACTCAAAGCTAAGTCATCAATGGGACACAGGATTCCTCCAGACTGCCCTATGGTTGGGGGTCAGCTTTCGTGTCAAGCCAGTGCTCAGCCGCTGCTCTGATCCACTGGCTAGGACAGTCACATGCATGGCCACTCCCTGGCCTTTCTGTGACCAGGAATCATAATGCTTACTCTAAGGACTTAAGCCCTCAGAACATGCAAATGACTGGAAACCACATAAGCTCCATGAGAACGGAGGTGTCTGTCTGGTTTACTTTATGAGCAAGGGGACATGTCCTAGGTCACCTTTCACACAGGCACTGCAGTTTCTCCAGAGTGTCTTCATACATATCTAGGTTATATCCAGATAGTCCTCCCCTTAGTACAGTCTTCTCAGAAAGTAGCTTAAACTGCTTTTGTAGGAAGATCCAAATTATAGGGAACATAGTTTAAGTGTTTTAGGGATATCTTAAGTTAAAATGAATACACAACATTTTCTGTCAATTGTGTGCTTACCAATAATTATAAATATCTTTAGACTATAAAAGAAACCTTTCATATTCCCACAATGAAAAAACAAAGTCTTAAAAATAATTACAGAGGGAGCAGAAGGGAGTGGTAGGTAGAAGGTGGCTCACAAAATCTGCAAAGTAGAATCTGAAATCTTGTCTTAAAACAAAACAAAACAAAAGAACCCTAACAACCATTTGTCCAAGGCTGCCAAGACTTGAGATAAGCAAGCTGCCACGGGAAACAAATGTTAACGTCCATCTGACACAGCAGCTTCCCAGTCCTGGATGAGCCAACTCTGAATCATCAGTCACATCAGGCCCACTGGTTACCCTCACTATGACAAAGAAGTCCAAAGGGACAAGCCTGAGTCCCCAGGAAACAAGATCTTTACTTCAGAGACAGCTTCAAGATGGCTACACCTCTGCCCTCCCCACATCCTTCCTACTTCGTCACTGCTGTTGGCTCTGAAAGCAACCCTCAGACCTCAAAACCCAGATAGTCAACACACTGACACACTTCTGAGGAGCAAGCACAGAGAGAAACAACAACAACAACAAAACAAAAAACCACCTGACCAGAAATCAGGAGCATAAATCCTGGCCCTGGCCCTGGCCCTGGCCTGGCGCCTATCCCTTTGGCAGACACTCTGTTTCTACAGGCTTCAGTTTCTCCATCTTTAAAGTGGGTATGAAGTAGGAGGATAGCTCCCAGCCTGAGAACCTCCAATTGCCTCTGCAAGTGTAGTGAGAGGTGTCGCACATTGGTATTATTTTGCAATGTCTAACAGAGATAATGAATTGAGTATCCTAGCCTTATTAATATCCCTCACCATGGTACAGAATGGCAGACAAGAACATCTGTCATATCACAGAAAGTCTAGAGTAAGTATGAACCTTGGAGCTAGAGAGATGGCTCAGTGCATAAGACTGCTCTTCCTGAAGAAGCAAGTTCAGTTTCCAGCATGCACTTCAGGTGCATAGCCACCTGTAACTCCAAGGGGACCAGACATCTTCTTCTGACCTCTGAAAACATCCACACACAGAGACACATACAAATAAAACTTGAAAACTCAAGTTAAAAAAATAATGAGTTTTGAATCTAAAACTACTCTAAGATCAACACCTTCAGTGTGGCCTGACATAACATATAACCACACACCTGGTTAAAAAGTAAAAGCAAAATCTTACCACCTTCCCAGCAGAACCCAAAACTTGTCCAAGTTGGACTTCCACCCCATGAAGGGAACAGACTTCAACACTCCCCAAGTCAGAAGAAAGCAGGGTACAGCCCCTGACCAGGAAGCTGAAAAGTCCCTGGTTCTTCACGGAGGACTGCAGTCACTCACTCACACTAGATTCCGGAAGATGGATGAAGCATTCCATTCTGCGGGAATGAACAGGCTGTCCACACTGTGACCTAAAGGAACATCAGTGCCGAGTCCTTACCACACTCACTGCACTCCAGACACTGTCCTGTGAATCTCACACAGACCAGTTAACATTCACAACAAGCCCCCAGATCACACACTACTACTCTCCTCGTTACACAGACGGCAAAAGGAAGGCACAAAGAAATCTGTCCTAAGAAAAAAAGCTGGTAAGCTGGGAACCAAACTTGTTGGTGCCTCCACCTTCTCCCCACAAAGCTGACAACTTCCTCACAAAGGCTGGACACACACTGGAATGTCCCGAGGACAGCCAGAGACTGGTGCGCCTAAGAGCAGTCCTCCTGAGAGAGCTCAGAGCTGAGAGACCCATGTTGACCTAACGGGAACTCCTGCCAATCTCCCTGAATTCTTTTTGCCTGTCCTGGCAGTGGAGCAGCTAAGGGGAGGCCAGAGCCACAGCTGCACCTGTCAGCTGACACAGCCATCCCAGCCTTACTGAGGCTTACAAAGGCTTCCTAAGAGGCTGGCTCTTCAAAACAGAAGACTCTGGGATTTAATGTTTAGTTATTCCTATCATAAAGTGTGTGCGCAGTGTCTTTGAACCCAGAAGAACATTGGGATCAAGCCTATTTATGAACCTAAACTAAGCCAACGACTAACTGCAGCCTCAGTCTCCACATCCCGCCCTGTGTTCCAGGGAAGTCATGGAGTGGGCAGCAGCTGTGAGGCCCTGGTAGGGCTCTGGATGCAGCCTGATGCCCCTCTGACTTAACTTTCTAATCTCCGAACTCGAGCTACAGCGCCAGTGACTACTGTTTACCCCAAAGGACGGTCATGTGAGCGCAATGAGGAACCACACACGACACAGCCCTGGACGGATGATGCTTACAGAGTAAAAGCGCAGCAGACCTTTTTGGGAAGGAAATGAACATTTAAAAAAGAGAGAGAGAGAAAGAAAAGAAAACAATCAAAATGTGCGTTTAAGTGCCTGCCCTGCCCTCGACGACCAACGACCATCTAGGAAGAAGCAACAGGACGCAGTGCAAAGCCACCTGACCTCTTGGTGCTGGGCTCCAGCAAAGGTTTGAAGGGATTAAAGGAGCAACTCCTGTGAGATGCTCTTTGAACTACACAGGGCTGTACTGATGTTGGAGGTTGTCTTACTTTATAAAAACAATGTTTATGTTAATTATATTGGCTGGTTATTCCAGTACTGGAAAAACTGAGGCAGAGGAATGTTAAGCCACAGCACGAAGGCCGATGTCTCCAAACACAGGGTGGAGACAAGGGCTAGGCCAAAATAAATTCAGGCCAGGACAAAGCCGAAAACTAGCACATCTTAAGTGAGAAGAGTGGAAACTAGCCATAGATCCACAGTCTCACCTGCAGGCTGAGCCAGGCAGCAGGGAAGCAGGCCTAGTAATTCCCTGCTTCCTCCCGAAGGCAGAATTGTACGTCAGGGTGAGAAAGAACTCCACTATCAAATCTCTTTGCCCGTCCATAAATTAATTATGTGGAAGGGGCACAAAAACAAAGACCAGTTGTCACAAATTAGAGTCCTAGCTTGGCTGGTGTTCTCCTAACCACCTCATTAAAAGAAGAAAAAGAAAGAAAGAAAGAAAGAAAGAAAGAAAGAAAGAAAGAAAGAAAGAAAGAAAGAAAGAGAGGAAGGAGTTGCAGTCCTTCAGAGTTTCCTTCTTTGGTTGGTCAGAAATGTCCTCATTCCCCAGGTCTCCTCATGCTAAATATGGTAATTGCTGGCAAACAACCAGCCCAGTAAATTCCAATGATACTTAAGCATTCATACAGCCTGAAATTGCTCTGCAGCAAACGCTTGGGGCCGGCAAGGCTTCAGCACAGAGCCGTTCAGCCGGAGCACTCCATGTCAAAAGCAGTGGGGCGTCTTAGGAACACACAAGCTTGCAAAACTCAATCTATTCCTCTTTATTGCAACATTCCTCGGCAACAACACCGATCGCTTCCCCGCTGTGCTCCGCTGTGCACTCGCCCTGCACCGGCAAGTGGGAGGCTGGAGTGAGAAAGGGAAGAAACAGGTGGTGTCCACAGGGTGCCAAAACAACAGGTTGCTTCAGGCCACTCCATCCCACAACGAATCAATTTGGTGAGGGTAGAGAGAAGGGAGTCTCAGTCACCCAGTTGTCTGCCTGAACTGACTGCCCTGACCACTGTCCAGGCTCACCAGTTAGGTCCCAGTGAGTGGAGAGGACAGGATGCTGGTTTTGTCTTTCAGAGTGTTATGTGCTCCACACATTTCTGCACCCTCCGAAAAACAGGACAGTAGTGGAACCACATACCATTTGCCCCCAAGGTCTCTTCTTAAACCCAGTATATAGTAAACGTACGGTTCCTTGATGCATATAACTTACAAGCAGCTGTTGTGTGGTAAAGTCAGATCCAAATTTGAGAGCACCAAGCCAGGCAATGGCAATCCATACTTATAATCCCCTCTAGGGACATGAAGGCAGGAAGATCAAGAGTTCAACACTAGCCTCCACTTTGTACTGAGTTCGAGGCCAGCCTGGGCTACATGAGACTCTCAAAAAATCAGAACTAAACAACTACATCCAAAAATGGAATTTAAAGTAGCTATAGAAAATACTACTTAATATATGTATTTTTTAAATGGCCAAGGACAAGGTATGAGGGCATCCACCCTGAATCCCAGCAGAGCCCAGGCAGATCTCTGAGTTCTAGGCCAGCCAGGGCTGCAGACCCTGTCTCGAAAACTCAGAATTCAAAAGATGAAAAACTATTACCTTATCAAAGGACATTTCTTATACTAAACTTGGTATTGTGTATGGTATTCTAGTTTGCTTATTTGGGGTCTTTATGTTCGACTGAGCGAGGCAGAGACAGACAGAGTGAGAGGGTTTCGTGTGGCTGACTGCTTTTGGTGCTGGACATTGAACCCAGGGCGTCATGCATGTCATACATGTACTCCATCCCAGCCCCAGCCTGTATGTACTGTAAACTGACAGGCATACTGTGATATGTTTTAAGCAGGTGAAGTACCAATGCCTTTAATAGCTAAAGTTCAGATATATTAAAAAATTCACGGGTAAAAGACTCAGTTGAGTAAAAGAGATAGAAAGGAAGAAGAGGCGTTAGACGAATGAATCCACAGAGATCTTTTTTTCTATACTGCTCTAATAAAAGGCAACAAGAGATGAGGTAGGATTCACCATTTGCCAGGTAATAACAAGAGTTATTTAAATGAATCCCAGGGCTGTCGGTGGCTGGCAGCGCTGGCAGCCTCATATTCTGCTAATGAAAAGTATGACTGGGTCAAACTCTATAAAAAGTAATGCAACCATTTGGCTGAAAAGCTTCTGGATTTTGGTAGAAAGTAAGGGATTTGTTTTTTTAAAGATGTGTTTTTATTTTATGAGTATGGGTGCTGTGTCTCCGTGCATGTCTGCACAGCATGTGTGTGTGGGGCCCACAGTGGTCAGAAGGTATGAAGCCCTTAGAACTAGAGCTACAGATGGTTGCGAGCAGCCAGAGATGGGTGCTGGGAATCTGGAAAAGCAGCCAGTGCTCTTAACCGAGCCAGTCCCAGCAACAATATACATTACAGAATTCTTTATATTTATGACACCTGGAAACTAAGGATGGATTTCCACAAAAATGAAGGCTAGTAGTCCCTTAAGATAGTGTAGTATGTTGCCTTTGAAGTCATATTCTTAAAGGCTACTAACATATATGGAGGAAATGTTCATATTATTTTTAGTGGAAAACTATATGTCTGTTAAAATCCCAATTAAAGTTTTATAATAGACACTGAGCATGGAAAAATACTGTAAAGTATCAATCAAAATGTTAACCACAAGTTTGGCTTATAAACGATGTGATTATTGGAGATGTTAATTGTCTCTGATTTTTTTTTTTTTTTTTTTTTTTAGATGCCACTCTCTTAGGTTTAGAAATCGCTGGAATACCAAAGAGCAACGCTTCCTCTGGTGGGCAGCTGATTCTTATCTGTACATGGGACAGGGCGGGGGGGCAGGGGGGGGGGAGTTGGATCCAACCAAATTTGCAGTCAAAAGAAAGAGGTCAAAACATATGAGTCCATTCCTTAGTATTATTTAATTACTAGAATCAAATGTATGAAAACATTTTAAACAGAAAACTGCCTGTGTGACTTTCAAATGTATAGGAGCTTTTAAAATCTAAGGGTGAAAAAAGATATAACAAAATACATACATGAATACCAAAACACTAACAGAGGTGTGGTGATATTATTCTGATTGCTCACACATACCTAAAGAATTCCAAATGTGACTGCTTTTAAAAGCACATATACACACAAAATCTTGTAAAGGTGCCAGGGAAAATCAACACAGTATAAATACAAGTTAATTATGTGTAAACATAAGGAATAATTCTGTTGCTATGTAAACCTACCTAAGCGAAACTGTTACAATGTTTGTTTTTAGTTACAACCATTTTCCTTAATGGCTAGGCAATGTGGAGCAAGGACTGTAAGTGGTTGCTTGCCTTATTTGGGAGGACAGGGGGTCTTCCAAGATAGCCTAGCTGCTTGTCCTTACAGCAATCCTCCTGTCTCAGTTTCCAGCATTCTTGAATTAGGTAAGCACACCCCACCCAGCCGTTGCTGACGTAATGACAAACCTTGCACTAGGCACACCATTTGAGCTTTTGCCTTTAAATCCTCATAAAGATTTGGAAGTGTCTTAAATGTTGCAAAAAAAAAATTTACTATCTAAAGGTAAATGTGTGCCACTTAAAAGAAGAGTCAGCAAATGAACAGCCATGTACACTTCAAAGAAAAACATACAAAATGAATAAGCAAGATAGCTTGTCCTGGAACCTCAATGAGACTGAATAGCTTCCAAAGGCAAGGCTCCGAGAGCCCAGAAACACACAAGGCTCCCAGCACCTTTCCACCTTCTCTCTGCAGGAGTTAACTCAGGCACCACCTAAGTAGACAGCATTCGGTTATTCTTACTGGGACACCTCGTGAGCCCAACAGACAAGATTTCTCTCTCCTGCTAGGTAACGCTTGTGACCTACACCCGATGCAGAATCTTCTCAAAGGGAGGGAGGGGAGGGAGGGCAGGGAGGAGAACACAAAATGAAAAGGAAGCAAACCACACCATTTAAAAGTACACCTGCCTCTGAAAAAGGACATATACTTTAGAATACAACCACAGCTGTGTCTTCAACACCTTACCTGGCAAGCAAGGCTGCATTTAAAGGGGGTGCTATTTGTTAAATGAAGACGTATTATTAAGGAGACAATATCTGACTCCAATCAAAATATTCTCATCGTGTTTTTCTGGCCTCACAAAACACACATACTTTCTTCATATGAATAAACATGTCTGTGAGTGGGAGAGTCACTCTTACCCCAGAAACAGGTTCTGCAACACCACACACCCAACCAGTCTTTGTGTGGCAATGAGTCCACTCTGGCATGATGTTGGTCTGATATATTCAAAGAACCCAGAATTACTATTCAGTTGCCAGCAATCTGTAGAAGGAACTGACTTGGAGACTAGAGATCTCCGCTGGCAGGCCTCCAGGGAACTGGGCTTCAGTCCACTGGAAGATGGGACCCAGGTCCTCCACACCTGGCAGAAAAGTCATCTGGTCAACCAAGGTGACAGCCAACAGTTCCAGACAGCAGAGGGAGGACAGTGGAGTGACCGCCCCCGCAACCACCAGGACCTTGCTCCATCTCTCCTGGTACCACATAAGTACTGAGGAGCTGGCAGAACAGGGTTTTGCCAAGACAAGTAAAGCAGGGTGAGGGCTATGTCAGCGTTGATTAATCAATGCCACCAGCAGCAGCGACTCTGGGTGTGTCCACACCACACACACCCCATGCCTGTGATGAGGAGGTCTTTCAGCCACTGCCGCTGAGAACTGGGATCTTCCCAGGAAGACAGTTTCCACCCTGATATGTCCTGTAGCAAGCCTGCCATGCAGGGCTGAGGACACAGTGCTCTCTCACCACAGAGCCACTAATAGCCACCACAACCTCTGCCAATGTTATACTCACACCCGCCACCAGACGGGGGTCTTTGTCTTCTTCTCACCAAGGCAAGTTGATTATTCTTTTCCTATGTTACAACAGAGAAAAGAAAATAGCGGACTGTGCAAAATAGCAGACAAGCCCCCCTGGGTGGGGGGAGCTGGGGCTGCTCTTCTCTCCTGGGTACTCCCCAGGAACCCCACTGCTCTTAGTTACCCAGACTGCAGGAAACTGCTTTCAGAGAGTTCAATAAATGGCTAGGTGGCTTTCAAACTACACACCGTGTACCTCTCTGCCTCATCTCAGTGATGCTATCAGTCCTGGGGGCAGGAGCCTAACTTCCACTCTGGGTACAATTCCCACATACCTGGAGACTATATTTCCCTGCACTGCCTGCCCCAAGATGCCAAGGGAAACAATTAAGCCTGACGACACACCCAAGGCCTTAACATAGCATCACTCTAAGAGCCCACAGTCTTCAGAGGATTCTACGCAAATGTGCCTGGACCCCTTGAACTGCAGGCCAATTTGATGGCTGAGCTGGCACTTTGGTCTTCAAGCCAGGCATTGAGGGCCTGGGTCCCTCTTCTAATGCCCTGGAGCCCAGTCCCTGAGAGTCCTGCAGGCAATTGAGCAGTGACCCTGAATTCTTGAACACACTGACCAAAAGTAACAATAAAAAATGAATGCGATCATTGCTTTGCTCACTCCAGCTCCCAAGAGCCCTCTTTCTCTGTTTCACGCTTTTGAAGGCCACAGTGTTAAAGGCAAACAGGTAAGAATCCCTTCAAAAAGGGGCGGCAAACCTCCTGCTGCTGCCAGGGAACACTGTGCAGTCTGACCCGCCGAAGCCCAAAGGACAGCCAACAACTTCTGAAGCCACTTCTTTCTTTCCATCAGAGGCGGTAACATGAAGTGCCATGGTAACAGGGCGACCCTGGGCCCTTCTTGCTAAACGTGCCATGTAGGGGGCCTTTGGCACGCTCATCATTCTCCCTTCCCCTCATGCACCACGTGAGAATATCCCAACCCAAGTCAGTACTGCCACCCAATGATGGCTTGTTCCTCTAATCGAAATAAGAAGGAAGCTAAGGCCTACAGATCACTCTAAGTTCAAGGCCAGCCTCGAACACAGTAAGTTCCAGCCAATTCTGGCTACAAAGTAGTAAGACCCTCTCTCAAAAAATCAGGACAGGCTGAAATAAGTTGTCTTCCTCTCTCTCCGTGCTCCTGTACTCAAGGGAAAAGCTGCCAGCAGAGAGGCAGTCACAGGTTAACAAAACAGATATCCTCCGAGGAAGCGTCAATCACCCGGGCTAAAGACAGCACTTCGTGTGAAATCCGTGCATTCCGGGATCTATCCGAGTGACACTGATGGAGGGAGGGAGACTGCCTTTAAAGACACACGCTATACCTCTGTCAGTCCTAAAATATAGACTTCACAGACCGGCTCTTTAAAAGCACAAGGCAACATTACTAGCCTTGCAGTGCCAGCAGAGCAAGTGATGGCCTCCTTTTCAAGCTATCACTGTATTGCATACAGCTATGTTTATGTATATGCTTGTGTGAGTGTAAGTCATGTGTGTGTCAGTGCCCATGGAAGCCAGAAATGGGCATCAGACACCCCCCCCAAACTGGAGTTACAGGCAGTTATGAGGCACCTGATACAGGTGCTGGGAATCAAACTTGTGACCTTGGAAGATCAGCAAGCACTCACAATCCCTGATCCATCTCTCCAGCACCATCTGCCTTGCTTTTTGGGAAAGGATACAGTTTATTGTTTCATCTGGAGTGACTGGCTGGTACAGCCCCAGGATCATCCTGTCTCTGCCCCCAGCTATGGAATTACAAATAAACACCACCACAGCTGCTTATTATGTGGGTGCTGGAGATCCAAACCCAGGTGTTCTTGCTTGTAACAGGTACTCTACACACTGAGCCATCCCCACCCCTAACTAGAACGTACAAATTCCCAGACACAACTTGAGATCCACTGAGTCACACTACCCAGGACAATCATGTGTTCTTTTCGTAAGAGGAGCCAGGGAAGCTGCTGGACAAACTCTTTCCTTCTTCATGGACCTATCTGGACAGGGAGGTATGAAGACGTAGGGCTAAGGTGGTTCACCTGAACAGCCTTCCCAGACAGAAGAACATAACGTTCTTCACAAGTTCCACTCCTTTTATGGACAAGTGGGTGTCACTTCAGTGAAGGGTACATAGCCTGCTCTTTTTTACTTCTGTCACCCACACAAAGCTCAGGACTCTGAGGACAAAATCCAGAGATGATACCAATGAATAGAAACAAGAGGAGAGAAACTTGGTGCATATAAGAACTAGAGGTCAAAGACTGCCTCTTGATAGGAAACACAGGTACACTGCCCCTTGCCAGGTAGAGATCAGATCTAGCATGGGCAGAGAGAAGCACCAGAGGGCTTTAAAGTCCCCATCAGCACATACAACAAAGAGGTAACCCTGACCCACCTCTTAGGTAAAAACAGGGGATGGGTTAGCACAAAGCCAGGTGAGACATGATGGTGCACACTGAACACGAGCACTCGAGAGGCTGACACAGGAGGACCAAGGTTCCAAAGCCCTGTCTCAAAAGGCGCCAGGCAGTATAAGTCTGTAGGCACACTGAGCAAGCCACAGGTGCTCAACCAAGGCGTTCCGCTCAGGTGCCTCTGCACACTGGACACATGCCGTGAACATCCGTAGGACAGAAAAGGGCTGTGTGTGTGAGGCAGAGCACCTCTCTCAAGGAGCAGGATCTGTGTGTCAGAGGCCAATCACATGTGGTTGTCTGGCACAGGATTGCAGTATCAAGTTTAAGATGAAAAGGCTCAAAAATAGCAAAACAAAGCTGACCCCAAAGAAAAATATACTATTCCAGAAATGATCCCAAGCTGTGCCCCAAATGAAAGCCTTCTATAGAAAAGGTGAACAAAAGTGCAGTGAGTGTTAACCTGTGACCACCACATGGAGCAGGAGAGGTCAGGGAAGAGAAGACACCAGAGCCTCATTGCAAACACCACTTAATAGGCATCCAGCAGGACCACTGTGGCCTACAATGAAAAAGGACTGAAAGGTACTGGCTCAAATGAACACGTCTTCACAGGATGCCAATGAGATGCCAAGGAACCATGCCAAGTACAGGGTAGAAATGTGGGTACCAGAACACAGACAAGCAGAGGCACAATTCTTTCCCTGTAGCATACACTAACAGTAAGCACTCAAGGATGTGTTTCTGTGTACACAAATCCATCTGTACACAAGACAGAAGCAGTATGGACGATACACAAGGCCCTGGACCTGAGGCCTTAAACAAAGAAATTCTAGTCCCAACTCTGCAACCAGCCCTGTGATTGGTGACAAAGTCCATGAGAATGTGAACTACCAAACCATGGGCTCCCCTGCAAGGTCACCAAATCAATTAATAACAGAGCTGGAGGAGATTTCTGGTTTTCTGGCTCCCGGCTTAGTGGCTTGTCCCAATTACTACATATACAGTGGACCGGTGCAGAGGGAAAGTGCCAGACGGGGGACATTCTTGTTTTCAAGGTGTGTTTGGAAAGCAAGAGAAGACAGGAGCAGGAGGATCCAGAAAGTTCAGGAGTGGAGGGGACAGATCAGTGAGACATCCGGACAGACATCAAGAAAGAAAACAGATACAGTCTGTAAATACAGCACAAGAATGCATTCCTATCCAGATCATGCCTTAGAGGGCACACACACACACACACACACACACAATCACACACACACACACACCTGGAAAAGTTTATAAAGAATCCAAAATTTATATGTATATATAACATTTGAAGAAGAATCCGTGGCAGAGGGGGTAGAGGTATCACTCACACATGAAGCCTTTTTAGAAGCAGTTGTGCACAAGAAGGATCCAATCACAGTCTACAGCTTTCATGTTAGCAATTTCTGAATTCTTTAAGAGTCAAAAGGGTTAACTGCTGGAATGGCTGGTTAAAGCTGGGTTCACTGTGGAAACTATTAAAATCTAAAAGGCAAGATCTCATACACCTCTTGAAGGCAGAATTAATCTGTGATTGTCCCACTCGGTCAATTTGTCAAAATCTTTTGTAAGCCTTATTTAAAAAAAATAATAATACAGATTCTCAGGCCTCCTGTGTCAGGACACCAGGGTGCTGAGTGGAGGTCTGCTGCAGCCAGGACATGGAAGGGGCAGGGAGGAGGGTCACCAGGAATGGAAGAGTGGGAACTACATCAATGCAAATTCTGTGGGCAAAATAAAATTTCTGTGGGTGTGATATTTTTAAAATGTATTATAAGGTTTCTCTCAAGCATCCAAGCATATCCCACTGCGCTTAAACATTCTTTAAAGGTCCTGAAATCAGTGACAGGCCAGGTGAGCCAAGGCTGCCCTTCTGGGCAACACAAATCCACAGAGGAGGCAGAAAAGAGATGCCAAACACCATAAAACAAGAGATTCTGCAACCAACCACTCCCCCCTCCCTCCAAGAAAGAAAAACGGGAAATAGTTATAGGGTGAATTTTATCTCCACCCTAAAGGAAAAAAAAAAAAAACTTGTTCTTTTTATAGTAGGGATTCAACTGAGAAAGTGTCTAGGTGACAGCAAAACCAGGGAGTCACTCCCACCGCAGAGCCAAAAGCAAGCCAGAAGTAAGGGGAGTAAGGGGTGGTCCAGAGAATTGTTCAGAAGCTCACACAGATGGGTTGACAGCTCCTTGCCTTAGGAACCAGTGATGTTCAAATTAACAACTGGCCACGAGCCAAACACGGGAACACTCAAAACTTAGGGAGGGAGAGTTATAATTGGTACCTTGGCAAATACACCATAATAGATTAGGAAGCTTCCCTGCTAGACCCTGGGAAGATTTAAGATTTGCAACAACAACTAGCTCTTTAATCTCTTTCATGAGAATAGTTTAGCATCTAAAGAACACCTGTCCAAAACCCAAAATGCCTACATTTGAGCTGGACTGACACTCAGTGTGACGCCCCAACCGATATCGGTGACAGCGAGGGCCTGCATTAGCAGAAGTGGGGGCATCAGTTCAGCGCACTGGGGTTCAACATGGGAGAAAGCCCGTGTGCCAGCCTCATCCCATCTCTGTTGCCAGCGTTAGCACTTGTGAGTCACTTTACGTACTAGTCCCCGAAGTACTCAAGAGAAAAATAGTTAGGCTTTGAATCCTATTCCATATGGGAAAAGACACAGGTCATGAAGACTAAAGTTACTTTACTATGTAAAACAAGTCGTGGGGGACCAAGCACTTTCATCCTCAGAAAAAAAACCACACTAATCATACAGCTCTTTACACTAAGTCTACACTGAGGGCTAACAGCTTCACTCAAAGAAAAGGGGCAAGGCAAGAATGCCATCGTTGAGTTTTGAGGAAAACTTTCGGGAACCATTCAATCCTGAATTCAATCCTGGTCCACTTCTGAAAACCTACAGACCCAGCAATGTATGACATTCTAATTTTCCAGAAAGTATCTGGTTGATGCTGGACAGCCCAGCACTGTTTGCAGGTGATAAATAATCGAGTCTTCCTCAAAGCATCTGCGATTGGCATGTCAGCTGCCTGTTACAATGAACAAAGACCATACTTTTCTGAAACTCATCCCTTCTCTGAGGAAATGTACTAGAGTTTTTCTGGTAAAAGTTAATTGTTCTTGAGTAAAGGGGGACCCTACCAGTTCAACAAACCAGTACAAGACATAGCCCCACTGGAAGCACAGACTTCAAACCAGTACAAGACATAGCCCCACTGGAAGCACAGACTTCAAACCAGTACAAGACATAGCCCCACTGGAAGCACAGACTTCGAACCAGTACAAGACATAGCCCCACTGGAAGCACAGACTTCAAACCAGTACAAGACATAGCCCCATTGGAAGCACAGACCAAACCGCTGCTCCTGCCCTGAAACAACTTTTCTGAACATCTTTTAAGTGCTACGGGTTTAATATACATTCTTTTAATTAATCCTATTAGCTGGGTAATTTCATCCCCATTTTATTGGTGAGTTAATACAGAAGATTTGAATCCAGGATTACAGAGCTGGACTCCAAAGCCGAAGTTCTTTCCATACAACATTCCAAAGAAATGTAAAATCTAAAGATGTGGGTGGAGTGGGTAAAATATGATCCGATTTCCTTTCCTGGCTCCCACCAAGTTAGCGAGGGGGCACGGAATATCCCACCATAACAAGCCTTTCTAAGCAAGCACTTCGGATCAAGCAACGTCTCCACTTTTCCTCGCCTGCCCCTGCCCCACCCCCAACGGTGCCAAAAGAGCAGCAAGCTGCTGCCAGGTTGGAGGAGTTGGGGATCGTCACACCACATTCCTGGGGCTGGACGCACACTGGAACCGCAGCAGAGCTCCGCGCCTCGGAAAGAATAACAGCAGTTGAGATTTTCAATCATGTGGCTCAGCACGCTGCCACACCAGTTCCCCCACTGCTGCCTCCACCTATCCAAGACCTAAGCCCCACGCCCAACTCCTCCTCCGGACAAACCGACCGATCCGGGTGTCAAAAGCTGGGAACGCCGCAAGCCCCCGCCGCCCTCCCGACCACACTCGCACCTCGGCCCGCGAGCTGCTCGCCCGAGACCCCGCTAACGCGGAACCCGGGACGCTACGCGTTGCCAAGACTCGAGGCCCGGACGAGGCAGTTTGGAAGACGCAGTCCCCGTAGCGCAGAGACAGAGAGGGATGGTCTCCCGGGCGCCCGGTACTCACCGTGCGCGGGGCCCGCGCCGCACAGCCAGAGCCACAGCAGCGCCCGCAGCGCGGCGGGACGCAGAGCGGGCATCTTCGGGGCCGCAGCCAGAGCAGATCCGCATGGGGAGCGGGTCCCGACCAGGAGCCCGGCTCTCGCGTGCTCTACCCTGCCCCCGCGGCTCGCTGAGTCCTGGAGCTCCCGCTGCGCCGCCCCTGCACTCCGCGCAGCCAGGCCGCCGCCCGAAGTTTGGCTGAAAGTTTCTGGCTGCGCCGCGCGGCTGGGCGGCCCGCGTGTCCTTCCGCCTCGGCCTCCTCCCACCGCGAGGCTCCGCCCCCGTCGCCGCCGCGCGCCCAGGGGTTTCCCGCAGAAAGAAGCGCCGGTCCTCTGCGCGCGGAGGGATCTGAGTGAGCAGCACCCCGTACTCCGCCCGCTCGACCGCCGAGCCCGCCCATGAGCTCGGAAAGGGGGGCGGCTGAAGCGCCCAACATCAAACACTAGGGTTTACCCGGGTCCTGAACTTGTAGAGAGAGGCAGACCTCATGCCCCACACACCCACCCACACACTTCTTGGCTGGTTAGAGGAATGAGGGAGAGCAAAAACGAGACTGTCAACGGAAGGCAGAGGGCAAAGGCGCCAAAGTACTCTTAAGAGGACATTCCTTAAGATGCTCTGGGCATTTCGTTCATTCATCCGTCCATCCACCCACCCATCCTTGGTTCTTTTAGTGAACTTCGTGTAGCAAGGTGCTTGGGACACTGGAATCGTCCGCTCTAGGGTCTAGAAGAATTTAGGGGAGGCTTTCAAGAGACAGCAGGAGCTTGAAACTCTAGTCAAAGGTGTAGAAAATAGAAAGAAGAACCAGGAATACTCTTTATAACCTATTAATAGCTGCGAGTGAAGAGTAACCTAAATGCCCCACCCTTAGGGACTAGATGAATAATGCATAATTATAAGTGCAATACAATTGAAAATACCATCTTCATATACGTCAGCCGTAAAACCAAAATGATGATGAAAACACGAATCGCAGAGCGAGACTCTAAGAATGCCATTTACATATAAATGTTTCCAAACAACACTGAACATTGTATGGACGTTTGTGTGCATAGTTTTTAAAAGATAAAGCTATTACACTAACAATTTCCAAAGTGGGAGAGTGGAGGGTGTGATCTGTCTTAGGAATAAATGCATTTGTAGAACGAAATTGGCAACTACGAGGAATTGCATAAGTAACACAGGACTGTTTGTATTTCTGTCTTGACTACACGGGGAAGTCTTTATGGCCCAGGATCATGGCCTTCATCACTAGTGCCTATCAATTAGTAGATGGTGACCTAGAATGCAGAATACCGTTCAGCAAGTGCAAATGGGTGTGAACATTAAAACTGCAGTTTAATAAGCACTATAGAGTCTGAGGAAATGGATCAGCGGGAAAGAGTGCTTGCTGTGCAAGCACGGGGACCTGAGTTCAAATCTCCAACACTCACAGTGAAAGCCAGGTTTGACTATGCACATGCCTCAAACAGCTGTAGGGAGTAGAGTTAAATGAATCTCTGGGGCTAATTAGCAGGTAGCCCAGTTCCAGGTTCAGTAAGAGATCCCCCCCCCCCCAACCAGGGAATAAGTTAGAGAGTAATAGAACAGGATATCTGATGTCCTCTGACCTCCACACACATGAATATATACATACACATATACAGCATATATCATACATATATACCATATATCACACACATACAGCATATGTCACACACATATACCTTATACCAAACACAAATAATAATATACCACATACACATATACATTACCTTGGGAAAGAGAAGCTAGTACTTACTGCAAACGGTCACATTGGGACCCTAGAAGCTCTTTTCAAAAAGTAGCATAATTGAGGACTAGAGAGATAGCTCAGTGGTTGCTGTTCTTGTAGAGAACCTGGGTTCAATCCCCAGCACCCACATCCCACATGGTGCTTCACGTCTATCCGCAACTCCAGTTCCAAGGGATCCACTTCCCTCTCCTGGGCTCCACAGGCACCAGGCATGCACATGATGGACAGAGATACACGCAGGCAAAGCTCCCATACACATAAAATAAAACCAAATTTAAATTTAAAAATAGTATAGTTAGTGAAAATCACTAGGCAATTTCTGCTTGTGCCATGTGTTTAAAGAAGAGTAATAACATTAACTTTCATTTGTTCACCCATGGTGTTACCAGTCTAATCTCTACTCACGTAAGAGGGTAAATCGTGAGTTGCCGATACAAACTTTAAATTGACCTACAAAGATCAGATTTCTCACAACCAACATGCATACAAAAGAGAGTAAAGGTGCTCACCCCTGAGGCACAGCTCCAGAAGTGGCTGTAGCTGTGTTCCTCAGGGTGACAGCTTTAAAGACAATAACCTTCAGGGCTGGGGAAACAGTCCAGTGGGTTTAACCCGAGCTTGCTCTCCCCTACCATAACAGGCAGAGGGGTGGGGAAAATGGTTTAGCAGTTAAAAGCTAAGTCTGCTCTTCCAGAGAACCAGAGTTTGGTTCCCAGCACCCATGTCAAGTGGCCCGTGACCTCGTATAACTCCAGTTCCAGGAGATCTAATAGTTCTGGCTTCACAGGCACCCACATATATGTGCACAATGCCCACCATACACAGAGACAGACAGACAGACACACACATACAAAATCTTGACCAAGAAAAAAAAAAAAAGCCAAAGCCAAGTATTAAGGAGGCAGAGACTAGCTGGCCCTTGGAGCTTGTTGGCAACCAATCTAACATAATTGATGAACTCTAGACCAATGAGAGACCTTGTCTCAAAAGAGATGGCAGTCCAGATAATAATACCCAACTTTAACTTCTGGCTTCTATACACATGCACATATATGTATGCATACCCGCAGATACATCTGTGTGTGTGTGTGTGTGTGTGTATGTACACGTGTGCATGTTCCTGTGTACATTAAAGAATAGAAAGTATTACATGATGTGAAACTTCTGTTGAATTGTTGGAGTGTTAAACTCACTGTGTGTGTGTTCTAGTAAGCACTAGATAAATAATGCAGAAATATTATAAATAAAAGAAAGAATAAGAAGGTGCTCATAAAAAGCGTTATAATCCAGTCAAGAGTGTTACAGGTTCAGCCTGGAATTCGTCAGGGAATGTAAAGTGAATTACATATTCTAGCTAGCCAGTATAAAAGATACAAAATCCTGGTATTTTATTTTCAAGCTGTAAACCTAAATTGGACAAGTTTGGAACTATTATAATTTATGTTCCAGCCACATGTCCCTTGTCACTTGCTATTTTGTTCTTGCCTGGGTTATTCTCAGGGTCCATTTCTCCTTGTTGTGCTCAAGATTCATCCAGCCTCGAGGTGACCTTCTCCTCCCTCCCTCTTTTCCTTTCTCCTTCCCCTGGTCTCTCCTGAAACCTCTCACTAGATCATCAAGTCCTGCCTTTCCCTCTCTGTCTGCCCATCACAGGTTGTAGCCTTTTATTAACCAATTAACTTGAAATTGGGGAGCAAGCAAAGGCTGATGTATGTGAGAATTCTCTTGTTGGGGGGCAACCAGCTCTTAGGGTACAGAATATAGCATTTGTATACACAGCACCAGACCAACTATCATCAAGGGAAAGCTTCAGGAAGAGGCCGATAAGTAAACTAAAAGTCAGAGAATTAAATGATCAATCAGATGAAGAAATAGCCAATCAGGTGAGCAGGGACTTATTGCGTTTAGAGGCTTACTTCTGCCACAGGGACAGGGCAGGGTCTGTGAAAGCAGATAATCAAGAAGATCAAAGTTTGTCCATGAACTGGGGAGACAGCAACTTAAACAGGAGCTGTGGGAGTGCTGGACATGTGGGCGTGGCTTTTGGGATTAGCAACTGCTCAAAGGAGAGAGCAAGAGTAACATCAAGGAATCAGCAATGGCCTCAATACCTTGGGGCAGGAAGACACCATTCCTAGATAAAGGCTAGCAAAAGGAAGAGAAAGGTGGTTCGATAGAGGAGATAAAGTAGGCAAGAAATCAGCATAGCTCTAAGGGGAAACTGTGTTCGGGACTTACAGCAGTTATGGCCTTTTGAAAGAGCCGGATGTAGCCTGGCTGATTCACAAGTGTGGCCTTGCACTCTTGCAACTGGTCTCTTCCCTGGGTGAAGCCTGAATATCACTGTCTGCATCTGTTTTCCTGCTGCCAGAGTGGCTTGTGGTAGCATCTCAAACCCTGAACCAGAGCCTGAAGAGGTGGAAGTCTCCAACCTGCCTACAAAGCTAAGCCCCAGATAGACTGAGCACTGTAACTAGACTGGGGATGGCTCTTCTCCTAAGAACATAGTTCCTCATTAGAGCAAGTCCTTCTTCTAAGCCAGATTGGCAGGGACACCTGGAGGTCGGGGCTGGGGGGAGTCCTACAACCAGTCAGAGCAGCTGCAGATCCTTGGTGAGCCATAGCTTCACTGGTGCAAAGAAAAATGGGATCCCGCAGACCTTCATCTGAAAACACACTCTGCCTCCAGAACCCCGTCTCGATTCACACTCCACTAGTACAGAAATACAAACAAGGGCTACCAAAGGCTTTGATTGTACTCAAACCTTAAAATATGCAGTTAGGCCCTATTTAATTAAAACCCACAGATAAGATTTCCTTCAAAAGTAAGAACAGAAGCGAGTGCTTGCCTGCCATCCAGTCTGTCCTCTCATAAAACGCTCAAGGGCTCCTCTGGAACGCACAGTTACAGACAGTTGTGACCATCTCGTTTACCTATTTTGTCCTGGTTTCTAGGGCATTTGTATACAGAGGCGCTCAATAATATATGGTGGGGGGGGGCGTGTTGTGATTTGACCTAGTTTTGCTTTATTCGGGTTTGGGTTGGGTTTTTCTTCTGAGACAAGCTAGCTGTAAACATCACAGAAAATGACTTTGAACTCCTGATCCTCCTGCCTCCCTCTACCTACCAAGTGCTGGGATTACAAACGTCCCATCACAGCCAGCTAAGCACATGCCTTTTCTCTCCTGCAGAAGCCATTGAGCCCATGTATATGTTTGTGTGTGTGTGTGTGTGCGTGTGCGTGTGTGCATGTGTGAGTGTGTGCATGTGTGATAAATGAATGTGTTGGAAGGGAAGCAAGTTTGCAACAGGTGTGAGACTGCCTCTTGGAAAATCCCAGGCAGCGTCAGTCAGTCAGGTACTATACATCCTGAGGTAGAGACTCAGCAGGGACCAGACCTGAGCTGACCTACATTACATATCTCACCATCTATGAGATGGTGGAGGCGATGTTAGTGGAAGCAGGAATTACAAGTGAGATTTCTTTTAATAATGCCTTCTATTTAGAAAGTGCTTTATACTTACCCAAGCACGTTAAGGTATATTATCTCGCGATCCTCAAAGCAGCCGTGGGAAATAAACAGACCAGCCATTATCATCACCATTCACAGACAAAAAAAAAAAAAAAAAAAAAATTGAAGATAAAGTGTCTTGCCCAAGGTTAAATAAGTAATTAATGACAGAGCTAAGACAAAATCCCTTGGTTTTGACTACGTATTCAGTTTCACTGCATGGGGCACAATAGTACAAGCATTTTTGGAGGTGCTTCTCAGTGCAGGGGCCTGCAGGCACAGAGTGCCAGCCTCTTTCCACTTTCATATTGGTACAGGGCAAGCTGACCTACTGCAACTGAGAAATTGAAACAAGTAAGTCAACTCTTGGAATTATTTTAAAGCCATTTTGAGAGCTTGCACTCTGCAGAGCACGTCCTTGACTCTGTGACAATACAAATCTAAATAAGCCCCAGCCGTTCTTGCTCTGTGGACATCACAGACTCACACCACAGCTCCAATGGTGATAAGGTGCTGGCCCTTCCACCATTCTCAGCACTAAGATTAATTTCAAGGCCGTCTGTATTTTCAAGTCCTCGTCCTGAGCAATATGAATCAGGGTGGCCAGCACAACTAATTGAAAACGATTTGAAGACCGGGGCCATCTCTAATTTATTTCTTCTTCAGGTTTGTAGCCCCACAGAAATGGATTTTTTTTCTCCCCTCAACAAAGCTCTCAGTAAAGATCCTCATTTCCAGGCCTGTAATCCCAGCATTTGGGAGGCTGAGGCAAGAAAGCTCAAGGTTCAAAGTAAGTTCAGTTTTGGCACAGACTATGAGGCAAACCCTGTCTTAAAAACAACCACGAAATGAAACAAAACCAAAACACTCCACCCTCGAAATGGTCTGCATAGTTCAGCCAAACAACTCAGCAGTCAGTCAATACAGTGATCAGACCCGGCTCTGAACATAGACCCAACTGTCCCGCCTTAATGAAGCATACAAATAATAAAAGCTGCTATAATTTTGGTGTCTTGGTGTTCTTTTCCCTTTTGCAAATGTAGGTATCTCAGTCAGTATTAAAGCAAAGCAATGTGAAGATGCCTTTAGGAGGGTTGCTCCCTCATAGGCATAGGCTACGTGACAAACACAGCTTACCTGGGGACCCTGTGCTGCTCAAGAGTCGAGGAGAACTAATATGTTAGCATGGAACTTTTGCCAGAGCAGCACATGACCTTAAAATTAACATGTTAGCATAGGAAGGCTTGCCAGAGCACCACTTGACCTTAAAAACCTCTCTTACATATTTTATACTGAGAAATATCACACTTCACTTCCTAAGTGGGTACACACACTACATAAATATAAAATAGGAACGTACAGAAACAGCTGACCCGTGTGTCCCAAGACAGCTCCCCTATTCAAGAGCATCACAAACCCACAGGTGTATAATTATCAACCCATGATATTATTGGATGAGTATCAGTGCTTTCGTTACTGAGATGGATATGCAACTCCAGATGAAATGTTCACAGAGACAATTCCATCGTCTCCACCCGCATCCTTACATTGCACCTTCCTGAGTAGCCCAGCAACTCTTGACCACTGAGGTCCAAGTTCTCAAACAGCTTTCCTCCTCTAGTGTGGATCATCTTTGTTCCATACTCGTGCAGATCCACGTCTGCGTCTTCTGAAGCAAAGAGGGACATTTTTCTTACTATGCAGAACGCCAAAGTGATTAATGAAGTTTGAGAGCAGAGGCACCAGAAGTAATGAAGGGGAATCCCTGTTTATTAAAAAAAAAAAATGAGCATTTAAAATCTCCTTCTGAGTGAGTAATTCATCAGGGGATAATTATTGGCTGGCAACAGGTATTTATAATGGAAGCGAACACAGCCTTAACGCGGAGGTGCCTCTGAAAGCACCCTAATTAAAAAGGGAAAGAGTAATTTTATGGGAAAGTGCAAACCAGCAGCGTGCATGTCTGCTAATGTATGCGTATGTGTGTGCGTATGTACGTCTGCTTATGTATGCAGAGAGATGGGGTGGGAACTGCTAGACCCAAATGGGTATGTGTGCCTGGAGATAATGGGCTTATAAACATGCAAATGGAATTTCTAGTAAAACCAGGGGCACCCCAGTATTTTTGGCAAAGGTGGAGTGGGTTAGATTTTGGCAGGTGAGGGGTGTTTTGCACTCAAGTATCCTGGGTGTCAGCTTGGTTTTGCTTTTAATCACTTTGTTCTGGTGGCAACCCTGAGCTGTGACTCCTCCCTGGTCCGGCTGTGTGTCCTTCACACCTGTGTGTGTCTTTTCCTCTCATAACAGCTGCTGGAGGTTGAAGCAGAAATCAAAAAGCAAATGGTGCCAAGACAGAGAATGTTTCTCACACTAACATCTATGTCTGAGTCTAGGAAGGCATTACCAGAGTGCAGAAAAGCTCTGGGAAGAGCCATGCCTCTGTGCAAGACAGAGTTACCTGAAGTGAACTCTATCCTGTCTCTGTTCTGATGACTGTCACTGTCATTTTTGACATTTACTAAAAACAATCTTTGGGAGAATAGACATTCTTATCACATTTTATTAATTTGTTTGATTAGTGTGGTGTGTGTATGCTGATGTCAGAGGACAACCTTCAAGAGTCCATGTGGATCCCAGGGATTGAACTCAGGTCTTCAGACTTGGCAGCAAGCACCTTTACCCATCGAACCACCCTCCTGCTGGAGAAAAGGCATCATTAAAAGGAAGAAAAGAGATAGTAGGGTGGACACAGCTGTACTCAGGCAAACTCCAAGTGCTGGCATTAGGAAAATAGCTTTCAGTTTCAAATAAAAAAGGCAACCACGAAGAAGACAGAATTGTTCCTTAGTCATCTACCCTCTTTGGGTTTGGGGGAGAAAAGGGAAGTACGAAAAGTTGAAGAAAAGAAACACAGAATGCAAGAACAGGAAGGTAAAAGGCTGTTCTGGGGCAGCGTGCACCTGCTCAGATGCGGGGAAGTAGCATGAAGAGGAGCAAAAGAAGAACCAGCATGGAGTTCCCCCTTGCACATCCCCATTCTCCTCCCAAAGGGGACCACAGCAACGTCCCAGCAATGAGAGAGCTGCCTCTGGCTATCTCTCTAAATTCAAATATCTGAAGTCCAAATTGGTACACACACACACACACACACACACACACACACACATTGTGAGTCTTCATAGATTTTAGCAATAATGACTTTAATGGCACAGGCAGCCAGTGTTGATGCAGTAACTCACTTGTTGTGTGGCACACTATGTACTTTAGCTGGTTGTCATGTATAACTCTCCAACCTTAGCTTACAAGTATGTATTGTTCTCACTTCACAGAGAAGTAGCCAAAGATCCTCCAGCTTCTACCTGACACAGAGGCCACAAGTCTCTGCCTTAGAAAGCCAAAGCCACCTGTCTTATTCTGTATTCTATTGCACCATGACCACAGGAGCTCACCCTAAAACACTGCCCCTGATCAGAGGACCTTTTTGAGCACTAAGTATGTCCTCATTCACTTATCTAAAGCCAGGTCTTATAAGGGCATTATGAGACCACAGACCTCTGTGCTCCACTAAAGCATGGCAATTACATTTCTGTTCATCTGCCTCAAATGCTAAAGCAAGGCTTGCCCATCTACTGTGTCTGCCACAGGGAAGCCCAGACTTCAGTGCTTGGTTAGATGCTACAACTTTTCATTTTAAAGTATTCTCTTCTAATATTCTCTACCCAAAAGGAGATAAACCCAATAAAGAATCCATTCTACTTTGGCCATAACAAATTATAAACATAAAGATATCTATTTTAAATTTTTCTATACTAATATTACCACTGACAGTTTGGAGGTATTTATTCAGTTGCTCTTCAAAGGCACAGTGTGTGTGTGTGTTTGTGGGTGTGTGTGCATTCATGATGCGTTTGTGTGTCCATCAGAATGATGCCAAATGTAGGCAGACTTTGGCTACTTTGTGGGTTCTTCTTTCTTCTACCCTTTCAACCCCCTAACACTAGATAAGAGAGAAAAAGGATTCATTATCCGTAGACTACTTCCTGCTGATTAGGGGTGTTGAGTTCCTTGGGACAAGTTTGATCTTCACTGTCAGGATATCTAATTTCTTCTTGTTTCTTCTTTGTGCACGACTACTTAACAAACCACTACCAACAGCAACCAACCCACTACCAACAACCTACCCTGCCTCTCAGGGTTCTAGTATCTATATACCCTGTGAAAAGTTCCCATAATTCCAAGTGTCACACAATCACAGAAACTATCTGCTACTGGCAAAAATCACACCCCTGCATGATGCAAATCACAGTCAGCTGCTGTGAATAATCCTAAGCATTCCCATATTCCACACCTGGGATTAAAATAAAAACATACTCTTATAACATTTCTGTGTGTTTTAAACAAACAAACAAAATTCTCACTATAGTCTAGCACGTTCCTCAGTTCACTCTCCACCTTACTTTTTGAGACAAAGTCTCTTTCTGAACCCAGAGCTTACTAACTCAGGTAGACTAGCTGTTCAGAAGTCCCAAGACTCCCCCTACTAGCACTAGATGATAGGCAAGCACAACCACTCCACAGAGCTCTTCACATGGGGGACTGAAGATTCAAACCCAGCCGTTAGCGCTTGTACAACAAGTACTTTATCAATCGAGTCACCTCTGCAGCCCACTCATGTGTGCCTTTCTATGGAGTGATAATCCAGACACGTTCCTAGCCTTTATCTTGCTTCCTTCAGTAAACCCATAGATTCTGTTTTCCCTTGTGGCTACATAAATGTCATATGCAACATTGTTGTTATCTACAAAATACTCAGGTGTTAGTTGATACATGAATGCCAAATACTTTCTCCCAACTTAGGGATCAGTGTTCAGAAGTATTCTACCTTACTGAAGGGACAACCCCTGGAGACAGTGCCCTGCTCTCTGCTTTCATTGCCAAGGTCAGAAGGATGAGGCAGTGGGCCCTTCCTCACTTCAAATTACTGAGAAGAGATGAGAACTCCCTGTCACCCTCTCCCCAGTGCTCTCTGCCCCTCCACAGGGTAGTTAGGCCTTACCGTGCTGCCCTTTCCTTCTTTCTGTTCCTTGTCCCTTCCCAGTAAAAGGCTTCACTTCCTACTTCATCAAAGACATGTCCCAGCACAACCATCACCTCCTCTGTAGTCCTGGCTGGCCTTCACATCTGTGCTAGCCAGCCATCTAAGGACTTCCCAGCCCCTCCCTTCAGGGCCCTCAGCCTTAAACTACACTCAACTCAACCCTTTTTATTTTTTATTTTTATTTAATTTAATTCCTTCTTTTTTGAGAGTTTTTTGTTTTGTTTTGGGTTGGGTTGGGTTTGCTTTGGTTTGGTTTGTTTTTTCTTTTTTTAAAAGATTTATTTATTATTATATCTAAGTACACTGTAGCTGTCTTCAGACACACCAGAAGAGGGAGTCAGATCTTGTTACGGATGGTTGTGAGCCACCATGTGGTTGCTGGGATTTGAACTCTGGACCTTCGGAAGAGCAGTCGGGCACTCTTACCCACTGAGCCATCTCACCAGCCCTGGTTTGTTTTTTTGAGACAGGGTTTTTTCTGTGTAGCCCTGGCTGTCCTGGAACTAACTCTGTAGACCAGGCTGGCCTCAAACTCAGAAATCTGCCTGCCTCTGTCTCCCAAGTGGTAGGATTAACGGCATGTGCCACTACTGCCCGGCTACTTTTATTTAGTTTATTTTGATATTTTCAGGTTTTCTTGGTATTTCAGTTCTGTCTGTCCCAGAACTCGCTGTGTAGACCATACTGACCTTGCCTTGCAGTCACAGAGATCTGCCTGTGCCTCCCAAGTTGGGGAATTAAAGGTATGAGACACCACCCTCTGATTCAACCCAACCTTCTTAAAGGGGCAGTTTATTCCTTGATAATGCCTAATCTATGATAGCTTCACCCTCTTCCATGTAGCAAGTATCTATCAGGTAAAAGTAATTTTGAAATAGAGGTGGGCAAGGCAGTTTCTGTTCCTAAGAAGCTTCTAGTTACTTGGGAGGACAGATAGTGCATCAAAAACAACAAAATTAAAAGAGGTGTCATAATGGAAATGTATGCAAAAAAGATCCAAAGGAACTTTCGTGGAGTCCTATGGAGGTGACATCAAACAACGACCTTGATGTGTACATGTATACTGAGTCACTGAGTATCCAACTAAAGAGGGAAAGACTTGTTATGTGATAGTTTCCTCTGAAATTGAGACATTCCATTCTTCAGAGAAGCCAATTAAGGAGAGAGGTAAACCTAAAATAGCTTCAGGAAGTCCCTGAAACTGACCAGATTCACTAGGCCCCTCCCTGACAGAGTAAACAAAAGCTGAGAGTACATGTCTAAGGTAGCAAAATCAAGCTGCAAAGAAGACTCTCAGACCGGACCATCTGCCTGGAAGAAGCAGAAACCAGCCAAGCTGCCTGGATGAGTAAGTTTAGACCAGCTAAGAAACTTGGGAAGGACACTGTCCAACCTGTTGGGCTGCTTACAGGTTGTGCTGTGTGCTCCAGGTTCCCAGCTTTTTGAGCTGTCTTGGTGATACAGCTGTCTTTGAGTCATTTATATTTCTGTAAGTGACCCCTCGCCCGTATAGATTTGCTTAGACCAATGTTTCTCAATCTTCAGTATACAACAGCATCACCAGAAGGTGTATGAGAACATCAAGTCAGTTCTTGGTGACCCAGGTCATTTGCAGTTCATCTAGTTTGGGGTGTGGTGGGTAGTGTGAGGGTTCCTGATCTGGAACCTTTTATTATCTCTATCCTGTTGAAATTGTTTGGATGAAGTGACTTTTAGGTGTCACCAGACTTTCAACTGCCAAATGCAACAGACAGAATCTCAATCCTTACCCTCTTGACCTGTTTACACCATTACTACTTAACAGCACCAGCACCAACAACCTCACTGAGCCTAGTAGTCCCCAGGTACCAGTCTCACATTTGGTCAGTTTACAGATACACTAATCCCACAAGAGTTCCCAGAACACAAGTGTACTTTATGACTCCAAACTTAAAACCCACCACTCTCCACAGGTCCATCCTCAGCACCATGGACCGGCATAGCAGTCCACTGACTTCCAGTCATGCTCATTCCTTTCTTTCTTGCTTTTTTTTTTTAAAGATTTATTTATTTATTATATGTAAGTACACTGTAGCTGTCTTCAGACACACCAGAAGAGGGCATCAGATCTCATTATGGATGGTTGAGAGCCACCATGTGGTTGCTGGGATTTGAACTCTGGACTTTTGGAAGAGCAGTCGGGTGCTCTTACCCACTGAGCCATCTCACCAGCCCGCTCATTCCTTTCTTGCTGCTGTCCTATAGCACACAAACTGTATCCCGGTGCCATCACATTACCAGGAACTCCTAAGACAGGCTGTGGACTTACATTCTCCTGACCTCTCTCTATATTCTTTCTTTGCCCAGAATGCCTTTCTTCCTTCCTCTCCCTCCCCATCATTCACTCATCTATGGAATCCTGGTTCAGGGCCTAGTCTAATCTCTTGTGAAGCATTCCTTTGCCTTGTGGTTCCCCTCCTGAGCTACTCCATAGCTGGCCACAACATACTACATACCATCCAAAAATAATACCAATGTACTGGGATTTATGTAAGTCTAAACTCTCTCTTCTTATCATTGTTACTCTCATGGAAAACTTTCAATATTGGTCTATTGAACGAATGCTAAGAACCTCGTGCATACTCAATACAGGATGATTTGAGTAGGCGCTCCCAGCTCATGCACTAGAACCTAGCAGTGGACAGGCAAATGGGAAGAAGAGGCGATAAAGGGAAATTTAGCCGCAAGCAAGAGCCAGTCTGCCACCTCATAGACACACAACTCCCTGACTGAAAGGTGGAGTCACAGTCACTCTTTTGCTTCATATGACTCTCTCTTTCCTTGATGACACAGTGGCTTGTCAGCTTTTAGCTGAGCAGTTGGTTATGCATCTCGCTTTCTTGCTTTGGCAAAATACTTGCAGGCACAGTTACCCAGAGCTAAGGAACAACATGTGTGGAGATTGGGTGGAAAAGAATTTGGTAGCCTGACTTGGTGCACACACTCCAGCAGGCAGCCATCATATTCCACTACTGAAGGAGTGTCAGGAAATTCTCTGCCTAGGGAAAGAACAGATTCTGTCGCTGCTTTTTTCCTTCTTCTCCCTCTCTCACGCCTCCCTGCCCGCCATGCCTCTGCTGACTTCTGTATTGGCCGGATACTACAGACACCAAAGGAACTTGAGTTACTGTGTGACTGGCCTGTGTTCTCATTCTCTAGTGATCCTGTGAGGTTAGAAAGCATGGTTAGCCAATGAGCTCACCTCATGATACCTGACTTTCCTGCAGAGCAGCCATTCACAGAGTGACTCCTAAGTGCTAGATGTTTTGAATACATAATCTCATCGTATTCTTTCAGAGCAATATCTTTCCTTTCAACAAATAAAGACTCAGGGACTTACAGAGGTGAAATGATTTGTTCAAGGTCTAAAGCTAACATAAAGTAGAGGGTGAAGCTTAGACTTTTACTGCAATAATTCTCCAGCGTGTCTGCTTTCTATCACTCAAGACATCTTGGAGAAGTAAGCAAATTGAAAATAATGACGTCAGCCAGTGGGTAACCAAGGACAAAAATCGGTGTCCTATTTGTCAGGGCAGCCCACAAATATCCACTATATTGAATTAGACGGATATGTTTAATGTTGTAAGAATCTATAAGACTTTAAAATGATATTATAATGTGCAAATGACTGGGAATTAAAAGAACTGTCTAATGGCTCACCACCTATTCTTATCTCTACATTCCCATAGTCATGGCCCCTCTGAGTAGGGTAGAGATAATTCTGTGGACCCAAAAGTCAAATATTCATACCTCATTTGCATCTTACTTAAGAATAATGCTTTTAAAATCTTCCCTCTTCTTCATCCTCTCTCTAGAGTACCAAGTATGGGCAGAAAGAAAGAACAAAGTTGTGACTATATGTCCAACTACTTTAGCAAGATATAAATGCTGTTCATTTCTAAAACAATGTCAGAATCACTAAAACAACTATTTTTTTCTAATCAATGTGGCACCTAAAAAAGTAGAATTTTATTTTCTTTTTATAGTTTTTTCAAGACAGGGTTTCTTTGTGTAGCCCTGGCTGTCCTGGAACTCACTCTGTAGACCAGGCTGGCCTCGAACTCAGAAATCCGCCTGCCTCTGCCTCCCAAGTGCTGGGATTAAAGGCGTGCGCCTCCACTGTCTGGCAAAAGTAGATCTTGAGTATTTCATTGTTCTGCTTCTAGCCTGGGCGTTATGAGCACATAGAGCTGAAGATAACATCTGTCATAGAGCTCAGCACACAAGAGTGGATGATAAAGTCAACGCAAAGCTGAAAGCAAGCAAGATTTACTGTGGATAAGTTGCCAAGACTTGGCTGTGGGTTCCAAGTGGACACTGTGGCTCAGTCATCTTCCCTCTTCAGCTTTGCAGCTCAACATCACCCTGGCTTCAGCACTCAGGGTGGGAGCAGGAGGCAGGAGAGAAAGAAACGACAGGAGTATAGAAGATGAACCCACTCCGTGTGTGATTCATCTGAACAGACATGCAAGGATTCAAAAGTCAAAGAAGTCACAGGCTGGAGGAATGAGTAGACAAACAACTGTTGGGCTTCCCTCGAGCGCTCTTGTCTATTAAGTTGCCCTGGCCTCAGCTAAAGGACTTGTAGCGTCTGTCATTCAAAGATAGCACATTCCCCTCAGATTATTCCCTCTTCTATAATTTCCTTGCCTCTCATTTCAGAAGTAGGTTAAGGATGTTCAGGTTTCCCTCAAGCGTGGTAATGAGTTAGTCACAAGAGGACTGCATCATTTAAATTGCCCAACCTGTTGAAAGGATGCCATGAAAGCCGCTTCCACAAACACAATCTGGGGACTGTTTTTTTTTCCTCTTGTGTTGCAAAATGTGGGGGTGGAGTTAGCTGCAGGTGTGTAATCAGTATAAAAGCTGCTGAAGCAGGAGAAAGTGGGCAGCTGTCTGGACCAAAATGCACATGTGATGGTTTCGTGCTGTCCACTACACTGGGGCCTGAAGCAAGGGGATTGTCAAACATCAGAAGAGTGAAGACTGCCAAAACCAAAAGAAAGAAGGAGGGGAAGGAGGAGGAAGAAGAGGAGAAGGAGGAAAAGGAAGAGGAGGGAGAGGAGGAGGTGGAAGAGGAAAAGCAGAAGGAGGAGGAGGAAGGGGGCTGGAGAGATGGCTCAGCAGTTAAGAGCACTGACTGCTCTTCTGAAGGTTCTGAGTTCAAATCCCAGCAACCACATGGTGGCTTACAACCATCCTTAATGACATCTGACTCCCTCTCCTGGTGTGTCTGAAGACAGCTACAGTGTACTTACATATAAAATAAATAATAAATAAATTCTTTTTTTTAAAAAAAAGGAGGAGAAAGGAGAGAAGGAGGAAGAAGAGGAAGTGGTAGAAGATGAGGAGAGGGAAGAAAGGGAGGAAGAGGAGGAGGAGAAGGAGGAGGAGGAGGAGGTAGAGGAATAGAAAACAATGGTACTTTTCCTGAAGGACATCAAAGTTGAGGCTAAGCTAAGAGACAGCTAGCTGATCTCCCCTAAGTGCTCACAGTTACTCACTGGTTTGGAATCTCTCCCCAAGCTACTTTTCATTCAACTAATCCAAAATGGCTGCCCCCTTTTCTCCTCATGTGCTCGCTGGTGCTCTTCTTGTAACCTGAGCCGCAGCCTCCTCACTTACACAGTATCCATCTTCTTTTCTTTACTGCTCCTCTAAAGAACCTTTTACATTTATTTTTCTCTTATCCATGAAATTTTAATACTACTTTTTGGTGTTTGATTTTGGACGTCAATGGTACTGGGCTAAGGACTGCCCGGAAGTCAGAAAACTCACTGATTTAGGGTGTGTCTGTGTTTCTGGAATAGGACTACAATGGCTTTGGTGCTCTCTGTTCCCACCCATCAGCATCATCAACCCAGCAAAAACTTCAGTAAAACACACAGGTGGGGGAAGGGTGAATATTCTCTCCTGGAGCTGGGACAGTGTCCCCGTCCCCCCCCCCCCGCCCCCCCGCCCCATGGGAGGGGGGGAGGGAGGGGGAAGAGTTCCCAGTTCTCGAACCTCTGAAGCAGATTGGAACAGCAGGATCAGCTTTCCACAGCTATATTATGCTGATGGTCTATGTGAATGCACGTGTATATATGAACATTATACAATCTTTCAATTAATTTATTCCTCAGGAGCCATCCTCACTCTTGGTGGGGAACACCTCACATATCTGATGTCTGTAGAGTACAGAACTGCATGTGCAAATGATAGAACGATACCATAGGCAAAATTCTCTGGGGGGAAAAATCCATGAGAATGGCAGATGTAGGAGTTTATGGAGGTAAGACTGACAGCTTATGTAGGTTATGACAGACAACTGGCTACAAAGGTTAGCCAGGCAGATCATAGGTTAAATATGAGGCTGAAGACAGTGTTAATGAAAGACAGTAGAGCCAAGTTCAAGGCTGGCAGAGGAGAGCTTTCATCCTTTCGATCAGAGAACCCCCTCACCCCATCCAAAAACATCCTATGGAAGAAAAATTGCTATTAGCTCTGAAGCTTTATACTTTATTTTTGATGCTAAGAAGTTTGAACAGCCAGATTGTGCCCCATAACGAAAGTCTCAGCTTAAGAAAGGGGGTCTCCCTGAGAGCTGTTCCTACCTCCCCGAACTTTGAACCCCTTTGTATCACACAAAAACCCCAACATAGAAGTGGCTAGCTAGGGTCAACCTCACCAGGCAGTTAAGCAGCAGGATCCCATGGGAACTCTGGTTTTCCTTTATTCGAGTAACATATTTAGAAACAGAAGTAGACCCAAGGACCAGAGGTAACCTTCCCAAAGCTATGCTTCCTGGAACCCTAGGATTGCTTCCTGGTTAGATCCAGGGGCCTTTCTTGTTAATTGCCTAACTCTAGAGCTAGTGGGTTTGGACCCATTCATTCTCTGGACAGAATACAATGTAGCAAAGCAAAACACAAAGGAAGGCATGGAATGTCGACGAATATGTGACGCCTTTGTGACCCAAATGAGAAAGTGACTGACTCCGCCTTGAGAAGATTATAAAGGGTATATAAGAGAAAAAGAGTTTTATCACTAACTCTTATTTATTTATTTATTTATTTATTTATAGGCAGGGACTTGCTATTTAGCCCTGGTTGGCCTAGAACACCCTATGTAGACCACACTGGCCTTAAACTCACAGAAATCCACCTGCTTCTGCCACCTTCAAGCTTCATTAAAGGCCTGCACTACCACCTAAAACTATTACAGCTTTAGTCATTAACTAAATCTCCATGCCGAAGTTACACGGAAATCATCTCGGTGCCTGGCTCTTTGACTTTTGATAAATAAAGTTAGCTCACACTTAGTGTGTGTCTTAATGAGCTAGGTACAGGCAGGGGGAGGAAGGCAAAGAAGCTGCGCCTCAGGAAGCTAAAGCACAGTAGAGAAAGAAGAGCTGCTTTCAAAGCAAGCACGCATGGTGAGCGGAGCATGGTGGCACGAAGGTGACAGCTCCGAGGAGGCACATCCAGACAGTGTGCTGCAGAGGGAAGTCATCCTAGCTGAGCTGGAGCTCGGTTGGAGTTGGACGTTTGGGTAATGGCTTCCCACACAAGTCACCACTCTAAATCCATAAATGTAAGGTTATTGGGCACTGGGGACTTTTCAGATGCGACAAATTCAAGGCAGATTGGAAGCTTAGACTATTTGCATGGTCCTGATGGGGTCTTTTTTTTTTTTTTTTTTTTAAAGGAGGCAGGAATGAGAGAAGAGAAGAACTGTGAAGTGATAGAAAGGTGGAGCTATTTATTAGAAGAAGGCAAAGAGTAGGGGCAGTCTCTCACTAAAACGAGAAAATAGTGAACAGATTTTCTGCAGGACTCCTGGAGGGTGAGTAGTTCCTCTGAGGCCTGGGCTTCAGCCCAGTCATTTCAGGCTTCTAATTGCTGAAGAATACGATGTTCAATTACTTTTGAGCCACCGAGACCGTGGTAATCCATAAAAGCAGAAATAAAAATCTCCTACAGGTGGCCAGGCCAGACAGGTGTGAGAGGGGAGGACACCGTGGGCACAAAGAATGGCAGACGCTAGGGCACAGAGGCCTGGGGTAGCATGGCACATTCCTGGGGGTCACCAAGTAAAAAATAAACAAGATTACAAACAAACTCTTGACGGTAAAGGGGTTGTGTGATGGGGGCTGCCATGAACGGCCATCGATGCAGCTAAGGTACTGCTTCAGTTTAGAAGTGAAACTGAGAGCCATTTTATGGTCTCAAACAGAGCAGTAAGGCTACTAGATTTTCAATTTTGAAAGAAAGAGAATGGGGAAGAGCCTGGGGTGGGGTGACCATTTAGGAAGTGGTTGCAAAAGTCCTGCGCAAGGGACAAAATGTGAACAAATAAAAAGTCAGAATAATGAGACTTAGGGCCCAGAGAGTGACAGAGTATTGGGAACAAGGAAAAAGAAAAGAGTCCGGGTGACCCAAGGTTTCTGGTTGGGCCTTTGGATGACCTTGCTGTCTTAACTGAATGGAGAGAAGTAGAGAGTCCACCAAATACATCTCAGATCCATTTGTTTGCTTGTCTGGGACAAGGACCTTGCTGTGTAGTTTAGGATGCCCTAGAACTTATGCTCATTCTCCAGGGACTCCCAAGTACAGGAATTATAAGTGACCAGCAATATTCTCAGCTCGAGGCTTCATTTCTACACCCACCGAGACAGCAAGCCCACCAGCCTTCGCGTAGACGCTGCCCATTGCATCTCCTTCAGAAAGCCTCAGCTGCCCATCCTCACGGCAGTTCCTGCCTTGTAGTTAGAACAACTCACTCAGTGCCCACTGATAGTGTTTAGTGCTTACAGCTTACGAGACATTAGTGACTCCGGGTTACTCTAAGGAATGAAACAATGACAGAAGTAAACTAGCTAAGATTGCATCTAGAGTGTCCAGGGCAACTTGGAACCTTTCCATCTTGAGTGTGCACCTCCTGTAATGACATCCAGTTTCTTTTCACTTTACATGTACAACTTTGGGTGTGTCCGCAGGCTCCCTGTCAACTTCCTCATCCCAGATTAGCAATAAGAGCTCTCAGGTTACAAGTGAGAACTGAAGCAATATTGCTTAAAACTATCTATGGGGTTTAAACTTATAATATGTATTTTTCTAATTTTTTTTCAAACTCACTAAGTGTCCTGCACAGGACTTATGCACAGGTCATACTACAAGTGACTCATATGTGAATTTCATAACACCCAAACTGGTCCACACCCAGTCCAGTGACATAAGCCCTGGTGCTTGTCTGATGTAATATCTTGGTTTATGCTCTAAAGTTTCTTAATGCTTATCATTTATTCTTTCACACTTATCATTTATTCTTTCACTGGGATAGTTTAAAGGAAATTAGAGATATATAGGCATATACTCTTATATATATATAATTAGGTACACATACATATATGTGTATATGTGTACATAATTAGGCATAGGATCTGTGTGTATGTATGCCTAATTATATGCTAGTTGGTGTTTGGTTTTGGTTTTGCTAGCTCACTAAGGACTCTGATGGCCCTGGTAGTTGGTGCTGTTCCTGTAAATAGACCTTGGGCTATTGCAGGCAGAAGGATGTTTGACAGATCATCTGTTTTCAAAGAATGAGTACTTCCTGCTCTCTCTTCCACTTCTTTCATCAGCTACTTCCTTATACTCCTCTCAACACAAATGAATATTAAGATTAATGTGAGACTCTCAGTTCTTTCTTTCTTTCTTTCTTTCTTTCTTTTTTTTTAAAGATGCTGAATTCTTTATCAAGTTCTTTCAAAAGAGTCAGTCCGGCCATCTCGGTTTTGCCAGCCCTAATTAGATGAAGTTACTGAGCATAAATCACAGTTTCAAATCAACCTCAGGCTGTGTGCTGGATGGGTGAGGAAAGAGAAGGAGCCATTGTCTCTGGTTCTCTGGCCAACTCCAGGGCTGCCCTGTGCTGGATTCCCTCCAGGCCCCGATGAATACCATCACAGCCTTATATTACAGCTCTTCTGGGACGTTAGTTCAGCCCTCATCTCCAGTATCCAGTTGTCCTCTATGAACAAACCCTTTTCTGTGGCTTTCACAGTCCCACATGGAATGTTCCTCATGCATTCCATATCAGGACAACACTATTTACATAAACACTCACGATAAACTCTTGAAGTCACTCTTGACCCCTTGTTTCCCACCACTCCCGCCTCATCTTCAGCCGGTTGCCATCACGGTCCATCGCCACTGTGCTAGTTTAGGCAGCTTTTCTGTTTCTCCATCTCCACTGCTTCTCTTCCCATCTTCATCTCTTCTCCCACGGACCAGTCTTAGCTCTCTGGTCCTTACTATGGCAATGCTTTACCTGGATTCAGCTGTTTGTCTTCCAGACTCCAGAACCCAGGTACCCCAGCGCCCATTCCCTTATAGGCTCTGCTAGCATTCGGAGACAAGACTACTGACCTTCAAGACATCTCCTTTCAATTTCAATTTTCCTTTCTTAACAAGGACTGTCAGGCTTTTCTTTCCACCCACATAGGGCCTGACTAGACTCTGTACCCACCCCCAGTTTAACAATGACATCAGTAAAAATTCACCAAGATGCATCCTCTTGGGAATCTCATCATTTCCCAAGCATGCCATCATTTCTCAGCACGCCCAGCCTTTGTGATACTCCTTTCTTGCAATCAATCAACCCCTGCCCTCTACCCCAAGGAACTTTGGGTGTTCACCACCTTGAAGCCCATGCTTACAATTCTGGGAGGACTCCTGCACTCCAAGCACAAGCCACTGCATTATCAAGAGCATCTGTGCAACCTTTTAATGACGTCTGTGGGTGATTCATTCAACAGAGGTCATGTGAGCTAGACACTGAGTTAAAGTCTAGGGGAACCAAAAAAAAAAAAAAAAAAAAAAAAAAGACCTTGGCATCAAAGGCCTTCCGTTCAGATGGTAGAGAAAGATGGCAGTGGCAGTGTAAATAGTAGATATACTTATGTATTGAGAAACTATCAGTGTTCCAAAAAGTGCTGCAGTTTCTGGCTCTAGAAGCACGGATGACAGAATACACGGAGACTAGAACAAGGGGCACAAGGTCAATTCAGCTTTCAAGAGGAAACAGAGAGATGCAAAGCTACTGTTACAAAGGACACAGCCTTCCTAGAGGGTGACAGAAGAGGCCATAACACTCTGAGGACAGTGTGAGCAAAGGCCCGGTGGAGTGGCACAGCCTGCTAAGACAGGAAAAAGCAGCTTGTGCCTAGAGCTTGGGCATCAGTGCGGACATGAAGTTGGAAAGGAGGTTTTGCCTTTATTGGCATCATGGAGCCATTGTTGGGTTTTAAGCCAGCGCCACTACAGGGTGATCAGTGTTTTTAGGGGAATCATTTTACCAACGCTGCACAGAGACCAAAGGCAACTTGAGGCATGATATAAATGGCTCCTGGATTTGCAGCTCCCTGGTGTCAGGTGCCCTGTGACTTTCATCTCTAGCTCCCCAGTGTCTCACAGGCTCATTTGCTGACCAGTGAGGGGCAGGCTTTGTGCTCCTGGTACTGAGCATGGGTTTGAGTGAGGAGAGGGTGCTCCAGGCTTGCTGTGTCCCTTGTCCGTGAGGCATCAGGGAATCACTGTGCGCTTCTGTTTCTTCATCCTTAAAATGGTGGCCCATACAGAGTCATCTTTCAGTTCTCCTTTGCTCTGACATTTCTGTGATTGTATAAGGGAGGTTCCCTATTTTTTTTGAAAGTTTGCAGCCAATATTTGGCAATACTAATAACCGTTAAGAGAGGTGACAAGAAATTAGTGTACCATGAAGCACAGGTTGAAAAAAAAAGAACATTGCATCAACCAGTGGTTCTCAACCTTTAGGTCTCAAACCTTCAGGGGCTCGAACAACCCTTTCACAGGGGTCGCTTAAAACCATGGGGAAACACTAATATTTACATTATGATTTATAACAGTAGCAACATTACAGTTAGGAAGTAGCAACAAAAAAAATAATTTTATGGCTGGGGGTCACTGCAACCCGAGGGACTGTGTTCTAGGCTCACTGCATTAGGAAGCTTGAGAACCACTGAATAAACTGTCTCTTGAGTGGTCATTAATCACTGGCTAATCTCTGCCTGCTGTCTGATACAGACCTGTGCCCTCTGAGGTTTCTTCCTTTTGGGAGGAAACAAATAGAACTTTGGATACTGTAACCATGTGTCTGTAAGTACACTTTGAGAACACCAGGGGCTTGCGAGGAACCCCTGTGGTGGTGTTCCCTTGAACTTAGTTCTGTCTTTACTCGCTCTCCAGAGTACATAAAGCTCTGTCAGGTTCTTCATGAGCCATACGTCGTAGATTATTTTTTATTTTTGTCTGCAATTGATTTAACAGAGTAGGCTCTGATATTTCTGAAGCATAGGCATATTACTAGCCTGACCACCAGATATAAAATTCCACATCAGAACTACTACGGTGGCCAAAAAGAGGCAAATATTTCTCTTAACTTTGGAGCTATTTGGCTTTTATATTAATGAGTCCCCTCCCCTTGAGAAGCACCCTTTGTGGATAGGATGGCCCACTTGGCAGGGTGCCTGCCCAGCCCTGGCTTCAAGCCCCAGCACTACACAAATCATATATGAGCGCATAAACCTGCAATCACACTACTCAGACTGCAGGCAGGAGGTTCCGACCTTTAACGTCATCCTCCGCTATGTAGTGAGTTCAAAGACACCTTAGCCTACATGAGGGCTTGTCTTAAAAAACAGACAAGGGACTGGAGAGGTGGCTCAGTGTTTAAGATCCGCTGCTGTTCACATAGAGGACCAGCGCTCAGTTCCAAGCACCCATCTTGGGCAGCTTAAAGCTGTCCATAGCTCCAGCACCAAGGAAACTGGTATTGTTTTCAGGTTTTCATAGTCACACATGTGTGATTACACCACACACACACACACACACACACACACAGAGGCAAAAGTAAGAAAGAATTTCTTATGTAGCCCTGGCTGCCCTAGAACTCTCTATGTAGACCAGGCTGGCCTCACACCCACAGAGTTCCACCTACTTCAGCCTGCTGAGCACTGGGATTAGAGGTGTGCACCATCACACTTATCGAAAGTAAAAGATACCTTAATTTTTTTTCCACTGCCAGGACAGTTTATTTGATTGGGGATGGGCCCTACTATGTAAGCAGGCTAGCCTGGAACTTAGCATGTCTCATGTCTACAGAGTACTAGATTAGAGCATAGGCCACACACACACTACTGTCTACAGAGTACTAGATTAGAGCATAGGCCACCACACACACTACTGTCTACAGAGTACTAGATTAGAGCATAGGCCACACACACACTACTGTCTACAGAGTACTAGATTAGAGCATAGGCCACACACACACTACTGTCTACAGAGTACTAGATTAGAGCATAGGCCACCACACACACTACTGTCTACAGAGTACTAGATTAGAGCATAGGCCACCACACACACACTACTGTCTACAGAGTACTAGATTAGAGCATAGGCCACACACACACTACTGTCTACAGAGTACTAGATTAGAGCATAGGCCACACACACACTACTGTCTACAGAGTACTAGATTAGAGCATAGGCCACACACACACTACTGTCTACAGAGTACTAGATTAGAGCATAGGCCACACACACACTACTGTCTACAGAGTACTAGATTAGAGCATAGGCCACACACACACTACTGTCTACAGAGTACTAGATTAGAGCATAGGCCACCACACACTACTGTCTACAGAGTACTAGATTAGAGCATAGGCCACACACACACTACAGCATTGATTATCTGCTTTTCCCCAGGTTGTTTTTCTCAATTAAAATAATAAATTTTCTTTGTTTTTGTCTCTGTCATAATTGAGCTCCGTGGGTGTTAGGATAAAATTATTTACATTTAACTTATTCAAAGTGTTTCTTTTTCACTTTTAGAACATCATGACCTCTTAGCTTTTTCTTAGGGGATACCGTTCACTCTACTTCACTGAGCTCATGTGTCTAATTCCTCAACCCAAGATCTATATTTACTCAAAAAACCCATGAAGAAAAGTCTCATTTGCACCATATTTTCATAATAAATTATGCCCCTGGGTTTCTCTTTACTGAAAAACAGAGCTGCTAATTTTATGCCAGGGTATAATTCTCTAGGTTGGCTTGTAAACCAGCCACAGAAATGTGGAGACGCTTCCACTGGCATGAGCCTCCCTTAAATCAAGAGGGAGGGAGGGAGACAGACATGTTTATTTCTTTGGAGGGCTGAAAAAGAAAGAAACAAAGACACACACACACACACACACACACACACACACACACACACACACGCACTCCTCCATCCCCTCCCCTCCGCACCTCTCCCTTTTTGCTTGCTTGCCTCTCTCAGGCTCCAGTAGGGCTGGTCGTGTTCCCATGAAGTGCCCGTTGGACTTTGACTTAGCCAAGCCTCAGCTCTTTTTCAGAGACTTTTTATTCTGGAGAGTAAGGAATAGAGGGTTTGCCTCTAGAGTGTCACCTAAAAACCAAGAGGAGTAATATAGGGGCCCTCCCCACAGAGACAGCTCCCTTCTCTGGAGAGCTTTGGCATTCTGGATTTGAGTAAAAGTGCAGGCCCCTGTTGTTACATAAACAGTTACCTCTAATCCCATTCAGAGCCCCTAGAGTTCACTCAATAAGCTGCAGATTCAAGAAATGGGTGGCTAGGCCTGGAGGGCACATGCCTGTTCATAGCTCTTGGGAGGTAGAGGCTGGACAAAAGGTTATCCTTGGCTACATAGTGAATTTAAGGCTTGGGCTACTAATGACTATCAAAGCAAAAATGAAACAAAATAATAGATAAGAAAGAAACATGGGAGTATAAGGTGTGACGGAGGGGTGTGACACAGTGAGGAGAGGCCCTTGCTGCCAAGCCTGACAACCTGGGTTCTATTCTGGGAACCCACAGGGTAAAGGGCGAAAACTAACCCCCAAAAGCTTCCCTCTGACCTCTGTACAAACACACACACACACACACACACACACACACACACACACACACACAAAATAAAAAAATAAATAAATGTGATGAAATATATTTTAAAAGATAAATACTAAGAATCAAGAGTTTCCTAACCAGGACACTGTGATACAGTTCTAAATGATATGTTCCAAAATTCCTATAGTTTGTTCCAAAACTCACCCAAGCACAGCTATCTGAATATCATTCTGGCTTCTCAGTGATAAGAAAAACAAAATAATATTCTCAGGAAAACCATCCACCTATAAGCTGGTACTCAGTGCCTGTTTCCTTGTCAGCCAAGGCTGAAGATTACAAGAAAGTATTCATGCTGTAGGCAAAAACTAGAGCTCTGTTGTCACAGTGTGAACCTATGTGCATGGTCCCCAGCATCACACAAGCCAGGTGCAGTGGCAAAATATAATATCAATGAAATGAGTTTCTCTTCCCACTTTTAGACACTGCAGAAGGGGGACAAAACACCCAAAGAGTCCTAGAAGGCTATAGAACATTACAAATTAATAAAAGATTGTGTGTGTGTGTGTGTGTGTGTGTGTGTGTGTGTGTGTGTGTGTGTGTGTTTGAGACAAGGTCTCCTGTAAGCTAAGCTGGCCTTGAACTTTCTACCCTCTGTTTCCCCCCCTAGTGCTAGGGGCCATGAATGTCTCAGTGTTCTCCCAACTGCTTCTTTTGTCTGATCTTCCCCTAGTGGTACTGAGTGTGAAAGGGCCACTGTTCTATCTGTCCTTGGAGGAATAAATGGAATTGTGTATTGATTTTAAAAAATAACAGTACAGGAAAGATACTTTGATGCTATTTGGGAAGGTTCTATGCGTACCCATCAGTGCGGACTACTCTTGACAGCGCTGGCTGTGCATTGCCTTTGCACTATGCAACTCACACTTGCTAAAAACAAGTTCTTTGGACTGGAGGCATGGCTTAGTAGCAAGAGCACTTACAGCTATTGGAGGGGACCCAAGTTTTAACACCAGTACTCATGTCAGGCAGCTCACAACCACTTGTAACCCCAGCTCCAGGGGAATCACATGTCCTCATCTGGGTACTGCTGGCACCTATGTGCTCTCCCTCCCTCCCTCCCTCCCTTCCTCCCTCTCTCTCTCTCTCTCTCTCTCTCTCTCTCTCTCTCTCTCTCTCTCACACACACACACACACACACACACAGAGAGAGAGAAGTAGATACAAATAAATATAATAATTAATATTTTTAATTAAAGAAAAACCGAACGTTTTCAATGAGGAGCCATGCATCTTTACAAACATAGCTCTGCCTCCCTTGTGTTCTTGAAGGGCTACTCTACAAACAACTGCAGCTTGTGGAGAAACGGAGCAGAAAAAGACGAATCATTTTTTAAACTAAACTTGTCAGTTTTAGAAACAAACCTAACAAGTTCCAGTGGCAATAGATAATCATCCAGTAGAGGGGTGCCAAACACGTAAACAGATCTAAGTGCTGTTTTAGTAAACCATTTGCTCTGAGAATGCAGACCCAGCTCACCACGCCAGGGGGGGGCCTGCAGTGTGTGTCTGCAAGCCTGATCGCCTGGGTGTGAATCCTGGTTGTCGTTCCTTCCATCTAAGTTCTTAGACCATCTGTGGCCTCAGTTTCCTCCCCTGTAAAATGGAAACAGTGGCAACACCTGTTTCATAGACTTGGTTGAACAGGGAACAGATTAATGCATGTAAAGGGATTACAACATGTCTGGCATACAGGAGCAGTTGCTTTGAGATTCTTTGTAGCCATGAGATTCTCTGCATTCTTATTGGGAGTTGGACTTCCACCGAATGGAGGGGACAGACCTGGAAAGCTTTTAAGTGATTCCTAAAATCTGTCTCCTGGAATCCATGTGGTTTATATTAAGGCAGAAGTTGACATTTTTCCCAGCTAGAAACAGTATTTGTCATCTTATAGGCAAATTTGGTTTTGTTTAAAGATGAACTTTTCTTCTTCCTCCAGGACTCATTCATTCTCCCATTCTTTCTACTGGTGTAACATATGTTTCAATTAGAACAACTGGAGTTACCCTCAAAGGCAACAAGGAGAGCTGCATGCCATTGATGCTTAACTACCCAAGTTGTTACTAAGAAAAACAGTTTCGAATGGCAATGTTCAGTAGGGGATTCATCTCTATTCCATTCAGTAAGTCAAGGGCCCAGGACTATTGATTACATCAGCTCTGCTTCCTGAATTCACTTTCAATAATGGGGAGGAATCTTTTTGCCAGAGAGAACAGGAGTGACCGACCCTACATCCCTTCTCATGCTGGGTCAGTAGGGCATGCACCCTGACCCAAAAAGGAAGCACACTTCTGAGTTAGATAGCTGCTAAGCACTGCATCTTAGAGGATTTGGGTGGGATCCTCCCTGCAGACTCAGCTGCCTGCCTGATCCCTCCGCAGGCAAGGGTGCAGAGTCCTCACCCTGCAAGATGGCTTCCTCACTGTGACTATGTGCTAATGTGGAAGTGGGCCATGCTCTTCCTTCTCCTGTGGCTGCTTCTCCTCCGTGACCTGAAATGTGCCTCTTCTGTCAATTTCATTTGGATACACTATTACGTTGAGAGATGAAAATTAAGTTTCCACATCACCCCTTGCCATAACTATATTTGTAGGGAATATTTATAAAACAGGTAATTTGTTAAATATAAATGATTTTGAGTTGAGACTAGAAAATAAACCCAACAAGCTGGGGAGATGGCTTGGTGTAAATATGAGGACTTCTATACAATGCCCAGTGCCCAAGTCAAAGTACTTTGAGCTGTGATACCCACCTAAAATCCAGCCTTGGAGAGGCAAAGGCAGGAAAATCTCTGGAGAGTACAAACCAGCCAGCCTAGCTGAGCAAACAAGCTTCTGACTCAGTGAGATACTCTATCTTAAAGAAAATAGTGGAGAGCAATCAAGGAAAACTCCTGATATCAACTTCTGGCCTCCAGTGAGACACACACATGCACACATACACATGCACACAGCAACGCCCACACAGAAAAGAAACACATATTCCATGAGTAATGTTAAGGTTGTCTAAGCCTTTCCACCCCAGTCGAACACTACTATCCAAATAGAGGCCTGCTTCTTGTAGACACAGTATTGCTCAGGTCTTCTGGGCCAATAAAAATGACATCTTTAATTCTTTCTCCAGGGGAGAAATCAGGAAATAGTTTGTTATTTCCAGTGCCAGCACCCAGCTCAATCCCTGGCGCACTGCCTGGGATATAAAGAGCATGTGGTAAATATTGATCGAATGGACAGTTACATGGCCACCCATTCCCGTAAGCCAGCCTGACTCGGGACGAATTCAGCTGTCTGAGGCTCCCTGCGTGCATCTGCTCTGCATCTCCCCTTCCCCCCCCCCCTGCATCTGGATGACCCTCCTAGGTCCTCTGACCTGGATCATCATCTGGCCACTGCTCCAGTGACCCTGTGAGGGCCGCAGTACAGTCTGCCACCGCAGCTGGTGGACAGTGATGGACAAGGGAAGCCAGACCTTCTTGCAGGGCCCAATAAGTCCTTTTCCTCAGCATAGGCCTGTGTTCAGGATCCCTTATACTGGCAGAAACATGCTCATCAACAGCCTTGGTGCCTGCAGCTGAGCTGCCCTTCCCAAGGCTTTCCTGGGCTCCCTCGCTTGCTCATCCAAGAACACTCTGAGAATCCTCTCTGTATTATGACATATCTCTGGCTCTTTTGGCCACAAGGTGTTTTACTATCATGTTTTGCAGCTAAAAATCCCAATATGACTTCAATATTAGCATAAATTTATTATAGATTCCCAAAATGCTGCAGGGACTTCGTCTATTTCTTCTCTGGTTTGCAACAAGCTAGCCTTCATGTCACGTGATTTCCTCCCTTAGAGGATTCTTTTAATTTTTTAATTAGGGTTTATCTATGGTTTTTTACTTTTCCTCTTCTGTGTGTGCTTGCATGATGTATGCATATGTGTACATGTGTACAGTGTGTATATGTGTGTGAGTGTGTGTGAGTGTGCATGTGTGCGTAATTGACAGCATGTTTGTGTAGAATTCACAGAACCTCACCCAGTATTGGTCCTTACCTTCCAACTTCTCTGGGGTGGTGGGGGGGGAGGGGGGAGGAGTGACAGGATTTCTTTATTTGCTGCTGCAGGAGGGAGGGTGCCTAGATATTTGAACTCAGCTCCTCATGCTACAGGGTAAGTACTTTACCCAATGCACAGTTTCCCCATTACTCCCCCACAAACCCCATCCTCCTCTTTTTATGTTTTTCTCTTCTCCCTACCACCCTTCTTTTTTTTTTTTTCTCTTTCAAGTTCTGATCATTTATCTGTTACTCTTAAAAGCCTTTCTTCCCTCCCCCTTTCCCTTTTCTTTTTTTCTTTTTTTTTCCCCTTTCTTTTCTTTTCTTTACTCTTGTCGTCAGAAGTAGTTCTCCATGAGGACAGCTCAGGTCTTCTCACAGTCTGCCCCTGACATTTTCCTTTGACTTCCTTTATTCTCTTGGCTGAACGTTGGCCATATTTTGCAGCCTCCTCCTTGTTTGTTCGTTTTTGTGTTTGTCTGCTTTGGTGTGTTGTTTCTTCAGAGCACTGTGTCAGCACTTGTGTTTCGGCGCAGGGGCATGACAGAGTGCCAAGTGCTTTGGCCCTGGGCTTCTGACCTTCTTTGTTTGGGGCTTTCTGATAACACATTGGTGGACATCATCTTCTTCAGAGATATTGAAAACTTTCAGATTCTGCTGGCTCTCTTGGTTCCCAACCTTTGGGGCACAGTAATATCTGTCAATCCAGGAATACCCTTCTGTAGGCATAATTTTTTTTGCAACCTACTTTTAATAAGGGTTCAACTTCTCCTCTAGACCACCACCTAGCAGAAGTAGTGGAAGAGAAAAGTTATTACGGTATGGGGGAAGTGGACTTGTTCAGCAATAGTTCTTTGGGGGCCAGCTCCATCCTCTTGGGCAGCAGCTCAGTCCCATAGCAACACCAAATATGACTATAGACCAGTCCTGTAGGCAGTAGACACCAGGCATGAACCAGCAACTGTAGTTCAATCCAGAAGTAACCACCAGGCTCCCCAACCAGTCCAAGGTGAAGCCGAGGAAGTGGCAAGCTGCCACAGGAACCTCACGAGCAGTTCTTTGAGTTTCTCTCAATGGTGTCATCATCACCACAAGTTGTGCTCCACAACGCTATGTAAAGCGAACCAACGCATGCATGTCACTAGTGAAGAATAGCAAGGCGGAACCAACCAAACCCATGCTCAGTGCTTGTCTTCCATATGTATTCTCCTTCACCATGGATCCTTTCATGTGTTTGCTATATCAAAACATCATTTCACCTGTGTCTGCTTCAGGAAAACAGTCTTTCACATGTCTGCTTTAGCAAGACATCCTTTCACCCGTGTGCCTCATCAATTGACATAATTGACTTTCCAAAGAGCTAGAAGCCTTCCACTTCACCCTTCTGTCTTGTACAATAACCAGGTTGATGACACTCAGGTTGGCACCCACAGTGCTTCCCCAAACAGCTTTGTGCTCCTCTCTCCAGTTCTCCCGGGTCTATAACAAGCATGTCTGTACTCAACAGCAGGCACACTCTGCCGTGGGGCAGACCTTGCTGCTGTTCCCACGACCATATAACCCTGGTAGTCTTCACCCAGAGCATCATCACCTGCTTCTCTGTCCATGTGCTCTCCAGAGGAAGTCTAAAGGTTGTGTCCATTGTCCACTTCAACGAGCTTCTCACAGCCAGGGGGTGGGAAGGAGATGTTCAGCTTCAATTCAAAATGGCAGACTGCTTAAGAGGCGCCAGAAGAAAAGCTCTTCTTTTGTTGCCCATGCTGGCCTCAAGTTCACGATCATCCTGTCTCAGCATCCCAAATGCTGACACGGCCATGTGTGCACCACTGTGCTTTGCTTGCTATTCCCCCCTCCCGCTCCATTTCATCCTCCCCTGTTAAGACTCCCTAGCTCCTGCCTCAGCTATAGGAGGTATACACTTTACAGTTTCTTACACTGGTTTCACTAGCTGTGGTCAATTCAATCTCTATGGGGCCAGAGGCAAGTTGCTTCTTTAATCTCTCAGTTTCCTAGTATTAAACAAATAAATAAATAAGCATATCAGAGTATTTCCATTGTAGGGTTGTTACAACATAAAGAAAAATCCTACATTTCCCTAGTCTATAATTAGGATTCTGAGAGTTTTTATCTCCCCCTCAAATATTTTTGAGAAACTCATGAAGTGGACTAACTTAATGTATATTGAACAGTCTGTGCCCATCACTGATTCAAGGTACACAAAGATAAACAAACCAGGAAAGTCCTTCCATGGTATTTACATTATAAGATAAGGAAAAGAACAACAACTGTGTCCTGGCTCGGTTTCTGTCAACTTGACACAAGCTATAGTCATCAGAGAGGAGGGAGCCTCAATTGAGAAAATGCCTCCACAGGACTGGGCTACAGGCAAGGCTGTAGGGCATTTCCTTAATTAGCAATTGATGAGGGAGGGCCCAGCCTGTTATAGGTGGTGCCATCCCTGGTCTGGTGGTCTTGGTTCTATAAGAAAGCAGGCTGAGCAGGCCATGAGTAACAAGCCAGTAAACAACTCACCTCCGTGGCCTGTATATCAGCTCCTGCTTCCAGCTTCCTACCCTGTTTGAGATCCAGTCCTGACTTCCTTTGATGCTGAACTGTGATGTGGAAACATAGCCAAACAAATCCTTCCCTCCCCAAGTCTCTTTGGTCATGGTGTTTCATCACAGCAATAGGATCCCTGACTAAGACAAACTGCCTAGTAAGATAGATGGCTCAGTAGTAAAAGTGCCTGCTGCCAAGATTGACTACCTGAGTTCCATCCCCAGGTCCCGTATGGCAGGAGGAGAGAATGAACAACTGAATTCTTTTTCTCTGACTGCCCCATGCATTCCTTGGCATGCACATGAGCACTCGCTCACAAACACACATGTACAAAAAATAAATAATAAAATATAAAAGAAAAATAGTAAAAACCAAGGAATCAAAAGGATGGAAGAACACAAAATGGCTGAGTGTTGTGGAAACCTAAGGTAGGAGGTATTACGGTGTAACCAACAGTGAGGTCCCTTTGAGATACCTAGGTGCTATGTGACCAGACCAGACCGCAGCTCACGATTAGAGAGCTTGGCCGGACCCATGATGGCAGCTATATAGTATGAGTTAGAAACCCAAATCAGGGCGTGAGCAGGGAGCCCTTGTGGCTACCCCAGTCAATGATGCTTTTCAAAAACAGGAAGTAAGACAGTCTATGTTTTCAGCATCAATGCTCACCTGAAGTGTTATTATATAATTACATGAAATAATTGCTAATGCCTTGTAAGAAGGCTAATGCCTTGAAGAAAACATCTCCTGCCATCATAACTGGTCCATGTTATTGGGTCTATAGGGTACCAAGGACCATGGCAGCCTGTGAGATGCCTGACAGCATCCTCTTTCAAAGCAGGAAATGGAAAGCTATCTTCCTCACAGCGAGTTCAGGTACTGTTTGGGTGGCTGGCTCCAGAAACAGTTCATATTACACAGCGGCGTGTTTTTGTTTCTCTCTGAAAAGATACATATTGGGTCATGGCTTAGTCTTGACATGAATTGGCCATAGGCATGGTCTTCTAATGCCAAAGACTAGCCTTGCCATTCAGACTCTTTCCTCCACATGCTGTGCCCTCTGTGAGACCCTCCTCTATCTGCCAGCCATCAGTCTATCTTGGAAATTTCACACATTTCTATCTGCCTACTCCTGACAAAACCCTCGTAGAGCTAAGATCTAGGGTTTCCCCCAGCAGAATGTTCAATCCCTTGTAAACCAGTGGTTACCCATTGATGCCCAAGGAAAAGGGATACTGACCTTCTCTGCATGACAGATCTCTTTGTCCAGTGTCTGCTTGGCTAGAACTTTGTATTGTGTAAGAAGTAGAACGTGTATAAAGCTCTTAGCATAGATCTATTTGGTAGGTGTTCAAAAATTAGAAACTATCATTTTCATTTAGCTAGTACCTTAATGAGACACTATACATTTGCCTGTAATAAATAAATAATTATATTTATGGGCAGCAGAGTTTGCTCAGTGGTTAAGAGTACTGTCTGCTCTTTCCAAGGACCAGAGTTCTATTCCCAGTCCTATGAGTTGGCTCACAGCCATCTGTAACTCCTGCTCTGAAGAATCTAATGTTCTCTTCTGGCTCTGGCATGAACCCCCACATAAGTGACATAGACTTGCACATACACATAAGTTTAAAAAAATAAAAATAAAAATTAGGGCTGGAGAGATGGCTTCGCAGTTAAGAGCACTGAGTGTTCTTCCAGAGGACCCAGGTTCAATTTCCAGCATGCACATGGCAGCTTATACCTGTTTGTAACTCCAGTCCCAGGGTTTCTGACACCCTCACACAGACACACATGCAGTCAAAACACCAATGCACATAAAATAAAGATAAATTATAAATAAATAAATAAATAAATAAATAAATAGATAGATAGATAGATAAATAGATAAATAAATAAATAAAATAAAAATGTATCTTTAGAGGTACTTAAGATCACTGACTATCTTCTAGAGGACCTGAGTTTGGTTTCCAGCACCCAAATCATGTGGTGCACGTCTGCCTGTAACTCCAGTCCTTGGGAATCTGATGTCCTCTTCTGGTTTCCACAAGAACCTTCACTCATATGCATAAGGCCCCCCCCCCAACACATAGGTAAAAATAAAATAAACCTTTAAAAAGAAATAAATTGGTTGTTCATATTTTTCTTTGAAACTGTATAAAATCATATACTAAATAATTAGAGACACAATTACTTAACAAAACAACAAGATTCTAGACTACAGCTGTTTTAGCAGTCTTTCACTTATTGAAGCCACTTCCCCACGTGGCCACTGCCTGGTTACAGCCCCAACAATTTTTCTAAAATTACTCTCCCTAAACCCAATAGCTACTTGTTAATACCATTCCTTACGAAGAAGATGGAGGGTCTGGGAAGGGAGGGTACTCAGAGGTGGATGACAACCTGGAGCAGAGAATTCACGAGTGGATGAGAGGGAGCAAGAAGGAAGGCCATTAGTTTCCAACATGAAAGAATGATTCAGAACCAAGGTTGGATCCAACCACTCACTTTCCTCACAAGTCAGGCAGTCCAGTTAGCAGCCAACTCACCAAAAGAGGAGAAAGACTCCAGGCCCAAATGAACTCCAAACATGCACAGGCTGAAGAATCACAGTAGGCCCAGAAAGAAGACAGCAAAGAATAGATGATGGGAAATCCACACTCACAAAGCCAATGGTGCATCTGGCTCTGCTTTCTCTGGGAATGTCTGATGACAGATGTAAACCCACAGTTATCTCTGTCAGAGATGAGAGATGGCTCCCAGGAACACTCCTATACTGGATTTTATGTCAACAAACTGCCCGCCACACCCAACTTCCTCTTTGAGGTGAAACTGCCCCACCCACAGCCCCCTGCTCTGTGCAGCAGAGCTAGGTTGTTCTTTTACCCAGGAATGGCTCCTGATTGGACCAGGGATTGGGCTGTCACCTGAGGGCTGCCTCTCCAAAACAGAGTGCAAAAGATGAGCTTCATCAACGGATTCCACCCTTCCAGGTCATGGATCAGAAGGCAAGATATAAAGAAGCCTTTGTCTATGGAAAAGAAGCTGAAGGGATGCCATACAGTTGAGTGGACCCTCAGAGGACGGTGGCAAAATCAAGTCTGTGAGAAAGCAGAACAGAATGATAAGAATGGGGTCCGAGAAAGGGCGACAGCTGTGAGGTAGAGAAGATGCACCAAGTCAGGGGCAGAAGAGTCTGCTAGCTAGAAGAGGTGGGAAGGGAGAAATCCTGCACAAAGAGGCTGAGCAGTGGGGACCTCTATCCTGAAGATCTTGTCAGCCACTTCCTGTCACCTGGATGCACCTGACTTAATAAACCCTGTGTCCTTCATGAGGCTGTGCCCAACTCTGCTGAGTTCCTATGTGCTGAGCACCACCACCCAAGAAGTAGACATGGTTCCAGGTATCTGGGATCCATCAGTGAAGGGATGGATTTAAAAAAAAATGCTTATAGAAGAAGAGATGAATACATATAAAAGCAGGGGCCTGTGGATTTATTTAATCAGCTCTTGTACAGTTACTGAGAGATTACCCCTAGGGCATGTGACCATCCCCCTACCCTTCACCTCTCACCCTCCATCCCCCAACCAGTAATGGAAACTCTACCTACCCTATACTTCAGTAATTGACTGTAGCCAGTTTTATTTAACCAATAGCTTAAAATTGGGGCACTAGGTTTACATAGCATCACTTGGTTTGTGTGAGGATCTGCCCTGGGGGGGGGGCGGGGGGGGCAACTAGATGGGGGGGGCAGTATTTAGCATCTGAATACATAGCAGCACCACACCAACCCCCAACAGTCTCTGTTTCAAAGGACCAACTTAAAAGATCTCCTAGCTGGGCACCCCATGGCTTGTACCTAATCTCTGTATTCAAGAGGCCAAAGCAGGAAGGTTGCTGTGAATTTGAGACCAAACAAGACTACATAGAGTGTTTCAGGACCGCTACAGAGTATGACTACACTATCTCAAAAGCCAAAGGAATGAGAAAACCACCACAGGCACGGGGTGAAGGGTGGGGGAGGGGTTGGGTGTGGGGAAGGGGCAAGGTGTAGGTGGGGGGGTCACTCTCCTGCCCTCAGCTGTCTCATGCTCCATCACTGTGGCACCAGGGATTCTACTTCCTCTTGGGAACACAATCCCTGTTCCTCTGCCCGCGTTGCTGGTGGCTGGAGAATCAGAAACAGTACTTAGTAGCAGAGTGACCAAAAGCCCACTTTACAACTTGGCTTTGTCGTCGACTTCTTTGGCCTTTAGCACGTCTCTCAGTTGTGAACTGATGATAAAACAGCACCCTTATCATTGCATTTTGGCAAGAATTACAAGGCATACTATCTCCAAATCTTCTCTCTGAAGGCCAAAGCAGTCCAGAGTCGGAAACTCTCCGGAAACTTCTTTCTGCTTGGTGCATCCCTTCCCAGGCACTGACTGCCCTCAGGAGTGCTAATAGTACCGGATAAAAAGAGCTGTCGTTGGAAGGAAGGAAACGCACAGTGTGACCTCTTGGGTGGCACCGAAGGCACCCCTTGGGTGTTGGTACACAGTAGGTGGCTGAGCCAAGGCTTCAGGTCTGGAGTGAGCACTGGCCTTCCCACACTGCTCCTGGTCGTCTCTCCAGAAGTAATGGCTCTGGGCTAGACCACATGTAAATGCAGGGCTGTCATCTGAAGAGGAAATTGAGAATTTCTCAAGTGAAATTTCCAGGGTGAGCCTGGTGCTTTTGGTACTCCAGCTTCCTGGAGAGCGAGAATCGACTTGGGCATTCCTGTTGCTGGTTACATAACTGACAGCTGACTACCTCTGTCTTGCAGAACACCGCTGAGCTTCCAGGTTAGGCGGCTAAAGTTCGCATCCTCAGCTAGAGCCCCCAGGGCTGTTTGCTTTCCGTTGAGGCAAATTAACTAAAGGAGGAAAAGCATTATTTTGTCTCTTGACTTCTGTCTTCATTCACCTGGTGGGGCTGCTGCTAGGCCTGTAGTGAGAGTTCCTTTTGGTGGGAGCTCCTGGCAAAAGAAAGCTGCTTACCCTTGATTGGCAAGATGCCAAGAAGAGAGAAAAGAGGGGCCAGAGTCCCAACGACTCCTTCAAGTACAACCCCAGTGACCACCTTCAGTTAGCCTCATTGCCCGAAGGCTGCACGGCCTCCATAGCTGATGACTAATTCAGAGGACATTTCACACTTAAGACTGCAAGAAAGGTTTGATGACATTCTGGCAGAAAACCGTTTCCGTTTCCGTTTTCTTTTATATTTATTTTTATTTCATGTTATTTGTTTGTTTTGAGATAGATTCTTACTATGTCGGCCTAGAGCTCACTCAAAGTGATCCCCCTGCCTCTGTCTTCAAGTGCTAAGATTAAAGATGTGTGATGTCATGCCTTGTCCTCATCTGTTTTCAGTTATGAATAATGGGGGGCCCCTTCTGGGTCAGGCCAGCCCTCTCCACAACGTGGGCAGCACCAGTCTGCGCAGATTAACCAATCTCAGTTTGGTTGTGCGGATTGGCACACTGGTGAACAGGACAGAGTGGACCTCAACAACTCTCAGCTTCTAGTTCTTGCAAGTTTTAAAATCTGTCACTTTAATGAAACGCTAACATCTAACTGTGCTTCTAGACCTCTTGCCTATAAAACAGCAATAATAACACCATATATCTCTTACATTAGTGTAGGTTTGAATTAGGTGACATAGCCACATTCTGAAAACACTGGCCGGGTTGCAGCTCTTCTACCGGAGCAGAGGTGAGGGGAGACTTGCGCTGCATGGACATAGTGTTAACCTCAGTACATCAAGGCCAGTTCCCTGCTCTGTTTTAGGAGGTCATTATTAGGGCAGCTACACACACACACACACACACACACACACACACACACACACACACACACACACCCCAAACCCCCTCAGCTCCTGTGGTGGTTTGAATGAGAGATGTCTCTCATAGGTTCAGGTATTTGAACACTTAGCCCTTCCGCTGGTGGCGCTGCCTGGGGAGATGGTGCAGCTTCGCTGGAAGGATTATGTCACCGGACACCACCAGCTTTGAGAATTGTCTCACTTTCAGTTCATCCTCTGAATCTTGCTGTGATCTCTTCTTGCTCTGGCTGCCTGCTGCCGTGGCTCTCGGCCATTATGGACTCTCTCCGTGGTGCCATAAGCACAAATAAACTCTTTGCAGGTTGCTTTGGGTGGTTGATATTTTATAGTGGTAACAGAAAAGGAACCAATACAGATCATTTATGCAACTTCTTATTTGGGAGACTTAGACTGGCTTTTATTTTGAATTTTAAAGTTTCTCAAGGCTTCATTTCCTTAGCTACCAAATAAGGCTAAATGATATCAACAAGCATATAGGGCCACTGTGAGAATTAAGTGGAAAATAAAATAAAATAAAAATGTTCACAGTCCCTAACACAGTAAATAATCAATAACACAACCCAAGCAGCTGATGTAACTGTTTAAATGCTTTCAGGTCCCAGGTTTTTGATCTAGCTCAGTAATCTTTCTGGAGACTTCCTTCCCTATACAGCTGCCTCTTGTCTCCTTCAACAGGGATGCTCAAAGGCAGGCACACACAGGCGGAGACCAGACACAGGCTCTGCAGACTGAGAAGCAAAGACTTGCTCAAACAGATCAAAATCAAGGCATAGTTCAAAGGGTATGAGCCAGCAACAAGTTGCCTAAAAAAATAGGCATAGCCTTTCCCTGTGTGAAGCTCCTTTCCTCTTCTAGTCAAAAGCTTAGTTGCTGGCATTATTGTTCATCAGCCACCAGGGGAATCTGAGGCATGACCCTTAACCCCTGTCTGTGCCTCGACATTGCCTCTTATCAAATCATCATTAGATTCTGACATTTTCACCTCTTTTCCATTTTATGTTTTTGTCCTATATCTCGTAGAGAGTCTCCTAAATGTATAATAATCCAAGGCCAAGTCTCTGGCTCTGAAGCAGTTCGTGGCAAAGGCATACTGCTATGGCGGCTTCTGTTTAGGATTTTAGCTGCCACAGCTTGTGGGGCCCATAGAAGAAACTGATAGCTACCACGGCCACTGACTTGCATTGGCCAGTAGAATATAAGCATATGGGATACATCTTAATCTGACAGGAACCTCTGGGAGCTACGATGCCATCCCATCATCTCTGGCTCACTGGCTGTAAGACAGGACAGCAACCAATTTATGATGTGCAAGGCATAAACAGAAGATAAATATGTTTGTTGGTAGGATGTGGGGGTCATTATTACATCACATCCTATGCAAAAGTGATTCAACTCTTGCAGGATTATTGATGGAGTCTTCAAGCTAATGAATGGTGTCATGTGAAATCAGTGGGCCACAGTGTTCTCCTACAGAGGAAGTAAGCTTGACCTTCTGCTGTTCATCACTGAAGCTTCGGACGTGCAGGAGGCACCAAGAATGTTCTACTGGGCAGAGCTCTATTTTGCAAAGTAAAGTTTTGCTGTTTTGGAAATACCAGTTTCTGAAAGGAGTCAAGAAGGTGAGACTTCTACCGTGGGTTTGGTGTGTACATAAGGAGGAAATAGAACAAAGCAAGAGTCGCTTGACTAAGAGGTGTTGGGAATTGCAGAGTTGCATGCCGAGAGGAAATGGCATTGCTGTGATTTTATTTATGATCTATATCACCATATTGGAAGATGTCAGCAATCTGGGAGTTGGTAGCATCATTTGACAGAGAAAATAGCTTTGATTTTCTAATTCTACCGCAAGTTGCTACTCCATCTGACCACATTTCTTCTGCTTGGCAACAGCAGTGGCCCACAATAACATAGCTTGAACAATGTTAATTTATCAATAGATTTTATGCAGGGTGTTATTTTCCATTCTGTGTGACAAATTTAGATATCACGGGGCATTTCAAGATTAAAGTCCTCTTGATTCCATTTTAAATAGTAAAGCAGTTTCTATACCCCATCATGCTGGCATTTTGTGAGGGACTATCCTGGGCCCTGGGACGTGTTGAACATCATCTATGTTATGATCTGAGAGGTCAGCAGTACCATTAAACATCTCTAGACATTGGGAAGTTTCCAGAGTGACTTCTAAAAGAATCAGTGTAAGACTAGGAAGTTAGCAGCAACAGCAGAAGAAGCTGGGGTACTTCTCAGGAGGCCTTTGATTTGTTAATCCCTTTGTTACTTTCTTTATGAATCAAACCCAGCCTGTTCCAATTCTCCACTTAGTGTGGAGTGTAAATATAATTTTCATAGCAGGGAGGCTGAACCCTAGACTCAAGTTGGGCTCTTGACTGACATTTGTTTGCCTTGTAACTTGAGATGAGTTTCTTTCCTTTTCTGCTATTGTTTTCTGGACCAGGGTAGCATACATGAAATAACAAGGAGTCGTGACAGTTCAGTGAGTCAATTCGTGCAAGGTGCTTTCAACTACCCAAGAGTAGAAAAACACAGTAGATAACTTCTTGCTCTCCTTACCCGCTACACCATCCTGCAAGTTAGGCAACTCACTCTCTCTGTTTCACGGACATGGAAGCCAGTAGTCTGAGAAATCAAGTCCCAAATCGTGTAACTGTTCAGTCATTTGAAAGTCAAATCTCAAAGCCTGAAGCGTTTCCCACTGCATCCCAGGTGTGGGTGGAAGACAGGTCAAGGCTAGGAGAACAGGTTTTTCAGAGATAGAAATGGAGACCTGTATCCACTCTGCTTGTGTGCACACAAGGGATGGTGGAAAGCCCCGGTGAACAGCAGGCAAAAACACGACCTTTACCCCTGACTAGCTGTGCAAATCTGGGTAAGTCTCTGGAACATCCTGAGTCTGTTTACTCATCTGCAGAATGGACGCACACACACACACACACACACACACACACACACACACACACACACACACACCACCTGTCGATCTTCACAGAACATGATCACAGTTTTTGTGAGAAAATGTATGCTGGGGAGAGGTGGAGACTTAGTTACAAAGCCTTCAGCAAGGCCAGGTGAGGAAGGAGGCAGCTCTCTCTGCAGCTGGCTGTTAGAAGGCAAGACCCCTTGATTCCTGGGTCATGTCTTGTTTCTCCTACAAAAGTGAGTGTGCATAGAGTCCCCACATGGCCATCCCATGTCCATGTTCAGCTGAAGCTGGGGGCACAAGGGAGGCTCTGGGCCACAAGGGTGGGTATGCTGCCTGGGGTCAGGGTGGACAATCTGGGAGGGGACCCTAACTTGAAGACGGCAGCTGCTGCTTATCTGTAGTTAGTCAGCAGCCCAGACAGATGAGGTGTCCGTGGTGACCTTCCTGCCTCAGTGAGTGTGGGAACTTGGGGCTTCCCAGGGTGAGGGAGTGGGAACATAAACAATGTGGCTCCAGAGAGGGCATCTTGTCCTCCCTCAGTACTGCCCCATCCAGGAGGAAGCACAGAGCGTATGGTCCAGGCATGCTGTGTAGCTCTGCAGAGGGAAGAGAGCCTGGTTTGGGGTGGGGGCCGGTAAGGGGGTTGAGTGTAGGGGATGGGGAGTAAGGGAGGGTGACGGTGGGGAGTGGGGGAATTGGGAGGAGAGTTCAGAGTCCAAAATGATTCTAACTCCTTTAAAGGTGGACACTTCCTGACAAAAGTCCCGCCATGGGCATCCTTTGCTTTTGAAGAGGGTGGAGGCAGAAATGGATCATCCTGGTGGAATCCTTCCTTCCCTCCCCAGGCTCTTTAAGGCTGTGTTCCCTCCGCTGTGCCCCGACCCTGTGAATAGCAGGGCCTAGTATCTCTTCCTAGATGAAGGCAGCAGACACAGTAAACAAAAGGAGCCTGGAGAATGGCTACAGGCTCAGCTACCAGAGGTCTATCACATTTCGGGGCTGTCAGAATGCATGCAAGATCGTCCCGGTCACCCGTGTGGACTGCACAGGGCTTCTCCGTGCGTTTCAGCATATGCTACTGCCTCTGCATCTCCTCCATCTGCACTACTTAGAGTGTTCTCGAGCAAAATGGCAGTGCGTCTCCCCCCCATCCCCGACCCCCGTGTTAGAAGATTTCCCATCTTTTCCTTAAATATTTTCCTCTCCCTTTTTAATGTCAGCTGTAGCCTGCTCTGTATTTGACAAATACACTCACTGCATGCCTTAAAGGTGCAGCAGAGGCACCAATCAGCACACACAGGAGAGTGGATGATTTCTGAGTACTGAGGTCTGGCTGGGAAGACATTAGATCTTGATCGAGTACTCTGAAAGGGACTCTGGGTGCCACAGTGCCTGTCAGAGGGTGTGGCTAAGGCCCAGGGACCCGTCCTGCATGAAGATGAGGTGGTGGGTTTGAGAGCAGCAGGTGGAGAACTGGGCGAATGGAAGGTAAAGGAGGAGGGAAATGTGCGTGGTGAAGGGGCAGAGGGGAGACAGAGCATTTGAGGAAGCAAATGAGAACAGTGCCGCAGCTTGTGGTCCAGGCCCAGGCTCCGCCCTCTCCCTTGAGCTCTGCTGCGGCTGGAGACTTCTGCCCTACTCACCCACCATAAAACCTGTCACACAGATCCTTCCTTCCTTCGAGGCACTTCCTTTTTCCTTCTGTGATTTCAATCTCAAGGGACAATTTCCCCAGGTAGGTCTGAAGTATGAAAGCTGAGATGCTCAGCCCAGTTCCACCCTCCTCTGAGATGGTCAGCAAGGGACTCGGCTTTCTGATCTGTGGCTCTAGAAGTAAGGTGATTAATAATCCCGCTGAGAATAACGCACGGTATGAACGTTTACTCAGAGGCCTGTAAGTGCTCTCTATTGTTTATTACAACTGATTCTCATATGCCTACTGAGGTAGGTATCTTCCCTCTTACTCTCTACAAAGGTTTCTTAGAGAGTCTTAGTATGGGCTGGAGAGATGGCTCAGTGGTTAAGAGCACCAGCTGCTCTTCCAGAGGTCCTGAGTTCAATTCCCAGCACCCACATGATGGTTCACAACCATCTGTAATTGGATTTGATTCCCTCTTCTGGTGTGTCTGAAGAGAGCAACAGTGTACTCATATAACTAAAATAAATAAATCTTAAAAAAAAAAGAAAGTCTTAGGATGACACTCACTCTGGATGTGTTTTATAACTAACTTACTAAAGTAAGTTATAGAGGAAATACCCAAACAATATTATCAGACTTTTCAGCAAGTATTACTTAACTGAATCACTGCTTGCTCACTGTCCCAGTGGTGTGGAATATGCATGATTAAAGGAATCTCTAAACCATTTGCTCATCACCTGACTGACTGGATGAATGAATGAATGAATGAATGAATGAATGAATAAAAAAAAAAAGCAAGAGTAAAACAGCTTATCATCCACAAACTGAGTGAATGGCCGGCCATTCCCCAACATGGAAGGGAAGACTCCATAGATGTGACCGGAGGTTACAGAGAAAACAGTCTGAAGACCACCAGTGCCTGGAGTGAAGGTTCAGAGTAAGCAGATGAAGAAACGAGGTCTGACTCACTGTCCCCTCAGGGGAAGGGTCTGCTTACGCTTGCAATAGCAGTCAAGATTGGAGTGGAACTCAGAAGGTTCTAAAGCAGTGACCCCTTACGGGGTTCAAACCATCCTCTCATAGGGGTCACCTAAGATAACTGGAAAACATAGATACTTACATTACAATTCATAAAAGTAGATAGTTACAGTTATTATGAAGTAGCAATGGAAACAATTGTATGGTTCAGGTCACTATGTGAGGAGCTGTATTAAAGGGTCACAGCACTAGGAAGGTTGAGAACTCCTTCTTTGCAGGCTCCTGTTAGTCTCCCTAGTAGATGCATCTTCCGTTTCTGTCATTTTATCACAGCTTTTTTTTTTTCCATTCCAAACTCTAATTCTGGGTGTTACTTACACATAATGCAATAATGATACACTCTTAAACTGTCAATTTTAAAAAACACATATTGGTACACCACACTAACATGAATATGCATGTACACGTGTGGGTGGATGTTGACGTGTGCTTGAGTATGCATGTGTGTGTGTGTGTGAGAGAGAGAGAGAGAGAGAGAGACAGAGACAGAGACAGAGACAGAGAGAGCCAGAGAGAGCACGAAAGAGACAGAGACAGACAGAGACAGAGAGCGAGAACATGGCTTCTTCCATTCACATCCCTGCTGGCAAGAAGTAGCACGTGTTGGAGCACAGACAGCAAACACAGAGTAGATGAAAGACAACTGTAGTTTGATACTCATAGATCAGAGGGAGGCAATGACTAAGAGAGTCAGTGAGCAGAACCGGAGTTTAAACACAAGTGTTCTGCGCAAGGATATTCTCTCTGAGTGATTGGAGCCAACATCTGCCTAAAATCTTTCAAAGGACTCTGAGCTTCAGCAACCGCTTTCCCCTCACATGTTAGGTAGAATAGCCTAGGGGTTAGCTATAATCTGGATGCAGAACAGTCAGTATTTTTCAGCAGTTGATTGAAGCTGTGTGAGTCACAATATCTCTCCACCTCCACCTCTCCATCTGTAAACAAGAGGACTACTGCATATCCCCTGCAGGTCCCTCCAAGATAAAAGAAAACTTTAGAGGTGCCTTGCACTCAGTGTGTGCTACGTTGCTAGTTGATGCTAGTTCATAGATGACAGAGCAGATATTCAGAGCAGATACTCAGAGCAGATCCCCATCTAGTTCCTGGCCACACTGGGGAACTGTCAGGCACCAAGTCTGGCCTAGACTCTTATTCCCACAGAGAGCCAAGCTCACCCTGGAGTAACATTCAGGCCTCTAATGATTTCTTTTGTAAATCCTCTTTAATTTCTCTGCATCTCTCTGCCAAATGTGTATCTCTGTAAGTTCAGAATTCCAACAAAAAGATTTCTGTTGAACCTTCTGGAAAAGCAGATACGGGATGACCCTAGGAGACCCAGATGGGGGAGGGCATGCTTCATCACACCCACTTCATTTGTGGATAGGAGGATTATTTACTTTGTGGGTTGATGTGATATGATCATAATCCCATATTGGCACCACTCTGCCACTTCCCTACCACGGTAGGTGTGTGCTCAGGCTGTGTAAACTCTGGAAAGTTGGGCAAATACCTTGTGTGAGCCTAGGAGGCATCTGCTTTTTATGCCTCTGTCTTATTTCATCCCCTCCAGCATCAGGGAACCACCAATTAACACAGTTTTAACTGTCTTCACTACAGCTCTCATTCTGAAACCGGTGGAAACACAGATAAACTAGAAGTCAGGGAAGCAGGGCTTTGATCTGGGAGAGACAGTGGCTGACCATGGGTCCCCAGGCTTCCAGGCTCTGCCCTTATCTCTAAATGAAAAGAGGAATGGCAGGTTTATGGAGTACCTATCCTGCTAAGTGCCTTCAATCATATCACTTTGTTTAATACTAAGAACCCTGCTAGGTAGGAATGCTTATCTGTGTTGTACAAATGGGAAGATAGATAATCATGCCTGCTGTGTTTGCCCAGACTTCAACAGCATTAAACAGGAACTTGAGATGGAATTTGAGTCAAGGACCTTCTAAGTCCAAGTTTTAAGTGCGAACTAGTCATCCATTCTCTCTGCGGTGCCTTGGGTTCTGTGTGTAGGTTGAAGTCCCTAGAAGACTCATCTCAGCCCTTACTCACTAATTGTATCAGTTGTAGACCTTGAAAATATAAAGAAGGATCTTCTTCTCCTCCTCCTCCTCCTCTTCTTCTCCTTCTCCTTCTTCTTCTTCCCATCGATTAAAATAAAATACTTACATCTGACATGTTTTTCCAACTAAAAAGAAAAAAATTCTGGGACAGTCTTTTGTATCCTTGCCCAAGAGTTTAATATTCCATCAGTTTTCATTTATTTAACAGTGTTAATTGGTAGCTCACAAGGATATGGTGGTACTTTGAATAAAACTGGCTGCCATAGGCTCATAGATTTGAATGCTTAGTCATCAGGGAGTGACTCTCTTTGAGAAGTTTAGAAGGGTTAGGAGGTGTGGCCTTGTAGTACACGTGGCCTTGTAGGGGAATATGTCACTAGGGCGAGGCTTTGAGGTTTCAGAAGCTCACACCAGGCCTAGCCTCTCTCTCTGTCTCTGTCTGTCTGTCTCTACTCTCTCTCTCTCTCTGTCTCTGCTCTCTCTCTCTCTCTCTCTCTCTCTCTCTCTCTCTCTCTCTCTCTCTGCCTACAGATCAGGATGTAACTCTCAGCTACTGCTCTAGCCCCATGTCCATCCTCATGATGATGATAATGGACTAAGCCTCTGAAACTGTAAGCAAGCCCTGAATCAAAAGCTTTCTTTTATGAGTTGCCTTGGTCATGGTGCCTCTTCACAGCAATAGAACAGTGACTAAGATAGATATACTTTATAGATTCTAATCCACACAGGATCAGAGCATAGAAGCAACACAGGCCCCAGGGGTTACAAGCTACTGACTTGGCAATGAAACATTGCCTTTCTTCCCCTGATTCACATAACCATGTACGGCAGGGGTGGAAGTCAAGAGTGTCTGTGGGGCTAGAGATGGTTCATTGATCAAGAGTGTCTACTGATCTTGCAGAAGTCCCAGGATCAGTTTCTAGCACCCACATCAGGGAGGTCACAACTGCCTATAACTCTAGCTACAGGAGGATCTGATGTGCTCTTCTGAACTCCAAGCATACCTGCAGTCACGCATGCATATACATATACACATGTGCACACAATTAAAAATAAATAAGTATATTTTTAAAGAGTACACTTGGAAAGGGCTTATTTACCAAACCAGGGTCTCCTGAAATGGTCAGTGGGAATGAAAATCAGGCTCAGGTTGAAGGGGTCTCCGAAAACCTAAGGTTGAGACAAGTTTATTGCAAGCAATCAGACTTTTTATACCCTTATCAGATACAGAATATAATGGCAGCTACAAAGAAGAATAGAATTATAACTGCCAGGATACAATGATTGCACACAAGATTAATGTCTAAGACTAATTGTCCAGCCTTCTTATATGCTTCACTGATTTCTTTGGGATACAGAGAATACAGTTGGCATGAATGTTTCACTACCCGAGGGAGTGACTCAGTTTCTCAGGAATTGAAAGGCACATAGTGCCCCAGAAGCCACAGACCCTAACCTGAAAACTCCACGACCCACACCTCTCAAGACAGCTAGACCAGGCCAATTCCATGATTCCCTGTACTTCTTTCTGCTGTTTGGAATCAATTTCCTGTTGTATCTTTAGGAAATGTGATCCCCAACTTTCAGAAGCTCTGAAAGGTCTGTCCATCATTCCCCAACAGGCCTGAAGCTTAACTATCGAGTTTCTCATGGGCCCACTTTGGGTTTTCCTCTCCCATATTCTTATGTAGAGCCATTTCCTCAGTAGGAGACCCAAGATGAATTCCAGCACGTTGGCTCCTGGACTTGGTACCATAGCCTTCTGCCACCTTGAAGGGTTGGAGGAGGCAGTAATTCATCTCTGGATCAGGATTCCTCTTCCTCATTCCTCATGTGTCTCCCTGAGGTCTTGGCTGTGAGCTATCCTATTAAAGAGAGAGAAAAAAATCAGACTTTTTAAGCCTTAGTGGTGACAGGGCATCCTGATACATCAGAGGCTCATGGGTGAAAGGGCAGAGGACTCACGGATGCTTCAGAGACTTCTGCTGTGGCATCAACCTGACTCAGAGGAGCTGAGACAGGAATAGATGAACAAAATGACTTTGATGCCTAGTGACTAAAGCTTAGTTTAAAGTCTAGAGGGACCAGTGTTCTGCACAGATGAGTAAGATAGGAAAGATTCTTCTGTCGTTGTTCTTCTTCTCTCATGTAATACATCCCAAGAGCAGAAGCCTCCCCTCTCCCCCTCCTCTCAAAACCCCCCTCCCCACACCTTCTCTCTACCTCAGATCTACTGCTTCTTCATGTCCCCTCAGAAAAGAGCAGGCCTCCATTATGGTACTTAGTGAACATGCATGAGGTCCAAGGTTCAACTCCCCAAGATTTAGAAAAAAAAAAGTTGTTTTTTTTTTTTTTTTAAAGCAGAGCTTTATTCTTATTGGATAATAATAACAAACGCATACCCAGCATTCTCCTCCTCTCTTTTGGTTTATTACTTTATTCAGCCTTCACAAGCCCATGAGGTATATCTTAGTATTGGCCTCGTATAGTAGAGTAGGAACCTGACATTCACAACTATCACTTCTGCAAGGGCACACAGCATCTAAGTGGCAAAGAGTAAGAATTTGGAGTAAGCTCCATTCTCTACTAACATTTACTTCCCTAAATATGTGCCAGGCTAGGGCTTTAGTCTGACCCTTGGATTTCTGAAGCACCTTAGGCAAAGAAAGACTAAAAAACAAAAAGTCCTGTTACACCCTTCGATTGTCAATATTAAGATTATTTACTTTTGAACTAATGAGGCACGGTCTTTAATCCTGTATTTTCATACACACTTTTCTCATAAAATTCATACCTACACGTCCATATTGTGGTATTCATGTGCTCGGGTATAATATGTCACCACCCACCGGGTCACCAGGTCCTGCTTCCTTCTTACTTCTTGTGACTAACATGGTTGCCATGAGTTTTTCCTGAAAGGAAATGAGCAGCCCATGTGTTGCCCAGATGGTGAAAGTCATGTAGAGGTCAATGACTTGAGCAAGGTCATAGACCAAGTTAACCACATTTGGCTCCAATCGGGATCAATAACGGCTGTGTGTCCTGTCTCATCCTTTGCTGGTCTGTCTATCCCGGTCCTGGGCCACATTCCAAACGGGGTCATCCGGTGTACACCGCCTGGCTGAAAACTCCCCCTGTGGTTTCGCTCACATCTGGTGTTTTTCACTTCTCTTTCTGACACGTGCTTTGATCCGATTGCTGCTACAGCAGAAAGATGTCCAAAGGCTGCGTGGAACACAGCTAATTCAGTGAGAGGTGAACAGTATGCCCGCCTCCCGAGGACAGAACTTCTAAAAATAAATGGTAACACAGTTGCAGTGCTCCATCCTTGAAGCATGCTAGAAGCCCCCAAACTTAGTACCTCTACCAGCTCATGACTGCCTACCATGTCTGAAGTCTTCCTCCCTCCCTTTTGTGAATGGCGAGGGTGAGGAGTGGCTTTGTGCCTTCCCTAAGGGTTCGTGGATCAGATCTCAACATCAGCTCACACACAAGCAGAATGATTCACAAGTTCACATCCACATCACCTTATCAACAACAGGCTTCTCCACTCTGTTCCTTTCAGCAGTTGTTATTACTAATTTTGTCCTGACCCCATTGTAACAAGTCTCTTCCTAAATTACAAGAGAATGTTTTATTACATTAATTTTCTAAGGGAGCTATTCAGGTATAGTAGTGCAACGCTTGTGATCTCACATCTGTAAACTCATGAAGCCCAGGCAGGAAGAGTATGAGTTTGAAGCCAACCCTGGGCTACATAGTAAGACCTCCTTTTTAAAAAACAAAACCAAAACAAGCAAAATCCCTCAAAATTATTTAAATAAAAAACATTAAGAACATGAAGAGCCGGGCAGTGGTGGCACACACCTTTAATCCCAGCACTCGGGAGGCAAAAGGCAGGCGGATTTCTGAGTTCGAGGCCAGCCTGGTCTACAAAGTGAGTTCCAGGACAGCCAGGATTATACAAAGAAACCCTGTCTTGAAACCCCCCCCCCCAAAAAAAAGAGCATGAAGAATAAAAAAAAAAAAAAGGGAGGGGGTGGAGAGAAGGCTCAGCTGTTAAGAGCACTGACTGCTCTTCCAGAGGTCCTGAGTTCAAATCCCAGCAACCTCATGGTGGCTCACAACCATCTGTAATAGGATCTGATGCCCTCTTCTGGTGTGTCTGAAGAGAACCACAGTGTGTGCACATAAAATAAATAAATAAATCTTAGACAAAAAAACAAAACCCCACAATTCTTTCATCTTACCAGCTCATTATTTTATTTCCTCTAATCTCATTTTCCTTACAGGTTCATAAATTTTTGTTCATTTACTGACTTTTACACAATGAGAACGATAATCTGCACACAGGTTTTTGTGCCCTGTTCTTTTGCTTACTTAACGTTATAAATGCTTCCTGTTGCTGCGGCTTGCATTTGGCTCCAGTCTCTCCCAAGCTCCGTGTGTTGAAATTAAACCCCGTTGTGATGTATTAAGGCTGAAGAAACTTAATCCCACTATGGACTTTAGAGGTGGGACTTTTGGGGAGGATTAAAATTAGACAGATAGAGCCGCCAGGGCTGACTCTTGGTGACTTTATGAAAGGAAGAGAAGGGGCTGGAGAGATGGCTCAGTCATTAAACTGCACATTGCCCTTACAGAGGACAGGCGTTAGGTTCCCTGGCTCACAACTGCCTGATGCCTCTGTGGGTGCCTGCACTCATGCACCCCCATCTGTATAGTTAAAAATAATCTTTAAAAATATTTTGTAATAAAAAAAAAGAGGGCCGGACGGTGGTGGCACATGCCTTTAATCCCAGCACTTGGGAGGCAGAGGCAGTCAGATATCTGGGTTCGAGGCCAACCTGGTCTACAAAGTGAGTTCCAGGACAGCCAGGGCTGTACAGAGAAACCCTGTCTCGAAAAAAACCAAATAAATCAATCAATAAATAAAAAAATAAAATAAAATAAAATAAAATAAAATAAAAAAGGGGAGAGCTGCCAGACACAAACACATGTACTCTTGTTTCTTCCCAAGTGATGACCTGTATTAACCTGGGCCTCTGGCATCACCAGGTGGACCCTCAGACTTGAGCCTCTGCAACCATATGCCAGAGCTTCTTTGTAAGAGAGCTCCTCTCTTTGTAAGAGACCAGTCTTTGCTATTGGCTGACTAGTGATATACCCAAAGCTCCCACGTTATCTTGAGGAAGGAAGGAGACACTGAATGGGAGAAAGACATTGGGGACTTCCATAAAGCATTGGGTCTGTGAATGAGTCTTGTGGGGACTTAACTTTTCCTTAGAGTGAAGCTAGAGAGAAATAGGGCTGTGTAGAGGGGGTGGGGCAAAACAACCCACAAATAAGCAGGAGGGTCCAGACGGTTTTTCTCCTGATGAGATGAACTAGAGGCTAGGCTACACATTTTGGTAACATCTTCCTCAACAGACCTCAGAGAAGAGCGGCTCACCACGGCTCACCGTAGACACAACCCCCACCCTTGGGAAAGAGCAATTTCCCTCGGCTGTGGAAAAGGATAGTAAGTTATGGGGTTTACTGCACTTCCCAGAGCTTCTCCAGAGTGAAATGAGGAAGGGGCTGCTTGCATTCCTGGCTAGAATTCCTACTTTATCTTGGCCCCTCTTTCCTTCTCAGCTGCCCCACCCCAACCCCACTTCGCAGATGTGTTACACTGTCCTTATCCAGACAACCTTCCTCTGCTTAAACTGGCAACAGAGTTTCTTACTTTCCTTTGTTGACTTTCCAAAGCCAACACACCACACCAGCTCTCCTCCTGGGCTGTGTCTGCACAACCAGCTTAACATACTGCCAGCCCCGGACAGCATCCGCACACTGGCCTGCAGCCCCTGGAAAGCTGAAAGATGGAGAGAGGATGCAGGCGACTGTATCCAGCAGTGCTTCCTTGGAGTTGTTCTGCCCCCACCCCCCCCCCACCCCCCCACGGGGAAACCAGCTGACCTACTAGACTCGCCAGGCGCTTTCATCTTTGCAGCTGTTCTTCAGTGACAGGTGAGGATTGCTGTTAGTGAAATAATATGCTCATATGGGTGTAATAGGATGGGATAAACCAAACATGCCAAGCAAAGAACAAGGTAAAACTGCATATTATCCACCTTCTCAAAAGGCTAGCTGCAAAAACCAGGAATGGCAGCTCTGGCCTGTAATCCTATCACTTGAGAGATGGAGGTAGAATGGTCAATTCAAGTTTGAGGCCAGCTAGGGTTGTATGGTGTGTTCCAGGTTAGCTTGGACGACTGTGTGAGACCTAATCTCAATAATGAATTAATGAACGAATTTAAAAAACAACAACTCATTATTAATCTTTTCTTTGGCTTTCGTTTGAGGTAGTTTGGGAGGTTGTTTATCTTTCTGCTGGGGTGGGAACAGACCATCTTGTGCATGCTGGGCAAGCACTGAGTTGTATCTTTAGCTCCAATTGAATTCCTCTGTCATCCTCTCTCTTGCCGCGCTCCATAAGGTGAGGTTCCTTTCCTTTGCCATTTGGGATCATATTCTTGCCTTTAGTTCCCTATGCAGTCTCAGGGAGGCATCACAGCTGAGGAGGAGAGACAACACACAGGCTCTGAGATCAAGCTGCTGCAACTCTCTTTGGGGGTCTGTGGGGTTCCTGGCTTCTGCTGTGTGGCCTTGTTCTCTGCCTCTGTCACCACGGTGCTCTCCCTACTCACAAGTCCTCGTCTCCATGGCACAGTCTCATTATAAGACAATATTAATAACGGGCAGGGATCTCCTTCACTCTGCTCTCACCTTAACTGCAGTAACCATAGCTACTGGGGTCGCAGTAGCATTCCGAGGCACTTGGGAGTGTGGACTTCTCCGTGCGGATTGGGTTGTGAGGAGGGACCAAAATGCGGCTCTGGGCTCTATTGCATCTTTCCGCTTTTTGCTCACAAGACTATTGTGTGCATGTGAGAGGAAGAGAGGAAGAGGCCTGAGTAAGGAGCTATGTGATGGTGAGGGGGAGCCCCACAGGCTTAGAGAGAGGGAGGGAGAGAGAGAGAGAGAGAGAGAGGAGCAGGCCAACTTTACAACACAACACACACACACACTTTCCTCCCCCCCCCCCACACACACATGAAAGGGCTCTTTAGAAACCTGCTCCAGGGGAAGTTATGAGAGGAGCTCAGTCTCTCTGGGACCCCAGTTCCTCAGCCGAATGCCATTATCAAGCCTGGACCGCTTGCAGGATGAATGCTGGAGAGAGCTACAGAGAAACCATGGAAATTAAGAGGAAATGCTTGTGGCCACTCACAATTTGGAAGCCGAGCGCATTGAATTTATCAACTGAGAGGCACTATACTGCAGTAACACTAAGAGTCATGCACTGCGTATGGTAGCCACACCTTTAATCTGGAGGAGGCAGAGGCAGATGGGGTTTTGTGAATTTGAGGCCAGCCTAGTCTACATAGTGAGTTTCCCAGGATAGCCAGGGCAATATAGGGAGGTCTTGTTTTAAAAAAAGAAAAGAAGAGAGAGAGAGAGAGAGAGAGAGAGAGAGAGAGAGAGGCAAATACATTTTTAAATCTCAGATCTGAGCCTTTTTAAAGAAAAATAAATAAAGATTTCATTTTTCAGTGGAGTTTTAAGTTCACAGGAAAGTTGACCAGAAGGCATAAAGAGTCACAGTAGGACCCATGCCCCCCAGCACCCCCAAGCAGAGGAGGGTCTGTAAAGAACAGAGAGTGTGCCTTGAGGTTAGCTTTCCATGCTGTACGGAACGTGGGTCTGGACAGATGTCTAATGACGTATGGCCAGCTTTAGGATCTTAGAGTGGTTTCACTCCCCTGAATAGAATCCCCGCTCTTCCTGTTTCTCCCCCTCAGCCTGGTTTTCTGGGACCGAGTGTATTAATTAATTTGTATTAATTACTTTTGCAGTGGCCAAAACAGCTGGAAAAACAAGCAAATAACAACAACAAAAAAAACAAGTTTCTGGAGGAAATGTTTAGTGCGTCTTGTAGTCTCAGAGGACTAGCATCCTCTGACGGGGAAAGGCACAGCAGTGGAACCATCCCCGCTTGGGGCATTGGGAGTGAGAGGCAGAGGGTCCTTAAGTCAAGTGGACTAGGAAGCAGAGAGGAGGGAGGGATGGGGCTAAGGGTGTGTGTGTGTGTGTGTGTGTGTGTGTAAGAGAGAGAGAGAGGGGTACATGTACACGTGTGTGCACATGTTCATGCAGGTGTACATGTCTGTATGTATGTAGGGCATTGGGTGTCTTCCCTGATGTTGACTTTACTTTTTGATATGGAGATTCCCCACCCCCAATCTGAAGCTCATTCATTTAGGTTAGGCTACCCAGTCAATGAGCTTCAGGGACCTGCCTCTCTCCGTTCAGCCTCTGGGCATGCTTTTATCTAGTGGATGCTGAGGATTAAAACTCTTATTTTTAATGTGGGTTTGGGGACCCAAACTCTGGCTCTCATGTTTGCATGTCAGACACTTTACAGACTACTCCATCTTCCCAGGGATGACCTTGAGAGGGGGCTGTCCCTAGTGACCGATTGACAGCAGCCAGGACCCTTCTCCTAAAGGTTCCACAAATGACAAAATAGGGTCCCAAGCTGGGTCCAAGCCCAAAACATGGGGCTGTAAGGGGCATTCTGGGGTCAATGATGGGTCTGTCAGCCGTCAGCAATCCTGCACAGCTCCACGGTATGGGTGTCTGCAGAGGCCCTAGAGCTGGAATTACTTAATTCATACATAGTCTTTCTGGCTGCCTTTTGTCAGAGATGTGTAGTTAAGATTCCTCCATAGGAACTGCAACCCTATAGGTGGAACAACAATATGAACTAACCAGTACCCGGGAGCTCTTGTCTTTAGCTGCATATGTATCAAAAGATGGCCTAGTTGGCCATCACTGCAAAGAGAGGCCCATTGGACTTGCAAACTTTATATGCCCCAGTACAGGGGAACGCCAGGGCCAAAAAAGGGGGAGTGGAGGGGTAGGGGATTGGGGGTGGGTGGGTATGGGGGACCTTTGGGATAGCATTGAAAATGTAAATGAGGAAAATACCTAATTAAAAAAAAAAAGATTCCTCCATAGCCTTCCAAGGCTTGGTAGGCGCTCATACTCATTTTCTGTGAGATCTTGGCCTGTTTCTTAGTCTCTATGAGATTCTGTTTCCTCATGCAGAAATTGTGTATAAGGCAGTGGGTGATCCACAAGTGCCTGGTGTGAGAAAGGTACTTTGCATTTTGATTATTCAAGAAATATCTTTTACCTACAGTTTCAAGGCCTGTTAGGTGCATCCAATATGATGTTAAATACAGCTAACAGGTCCTCAACCTCATGTAATGCATTCTTTGAAAAGAAAGGCAGATATTCACATAACAAATAATTTTATCACTTTAAACCACATAAATAAAGGGAAAAAAAAGCCTTAAAGAGGAAAGGAGAGAACGGAACAGTAGGGAACTGGGAGGAAAATAAAGGACTTAGTGAGAGCCACTCTGAGGAAGTGACTCAAAGCTGAGACCCGAAAGTGGAGCTGGGGGTGGGCAGCCAGATGGGGGGCTTTTGAGGGGGCAGTGTGTGTGTGGCAGGGGAACTGATCCAGGTAAAGGGAACAGGTCCTAAGGCAATGCAGAGTTTAGCATGCACAGGAACTGAAACATCACGGTCACTAGAGAGTAGTGTAGTGAGCAAGGGAACACTGCATGGTGCTGGAGACACCAGGAGATGGGTGGGGGTCAGGGACTCTGTGGGCACTTGTCCTTTAAAGAACGAGAGAGAAAGAGTCAGCCAAACAAGAATAAGACAGGAAGGAAAGGCAGAAGAGTGAAGTGGAAGATGGGTGCCAGGCATGGGGGAAGGAGAGAGATGAGTGGTGGAGAGGCTGAGGGAAGTTGACAAAGATGGGGACTTAGGAGATTCCAGTCATTCAGAAAGATGACTACCCCACCCCTTTCTCTTTACCTCCCATGCTGGCTGAGAACTCACAATCCCCCTGCTCAGCTTCCCCAGGGCTGGTGTCACAGGCATCGAAGGCCAGTGGGTCAAGTGGTCCCTTGACAGTTCTGAAACAGCAGCAAGCTCAGAGCAACAGCGGGGGGGGGGGGGGGGGGGCACACTCACGATTCTCAGAAGCAGTACTCAGCGAGGGAAGAAAGGGAAGGAAGCTGGGACCACTGTCCTGGGAAACAAAAGAAAAAGAGGGGGCACTACTAAAATAGCTTCTTGAATTTTATCTTTAATTGGAAGTTGTGAGCATCATCGTTCTAATGTAGGAAGAATCTGATGCCTGGAAGGTTAAGTAAGAGAAAGTAGAATTAATCTGCCTTCCAGAGGCTTCACTTCCGGGGGACTTTACCTACAAGGAGAAGGTGGTAGGGAGAACCTGGGCCAGCAGGCAAGGGTGCTTGCTACCAAACCAGCAGTCAGATGGAGAGCCAGCAGTCCATCATGGAAGTCCACGTGGTAGAGGGGGAAGTGTGCCTCCTGCGAGCTCTCCTCTGACCTCTGCATGTTCCTTCACCACACATACAACAAATGAATAAGCAAATATAAAGAAAGAAACTGGCAGATTCTGTTGTCTCAAGAGGACCAAGGATCTAAACGAAGCAAGTTCAGCCATATATACATTAGTTCCAAGACTGTACAAGATATGTCCACATGATTTAAAATGACGACTATAAGTCAAATCTGCAAGCCCTGACTCCAGATCAGTTTTGCATTAACAGGTCTTTTAAAGACCTTAAAGTCCAAATTTCTCAGTTGCTAATACATTTTCTTCTGCCCCAACAGAAGACAAAAGACACCAGCTTGCATGGAACAGGAGAGCTTCATTTACCCATCTGCTGTCCTTACTAGCTGAGAACAGTGTTTCCCTCCCACCTTCTCCTTTTCTCATGAAGAAGAGACAGGTTGATCATTTATATCAAAGTTTAGCATGTGCAATTAAAAAAACAAAACAGTTGTTCTGTATTACTCTCCCTCACCAAAAAAAAAAAATTACCCCCTCTAAGAGAAGTGCTCTTTCAGGGACTTCTCTAACTAACTCTGCTTGTTGTAATTAGCATACCTCGAAATAGCTCCTTCTCAGTCTTCTTCTCTATTGACTTTCACTGCAGAAGGTGGGGATTTAACTTTCACCCCAACTCATAATCCATGACACATGTGTTTCCTGGCCTTATACACCTGCATTATTCTAGCCTAAAACTGAGTATTTACATCACCATGGGGGAAGAAGAAGAAGAAGAAGAAGAAGAAGAAGAAGAAGAAGAAGAAGAAGAGGAGGAGGAGGAGGAGGAGGAGGAGGAGGAGGAGGAGGAGGAGGAGGAGGAGGAGGAAGCAGTGTTTGCACCTATGTTATGAATACATTCTGATTCCATCTCCTCTCCTCAATCACGTTTTGCTCTCTCTGGCATCGATTGTCTCATTTTCCACATGCCTCGTGTTTATATGTATATGTCACTGACAACGTTTTGGCCTTCTGTCAGTTAGAAAGAGCCGCTCTTGATCGAGAGCCTTCCGATCCACTGGCATTCATACTCATTGATCACCAGGCCTGCTGGCCGCTATCAAGCTGGGATATCTCTTTACAGCATCCTGGGGATTTCCTTCTTGGCCTCCTCCTCTTTCTGGATTTACTCCATTGTTTGGCTGGGAGCACATCCTCCAGTGAGTGAGAAAGCAGAGGGCGGAAGGAGACACTGACCTGCGTGCCCTGCCCTTGTTCACTTGGCAATTACCATGTCAGTGTCTTCTAAATTCCCAGCTCATCTGTCTTTTTGTCTGGCCCTTTCCCCTAGCCACTGAAGATTCATTCAGGAAGTGTTGCAAAATGAATGCCCTCTTCCCCAGAGCAACCCTTACCTAGTGACCAGAGGTGAAATAAATACCTTCCTCAGCCCTGAAGGTGATAACTTTGAAGTAGATTGTGTGTGTCTCTGTGTGTGTGTCTGTGTGTGTGTCTCTGTGTGTGTGTGTGTTTGTGCCTGTGTGTGTGTTTGTGTGTGTGTCTGTGCCTGTGTGTGTCTGTGTTTATGTCTGTGCCTGTGTGTGTGTGTCTTTGTGTGTGTGTCTATGTCTGTGTGTGTCTATGTGTGGGTCCGTGTCTGTGTGTGTCTGTGTGTGTCTGTGTCTTTGTATCTTGCAGATGATGAGGCAGTACAGGTGGTGGTGGCAATGTACTTAACCTTGTGTGCATTTGTAGAGCCAAAGACAGAAGTCAGGTGTCTATCTCTCCTGCTTTCCACCTTCCCTTTCAGAGACAAGAACTCTCACTGAATCTGGAGCTCCTTGTTAGAGCTAAACCTGCTGGCCAGCAAGCCCCTGGGATCTGTCTGCCCTCTCTCTCCCCTCCAGGACTGGGGCTAGGGGAGGCACTGTCACCACAGCGCTGGTGACCTGAACTCAGATCCTGACTCTTACACCACAGAAACTTTACCCACTGATTCATCCTCTAAGACCTAAGGTATACTTTCTGCATAGTCCTCACCAGGGTTTCCAGTGAAGCCACAACTCAGAAGACAGTCCCTGCCCTAGTCAGACCCAGTGGCTTCCTGGTCTCACTTCACCCCTGATAGATACCCACTGAGGTCTGAGGTCGCCTCCAAAATGAATCACGTTTGCTCTATTGTCTGTCTCTAATCCTTCTGCCTTGCTTACTTTCCAGATATGAGCCTTGTTTCTGCTGCTACATTTTCATTTCTAAAATCTTCGGTTTTGTTTTTGTTTTGTTTTGTTTTTGTTTTTGTTGTTGTTCTCTAAAAAGTTCATTAGAAGAAACCTAACAACAAACATTGTGTTCTTAGTTTGTGTATATGTATATATCTTTCTAAGGATATCAGTAACTTGGTTTTCTTTGATAAACATGCCACTGTTTCCATTTTATCTTTAGGGTATTCTTTTCTCTAGGAGCCCCCGAGGAAGTTTTGCTAACTGTGGGATGGCCATCTGTGTGTTTAGTGCTACAACAGGGTTGTAAGGAAGAAGGTAGAAGGCAAGGTCTCCATTCAGTGGCTGTGGTAGTTTGAATGAGAATGCCCCCATAGACTCATCTATTTGAATACCTGGTCCCCAGTTTGTAGAACTGTTTTGTAAGGATCAGGGGGTGTGGCCTTATCACAGGAAGTGTTTCACTGGGAGCATACTTTGAAGCTTCCCACACACCACTCCCACTGTCTCATGATTATATTTCAAGATATGAGCTCTCAGTTACTGCTCTGGTATAATGGGTGTATGTTGCTGCCATGCTCCCAGCCATGATGATAATGGACACACCCTCTGAAACCGTAAGTCCCAAATTAAAGGTTTTCTTTTATAAGCTGCAATAGGAAAGTAACTAAGATGCACCTCAGAGTGATTTTTGGGTAGTTTCTTGTCAGCATTTTCAGGGACTTACCCCTCCATATAGCCAGGCTTGCTTTTCCTATCTTTTGCTCTTCTGCCGGAAGAAAAACTTCTAGTCACTGGAGCATGGAAGGCTCAGTCCGCCACCAGGCAACAGCTGGGGGAGGCAGTTCTGCCGTCTCATTGCTTCCTGCAGTAACTTCCAGTTCATCTTGCTTTGGCTATAACCTCATCTATATTCCCCAGCACCTGGTCCATAAACTGTCTAGCATCTGGGGGTTATGAAAGGTAAAGTGTGCTACTTTAATATCCTCAGACACAGATATAGAATTCAACTTGCTCAGGTCTCTTGATCCAGTTACTGCCATGTATCTTTGTCTAGCTTTAAAAATAATCTTGCTGGGTTGGAGAGATGGCTCAACGGTTAAGCACTGACTGCTCTTTCAGAGGTCCTGAGTTCAATTCACAGCAACCACAAGGTGGCTCCCAACCATCGAGGATGGGTTCTGATGCCCTCTTCTGGTGTGTCTGAAGACAGCAATAGTATACACATGTACATAAAATAAATACATCTTTTTAGAAAAATGATCTTGTACTGAAGTGGTAATAAACACCTGTAATCCTGGCACTCCAAAGACAGAGGCAGGAGAGTTACAACGCCAATCTGGGTATGGTGGTTTGAACGAGAATGGCCCCCACCAGCTCATATGTTTGAGTGCTTGGTTGCAGTAAGTGAAATTGTTTGGGAAGGACTAGGAGGCGTGGCTTTGTTGGAGGAGGTGTGTCACTGGAGGTGGTCTTTGAGGTTTCAAACGCTCACATCAAGCCCAGTCTCTCTTTCCTTTCTACCAGATGCCTGCTGATCAAGATATAAAGCTCTCAGTTACTGCTCCAGCACCTTGCCTGCTGCTCCCCACCATGATGATCATCTACTAACCCTCTGAAATTTTAAGTCCACAGTTAAATGCTTTCTTCTTTAACAGTAACCTTGCTCATGGTGTATCTTCACAGCAATAGAACAGCAACTAAGACAAGCAACAGAAACAAACCAATCCAAATGAAACAAAGCCAACACACACACACAATAAACAAACAAACACATTGTGTTGTTTTCCTTTACATGTAGTTTGTCTTTGTAGTCTTTTCCTATAAAGCACTGGTACCTATTTACTTATTTGCTTAAATGTGCATAAAGAGATCCTGGAAACAATACTGGAGAAACTAGTCACAGTGCTTAGATATGGATGGAAAGGAAGGAGGACACTTTTTTGTTCTGTGCCTTTTGTTCTCTTCCTTTTCTTTTCTTTCTTTTTCTTGGCTTTAATACCTTCCGAGTGTCATGCTTAATCAAACTATTAAGTCTTGCTTGAGGTCTGGGAAGAAGTAGAACACAGTGCACTTGTTGAATCTGCTGTTCTTAACCAGAAGTATCAAGTGTTGGTTGTTTTGTAACTGCAACTTCAGTGTTAGAAATGCGAGGTTTCTCAACTAAAAACCCTCTTAAGCTAATAGAGAGCAGTGAGCCAAAGTGCATTAAAAGAGTTTTTGGCAAGGCAAAGAAGAAAAATTGAATAAAGCAAACAAGGCTAAATGACAAAAAAAAAAAAAAAAGTTAGGAAGTATCTTGGCATGAAATAAAATGGAATGAAATATGGCTTTCTTATAAAGTAACTTAAACCATGTTAAAATCCAATAGAAAATTGGTGATACAAGTCATAAATGTAGTTAAAAATATTTGCCCTTGAATATTAAAGAGTGTTCTGCTTCTAATATAATTTAAATAAAAAAACAAAAACCTCAAATTACATAGATCTGGTGACCTAGGTGATAAGGTAAGGATATGATGAGAAAGAAGTCTAAAATGTTTTGCTTGCTTTTTGGTTTGTTTTCGAGACAGGACTTCGTTATGTAGCCCTGGCTGTCCCAGCGCTGGTTATGTAGAGCAGGCTGACTCTGAACTCACAGAGATCTGCCTGACTCTGCCTCCTGAATGCTGAGAATAAAAGCATGAGCCACCATGCCCAGCCTCTAAAACATTTTCAGTGGGCTCAAAAACTGCAGTGCAGTTTGGTACTATTGAGATTACAATCTTTGACTAAAACAACTTCTCTATCAGAAATTTATCCTGTGAACTTGTTTGCACTGGACACCATGGCCTGCTTCCAAGGAAATCCTTGAAGCATTTACTTGTAGTCCCCAAAGTGTAAGCAACTCAACCATTCATAGTAGCAGATTGGCTGCATAAATTATACTGCACTCATCGAAAGACATGAATAGTCATTGAAAAGAACAAGGCAACTTTATACTTGTGTAATTATTTCTAGTGTGTATTGTTAAGTTTGAGAGAAAGACATGATCTGATGAAGATGCTTACACTCTTATCTGAAAATGTCACAGGGAACCCATTAGATTACACAATTAAGACAAGCTAATTTTAAAAGACAACTTATGGGAAACTATGTATGAAATGACACTATGTGAACGCATGGCGACTTGTATTGTTTTTCTTAAGAATTTAGACATGCTTGTGTCCACATAGAATATCTCTGGGGCAGTGCCAGGACTCAAGGACAAACATCACATCATCATCTTAATACTCTAAAAGGCTTTTGACAAAATCCAACATCCTTTTATATTAAAAGTCCTGAAGATCCTAGGAGCAGAGGAGCATATCTCAACAAAACATGACAACACTCTAGCCATGTATAGCTAACAGGCTAATGCATAGCCAATATCATGGTAGAAAAATTCACAGTATTTTACTAAAATCAAGAATAAAACATGGTGTATGCTTTCTCTACTCTTTTTTTTAAGATTTACTTTTTTAAAGTTTTGAAACTTGTCTATGTCTGTGTGTCTGTGTGTCTGTGTCTATGTCTGTCTGTGTGTGTCTGTGTGTCTGTGTCTATGTCTGTGTGTGTGTCTGTTTCTGTGTGTGTGTGTCTGTGTCTATGTCTGTATGTGTGTGTCTGTGTCTTGTCTATGTCTGTGTGTGTGTCTGTTTCTGTGTGTGTGTGTCTGTGTCTGTGTCTATGTCTGTGTGTGTGTGTGTGTCTGTTTCTGTGTGTGTGTGTCTATGTCTATGTGTGTGTGTGTGTGTCTGTGTGTGTGTGTCTGTGTCTATGTCTGTGTGTGTGTGTCTGTTTCTGTGTGTGTGTGTGTCTGTGTCTGTGTCTATGTCTGTGTGTGTGTGTCTGTTTCTGTGTGTGTGTGTCTGTGTCTATGTCTGTGTGTGTGTCTGTTTCTGTGTGTGTGTGTGTGTCTATGTCTGTGTGTGTGTCTGTTTCTGTGTGTGTGTCTGTGTCTATGTCTATGTGTGATCTGCTCATGAATCCTGTTACCTCAGGAAGACGAAGGAAGGTGTTGGGTTACTTTGGAGTTATAGGCAGGTGTGAGCTACCATGTGGTGCTGGGAACAAAACTTTCTTTGAGAGAGCAACAAATGCTTTTAACTGCTGAGCCATCTCCTCAGTCCCTGGATTTTTCAACTCTTACTCAATATAGTGCTTAAAGTCTTGGCTAGAGCAATAAGACAAGACAAGAAAACGGAAGAGAAACAAACAAGAAAGGGAGAAGTAAAAATATCCCTTTTAGTAGATGGTATGATTCTAAACATAAGAGACCACGTAAGACTCTACCCTCTACCCCCTCCCCCACCAAAACAAAAAACAAACAAACAAAAAACAAAAACAATGAACACATTTATCTAAGTAGCATAAAAAAAAAAAAACATACAAAAATCAGTAGCCCCACCTGGTTGGTGGCAGACATTTTAAATCCCAGAATTGAAAAGCAAGGGGAATCTCTGTGAGTTCCAGGTCAGCCAAGACCTTCTTAAAGAGAGCCTGTCTTAGGAAAGCAAGTGAGTGAGTGAACGAGGAAGAAAGAAAGGAAGAAAGGGAGAGAAAGAAAGAAAGAGAGAGAGAGGGAGGGAGGGAGGGAGAGAGGGAGGGAGGGAGGGAGGGAGGGAGAGAGTGAACTCAGGGAAACAACCCCACTCAAAATTGTCTAAAACAAACAAACAGAAACAAAACAGTTAATCGGCATAAATTTAACCAAGGAAGTGAAAGGTCTCAACAATTAACTAATCAGTGGAATAGACTGTAAGAGACAGAACAGAGCCGGGTGGCTTTGACAAAGGTGCCTGCAACAAAACATAGCCTCTTCAATGTGGCTCTGGGAAACCTGGGTAGCCACATGAAGAAGAGTCAAACTAGATCCCCATAGCCCTACAGGACAATCAAGTCCAAATGAATAGAGTGACCTAAAATAAGACCCAAAACTTTGAAAACGTTAGAGGAAAAAGATGCAAAAATATTCCAGAATATGGAATGGGCAGGAGTTTTCCGACTGGGCCTCTAGTGGCTCAGGAAACAATTCCAATAATTGTTAAACAGAAGCTCTTGAGTTAAAATGTCCTCAAAACCAAGGAGAGGATTAATCAGATGAAGGGTCAGCCTGAAGAATGGGAGAGAGGCTTTCTAGCTCTATGTCTGACAAAGGGTTAATATCTAGGAAACACAGAGAAGAAATCACAGAATTTTGTCAACAAATGGGCTAACACAAGGGATGTACCGCTCTCAAGGGATCAAATAGAAACAGCCAGTGAACATTTCTAAGTGTGCAGCATCACTAGCCATCAGAGGAATGCACGACAAGAGCCTATCTCATCCCAGTCCCAGTGACAGTTAAGAAAACAAGATAACAACAGATGTTGTGAGGATACGGACAAAGGGGAAGTCTTGTGTATCGCTGGTGGGAGTGCAAACTGGTCCAACTAGCAATGGAAGTTTGTCAGGAAACTGAAAACAGGTCTAGATTTCGTACTAGCTGTAGCACTCATGGATATATACCCAGAGGGCCCCAATGTCTTCACACATTCTGTAGAAATGTTTGCACAGTGCTAGTCATGATAGCTACGTTTCAGTGTCAACCTTGGCTCCAACAACAGGGGATGAAATAAACAGATAAAGAAAATTTGATAAATGTATACACAGAATTTTTCTTCAGCCATGAAGGACAAAGTTATGCCTCTTGCCAGGAAAAAAAAAAGCAACTGGAAATAATCACATTAAGTGAATTGAATCAGTCTTGGAAAAACAAGTATGTTTTCTCCCATAAGTGGTTCCCAGATTTTTTGTAGTTTCGTAACATCGTGTATGTAAATATGACATGGAAGTAGAAATAGAAAGGGGAGAGAAAGGGGAGAATATGCTTAAATTACACTGAATATGTAAGAAAATATCCTTACATAACCTATAGTAGGTATAATGACTATTCATAGTGGAAAAATACAGTCCGTGTGGAGGCTGTAAGAACTAGTAATGCAGTATATATTCTGACTAAAGAGATACAGTCTGTGTAGAGACTGTAAGAACTATTGATGTTGTATACATTCTGAATAAAGAAATACAGTCTTGTGGAGGCTGTTAAGAACTAGTTATGGTGAATGCATTCTAAATAAAGGATCTAGGAGGATGGGGGAATGAAGAAAGGGAATGGAACATATATCTTTTCTTTATCTATTTTCTACTGTAAAAAAAGAACATGTCTGAGTCTGGTATGGTGGGACATGCCTTTAGTCCCAGCATTCTGAATGCAGAGGCAAGCAGATCTCTATAAGTTCCAGGCCAGCCTGATCTACAGAGTGCATTACAGGACAGCCAGGGCTGTTACACTGAGAAACACTGTCTGGGGATATGTGTGAGGGGGGGCAATAAATCCATGTTCTTTTAAAAAATAAGTCCATGTTAGTCTGGGGGGCAGTTGCTGCAAGAACCCATGGGCCCACGAGCAGTGCTGGCTGCTGGTCTCTGATACTTGAGCCACCATTAGTGCAGCCGTGGGTCCCAGTTCCTGAGCCAGAATCCAAGGCAGATCCCTATGCCTGTTCATAGCTGCAAGGGAGGCTAGGAAACACAGATTTGGATTTTCAGCTTTTAAAGTGGAAGGTCACAAGTTTAACTAAACAGTGGAAGGAGAGGGGAGGAGAGGAGGAGGAGGGGGAGTTACATCAACTTTCACTTTCTTTGGGGCAAGTATGAAACTACTGCCTTGCCTCCATATGACATGTCTGCTTTTGTATGCAGATCTTCTGCATAGGGTGTTACTCAGAACCATTAGACTTTAGAACAGAAAGGTCCCTATAGATCATTTAGTTCAAAAGCCTTGTGTAGAAACCCAAACTCATTAAGTGCTGGGGAAACCCCAGTTACCCGAGGTAATTCAGCGAAACTTTCAGATGATGTGAGCAGGTGTTCCCATCTAGGTCTGATCTGCACAGAGTCTCTGGGTCTTGGCAGCCTTTAGCAAAGGTTCCAGTGCAGAATTCAGAGGTTTGCTTCTGAGAGAGCTGCCTCCTGAAGACTCTGGTGCCCCTTATTACAGAGATTATGACATATTTAATGCTTAGTTTAAAAACACTTATTTTTAATTCCTAGAACAGTTTATTAAAAGCAAACAAACAACACAGTAGAATTTAAAGAGGCCAGAGAGATGACACCATGGTTAAAAGCACTTGTTGCTTTTCCAAAAACCCAGGTTTGATTTCCAGCACCCACATGGAAGCTCCTATTCCATTCCATTCCATTCCATTCCATTCCATTCCATTCCAGCCTCCTCAGGCACCACATATGCAAGTGGTGCATAGCCATACATGCAGGCCAAATAGCCATATACATAAAATACATACATCTAAAGGTTTTTTAAAGAATATAGTGGGCTGTTTTCAGATCTTTTCTATGTATATGTGTGTGTGGTTATACACGTTTTTGTTTCATACTATTTCATTACTTGCTTGTCCTTGACATGCATTATGGTGTTAACAGACATTGAAGTGGCTACATGCCCCTCTCTAACTATTGGATGGTCCAGAGACCTCACACGGGCATCTAGTGCCTGAGGAGGGACAGTCATGAACCATGGAAGATTTGGGGACAATATGATATTTTTAGCTCATCTAACCTCATTACAAACTCAAAATGTCAGTTGCTTTCATCAATTGCTTCACTAATACTCGGGGCTGCTTTATAACACATAGACTCCTCCAAAACCACCTAGTCCCACTTAATGTGTAGGAGGGCAACAGTTTTCTTGGGGTAAAAGATGGGGATTGCTGGGGACTTGCCCAAGATCACCCAACCAGGACAGCAGCAGAGCTAAGTTTTCTTTTTCCCAAAACCTGACTCACTCCATTGCTTTCTGCAGCTCTGAGGGGGAGCTGGAGGGTGGCGCCATTGGAAGGTACTTAAGCTCACAGCAGCCCAGCGGAGCTCTGTGCCCAACGTGTCCTGTCGTACCTATGAGTCCTTCAGCAGTTCCCTTTGCCATGCCTCTACCTTCCCACCTACATTAACTACTGATTAGGGGGCACGAATCTTACGTGTTTCCATCTTCCTTTCCATGGCAACATCCACTTTATACTTTGCAAACAGCTTTACTACCTGGTCAGGTCTTAGCAAATTACTGAAGAAGACATAGCTTTAGGCCAGGTGGATGGCACAAGGAAGGGAAAACCAGAGCCAATCGGGTTCTCATAAGGGTTAAATCCCTTTAATCGGACCGATCATTTAGTGCTAACAAAGGATTCAGGGATAGGGGTGGGGGATACAGTTAAAACAAGATATGCCCTGCCCACGGGAGCTTTCTTTCCAAGAGTTAGTTCCAAACACTGTTAACAAGAAAGCCCAAAGACTGAGTGCACACCCCAGCCACCTCACACTTACTAATGGTTTTCTGTATACCCACAGCTGTGCTATTTTAGTGTTGATAAAGCTGAATCTCTACGTTAGATTTTAAAGTAAATAGGAGCACGCCTTCACGTATTCCCTCCTAGTGCCTCAGCTCATCATTTGGGGTGCCCTACTTTGGAGCTCACTGTCTCTAGGCGAATCAGATAATACCCCAAAAGTGCAGCCCCCGAGGGTGAAGAAGGCTCTAATATCAAGGTAAGCAATGCTTTCCTGAACATCAGGGAAGTAGGAAATAGTCCCAGAGAAAAGGAAGACTGAGTATTTCTGAGCATCGCAGACCTACCCTGGGGACCAGTCAGCATCCTTTGGTCTGTGGTAGAGATTACTGGCAGCCTTAATGCCCTTGACTGGTATCTGATTAGCCTTTGTTATTGGTTTACAAAAAAAAAAAAAAAAAAAAAAAAGCTGCACATGAAAAGCGACCTCACCCCTGAGGAATCCATTTCCTGCCCTCCGCATGTGTGGGCTTAACAAAGAACACACTCTTATCTGACAGTGGCCCAGAGCCACCCACCCTGTGTGTCCACAGACAGGGACACAGCAGCCAATGCCCTTGCCATGAAATTAGGCTGCAGAGTTCTAACTCTCTTCCTAGCCCTTCCCTGACCATCATCTTTAAACTTCTGTGCCTAATTCCCTCATCTGCGAGAGGACAACAATTGTACCAGGACTATGAACAATTTCTAATGTTTCTGTGCTAAGTGTATCACATGGGCCCTGTCACAAAACTACCAAGATGATAGCTGTTAATTAAAAATATAAATATATAATTTATTTCAATGTTTACTTTCATTTTTATTGAGGCTATTTGACAAATACTGTAACTTAAAATTCAATGACCAGAAATGCAGAAAATGTTTCTAGATTCAATAGTGAATAGAGAGCTACTGCATTTAGAAAAGCTCTGGCACACACCTTTAACCCAGTGCTGGGGAGGCAGATGCAGACAGATCTCTGAGTTTGAGACCAGCCTGGTCTATAGATCAAGTTCTAGGACAGCCAGGGCTACACAGAGAAACACTGTCTTGGAAGCCCCCACACCCCAAAAAAGTCTAAGAAAGCCGCATTTAAGAGTGTGATGTTTGTTTTGCCGTTGAAAGACCCTCAGTGCTGTCCTTCTAACTGCCATTTTATCCAGCTTCTGCAATCACTACTATAAAATGTTTTCTAAATTTAGACCATTATCATTTATGAAGTATGACTTCATACATTTGAATTTTTAATTTTCACTTTGAATCTGCATGAGCAAAACATAACAGGACATGGCTACCATTATTAGTTACAGAAAGAATAAACCCCAAGTCAGGATCTATGTCATTGGCAAGTTAACTGGTGGCATTTAACGATTAGGCTCTAGTGAGCCTAAGAAAAAACCCAACCTAAGGTACTAACTAACAGTACATCATGTTCCTCTTCTTAGTAACTCATGCTCTTGAAGAACGGAAACCCTTCTATCCCATGGGTGGTGTTTGACATGGCAAGACAATGAGAAGCCTTTGCGAGGCTGGTTTGCAGTAGTTGTCACAAAACTACAATTTTCCTCTGAGAAATCAGCAATGTTTCCATCCCAAGAAATAAAGGTTTTAAAATCATGATTAATATACTATACCTCTTTTAATACAAAGTAAGCTTTTCGCCTCAGAAGGTGTAATTCTCTTAACAATCCTAATATCCTCTGACCAGAACTGTACTCAAACTGCCATTTGAATGGGATTCATAATATAAAGCCATTTTCCCCCACATGATATTTTCTATGTGCATGTATAAGATCCCAAAAGGCAGATGGCTGTCAGTTTAGAGAATTTTTATTACAGGTTGAGCGTACAAAATGCTTGGGACCAGGAATGTTTTAATTTTGTTTTCAGATTTTAGAGTATTTCATAATACCCTAAGGATGTATCCAAGTCTAAACACAGAGTTCATTTATATTTCTTGTAGCTAAAGGTAATTTATATAACCTCTTCAGTGACCTATATTTTGACTGAGACCCATCAGAAGGCTGGTATGGAATGTCATTGTCCCAGCCTCATGTTGAACACGTGTGGGGTTTTGCAGGAAAATCTGTATTAGATGTGCTTCACCTATGTGATAAATACTCACTTATATGACCTGTCAGTAGAAACCAACAAACTTCTTTTTCCAAGTCCAGAAGTTACTACAGTGTTGCGGTTGGCATAAGATTCTTCTTGTATGTGGGGTTCAGTCAGACTTAATTTGCTAAAGCGCACTGTCATGAAATCCAGGGAAACCACGGAGTCCCTCCTAAGCCCAGGACTTTCCAGATGAGTTTTCATGAGCTGCAGAGCCTGTGCACTTCTTCAGTCCTTTTTCATTCCTTCAGTTTTTTGCAGTATTTTCTTGACTTTTTCTTTTTTTTTTCTTCCTTTGCTCTTTCCCCCTGGCTGCAGTCATCTTGGCCAAATTCCAGGGCAATCCAGCGCTAGCTAGGAACCCTGGCTTGCGGGCCAAGTCACTGTTGCGAGGAAGCTGTGTGGGTCTCTGCAGCTCACGCCATTCTTAGCCCAAGCCTTCATGTCAAGCATCTTGGGCTGCAGTGGTGAATTCTAATTTTTTTGCCTGGGATTATTGAGGGAGCCAATGACAGTTCAGAGGACTGTTGGCTGATGTCTTTTTCTTTAGTTCTACCACATACTTTGGAGAGGCTTAAATTCTGGTTTGTGGCAAAGGTATCGTCCCCCGGTGGAGGCACTCTTGGATCCACATGCTCTTGTCCCATGCTCAGGAATATTCTTCCATCCTCAAAAGCCAAAAGTCTCTGGCCCTGTGTGACACCTGGTGGCTCTTTGCTGCCATCCTCTCTCTGACTTTTCCTCCTTGGGATTCCTCCTTGCTCATTCTTCCACCAACACCTTGGCCACATCCACCTCCGCTGGTAGGTTCAGGGCTCTATCTTGTCTAGCAGAGCCAAGCAGGGTCTGAGGGCTGGGGGTTGGGGAAGCTGGAGTGACCTGTCACAAGCCATGGCACACGCCAGGAGCACCTTCCTCCCTACCATGATATTATAATGAAGATACTGCACTGGCTGGTTTTTATGACACAGCTAGAGTCTTCAGAAAGGAGGAAACTCAATTGAAAAAGAATGTCTCCCGTGAGTCTGTAAGGCATTTTCTTAATTAGTGATCTATGGGGGAGGGCCCAGCCCATCCTGAGGGGGGCCATCCCTAGGCAAATGATCCTGGGTTCTATAAGAAAGCAGGCTTAGCAAGCCAAGAGGAACAAGCCAGTAACCAGCACCCCTCGAAGGCCTCTGCATCAGCTCCTGCCTCCAGGGTTCTACCCTGTTTGAGTCCCTGTCCTGACTTCCTTCAATGATAAACAGCGATGAGGATGAGTGAGATGAATAAAGCCTTTCCTCCCCAGGTTGCTTTGGTCAGTGTTCCATCACAGCCGTTGTAACTTTAACTAAAACAGATACTATGGTCCCATTCATTTTGCAGGAAGCTAAGTCTTAGAGTAGATACTTTGTGTGTATTAATCTACACAGCTAGTGTAGTGACAGAATCCCAGGGTCTTCTGGACTCTGAAGCCCATTTCTCCTTCACTCAGCAGCAGACCTCAGAATGCTCGAAAGAAGCTTTGAGTAACCTGAATGCATCGTGTGAACAAGGCACACAAAGTGGAAGCCTTAGGCCTCTTGCTCAAGTCTAAATTCAAAAATTGTTTTCTAGGCAGGCTTCAAGATCAACAGAGGAAGATTCGCTTAGAATCAAGAAGAGGACAGATGGGAACTGAGACATGGCTCCGAAGTTAAGAGCACTGTCTGCTCTCGCAGAGGACTGTGGTTCAATTCCCAGCACCCAAATCATCTCTGCTTCCAGTCTTGGGGGATTATAAACTCTCTCCCGGCCTCCCTGGATATAATGCTCACATGTGGTACACAGACATATATGCAGGCAAAACACACATAAAAGAAATAATAAAAGAAAGAAAACTTTCAAAAAGGATAAAGTGTCAGGCATGGGAGTGCACTCCTTTAATCCCAACATTTGGGAGGCAGAGGCAGGCAGATGTCTGTGAGTTCGAGGCCAGACTGGTCTACATAGTGAGTTCCAGGAGAGACTCTGTCTCGACAAAAAAGAAAAAGGACAGAGAACCTCAAAATTAAGTCCCTTATTTCATAGTTCTTTGGAACAGTGTGAGGTGACCTCAGTGCTGAGTGGATCCGGAAGAAAAAGACCAGTTCAGGCCCCCGACTTCCTCCGGATCCACCTCAGTAAGCAGCGGTGACTTATCTCTTATGCTGTGTTCAGTGATCTTGATGAACGAGCCAGTCTCCGTGCCTGCAGCCTTAAACTCCAATTTCAGCAGCTCTGCACTCAGGGGAGAGGGCAGGGAGGGCGTGCTCACAAGCTGCGCTCCTCAGGTCAGCTAAGCTTACTCAGACATGGCCTCATGGGGGCATCAGAGGCAGTGGGTGGGGACTTGAGCCCGAGCCCCCGTGGGCTGGGCTGGGAATTGTAAAGAAACGCTGCTGAGAAGGATTTTGTTGTGGTTGTTCCCTTTGTTTACTTTGGGCAATGCTGTCATTTTTTTAAACTGACCCTTCCCAGATGAGGTCCTCAGTTTTCAGCTGAGTAAAGTCAGGGGCCTTGCCAACGGGGCATTTGAAAAGCTTTGTGGTCAGTTGCTGGAGGGAGTCCTGGGCAGCTGACACCCCTCCCCCACCCAGAGAAACACAGACAGGGCTGCTAACCTGCTGACTGCAGCCATGCGCCTGTAGAGCAGACCATCTTACCCCTCTGCCTTGGTGAGGCACTGTGGAAGGCCAGGCAACTTTCCACGGGAAGGGAGACGTTAGCCATAGCCCTCCCGGCCACTCTCCACCGGGCTCTGGCTCCCGGCCGCGTCCTGCGGGTGCCTGGGCTGGCGCTGGGCTGTAGTTGAGAATTGCTGGCATCCACTTCTTGGCTTAACACAAAACACTTTCCTTCAGGGATATAGATTCACATGGTAAATCCCAACCCAAAGGTGTGTGTGTAATATATGCTTTTCTTTTCTGACTTAAGTTGAACACCATCTGTGCAGCTATGTAGAAATGAGGGAAAAAAAGAAAGTTCCTTTGCTGTATGCTTTTAAAAAATTCTCTAGTTTCTTTTGGACCTCAGATACCAAAGAATGGAGTCTTTTATGTCTAAGATTAGAAACATCTGGTCTGCATGTCTAGGGAAGGCTAGACTATGGTAGGGTGTAGATTGCTAGACTAAGGTGGGTTGCCTTGCCCTTTTGAATTATTGCATCTTGAGTCTTAATGGACTGAAAGTCACTCAACACAACCTCTTAATTTTAATAACATGGAAAGAGGCCAGAGAGGTGAGGACTTACTGTCGGAGAGCTTGTGTCAAAGGTGAACCAGCACTCAGGTCGCCTTTGTCTGATCTCCACTGTAAACTGTGCTTAGGGAGGACTTGAGGACTAAACGGTAAACCACAAAATGCACAACCCCTGTATTTGGGGCCCTCACTTATCTCCAGTTCTGCAGTTTTCCCCGATGGATGTTCAGAAGAGAAGCCTGAGGCTCACACTGTGCCTACTGTGTGCCAGGCAGTTGCATATATTCCTCACCTCATCTTTACAACAGTTCTGTGAGGGAGACCTTGTTATGACTACTTCGTAGGTGATGGAGTTGAGAGGTACAGTTGCCCAGCTGTGCCCAACTAGAACAATGCAGCATCAGGACCAGAATCCAATTTTCTTCTACACTATAGCTCCTATGCACATCACACTTAACAGTCAATACCTTCCAACTTTCAAAACCAAGGCGTCATTTTCCAGATTTTTAATAGTGTAGTTACAGTCATTTAACACACATCAGAAAGCGCATTTTGCCAGGCACAGCTGAGATACCGATGCTATAGCCGTGGACAGTGAACACAAACACTTTTCTTCCAGAACACAGTCCCCAAGGGGAGCCAACAAGTAACCCTTAAAATAAGTCCCACAAAGTAAGACAAGCTGCTAAAGCATGAAGCAGGAGGAGGAGTGGGGAATCCTGGAATCTGGGGAAAAGACAGAGATTTCACCAAAGGAAGTTTTCTGTGTGGGTGGCATTAGAACAAAGAGCTCAAGGAGCCTGAGAGAACAGACCAATGGACATCTGGGGGGAGAGGCTGAAGTGAGCCAAGGATGCCTTTAAAGTCACGGCAGAGGCAGAGAAGAGTGTGCAAGAAAGCAGAAGCACAGGGGGTGGAAGGCGGTGGACGGAGGCCAGGTTGGGTCGGGGCCTGTTCTGAGGCAAAACCACCAGCTTTTCTCCTGCATGAGAGGGGAGCCAGGCACTGAAGCACAAGACAGTGCATTCTAAGTTTCTAGAGGATTACTAAGTGTGCTGAGCTGAGAGCAAGAACAAGGCAAAGCACAAACACTAGCTGGGAGTCCACAGCAATTCATCGGGTGACGTGACGATGACAGGGCCCCAGGCAGTGGACACAGACGCAGTTCTGTGAGCCCAGTACTACTGGCTACAGTTCTTACATGCCATGGCATCATGAAACGTGCTCCTGTTTTGGAGACTTGGATATTTCCAGCCTTGCAGATGATTATAGACAATGCTGTCATTAATATCCCCACTCCCTGCTTTTGCATATCTTATTTCTCTGGGGCAAATTTCCAGAAGTTAGATTACACAGTCACAGGATGTTGTTTGTATAATATTAATGACATTTTGTTATATTACACAGTAGGGTCAGGGGTCCTTTGTGTGTGTGTGTGTGTGTGTGTGTGTGTGTGTGTGTGTAAGAGACAGAGAGACAGAGACAGAGAGAGGCTGACTGATTGATTGTGGCTGGGGTCATTGGCTCATGCCACAGGGATCCTGTGGTGGTCAGAGGACGACAGTAAACCTGCTTCTCTCCTTTTGCCTTTGTCGGGTGCTGGTGATTGAACCCAAGCCATCAGACACACTGCGAAGTGCCGTTGCCTACTGTGCAAACCTCACCTACCAGGTCTCTTAATTTGTCGAGATTCAGAATCCTCTCCTACCCCCGGCATCTCTAACTTCCTCCCTCTCTTCTCTGACTCTCTCTGGCTTTCTTTTCTCTCTCTCCTTTCTTTTTGGGGGAACATATAAAGGGGAAAACTTAACAAAGCAGGACAGAGGTTACAGTGTTCACAGAGGAAGGCAGGAAAAGGCAGAGGATATTTCTTCTTTATTACTTGTTTCTTGTCTTTCAGCTGCAGAAAGCAGGCAGCAGCTGCTTCCCCGGGTGGAAGAGAATCCTCTGAGACAATCAGCAGCCTGAGGGAGGGCCCTGCTTACTCAGACTTTCTCGCCTTCTGGGGAGATCAATGGACTTTGCCATTTCCATTATCTTTCACAATATCCCCTGGTGCTAGCTCAAACTGCCCTCTCTGAACAAACATTCCTCTCTGGGGGGCGGGAGGCTTGCTAAACTTTCTGGCTCTTTTATTCCCAGCCTCTATCAGTGGGAGCTCTTTGAAAGGGCCTGTCGTTCCTTCAACTCCAAAGCCTACCTGCTCAATTTTCCTTTTCTAATTTTACGCTAGGTATGAGGTGGGCACTTTCCTTATTAGAATCAGTTTTCTGGTGAATTCTAGAGTCTCCCTGTGACTGGTGCTAATGCTAAGATTCATGGGGGAAGTGCAGGAGACTCTGTTAGCAGCAGTGTTAGCAGCAGTGTTAGCAGCAGTGTCAGCAGCAGTGTTAGTAGCAGTATTAGCAGCAGTGTTAGCAGCAGTGTTAGCAGCAGTGTTAAGCTGGTTGACTCGGGCTTCCCAATCTGAAACCTTACTGCCAGGCTACAGCAGTCAAGACCTATTCAGCGTAAACACACTCAGATCAGCGGGACAGAAACACAAGCCCTAACAGTTATGCTCAATTGAATTTTGACAAAGGCACCAAAAGAATTCAACAGGGTGGGGGATGGTCTCTTAAACAAATGAAAAGCCACTGGAAAGACTGGATATCCATGTACAAAAGAATCGATTTGGACAAATGCTTAATATCGTGCACAATAATAAGCTCCCAGTGGATTGTAGACCTGAATATCTGAGCTAGAACTAGACAACTTAGAATATTAAGCAGCCTTGAGTCACGTGATGATCTTCACTATAACAGAAAGACACGAGCTGATAAAAAAGACAAAATAACAGGTGACATCTTGAACTTCATTAAAATTGCACACATCTGTGCTTTGAAGGACACAAGAAGGAGAAAGGAGGAGTCTGGAGGTGGCACATACCTTTGATCCCAGTACTCAGGAAATAGGCCCCAGTGACTTTGAGACTAGAGACTAACCTGGTGAATTCCATTCCAGATATGGGGTTTGTACTTGAAATATTCACAATCCAATAATAAGAAGCCAAGCTGGGCAGTGGTGGCGCACACCTTTGATCCCAGCACTTGGGAGGCAGAGGCAGGCAGATTTCTGAGTTCGAGGCCAGCCTGGTCTACAGAGTGAATTCCAGGACAGCCAGGACTATACAGAGAAACCCTGTCTCAAAAAACAAAACAAAACAAAACCCAATAATAAGAAGCCAAATAATCAAAAATGTGAAAGGACACTGAGTGAGGGATGTAGCTCAGCGGTAGAATGATTAACTACAGTGCACCAGGCCTTGGGTCTAACCCCCAGCATCACAAAATAAAGAGGCAAATAAAAATGGGCAAAAGATTATAATTTTATTCCAAAGTAATTATAGAAATGGCTGATAAGTCATTAGGTCACAGAAAGCAAATCCCTGCCTGGTCAGAGAGCTCTGCTCGCCACCATGACTACAATAAAACACGCAGAGAAACAATTACTGCTGAGGAGAAAGAAATTATAGACCTTATTGCTGCTGGTGGGAAAATACAATGGAAGCATCCCCTTTGAAACGGCTTGACAGTCCCTCGGAACCCCGAGGATGGAGTTACCACGATCTAGCAATTCCACTCCTAGGTGTGTGCCCCAGAGAGGTGCAAACATGTCTATACAGAGTCTGCACAGAGTGGAAACAACCTAGCTGTCCACCAGCTGATGAACAGATAAGGTGTGACACATCTGTCCGGTATAATGTTATTTAGTAACAAAAAAGGAATCGAGTTCAGACAGATGCTACAGTGTGACTGAATCTCCAAAGAATTCCTGTAAATAAAAGAAGTCAGAAATTAAAGATGTCATACAGTGTGGCACCATTTACATACAATGTCAGAACAGGCGAATGGAGCCAAAACAGGAAAGCAGATGGTCTAAGATTAAGGAGAGCCCAGGGCTGGGGCCAGGCATGGGGAATAATGAGTCACCATGGCGAATGAAGGTTTCTCTTTAGTATGAAGAGAATGTCTAATGTTACTTAGAGTGATGGAGGGAATGTTCTACAACCTACTGAAAACGGAACTGTAGACTTCAAACTTGTCGCTTTGTAGTCCATAAATCACCTCTCAATAAAGATGTGTTTAGAGAGCAGCTTCGTTTTCACTGTTGAAAAGAGACATCGGATTGTGTGGTTCACTGCCCTCAAGAAATTCGTTCATGTAATGCATGAAGGAGCAGACTATGGGATTGGCCTAAGGGGTTGCTGGTGATAAAAGCTGAGGGGGAGAAGGGCCAGAGAGAGGAGGGCAACATGGTACAGGAAGGACACTGGAAATAAGGGCTGGTCAGAGAGATGCTCCCAGAAATGAAGTAACAAATTATCTCAGGGCCAGTAGCCTAGATGAGAAGCAGGAGGAGATGGGGGTAGAGTCTTCAGACATCTTCCTAGTGAGCATTTGGGTGGTGGGAAACGACGAGGCTGGTTTGTAGAAGTATGTAGAAGGCCAGGCTCAGCTCACAGCAAGTGTACCGTTAAGAGCGTGCAAATATTACTGTCAGCTAGACAAAGATTCTGCTTCACGCTAACAAATCTTATCAAAGGAAAATGATACTGCAGTTCCGACACCAGCCACAAACGGCAAGAGATTAACCCTTTCCACAAATGAAATGCGGATTAACACCAGGTAACTTTCTACGAAACTGCTTCTTCATTTAAGAGAAGTTAATGGGTGTAACCAGTCCCCTGGATCTCGTGTGTGTGTGTGTGTGTGTGTGTGTGTGTGTGTGTGTGTGTGTGTGTGAGAGTGTGTGTGTGTGTGTGAGAGTGTGTGTGTGTGTGTGTGAGTGAGTGTGTGAGTGTGTGTGTGTGAGTGTGTGTATGTGTGAGTGTGTGAGTGTGTGTGTGTGTGAGTGTGTGTATGTGTGAGTGTGTGTGTGTGAGTGTGAGTGTGAGTGTGTGTGTGTGTGTGTGTGTGTGTGTGTGTGTGTGTGTGATAACTGTAGGGGACAAAGGAAGCCCTGAGTTCTAAAGGAATGTGTGCTCTTGATGTGGGCTTGGCCATGTCAGAGACCCTAGAAAGGTCACGCAGGAATGGCAAAGCCTCCCCCATCCCAAGAAAAGTTCAGAGGGAAATGGCAAAGCCTGGTGCATATGTGGAAACTGATAGCATGTGAAGAAATGTCTACTGGAGTTTTCACCCCCATGTTCACAGCCTAAAGACTGCTCTTTGCAGAGACCAATCCTACCGAGATTAGCTAAGTGTCTCCTTGACCCAACTGTGTACCATAAACCCTGCCTCCTTGTTTATCTGTATAACAGCCTTGCCTTTTTGTTCAACTCAATATAACAAATACGTTGAGCTTCTTGGTGGTGGTGGTGGTGGTGGTGGGGGATGTTGCAGTTTCTCCATCAGAGATCCCATAGTCTCCCCAACACAGCTTCTCTGTGTGCCCATGGATCCATCTGATTGTCTTACTTCATTCCTTCAACACCACAGTCAGGTCTGTCTGTGGTACCATGCCTGATATGGCAGTAATTTAAAACAAATTTTAAGCCCCAAGTGATAGACAGGTTTGATTTTACATGTGTGTGGTAGCTTGAATGTTTGAATGCTTGGTCCCTAGTTAGAAGAACTGTTTGGGAAGGATTAGGAGGTGTGGGCTTGTTAGAGGAGGTGTGTTACTGGGACCAACTTTGAGGTTTCAAAAGCCCATGCTGGGCCCAGTTTCTCTCTTCCTCCACCTAAAACTTGTGGATCAGACATGAGCTTCTGCTACTGCTCCAGTGCCAGGTCTGATTGTCCTCCTGCTGCCACATTCCCTGCCATGATTGTCAGGGACTCACCCTCTGAAATTGTAAATATGCCCCCAACTAAATGTCAGCAGTTGCCCTGGTCATGGTGTTTCTTCCTAGTAACCCAAGGGTAACTAAGACAACGTGTCTGTCTATTTCAATTAGCAAGTTCAAAAACAAGAGTACAGGGAAAAGAGGCTGTGGGGAGGCTCAGTGAGTAACTCCCTGCATAAGCACGGGATCTGAGTTCGAACTTTCCAGCACCCATGTAAACAGCAGGGCATGGAGCCCAGCATTCAGGAGACTGAGGCAGGTGCACCTCAGAGTTTGAAGCCAGCCTGGTTGAGAGAAAGATCAAGACTCAGGACAGGGAAAGCCAGGACTACCCGAAGAAACCCTTTCTCGAAAAGCCAAACTAAATCAGAACCCAAAACAAACAACAAAGGCAGGGCGTGTCTGAACACGCTTGTAACCTGAGCACTGTGGAGTGGAGACAGAAAGATCCCAAGATCTGGCCCTGGCCAGCCTGCCTCACAGAAATGATGAGCTTAGTAATAAGAGTGTCTTAAAATAACAAGGAATTGTTAAGGAAGAGGGTAGTACTGAAAGAAGTCCTCCTCTGCCTCAAGATGCATGCATACGGGTGTCACCCCCTACCTAACAGGATATGCAACAAACAAGAATACAGGACAAGTTAAAGAATATAGTGGTATTATTATATCTCATTGCCTCATTGTATCTAGTCAGACACAGACACACAGACACACACACACACACACACACACACACACACACCCTGCCCTTAAAAGCTCAGAGCATGTCCAGACACCCAGCACATCACAATGACTCTTCCTTACATGTCGTAGCCTCTCCCCATCAAAGCCTGTCTTTTTCTGACAGCCCTGTGACACTGGGTAGAGGAGACAGAACAGCTGTGGCTAGGGCTTACTCATCTGTACAGTTACTAGATGGTGACAGCTAGAAATATAACACGCGTAAAGGTTTCATGTAATCTTAACCTTTGTAAAAGCCACATTGGGGCATATGGTTTTAATTTTAATAGAAACTCAACCATCCCTGCTCCTGCCAGATGAGAGCATCAAACCTTAGGTAAGAGGTGACTTGTTAAGATGTTGAGAGAGGAAAGGAGAGCCCCTCCCATTTAAAATAAAAGAAAATGCAGAGAGATTGTAAAGATGAGTCAGCAGTTAAGAGTGTGAGCTTGCTGCCTTTTTTTTTTTTTTTTTTTTTTTTTTTTAATTTGAAATGCACTGGCGTGAGAGTGTCAGATCCCTTGGAACTGGACTTACAGACAGTTTGAGCTGCCATGTGAGTACTGGGAATTGAACCCTGCTGCTTTGGAAGAGCAGACAGTGCTTTTAACCACTGAGCCACCACTCCAACTCCATACCTGCTGTTTTTACAGAGGACCTGGGTTCTGTTCCAAGCATTCATATCAGATGGATGATAGCTGCCTGTAATACCAGTCCCAGTGGATCCAATACCCTCTTCTGGCCTCTACTGGCAACTCATGCACGCACACACACACACACACACCAAACAAATCTTTAAAAAACTAACACTGAAATCTATTCTTTATTGTTCATGCACAGCACCCAAGCCCTTGCCTCCGTGAGCAGCCCAGGAATTCTCTGTTCCCATATGAATTTTTCTTTTCTAAAGATTGCAATGGGGGGCTGGAGAGATGGCTCAGAGGTTAAGAACACTGACTGCTCTTCTGAAGAGTTCAAATCCCAGCAACCACATGGTGGCTCATAACCATTTGTAATGAGATCTGACTCCCTCTTCTGGAATGTCTGAAGACAGCTACAGTGTACTTACATATACTAAATAAATAAATAAATAAATAAATAAATCTTTAAAAAGAAAAAAAAAAGAAGAACGTAATGGACTCATCTGGTCATAATCTGTGACAGATACAGTCACCCAGCTACTGCAGTTTGGAGGAAGCACTCATGATTCTTACACATCGCCTGAGGGATGTACTCGACTATTGCAGCATGCGGGTAAACCCTAGGCACACGCCCAGACTGAGGCTTGCTGAATTGGTGCCTCCCAGTCCCAGTCCCCTCTTCCCTGAAGAAGGTGGGAAGGAAGGTGGGAAGACAGGAAGAGAGCCATGAGGAATAAGGAGAGAGAAGGAGGGAGGTTGGGAAGCAAGAGGAAGGGAAAGGGAATTTCAAACATTTCCCTGACTACAGACTCCATTCTTTCACTTATTAGAGCCTTTCTAACTCACTGCTGTCAAAGTTGCTAAAGCCAAGACACCTCTACCACTTGTAAAGACGCTAATGCCAGAAAAGGAAACCCATTTCTCCAAAAAACGTCTCCCTGACCTCCCACTATGTTATGTCCCAGATGCCTCCATTTTAGTTTCAGCATTGAGCTGGGTCTTGGCAGAGCTGGGTCAGAAGCCGAAAGCTAAACATGCTTTGAGCTAAGGGACGAGCGAGACCCCAGGGCACATCTCATCTCTTCCCCAGTGAGCCTCCAGTCAGCCCTGGTTGGGTCAAAGGGTGAGAGGGGAACTTAACAGGCTCAGGCTCAAGCAAGCCCTCCTCCCAGCTGCGTGAACAGCACTTCCTGTTCTGTTCTCTGAAGTGTGAGCTTGGCACCCTGTGAAGACCCAAGAGCCTACTTCTAGCCAAGCAAAGCATCCTTTCCTCCACACTGAGAAGGTGGAGGAAAGATTCTCTGAGTTCTGACTCTTCAAAAGCAGGGGCCGGCTCTCCCCTCCCGGATTCTGAGGTAGCCAGGGAGGTGAATTCTAAGACGCTGTGCTGTGCACCCTGGGGATTTCCCAGCCTTCCTGGTGCTTAAAGTATGCATTCCATACCTTTCACGCCCTGCCATATACTCCAGGCTTTGGGATTATCACTTTTGATAGTAAGGGGAAGAAATACACATAGGTAGGCTGTGGTAAAATCAGACGCAAAATGTTTTTGATCCTCCCATTTCTCTTCTCTCCCCACTGAAGGAGGGACCGGGAAATAAGCGTTCTCACCTAGGACACAGGGTATAGCACGCACATGGAACATGGGAGTTCCCGTTAGTCAGGAAACCCGATAGATACAAAGAGTCTGCATCACTACAAACAGCGTTTCAGGTAGACAGACAGCGAAGGTTTACCAAGGACGTGGGAATCAGCACAGGCTGAGAGCGATTAACCAATACCCTCCCCAGATTTTCATCCTCGGGGCTGGCCTGAACTCAGAGCTGGGCTAGAATAAGGCATTAGCAATGAATAGTTGGTCCACAGCCATTTGCTTCTGAAACCTTCCCTTAGTCTCTATATCTCTGGTGCCTTTTCTTTTTAAAAAAAATTATTTTATGTGTATAAGGGTCTCTCTCTCTCTCTCTCTCTCTCTCTCTCTCTCTCTCTCTCTCTCACACACACACACACACACATTACAGATGGTTGTGTACCACTATGTGGACTGCAAGAGCAGTCAGTGATCTTAACCATGTCGCCATTTCTCCGCCCCCCCTGCCCCCCACCAGTGGCTTTTTGTCTCTATGCTGCGGTGACCCAGGAAGGCTGTGAGGGAAGTAGATGAAGGTGATGATTTATTAAACCCTGTGGCTTCTTGCTCCCTCACCAGAGGGTGCGTCTTGGGTCACGCCGGGCACTCAGCAGCTTTGTGGTGGGTATCGGTTTGTGCTTCCTCCCCTCTGCTTTCGATTCAATGCCTTCCTGTTGCAGTCTGAGCCTAATAAACCGCAGCCTCACAGCAGCTACCACAGCATGCAAACTGGATCCATGTAGGGCTAAGTGTGGGACGACAGGGGTGAGGGTAGGGAGGTAAGCAGAGGGGTAGAAGCTAGCTGGAAAGAAGAACAATTCCCAAGATAAAATGCCGTGCTGAGGAACAAGGATGCCTTCGAGTGTACTTCAAAGTCACCTCCTCCCTGGCTGCATTCAGCTGTGCTAACATCAATCCCGAGTGAACCTGGTTAAATACATGTTCATGTGCATTATAGTGGGGGGTTCCTTTCCTTTTCCTTTTTTGAGTCAAGATTTGCTTATGTTAGCTGCAATCCAGCAAAACCCCTGCCTCTCAGCGACTGGACTTACTGGCATATATCAACATACCCAGTTTAAATTATGATCTTAACATAGAGTTATTTAAAAATTCAGCGTCCAGGTTCAGTTCTGATCCAGATCAATGCCATTGTGAGGTTAGAACTCAGTCTGGATACATTTGAGGCCCTGCGGTAGAATGTGTCAGGGAAAGGAAAGTGCATTTGTGGAGATCTAGAAGAGGAAGCAGGGTGTAGTCTGGCTGTGGCACAGCCCTGCTGCTGAAGAGCTATGAGCTGTTAACCTCAGACAAGATCTAGAGGTCACTTTAAAGCCAAAGGGCTATAAACAAGACATGGATTTATCAGTTATGGGAACGACATCTTGATGGCCGATAGAAAGCAAGCAGAGAAAAACAGCAGGCAAGAGGCTGACAGAAGGTAGAACCCCAAGTGCGTGCAGACAGTGCACACACAGACCAGATGGCGACGGCAACAGTGGGAGATGTGGGTGCTCAAGGAGGATGTCTTACTGAATGTGGTGCTGATGGGATTTGGAGAGTAATCAAGGGTGAGTCCCAGGCTACTAGGTAAGCTGGCATATAGCATATACTGGGGTGACAAGCACTACAGGAAGAATAGCTTTGGGGGAGTGAGTTGGCTAATAAGGTTTCAGAATTCCCAAGTGGGGTTCTGTGTGGAAACTGAATATATAGATGTGGAATTCTGGGGAAGCTACTATTGATATATAGATCTCATAGTGCTATGGGAGGGCTAGACTTCCCTTGAAGATATGAAGTAAAACGGCTGGTACAGTACAGGATCTCTAGCAGCAACACTGCAGGAGCTTATAAGGGAAGAGAAACTTGCAAAGGATGCGGATGAGCCATGGCTAAGGTGGAAAACAACAAAAACAAAGCAAAGCAAAGCAAAGCAGTGCATGGAAATCAAAGGAAAACAGTGAGTGCGTCAAGGCAGATGTGGTCATCAGCATCCAACGCTGCCCAGAGGAAAGATAAAGGCTGATGTGTTCGCTGGATTTCACCATCCAGGTAAGGTGGTGTCCTCACCATTCCTAGGGAAAGCGCTCTGAATCTGCTGTGAGGCAATGCCATTACAGAAGACAAGCGCCATTAGAAACAGCGAAAAAACACAGCTCATTAGCTCATCCGACTCCCTTTCACACTAACCCCAACTGGGGTGGAGGGGGTGTGGGTGAAAGGTAGCTATGAATAAACAAAGCCTGAGGAGAGCCAAAGAGAGTTGAGGTTAGGGATCGGGCGACTTATTCCATGCCCAGGAGAACATCAGCCAGCCCAGGAGAACATCAGCCAGCCAGTGACGGCCTATATGCTCTCTGGTGCCAGCATGAGGATGTTGGTTAGATTACGCCAAGAATGGGATGCAATTCTCAAGAACAGGAAGAGGTTTATCCGAAATGGAAAGAAAATTCTGACCTGGGGGTGGAGTGGAAACCAGGGCAGTATTTTTCAGAAGAGCAAACCCAGAAATGAACAGACAAGGGCAGAAGGAATCAAAGAGCTGCCTGATAGCCTTCCTATCCTGTCTCAAAACAGCCAGCAGAAAAACATCGCGCTCAAAATCGGCTCTTATGGTACTTATTAGGAGAGGGAAATTACTCACCCCTCGGGTCCTCTTGACATATGACGCTTCTCCCTGAACGTTTTTTCCCCTCAAACAGAGAGCAACTATTCTGAGAATAGATGAGAAAATTTATCTATAAAACAGGAAAAAAGCAGCCCATAGGGCCCCAGTGAAGATCAAATGACAGCATTTCTGTGAAAGTCAATTTTACACTACTGAGAACAGTTCGAATGTCTGTTGCTTATGTTACTCAAGGCGACTGATAAAAACACAAGAATATTTTTAAGTTAATTTCTCTGTAGGACAGAGATACCATTACAGCACCAGTATGTGCATATATGACTGGGAATTATCCTTTGGACTCAGGAGGCATCAGGGCTGAGCACCTCAATGTCCTACAAAAATTTTTAAATTTAAAAACTCAACCAGGCATGGGGCAGATGCTTTTAAAGCCAGCAATCAGAAGGCAGAGGCAGCCAGCCTGGTCTACATAGGGAGCCAGCCTGGTCTACATAAGGAGGTCCAGGATGGCCAGTGTTACCAAGTGAGACCCTGTCTCAGAAAACCCCAAATGAAATTAAAAACAAGCAGAACTAAGTGTTAAGTTATATCTAAAAAACTTGGGTAGGGCGTGGTGTTAGAGTGCTTGCCCGGGATACACAGAACCCTGGACTGGATCTCCAACACTGTGAAAAAAAAGTGGAACTGGGGTGTGGGGTGGGGCAGTGGTGCTGGGGTGTGGGGGTGGTGGTGGTGAGAAGCTAGAGCAGTCAGCTGGCTTGCTCAAGCCCAAGGACCTGAGTCTGAACCCCAGGATACGCTCATGTCAAAGCTGACCACACAAGCTTCTAATCGCAAGGCTGGGGAGACAGGCAGGCCGGTTACTAGGGCTTAAAGCCTGGCCAGTAAGACTGACTAAAACTCAGCCATTTAATATTTTCTTCTCAAGACAGCATCTCTCTGTGTAGCTGTCCTAGAAATCACTCTGTTCACCAGGCTGTCCTAGAACTCAGAAAGTATGTGTGCTACCATGCCCAGGTTTTGTTGTTGTTTGTTTGCTTGTTTTTAGTGTTTTTCCACAAGCATCCCTGGTACCCTTGGGGGCCAAAATGTGTCAGAGCCCATGGATCTGGAGTTACAGTTGTGATCTGCCGCGTGCATGCTGAGAATCTAGTCTTCTAGAAGATCAGCCAATACTCTCAACTGTCACTGTTCTCTACCCTAGAGTGGTTTCTCTGTTGAGGAAGCAGCAGACTTTGGAGTTTTGCTGCCCTCTGCTGGGAATACTCATGGTCTTTGATGTGAACCAGAACATCTGAGCACTTGCGACCAGACCCTTTCCTTATGGTAAAAAGCCAAAGGAGTAGATCTGCGGTGACTTGATGTTCTGCTGTGATGTGCAGATTTCTGAGAGGGCAAATAAACTAAAAAGCGTCTAAAAAAAAAAAAGACTAAGAGAACAACTGAAGAGGTTGTCCAGAGTCCGGAGGAAATAGGCAAGAATGCTCAGGCTACACAGATCTTTTTATTAAGTACTAGGATCAAAGTCAGAACCAAGTGGAGATGAGGGGCTATATCACCAGTGCTCAGTATATCAAGACAGCGTCTCACCATGTAGCCCTAGGCTGGGTTAGAATTCCAAATCTTGCTTTTACCTGCAGTGCTAGGCATGGGTCTCTGTGTCATGCTACAGTGCTCTTCTTGAACATTTGTAATAGCCAAGGTGATTCATTGTGTACATACGAATTGCTTCAAGTTTGTAAAGCTCATCAGCCAGGACTGCCTTTTAATCCTCAAAGAGTCCATGAATGGGAAGAGATTGTAATTCCCATTCCCCCGTGTGGAAACTGAGGCGCGTGGTACTATATAACTCACCTAAGGCCCTACTGCTGGAATGCTGAGCTAGAGCTAGAAGTCATGCCTTTTGGCTCACAGTTCTGTCTTTTTGGTTTTTTCTACCAGTTCACCTGCTGCATTTGTTAGAAGCAACATCTCTGTTGCAATTTCATACAAATCTCTATCCCACTCCAGTAATGTTCATTTTACAAAACCGTTCCAGACAAATAGATATGCAGGTGTACAACTGATTCTACTCCAATGGCCTCACCTATACAACCATCAAGAAACAAACTTCTCAGCATGCGGATTCAACCATCATAGTCCTGTGATAAGCCACTCTTATCAGGGAAACATATTTACATTATATGATATATTGGCCAAGGCATTTATCACTGGAGTCACCTTTTCAGATAAATAAGAATGGTTATATGACTTGTTGACATTGAAGTTCATTAAAGCAGCTCTACAATGTGAAGTCCCTGAGTGTGATGGTTCCCTGGAAGTCCCCTGACAGATCTGCCGGTTGCCTGGGTCGTTTTCCTCCTAATCTGTCCCATTCCTTCTCTATTTACCTTTCAATTGTTTCTGCTCCAAAAAACCAATTTAGCTTGCTAACCCTCCTCCAAAGTGCTCACTATACATTCACATCACTGGTATTTTGTTCTGGTTTCTTTCATGTGCTTCTACTCTGCTCTGATTATTTTAGTACCTTTCATTCAAAATTATTTCCCCCAAACTGTGCATATAACTTTATAATTCAGTGTGCTGACCCTGCAAACATGCCGAGTATGTCCCATGAACTAGTCATGGGACTGAGTGCCTGAGAAACAGTTGGTTTCCCCTGTAGGGATCGCACAGGGCATACATTTAAGGACACAAAGAAGTACACACCAACAGGTACTGAGTTGCTGAGCTCCATATGCTATAAATGTGAGCACGTTGCTGTGGAGGATGAAACTATAGTTCCTCCTAGGCCTGCAGGAACGAGTATGAGAATGTGAGCATGCTACATTCTGGTGACACTGGAGATAAGAACTTTAGCAGACTTAAAGGGAAAGACCAGGCATGAAGGCACATGTCACCCCAGCACTTGGGAGGAGCAGGCAAGAGGACCAGGAGTCAAGGTCTTCATCAAGAACAGAGGTGGAGGCCTTACTATGAGGTGGGCTGTATGAAACCAACTCAGAAACAAACAAACAAACAAAACCAACAGGATACGAAGAGGTTACAGCAAAGGAATTTAGTGAGGCAAGACACTGGGTAAATGCTTGGCTGCAAGCACCTGTGGTGTGACTGAAACAAAGTAAGTGTTCACGGTGCAGGTGCAGGGAGAGGAGTCCAGGGAAGCATGGCCACCAGGGTATGAGCTGGAGTATGTAATCTTTTACTCTACAGGAAATGAGGCACCGTAGTTAATCCTTTCAGAAGACTCTTGGCATCACAGCACTACTGGGAGACGTAGCCCACTGCCAGGGCCTATGCTAACGTCATCAAATGCTTAAACCAAGGCAAAACGTTGGGAAAGGAAGACATGGACAGGAAATGGTTGAAAGTTATGAAGAGGTCTGGTTAACAGTTGAGTTGGAAGCTGGCAAGCAAACGGGGTGTCAGAAGCAGCTCATGATCAGACAGTGTAGGGCGGGTAAAGGAAGCTGGCTAGGCTATCTTCAAGACCAATGTGGTAAACGCTTTAGAAATACTTAAGTTACTTATGGAACCCTAAAAACAGCCAACAAGCAGCAAAGTGGGGGTGCAGAGTCTCCAAACTCAAGTTTGAAGAAAAGAGAATTTGAGAATTACCAGAATATATGCAATAGCTGAAGCTCTCACTACGGAAAACCAGAGACATTTGTGTCTTGAGTTCTTGTACTGCACACATTTTTTTTTTTCTCTAAAGGGCTTCCTTAAAGATGAGCTTATGGAAATGCTAAGTAAAAAAGAGAGAAAACATTATAAAAACCAATCAAAAATAAAACCAGGGCTAAAATTAGTAACCGTAAAATGTGAATTTCAAAGCTCTCACAGAAGCATCAACAGCATTCTATCAATAAAAACAGCATTGAGAAATGGAAAAGGAGGGAGAGAAACTGAGGATGGACAAAGGGCACAGGAAACTGAGCAGTTATTCCTATTCTCTGTTTCTCTGTCTCTGTCTCTCTTTCTTTTCACTTTGTTAACTTCCTAGTGAATCAGATACCAAAAAAAAAAAAAATACTGAATTAATGCTGAGACTGGACTTAAAAATAGAGCAAGTGGGCTGGAGAGATGGCTCAGTGGTTAAGAGCACTGACTACTCTTCTAGAGGTCCTGAGTTCAACTCCCAGCAACCACATGGTGGCTCACAACCATCTGTAATGGGATCCGATGCCCTCTTCTGGTGTGTCTGAAAACAGCAACAGTGTACCCACATACATTAAATAAATAAATATTTTAAAAAATGGAGCAAGTACAAAGAGAACAGATACAACACATGCCAAGGGTGAAAACTGGCAAACAATATCCTGGGAACAAAGGGCTAAACGGCAGAGAACTCAAACGAAAATCTTAAACAAGTGCACCAGCAGGAACTTGAGAGGACAAACATGCCTGCATCATCCCTCAGGGTCAGCAAGAGGACAGTGTAATCTTGGAGCCCTGGACTCTCACCTAAGTATTCAACAAGCTCCCTTTGCAACTTTAGGCAAGCAAACAACAACAAAAAGTATAAAATTATAATCATTTGTATAAAATGCCTAGGACTCAGTGGTCAATAAACTTATCAAAGTTCAGTGTATGTTACTAAATCAAAGTCGGAATTCTAATTCTTCAAAGCTAAAACATGGACTGTTACAGTACTTGAAGTAAAAACATTTGTGCTAGCTCAATTCCTCTTCTCAGGGCCTAACTCGGGAGGGTCGCTGGCTTCTGAAGAGGTGTGCCATCTCAGTTGCTTGTTTGTATTTTTTGTACTGAGATCTAAGCATCTTTGCTAACTGGATGTTCTGGTCTTTGGTTGATGTTGCCTGCTTTGGTCCTGGACCAATGTGTCTGCTGTGGAATCACAGAATTCCAGCCACGTGTAGTGGTTGTGAGGTCCCAGGCAGACAGCTGCTCTGTAGGTTGGCATGAGTCACAAGGGACTGGAGATGGGCTGGAAGGAAAGGCTAAAATGGACCATGAGGAAGAACCAGAGGGATGTTGTGTCCAGACCACGAGACCCAGTGAGTGAGTGATAGAATATAAGATCCAATTTGCTTATTTGACCCCAATCCAAGTCATACAAAAGCCAGCCATTAACATAGGTTAGTTAGTGTCTAGTGGGCTCATGAGCAATTACAACACAGCATCATCTCTACAACCCTGATGGCTGGCACACCGCTGAGCCATACCAAACAATTCAATGTTGAGGCTCAGTCAGTAGTGTTAAGTACACAAAATCCAAAGTGTTAGTTTTATGGTCAAGAACACTGGGGATTTAGTAGTGAATATTTTTGTTAGGTTTTAGAGTTTAAATTGTGAGGGGTTTTACTATGTGTCTTATTAAATCCTGTACTGCACAGAAAATATCAGCTTTGTAAAAATTTAAATATATTTATTATATGTGCAAGTATGTGCCACAGCATGGGTGTGGTCAGAAGACACGCGAGAGTCCCTCCTCACTCCTTCCACTGCGTGAGTCCAGGGACTGAACTCGGGTTGTCAGTCTTGGTGGTGAGCATTTTAACTCATTGAGCCAATCTGCTGGCCTAGTTCATCTACTTTGTTTCTTGCATTTGAAGAAAACCTACAAATATAAAATTTAAACTCCTTAGACGTGATTGAAGTAACTAGAACTGAAAATAAAATAGTATTTCAGTAGACTAAAATCTTTGAATATATTATAAGAACTATTCGGCAGGCCTGTTTTTGTGCGCATAGTAGCTTTTGAATTATAATCTCAACCCTGAATTTATAGATTAGAGTGTAGAAGTCCTCCAACTCACAGCAGTTTTCCAGACTCCGGGCACCTAACTTTTGAATTCTACATGCTATACATTTAGAGCAAACTGAAAGACCATGGGCCACCATAATTTCATGAGCAATGCTGTGGTCTTGCCTGGCCAGGGAATGGGTGTGGCACAGATTTCCTGGAGTAAAGACACTTTTCACCTGTTTTACAAAGACTTACCAGGAGGCTCAAGAACTGCTGTTGGACATTAAAATAACCAGGTATGTGTCGATGTGTCAAATATTTCTAAACTGTGACACCATGAGGCGTCTAATAAAATAGGCAATGAAGTTCAGTGTCACATAACCAAGACAGCTGTTCTCAAGGGCAGGGCTGTCTCCCCTGCAGTAGGTCAGTTCTGCACCTGCAGTGACCTTGCCTGTGTGCTCAGCTCTCTAGAATGACTTCTAAACTTGCTAAACTAAGAATACAATTTTAAGTCCTTATTTTATTTGATGGGTTGGTGCACAGACAGACAGACCCTGAGGGAGACGGACAAGAGAAAACAAATGACAGTGGCTCCTGTATGCAGAGGCCATGATGAAATCCGTCAGTTCATGTACTTACCTGAAAAATTCAAACACCAAAACCAAACCCTTTTGGGTGACTCAAACACCAAACTGGCTGGTTCAAATCTTGGCTCTGACATCTTTTTGCTCTGTGACTTTGGACTATGTTTAACTCTTTTGTATCTCAGAGCAAGTCTCTTTGTTTGCAGAGTACTGGAAGCATACTTCAATAAGTCCCTCTTACCTGGACCCTCTGATCCTTTCTTGAAACTGGTCTGTTTACTGTCCCCTCCCCCATGGCTCAATTCCATCTCCAAAGTTCTAATCTAATCTTTTTTTTTTTTTCTTTAGTAGGGCAACCCCTCAGTAGGCAAAGTAGCCCTAGTCTAGTTCTCCTGTCTGCTTATCCTGAGCTAAGATGAACCAGATGTGCCTCGCTTTTACTACATGTCTTTCACATGCCATCATCTCTGTCTAGAATGCTTATTCTACTTCTCTAGCAACAAGTTACCTGCCATGTAATGTGCCTTCACTAAGGCCATACCATTGCTATACTTTCTACTTGGGATCCTGCTTGCTCACTGACCTGTTCTGCCTGCTCAGATTTTCCTACTACCAGCTACTTAGAACACACACCAGAGGCCGCGTCCTGTCTTCCCATTGTCCATTGCCCTGGCCTTTACCACATTCTTGTTCCTCTGTTCATCAATTACCCCTCCCCCTGAGATGGGGTAGAACACAGCAAAATGAGCGTATGTGTATGAAGGTTAACCCGACGACAGAACTTCACACTGGAGGTAACATTCTACAAGTATTTATTTCATTCTGACCATTAAGTTGCAGCATGCAACTCCCAACAGTGAGCTGCCACCCTCCATTCTTAGGTAAGCACCAAGCACTATGGTGCGACTACTTAGGGTTTTCAGTCTTCCAAAGGTTTTTATTGCCAATATCATTATTTATGGGGTAAGCCTTTTAAAGACTTAAAAGCACTTATTCTCTATAAAAAGTCATTTTGTATTTCATGCATAAAACTCTAATTGGCAGATATGTTCATAATAGAAGAACATTTATTCTAGTTCTGAACTTACTAGGAATACAATAAGCATCCCTACCAGGCTTCTCATAAGGAAGTGAGACTGTTGTCCTCCGCCAGGAATAGGGCAGCAGTGATGATCCCTAGGGTTATAAAACCGCTTACCAAAAGTCTCTTCAAAGATGCTAAGAAATAAGACACTGGCTCGTTTTCCAGTACAATTTAAAGAGATGTTTGCAGTGTGCGCAGGACTTATAGGTTATATTATAGCCCCTTGTGATAATACTCAAAAGGCCTATTCTTCCCACTTATAAAATTCTACCTCAGAAGGTGAAAGGAGATATCCCCATTATCCCTGAGCAAAAAGGGGAAAGAAGACTGATGTACTCCCATTGCTTACAGAAGTCACTGTCCGTGAGTCATTTATATCTAAAACATTCTTGCAGAATTTACATAAGCTGAAACAGAAATGAGGGACTGGCTCTCAGAGGTGTCCTTCATAAGTTATGTGAGTGTTTGTGTCTGAGTAGCTGATCTGCAAAGATAATAAATTTAACTAACTACATTGTTGAGTACATCACATTTGCAATTTGTGAATATCCTGATAGGATATTTATGGGACAGGAGACTATAGATTTAAGCAAATTATGTCGTAAAGAAAACCAAGAATTATGGGAATGAGTGGGTAGGGAAGTGGGGGGGAGGGTATGGGGGACTTTTGGGATAGCATTGGAAATGTAATTGAGGAAAATATGTAATAAAAAAAAAAAAAAAAAAAGAAAACCAAGAATTGGGAACGCATAGACAAAGTGGGAGGAAGGGGCAGGCAGAGTTGGAGCTTTAAGCTGGGCCTTTCTTCTCGTAAAGCAGGGCCTCTGACTACCCTGCGCTACACCAACTCTACAGAGACCAAACAGTCCCAAATAATAATGTCCCAAGAGAGTTAAAGAGTAAACGAAGAGGAAGGTGGATCTTTGTCATTTCAAGGCCAGCCTGGTTCATGAGTTCCAGGACAACTGAGGCTAGAGAGACCCTGTCTCAACAAAACAAAACAAAACAAAACAAACTAACCAAACAAACAAAAAAAAAAACAAAAAGAAAAGAAAAACAAACAACAAAGAGTAAATGACAGAAAAAAAAAATTCATCCTTTTAGTCAAGCAATACTATATAATTTCAAGGCATATTATATAATTGATTTAATTCCAAAGCAACTGTGCAATAAGCAAAATATAAAAGGGAAACAACGAAAGTTAACTTCTTACAATGGCCAACACATAGGATCTGTGCATCATGAACCTTCACATACTGTGTCTCACTTGAAAGTCAATCACACTGCTACCAACACAGGAATGTCGATTAAAGTTAGGACTCCCCAGAGGGCCGCCTTCTTTGACAGAATTTCAGGATGCTGCTAGAATGGGTTGGCTACCTTAAATCTCACTGATGGCTCCATCAGAGAGAGAATGCCCCAGTTCTGCTGCCTCACACATGTACTGGGAGGGAGAGAAACAAAACAGACAACCTACTGTTCCCTAATACATATAGCTCAGCACCCAGAGAAAGTCTGTCCCAGAGAGACTTCCACATGGGTCAAGCTTCCTTAAACGAGGCGCCATCTTTCATTTTCAGGACAGGTCTTTTCTTGCAAGGTCTTTAGAGGCAGAAGTTCCACGTGGATTCTAATACACAGCCCTGTGAGCTCAGTTTCCTGAAAACATACACTGCGGGGTTCTAGGTTCTCCCTTACTAGTGACTAGGTTCACATCTCACAGCCACCAAAACCGCACATACACTATCAGCATGATGAAAAACACAGCTACTGCTGCAAGCTTGGCGTAAGTGGAGCGCATGTTCAGGTACTTCGCATCCTGGCGGTATTTCTTAGATAGACTGGACAAATTGTTAGCCTTTGAATCCAATGCTGAAAAGAAAAAAAAGAGAAAACATTAATTAGACCTGAAGTGGTTTGTCAAAAAAACACTAAGGTGTAAAAATAACAAAAGTGACTGGCAGAATAAACAAATCATGGAGTTTAAACTATGTTTAACAATAAAATAGTAACTGTATTATCAACATTTGATAGGCACACAGACTGCTTTAGAGTGATGGTTTCAGCATATGACCAACGCCCAGTTAGTAGCAGCAGATTTCCCCCACCACCCACCTTCTGCTGTGGCTCCGAGGGTCCTGAGCATGCTGGGCATGCAGAGCTGAGTGCTCCACAGCACCTGGTAGTTGTTTTGCTTCTCTTTTTTAAAGATTTGCTTAGCCGGGTAGTAGTGGCGCACACCTTTAATCCCAGCACTTGGGAGGCAGAGGCAGGCGGATTTCTGAGTTCGAGGCCAGCCTGGTCTACAGAGTGAGTTCCAGGACAGCCAGGGCTACACAGAGAAACCCTGTCTTGAAAAAACAAAAAAACAAAACAAAATTTACTTATTTTTATTTATGTGTGTATGTGTATGCACATGTTTACATGACGCCCTGGAAATGAGAAGAGGGCCTTGGATCTTGCGGTGTTAAAGCCACAGACAACTGTGAGCTACCCAGATGTGGGGCTGGGAAACAAATTTGGTCCTCTGCAAGAGCAGCAAGCACTTAACCTGTGAACCATCTCTCTATCTTTAATTATCATATTTACCTAATTATCATATTTACGTGTGGTCTAAACCACACGTAAGAAGACTAGGATAACCAAAAGCGTTCAAGTAATCAGAAAGTGACTACTAAGCTATACTTCCATGGTGATTGCTACTTCCCAGTTTCTTCACAGAGTAAAGATTGTTACAAAATCAAAGCTATTAGATGTAGCATTTCAACACACATACAAAAGTTAAACTGTAATTAAAATATAGTGACAGGTTCTTTAAGAAAACCAAAACCTCACAAATGCCAGTAAGTTAAGCCTTTAGCATTTCCATGAAGACTGCCCCCTCACAGAGCTTAACTATGAAAACAAACATTCCGACTGACGCCAAGGAATTCTACTCCAACTTTTCACTGCTCCCAAGTTTTGAAAGTCTGTTTCCTGGTCTTCCTCGGTCTTTGCTTTATCAGTGATGTATGATGGCACACTGCTATAGAAAATCCCAGGAGCATGGCAGCAGAGATGCAAGGACCAGGAGTCTAAGGCCAGCCGCTGCTGCTTAGTGAAACCCTCTCAAAGGAAAGAAAAAGAAACAATGCTTTCTGTAGGGATAGTTCTGATGCTAGAGTCCTGTTCCCCGATTGGTTCTTGATCTGTCAGTAAAGAAGCCATGGGCCAGTTGCTGGGTGGAAGAGATAGGCGGGACAGATAGGGATTTCTGGGTCCATGCTTCTGATAGAGAAAAGTTGACCAGCCATGTGAGATCTCGAAATGGAGTGGCCACATAGACCACTCCTACAGGAGGGTAGTTATGGATGTTTAGCTGGGACTAGATATAACTGCACAACCAAAGTTTAGGGCAGGTGGAGAGATGCGGAGATATTTATTATTGATGAGGGCATGCTTTTCCAGACAGGAGATAGTAGTGCCCTGCAATTATGTCAAAAGGGCAAGTTGAAATTGAACAACTGTGTGAGTGTCTCTTATCGGTGGATTCAAGGGAAGCTGGGTGTGGGCTGGTAGCGTGGCCGGTCTCAGAATTAAGGTGGAGTAGCAAAAGCTCCACGCAACAGCTTTGGAATATTTGGAGTTACTTAACAGACCGGTTTTGATTGAGAAATACGGTATTACTTAACATAAGTGCAACAGTCACTAAATTAGCAACTGGTCCTAGGGATCACAAAAGAAAGTGTTCCGGGAGAGAAATCACCATGTCGATGCTTATTAAGTTTTCTTATTAAACTAAAACTTTGCTGTAAACAATTGCTGAATGACTCTACATGAGTTGAGAATAAATGGGTGAAGCAACAACTACGAGGCAATGTGGACTAAGCAATGATTTGTTTGCTGAAGGCTGGGGTACTGTTGTAGAACTACGGTTAGTCCTTTAGTCTTGACTTGCAATCCTCCTGCCAGGTATGGCTGCACCAACACTCCCAGGCTGGAATAAGTAATATTTAAGAGAATCCCTCTGCATAGGAGCCTTTTGAAACACATGGTATATAAAGACAAGGTTCTCCTTAGAGTCATATGGTAGATTCTACAACACAACAGGACCATGGGATGTGCAAAAGGACAGTGAGAATCAAAGCACCCATGACTCCGGTCTCTGTGGAACTCACAGTTCTGTAGAGGTAACACCTTTGAATAAAGAAAAACAACTCATCACTTAATAGGCAATAACAAAAGGAAATTTGAACTTGATGAAAATGCACAAGATTTCCATAACATGCAAAGTGGATGAGCTCTAAAACAAGCATTTAAAAAGAGAACCAGGTTGAGACCAATGTTACAAAAAAAGAAAACCCTGTTTAAAGAGGCTAATCTTCTACTGTCCTGAAATATACTTTACTCAGATATGTTTTCCCTCACTTAAAACAACTTCTTTCAGAAGCCATTTCCTGCCCATACATTACTACAGCTCTTATTTTTTTTTTTTTTTTTTTTGGTTTGTTTTTTGTTTTTGGATTTTGGGGGTATTTTTGACTCCAGGGACCAACTGCTTCTGCTGAATACTATGTTTGGTGAGCCACATCTGGAACCTTTTCCAGATCATAAATGTTACCAACACAGAAATGTCGATTAAAGTAATGTCTATGAAACTGGTCTGATCTGCTTATTTCAGATGAAGACTAAGAAAGTGTTATGGAAGTGAAATGACACCCACACACTCAAGTACTTGAATTCCTGGTGCCCTGGCTAGTGGCACTATTTAGGGACTATAACTTTTTACAGATGAGACCTAGCTGCAGGAAGTCCCTACTGTACTTCAGGTCTGCTATTCCAATTATACTGGTGAGTGAGGAGGGAAAGAACCAAAGCTGTACACTCCCTAATACCGTGAGTTTGCCATGATTAACTCTATCCCCTCAAACTGTGAGGCCACCAAATCCTTCCTCCAAAGGCTGCTTTGTCCTGTGTTTGGTCACAGCACTTAATGCAAATGATACAGAAATGCCCACAGTGGATCGCCTACAACAAGAAAGCACTCAGAAGACGCTCAGTCCCCTCACTCTATATTTAACGAATCCCTGAGATAGCCTCTTCACTCCCCGAGCAGGCAAATCTACTTAGAGGCAGAAGTGTATACCCTGTCGATCAGTGTACCTGGCAGCTCTGCAGCAAACAAGAGCTCTGCAAGAGAACTCTTACCTGTGGACAAGTGGAAATATATAAATTTTGGGCTTAAGAAAATTTTTTGTTAGTCTACTTTATCTCAGGTAGAAACTCTTAAGTCTATTACAATAATAAAGTCCACACTCAAAATTTGATGTTTAAAGACTATGGTGCTGTATGCTGTGGTAACTGAGGGATACTGACATAAAGGTTAAATTCTGCAGTGCACAACCAAGGCAAGCTCCCTGCTGATGAATATACAGCAAAGTTGAAATGAGAAATATTTATTATGGAATCTACCTGTAATCATTATGATGAAAATCACAAAAGTATGGGAGACATACAACATTCATAAAAACCTATCTTCAAAGCAGGGCGGTGGTGGTGCACACCTTTGATCCAAGCACTTGGAAGGCAGAGGCAGGCGGATTTCTGAGTTCAAGGCCAGCCTGGTCTACAGAATGAGTTCCAGGACAGCCATGGCTTTACAGAGAAACCCTGTTTCGAAAAACCAAACCAAACTAAAACAAAACAAAACCAACCAACCAACCAAACAAACAAAAACCACCACCACCAACAACAAAAATCTATCTTCAAAGAGCCTAAGGCTGAAGGGATAGCTTAGTTTGCAAGAAGCTGCCACTCAGACCTGAGGACCTGAGTTCAGATCTACATCTCTCACACAGAAGCCTGGTGCAGCACTGTATGTCTGTACATCCACTCTGGGGAGCAGAGACAGGCAGCTCCCAGGAGCTCACTGGCCAGCATAGCTCAGGGAACTCCAGTTCAGTGAGAGCCTGACTTAATAAATATTGAGGGACAGTGGAGAAAAAGATCAGATATCAACCTCTGGCCTCCACACACCCAAGTACAGACATACAACTGCATGCATATACCCACAAACATGTACACCACACACACACACACAAACACATAAGCACACAGAAATGAAGAGCTTACATGTCCATATCTAATGGTTAACTAATATCACATATCATATATATTTGATCTAATTTTACCCAGCTATCTATAACTTAAACTCTCTCTAGATAATCCAATCATCATCACTGAGAAATCTCTACTTCATTTTACTTAATTTACCTTAACTATGTCTATATAAGCTGGGCATAGTAAGGCACATTGTAATGGCAGCATCGAGGAGGCAGAAGCAAATGGTTCCAGGGAAGTCAGAGATACACAGTGACTCAAGGCTGGATAGTAAGACGCATGTACTGCTATTGTAAAGGACATAGGTTCAGTTCCCAGCACCCACGTGATGGCTCACAACTATTCATAATTCCAGGTCTAGGAGATCTGATGCCCTCTTCTGATCTCTGTGAGTGTGCACACATACACACATGTGGTACGCATACATACATGCAGACAAAACACTCATAAGCATAAAATAAAATAAATGAATATAAAAAATGTTAAAAGACCATTTCCAAAACATAAAACAAAGCCAAAAATATATTTAAATATTTATGTTAAATATAGATTTATATAAAATATATATGAGACACATTAGTAACAAATACATTTTTTATAGGTACTTGATATAGGCTAGGGAGAAGGCTCAGTGGATAAAGCACTTGTCACACAGGCATGAAGACCTTAGTTCAGTTCCACAAAATTCACTTAAAGCCAGATGCTGTAGCTCTGAAGTGTCCTCCCATGAGAGTGTTCAGAAGCTCACAGGCCAGCTAGCTTGGCATATGAAAAGACAAGAGACATGGTCTTGTGGTGTGGGAGCGCATGACTTTAGTCCCAGAACTAGGGAGGTAAAAGCAGGTAGATTTCTTTGAGTTCAAGACCTGGCTGATCTATACAGTGAGTTCCAGGCCAGTCACTGAGCTACACAGTGAGACTTTATCTGAATTTAAACAAGCAAACATGTAACTCCACGGAGTCTCAATTACACAGAAGACAAGGATCAATACTTGAAGTTGCCTCCTGACTTCCATTTTAAAAATCTGGCAAGTAGATCTATTAATAAACAGGGCCGAGGAGACAGTACAGTGTTTGCCAGGGCAAGCTCGAAGACCTGAGTAGGTCCCCAGGCATAACTAAGTCTGGGGGTTGGGGAGGAATATGTTTATAACTGCAACACTGGGAGACAAATATGTGGACCCCTGAGTCTGCCAGCCTAGCATAATTGAAAACCACAGACCAGGGACAGACTGCCTCAAAACACCAAGGGGAATGGCACCTGAGGACAGCACTGAGAGCTGACTTTGCTTCCATTTTCATGTGTACACATAAAAACACATACATACAAATAAACCGACATACTACACAGTATATGCTAAAGATTGTATAATGAAGTATTTTAAGAGTCCAAGGTAGGAGACCAGTGTGACCTGAGCTACAAGGATCAGGGCAGTCATCTTCAGTTCCTGAAAGGACAGGTGCTATGGAGTCAATGCACTGTGAAGAATGGCAAGGAGGGGCTCAGCAGTTAAGAGCACTGGCTGCTCTTCCAGAGGTTCTGAGTTCATTTCCCAGCAACTACATGATGGCTTATCACCATCTATAATGAGATCTGGTGCCCTCTTCTGGTATGCAGACATACACGCAGGCAGAACGCTATGTATTTAATAAATAAATCTTTTTTTTTTTTTTAAAGGACAACATTGTGAGTCAGAGGAGTATCTTTAAAAAAAATAGGAGAAAACAAAGGCCCGGCTGAGATACCGTGCCTGGAAACCTGTGAGAATGACATGTAGTTATAGAGCAGCACACCTTCAATACAGCAGACACTCAATTGACTGACTGAAGGACGCTGAAAGCAGACTAGATCTTTCTTCATAGTCTCAGATTTAAATGTTTCTCAAGAGGGCTGCCTCGATGAAAATGGCATTGTATGCCCTTGACCTAGCAGCAGGAAGGCCTCCCCCAGGGACAGCTAGCATGAAGCACATCCTTGGCAACCGCCTCTCAATCTTCTTTGTAATTTCTGTAACTTGCACAAATGTTCAGTGTTCACTGGGCTTGGTTTTGTAAGTTCTTAGAAACAGTCACTGCTTCTGGGCGAGTCCTTTACACTGTTCTAGTGCACAAAGACTAATCACGCAAGGCACAAATCCCCTTTACACCAGGAGCTTTGCTGTGTAACTAATCCCTCGTCAGCGATTTCTTGAGAGCCCCACTAGAGTCTGACAAACTGATCTCTGCCATGGTTTTCAGATACCTGAGAGTGCTTCTCCCCGCTGTAGGACTTCTTCAATATTGGCCACCATGATCCTCTGCACATCCTGCAATTCAGTGTTAATGGAGCCTAGATTTCTCCGAGCACGGCTATCAATGTAGAGTTTCTTGGTTTTCTGAATGAAGGTATCTAGAATGAGGACAGGTAACCATTACCAACTTTCCTGTTCCTTCACTGAAGAACTTGAGTCTACTCCTAATCAGTCACTGTCCACGGTCTCCAGTTTATTCCTACATCTGCCTGCTGTTGGCTCTGACCTCTTCGTTTGTAAAAGGTTAAGATGACCATTCAGGAGAACTGTCCCTTGAATCTCTGAGCCTAAGGATTTACCATCAGAATCCTTAGAGATAACCAGACCCATTCTAGTAAACTTCCTGAAGACAGAAAGATTTCAATCTGTACTTAGAGGACCATTTGGGCTTCATTACTTAGTTCTACGCAACCCCTAAAATAATGATGGCATTATTAAAAGAGTTAGTGATCAACCAACAGCCTACTTTCCAAACTTACCCCGTGCTTCCACTTCAAATCAAACATGATAGAAAAACTTCCAAAACTACCAATACAGAGCTGCAGCCTCATCCATCTGTAGCCTACACGTGCGATTTCTCAACACTGCAGGAATGACCTGCCATAGAAATATTGTGTGCCCAAACCTTTGACTTATTTGAATGCTGACTCCGTTCCCCTGCACGCTGGGAAGCTAACCTGGATGGAGGACATCAGTGGGCCCCTGACGCTCCCGTTTCTAGTCAGGCTCTGGCCACGAAGCCCAGCAGGAGGGGGCAGGTAGTGTTGGCAGGGCATTTACACCACTCCCACTTTCCTGAGCACTCACTGTGGACTAGCAGTACCCCCACTAAGGCATCTGCCCCTCTCAAGTTGGTCTTCCCCCTAAATATTCTCCTTCAATTCAGAAACTGCGCCTTCCCTTTACATCGTCAGCTTGAGGGTGGTAACAACTACATTTATGTCCCAAGTCACCATGCCTGGTGTTGTAGTCCATTCCCATCTTTATTCCCCTGAAGCTAACTTGGGTGAGCCACGTATTTCCTTTGTGACCTTGACACATGTGTCTTATTAGTCACTTGGATTTACTAAACTTATTATCCAGAAAAATAACATTAAAAAACCATATACATCATATAAATTAGCATGTAGCCAATTTTTCTCTATTATAATAAAGCAAGGTGACACACCTAACAAACTTGAAAACTTTAGAAAATCTAAGGCATAAAAATGTTTCTCTTTTGACTAAGATTTCATGCAGTGTATTCTGCCTACCTGTCCTCACTCCCGGTGCTTACCGTGCACAGGCCATTTCCCGTGCCCTCCTGCCAGCACGGCCTCTTACAGGTTTGACTGGCACTGAACCTTCCCGTAACTCCTGTGCAAATACGTGCCTGCTACTTAGAACTCTGATGCTTGCCACTTCTGAATGTAGTAAAGAGGGTTTTCCAATATCATATATTTTTAAATTAGAGGTTCTTATTCTATTGAAATAAACAATCATCATTTTTCCTGATTTCCAAATTCTGATTTCCATAAAATTAGTCTTCCTGTGACAGTCTACAGATTGGAAAATAGACCTCAGTTATAAGATAATCAAGTAGACTTACTTCATGTAACAAATGTTCATTTGTTACAAATAACCCTAATAAGGAGTCAAACTAGACAACAAAAGGCACATGCGCTACAGGGAAAAGGACAAGACTCGATGAATTTACTACTAAGAATGAAGCTTTCTCCATTCAAAAGGAAAAAAAAAGGTAAATTTGGAGAGGGGAACGAATCAAACCTTCCCAGGCATTCCAGGGGGAAACATGTCAATATTATAAGTTTTTCCACAGTGCTACTCCCTGAATAGAGAAATTCGGCTCCAATCTTACCAAACTCGATGAAGGAATAGGGCCTAGACACAGTGGGCACCTTCTTCCCATGCTGTTCATCAAATTCCGAGTGCAAATCTTCTAGGTAGGCAAAGGCCAACTTCTTAGGGAAGGCAGCTTCACACAAAACCAAGTAACACACCCCCTGCTCAATAATGTAGCTGGAGGGAAAAAAGCAAGACAAGGTGTTTATGTGGTAATAGTGCTTCAGGTTGAAGCTGACTTTCAGCACTATATCAACTTTGGAAAAGATTCCACTTAAGTCAGAATGTTCATTTCAGATCACAAACTGTTAGAAGAAAGCAACCAGCTCCCACTGTTAAACAATACCCAAAGCCCTGGGTGGGCAAGGGCAGCTCAGCAGTAAGAACACGTCTTGTTCCTGCAGAGGACCTGAGTTCCTCCCCAGCACTCTGCCCACACCATCTATAGCTCCAGTTCCTGAGGATCTGTGGGCACCAGGCATGCACATACACACACACACACACACACACACACACACACACAGGCAAAACACTCATAAACATAAAAGTAAATAGAAAAAAATCCAAAAGAGTGTAGGCATTGTTTATTCATCGTACATTTTCAATTAATATATATTAATATCTAAGAGGTTATTTTTGAAAGCTACAGGTGTGAAGAATCCATCCACCCTTTTAACCTGTACAACAAACATACTAATGAACAGATATTAAAGTCCTTCTTTCCATAACATAAAACAAAACTAAAAATTTATAGAAAAAAAAGTTAATGAAAAAAACGTTTACTGGCACAGAAAAAGAAACATCTCAAAGATAGTCATGTTGCCTATTTCTGGCTAGCAGAATTCTAATCAACCGGAAATCATTTACTAAGGGAATGTTTTGTGGAACTCTTTTTTGGGACAATGAGCTCGCTAGCATTCTGGGAAAGAAAGGGCTTTGTGACTGGGGTATTCTTGGGGAAAAGGAATTTACTAAGAGCCTCTCAAACCCTTTAGCCACAGAACTCTTTTGTTGTTTGTTTTTCAAGACAGGGTTTCTCTGTGTAGTCCTAGCTATCCTGGAATTCTGGAACTCGCTCTGTAGACCAGGCTGACCTCGAACTCACAGAGATCAGCTTGCCTCTGCTTCCTGAGTGCTGGGATGAAAGGTGTGCCAGCACTGCGAGGTTAGCCACAGCTCTCGTTCTTCTAACAACACATATACTAACAGGGCTTATATGTACAGTGGATAAAATCAGAAGTTCTTTGGTTTAGGTGGTTTAAAAGCAGACACTCTGGTACGATCTCGCATGCCTGCCTTCTGTTCCTGACTCTTGAGACATCCTAGAGCCGCACAAAGGAGAAACTAAAGTCGTACGCACTCTCCCAGGCACAGAGTAACATTTAAAAACCTACCACTGGTGTCCTACCACTTGCTTGAGCACTGGATTAAAGGATCTCTTTGATGTTAATCTGCACTGTCATTTATAACGCTGGTCTCACTCCCAGAGAAGTAAACAGGACTTACTGCCCTACTTACAGCTTCAGGGACACACAATATCATTCAAGTAAAATCTTATTCTGGCACAGTATTTATAGCCTTTCAGATGAAATGTTAAGTCACATTTTACCATATAGCCAAATGGCATGATGTCTCTAACAAACCAGATCCCCCACACCTGCGTATGCTGTTCTTTCTCATTGTGGTGCTTTCATACACCAGGAGAAATTCCATTTGTTCTCATATGTTCACACTTCTGTAATTGCTTTTTTCTGTGAAATTTGTATTCCCTTTTCTTCTAGTCCCTTTCTTCAAACACCCAAATAGGAATTTATTGTTTCTTCAAAGTACCTCATCTATGTTTCGTTAACCTGAGGGTTGTGACCCCCTACAGCACTGCACAGCTGAATGCAGGAACTGCAGGAGATCTGGCAACACTAGCTTGTTTCAGAATGAACAAAACTATGAGCCCAAGGTGTTTCCTTCCAGTAGGGCTTTCCAGTGATGCCAGTGTGCTTTACTGCAGCCTGCTTTCTGACATACATGCACTGTGCCCTGCAAAGACATTTTCCTGGCACCATTCCCCACCACATAACTATCAAAGAAGTATACGTTTTATTAGCACGTTTGATTTTAAAATGTACTGTTTGAGTTGCTGACTTGAGTTGCATTAAAATTTTTATTGCAAATTTCATTAAATGAATTTTGCCACGAGATCTGAACAGAATTTCCACCAGTTTCTGAAATGACTTTAGCCACACTTCTGCCATTCTGCACTATACAGTTATGCAAAGCACTGTCCTTACCAATCAAGATTATAAAATCAAATGAAGACAAACTCTGAAAAATACTGAAGATGTTCTACATTCCATAGAATCAAATACTCAGTCCAGACAACCCTTTATGTAAAAATAAAACACATTCATCTCACGAGCATGCAAATTTGCTTATGTGTTAAATATAAAATTTATTTGTATACCAAAGAACTATTTAAAAATAAAATTTTAACAATTTATGATCAGTAAATGTTTAGTTTGCACAACCATTTTATGTACCTACACACTCAGTGTCATATAAGAATCCTGTGCACAGGAAGTACAGCAAGTGGAAAGTTTAACAAGCCCTACTCTAAAGCATTGTGCTTGTCTGAATGCCTCCGTTGGGAAGAATACTGGCTCGTTAGAAAGGCTGTGCATTCATGAAGACAACCAAGGTCTGGCAAAGAAGCCTTTACTAGCTTTGGTAGGAAAAACCAAAGACTGTAGAGTCCTACAGGAATCAGAAGGAACTTTCTTCCCAGGTCTTTCATTCTCTATCCATTGTGGAGATACAGCCCTCCCACAGTATCTACAGTGGATCACTTCCAGGAAACCCACAGTTACTAAAATTGGAAAGTGTCTAAGTCCCTTATATAAGGTGGAATATTTGCATAAAACCCATACAGATCTTTCTGTAGATATCAAATCATCTTCAATACCTAATAAAATATAAATGGTTTATAAATAGCTGTTATATTGTTTAGGGAATAATGATTAGAAAAAAAGTCCCAGAAACCCGACATGTGTTTCATGTAGATACTTTTTAAATTTTAAAAAATATTCTCAGTGCATGGTTCTTGGTTACAGACATGGTTTCCACAAAGGCAGAACCTGTGGGTATGGAAGATAACTGTATCATATAACTAAACACACACACACACACACACACACACACACACACACACACACACACACACTCTTTTGGCTAAGTTCTCGAGGATCTCCTGCCTTAGCCTCCAGAAGAGCTTAGACTACAGGTGCACACTACCTCATATGGCCGAATGGTTATATTTTTTGGTGTTTAAATCAAAGTACCTAAAAAAACATGCCTTAGATAGTATGTAACTACCTTACAAAACGTGTCTACCATTTTCTTTTTAAAGGATACTTGCTGATAAGCTGAAGCACTTTTGTTTTACAGTGCTATTGGTTTTTTGGTTTTCAGTTAAAACAAGCGGCTCCTCTTGGTCCTCACAGGCCTCATCACCAGGCTGCTGACACAGCGAAGCTTGCTTAGTTGGTCCTGTTTTCTTTTGCTGTGGTTTTCCTATAACATCTTTCCTTTTCAGCCTTTTCTGTTTTTAAAGATTCAACTTGGCATGCTATTATTTAACAACAATCATCTGTAGATAATTAAAAGTCCAATAAAGTTCCTGTGATGGTCAATACTGACTGGCAATTTGGCAGGACCTAGAACTGCCCAGGAGAGTCCCTGAGCACATCTTTGAGGGAGTCTCTGCACTGAGTTGACTGAGATGGACTGACATCCAGGACTGATGAGGCGAGCTGAGCAGCACTATTCCTTTCTGCTCCCGACCACAGATACAACAGGACCAGCTAGCTCAAGCCCTTCCCAGCATGACTCTCCTGTGATGGACTGTCCATCCACTCTCCTGCTGTGATGGACTGTCCTTCCACCCTTAATTTGCACCTGAAGGTCTTCTGGTACAGCCCTGAGACAAGCAGTACTGTGCCTTCCATCCCTCTATTACCTTTGTGCACAGTCCATCGCCATGAGTGTCTGAGGATATCATTCAGCGCTAGGGCACTTGCATGAAGGCACTGGGTTCAATCCCCAGTAATGAAAACCAAACAGAAACCCACCACTTCTATAGCCACTGACTTAGATGCTTTAAAATCCTCTTACAGTTTTAAATACTTATTGTCTATCCCCAATGTATAAAGCAAGATGCTAAATACGTATGTATCGCCTTAAAATCCTTGTTGAGAAATCCTTTGAAGAGAAAACCACAGCTTGGAGATGTTATATGACTTGGTCTGTACCACTGTTAGTAAGCCTTTGAGCAGGAGTAATAGCCTATTTGTGTCTGCCTCCAGGATGTTCCTAAAGCATGAAGTTATCGATTACTGCATAACAGGTATAGAATGGGCACAGGTTAACAAGTTAAATTACTGTAGGCATGTTAACTTAAAAAAAAAATTAAAATTTTGGTGTTCTAGAAATAGAGGCAGAAAAAGTGTTTCTATGAACAAATTGTAGTTTTAAAGCTATATTTACGTTTAAGAAACTGTTACTATCCTGGGCTGGAGAGATCACTTAATCAGTAAACTACATGCCTTGCGAGCTTGAAGGCCCATGTTTAAGCCCTAGAATGTGTTTTTAAGAGATTCCAGGGGGAGCTGGAGAGATGGCTTGGTGGTTTAGAGCACTGACTGCTCTTCCAGAGGTCCTGAGTTCAATTCCTAACAACCACATGGTGGCTCACAACCATCTGCAATGGGATCAGATGCCCTCCTCTGGTGTGTCTGAAGACAGGGACAGCGTGCTCACATAAAATAAACAAACAGACATATATATAAATATTAAAAAAAAGTTTCATGTGTAATGACACACATTTATAATCCCAGCACTGGAGAAGGAGACAGGCAGGGATCCCCGGGGCTCACTGGCCAGCTAGCTTAGCCTACTTTCAAGTTCCAGGCCAGTGTGAGAGAGAGACGGCTGTGAAAAGAAAAAAGAGAAAGGTGGATGTTGCCTGAGGATGACATCTGAGGTTGTCTTCTGGCACTTCCCCCCATCCCCCCAGTATCACACAAGGAAACAACACACTACTTTTTTTTTTTTTTTAAGGATTTAAAAACTATGGGTATGTTCATTTATTTTTAAACACACATTTAAAAATAGAGTATATGTGTCTATATGGGAGGGGCGTTATATTTATGAGTTGAGGTAACCTTGAAGGCTAGAAGAGGGTATCAGATGCCTTAAAGCTAGAAATACAAGTGATTGTATAGGTTCCGGGAACTGAACCGGAGGTCCGCTACAAGAAGAGTAAGTAAGCCATCTTTCCAGCCCCTACTGTGATATTCTTACAAGGTATTACATAAATGTAGTACAAATTTAAATGAACACACACACACACACACAAAATCAGAGCTATACTCACTGAAAAGTCATGGCTCCTGCTTCCAAGGTACATCGGGTAGGGGACTGCTCATTCAACTTTCGAAAGAGTTGCTTAGCCTGACTCTGATACTGTTGAAGGTCCCGGCCTGACTGAAAAAAGATAGCTTCATTGGAAAATTTAACACACATCACACAAAGCTATATCAGTTAGAAGGATCATGATATCACAAGAATATTAGGTAAATAAGGTCCTTTATTTAGCAGTTATTAAGATTCATTTCAATAAAGAAAAATAAAACGTCTTACTTTTAGAACAAATGAGAAACCCTAACTCTTAGTATTTCCAAGATCCCAATATGTAAGTGCCAAGAAGAAAACCTGTGCATGTCAACTATATGCAAAGTATTTGGTGTGCTTTTTACCATTAGATATCTCATAGCACCATCCTGCACACACTCCAGAGAGAGTTCTGAGAACTCATTCTTTTTAAATGCTGGATTATCAACAGAACCTTCCACAAAGTGGAAGAGCATTTAACTAAGACTGTATGTGCGTGCCTGTGCTTGAAAACCCCATGAACGCTGGCCCTGCAGCTAGTGAGGCAAAATGGGCAGCTATCCTTTATTACATCACTCTATCCAGTTCTCCAGTGTAGGTAGCAAGCTGGAATAAAGAGGGATCTGGACAAAAAGGCCAACACTCAAATGGTTAGGATGTATTTCCCTGAACAATTTATTAAAAAGAAGAGGAGGGGGTATTCTATAGTCGCATCATTTTAAAAGGATAAACACCATACCTTACTAACCTACTAGATTCAAAGGAGAAAGGCAGTACATGAGACTGAGAAACAACACACATTGCTAATCCACCCTGTCCCTGAGAAAGAGAGGAGGACGCCCTGCTAGCGATGGCCTGAAGGTCTCTACTGCCCAGACCTGTAAGCTTATGGCATTTCACCACCAAGCTGATGGAAGGAAGTGCAGCCTTTGGGAGATGCTCAGTCATGATGATGGAGTGCTAATGGTTGAGGGTGATGTCCCTGTATGAAATTCCAGAAAGTTAGATTGGCCCCTGTACCTCACAAAGACTCACAGAGTTGCTATCTATGAATGAGAAGCAGACACCAAATCCGCTAACCTTGTCATCTTGGACTTCTCAGTGTTTTTTGTTGTTTGTAAGTCACCCAGTTTACACACACTGCCATTTAACAGAAAGCCCAAATTATTCCATTTATAGAATTATTTATTTTGTATTGAAAGATAGACTAGCCTTCCTTTGGCAGAGATCTCTTTACACCGAAGTAAAAGTGCTTATAATAGTTTTCCCAGAGTCTGGGTCTGGGGTCTAACTTTGTGGAAGCACACCATGAAATATTAAACTTCTAGACAAGACACTACTGAGCTGACAGCACAAAGGAGGAGGCAGTTAGAACATGGCAGGTATGCAAAGGTACAGAGACAGAAAAATGACAACCTGAAATTCAAAAAGAAATGAAGTAATGAAGTAATGTAAGCCAAGAGAGTCAGGCAGAGTACACTCAATGAATAACTGTGGACCATTTATCTTGTTTAGCATTGTTGTTATGGCAATGATCTGTTATAATGTTATTCATTTGAGAAAATGTTTTTGTGTCAATGTATGTATGTATGTATGTGGATATTATATCAATTCATACATTAAACATTACCTTATAATAACTATTACCTTATAACATTATATTGGCATTATTATATTAAGCAGTATGCATGCATGCATGCATCTACCCATGACTGGTCAGTAAGTACATGTTTGTAAATATTGTCACATGCTTTCAGTCACTAAGAAGTAATGCACAATATCCTATTTTGACATGTGAATGATATTTATCAATCTAGTTGCTTCACCATGCCATTATATGGTATGAAGAGATCTGAACCCACAACAGCACATGTGCCCAACTAATGCTGGAAGTGTTATAAAGTGATAATGAAGATCAATATATATGATTGTCAACCCTGGCTTCACACTGGAATCATGTAGGGATCTTAAAAAATACTTACGTGCAATCTCCATTCCTAAATCAATAAAACAACTGTTTTCAATTGCTAAAAGCAGATGAATACCTTACCTCAAAGGTAAAGCTGAAGAAAACGCAATCCACAAACAAACAAAAACAAAACCACAACCTTGCCAATCAAATCAAGATTAACACAACCCTTCCAACCTCACAAGGTATAATGTAAGTATTACTACAGCCTGAGAGAACAAAACTAAGTCATATCAATTATAAGATAAAATGGTTGGAAGCATGCTACAATTTCAGAATGTGCTAAGGAAGAAAGGTAATGGCATGCACTGGGACAAATCTACATAGATTATAGTATGACAGCCAACACTAATGCTGGTTCAGCAGGCATTATCATTCCTAAGAACAAAACCGTCTTGGCTAAATAATGATTTTTTTGGCATATTCACATAATAGACTATTAGGCAGCCATTAAAATATTTAATGGTGTGAGACAATGTTCAACATATACAACTGTTAAATGGAAAAATTAAGTTGGTCTTAAATATAACACATTAATTTTACACACACACAGGGAGGGGGAGAGAGGGGGAGGGGAAGATTATGAGAATATCTTGAGTAAAGATTTACTGAAAATAAGCATGATTAGCATCTTGGACTTTCGGTTATGTAAGTTTCCAACCTTTCTAAATGGCATGGGTAAATCCTGTAGTATAAAATCATTCACCCACCCCTGCTCACTCCATCTCTGCACAAAGAGTACTACGTGCAATTCTGGTTTGTAAATTTAAAGACAGGCTAGAATTCAGAAAAACACTTCAAAAATAAACAAAGTTAATACTCATTTTCTGTGCAGGGACTAATTTCAACACTTTACATACTTTAGCTCACAATCATTATACTTACTCTAGGAGGTGCTTAGAATTATTATGCCAATATTCTATTTTAGAAACCAAATTTTGCCAAGGACACTATGGGGCTAGAAAGGGAAGAGCTAGGATTTGGCCTAGATAATCTGACCACATATAGCCCCTCTTCAAGCACTGTGACATTCCACTTCCATGATTAAAAGTGTTTCAACAGTAGATCCACCTTCTAAACAAAGTCTTGTCAATCATGTAATTCACAGGAAAAGCTCACGGAGCTGTGTGAGAACTAAGGAAGATCCGACAAAAACAACCTAACCAGTGCTTTACAGACAGACACAGCTTTCAATGTCAAAGTCACAAAGGGCTCACAGTCCCTTAGCTCAGCAAAAATACTTAGATGCCCTGCTTGTGCTTTCCACTTCACACAGAGAGCAAACCTCGGTCCACTCCACAGGATATGTTAGTGATCCAATAACGAAGAGAGGGAGAACAGCTGGATTGGCCATGAGGCAAACAAGATTATCCACCTCTATATTACAAAAGGTACAAGACAATGCTTTCCTCAGAACCTCAGGACTTTTCCCATCTTGCCTAGGCCTAGTGGACAACTAGTGCTATCAAATATCACCCTTCACCTTTCTAAGAATGTTTCAGTTTTGTTTTTGTTTTACAAACCAATGAGTATACCAAGTTTACTTAACAGGCACGGGTGAGAGATTAGACAGCCAAGTTCCACCCCATCATGGACATCATGGATGATGGATGACCTCATGAAGGTGCATCAGAGTCCCCTTTCCATTATTGCCCACTTCTTACCTCAATATTGCCAAAGATCACTAGCATTTTCCAAGAATGTTTAGCTAGGTCTTATCATTGATAAATCCTTGATGGACTCAGCCGGTCAAAGGCCAGTTGGACCAAGAATCAAGAGGCAGCCATTTTCCTCTACAGGGAATTATAGTAACCGCCCTGACGTGATAAGGGTGCAAGGCGGCTCGGCTGCACAGCGCAAATACAATACTTTTCAGACAGAACAGAGAGGTAGATAGAAGAAAGTGCAAAGGAAAAACGTCATTATAGGGAAAAGAAAAAAAGAAAAGAAAGAGTAGGAAAGGGACAAGATTATCAGTTAGCAAGTCTGGGATTTCAAAGAGAAGGTTGTTTCTCTACCTGTCCTAAGCCTAAATTACTAGGTAAGCAGTCAACACTGTATAAAACACTGTCTATATTATATGTGAATGTTACTCTCCTTCCTGTCTTAGCTGAATACCAGTCATCTTCAGTAATAAGGCAGTTAAGAGCTTACACAGGGGCTGGCTCCTAGTAAATATCTAAAAATAACTCAAGTTGTATCAGTACAAATAGTTAAAAGTATATGCATTACTTTGGCTTAGACAATTAGAGTACTTAATATACGACTATTTGGTCAAGATAATCTATGTCTTAAATGCAATTTCTGAGTTTGGTGTGGTGGTCTACACCTGTAACTCTAGCATTCAAAAGGCTAAGACAGTGGGGTCAGTTCAAGGCAAGCTCTATCTAGAAATTGTCCCAATTTTCTAAAAAAAAAAGTTATTTCTCCATTAGTAAGAAGTGACTACGTGGTTGAAAAGTCTTAAACAAGACAGTACAGAATAATGATTAGGAACGAAGGTTCTGGTCTAGAGCCAAACTGATACTGATTTTAAAAACAATAGCTTACTTAATAAAATACTGATTACTGAAACTGGCAATTCTCAACCAGGCCTGATTTTGTCCCTAAAGGAACTTTTGCTACTGCCGTCTGGAAGTAGAGGCCAAGGATAGACGCCCTACAAGGCACAGGACAGTCTCTCCCAACAAAGTATCAACCAGCTCCAAATGGGAACAGTCCCTGATAAAAACAGACCAACCCCCAAAGCAAAGCAAAGCACCATACCAGCACCAGCACCACCAACAACCCTGGGCACATTCCATTACCCTACTTGTTAGCAGTGTGACTTTAAGCCTAAGAGCCCCTGTGAAGGGCAATAAGAGCACACACTCTGACATGGGTGGTATGAGGAGGGCCAGAGAAATAGCACCCCTAGCACTCTCAGGACAGTGCTGTTCTATATGAGGCTGTGTGTGACGTTCTGTCTACTATCATGATGGTAAAACAAGAGTCTGAGACCGATGCTTCTGCAGACATTGAAGGTTCAGAAAGGCTTATTATTTAAAATCAAAATTAATAAAGGGAAATGATAAATCACAACCAGAAAAACAAAACAAAACACTTCTGTGGAGAACTTCTCATCAATGAAACAAACCAATATTGGCAGACCAATATCAAATAAATACCAAGTTTAAAATTAAGAAAGAATCCATGAATTTTTTTCAGAAAAATTTCAAAGCAGAGAGTAGGGGCCCACTGATATTGAGTAGCATTTCAGACCCACTTTGGTCCCTCTCCTCCATTAGACTTCAGTGCAACTGATCAGATTCTGCCCATCTCTACCCCACTGATACCCCTCACGGGGAAAATATTTTTCAAAGGAAGTGTTCTCTAAGACTCCCAGCCCCCAATCTCCTTTGTCCGGATCATATTCTTGGGCTCATCTGAATAATATACTTTATGAGAGCAGGAGAAAATCAGGCATAGCCGTGAAAGTAGGCACTTTACTGAACCTTGACAACTTTGTAAGTGGCAATATTACCTCATCCTCTATCAAAATATGTCATCGAGCTAGGTCAAGGATCAAGAGCTACAGGAAAGCGAGGTGAAGAAACCAAGGGTTGGTCTTCCCCAGATATATTAGTCAGCAGCCTTAACAGCAGCCCAAAAGAAAAGTCCTAAATTCTAAGAAGGTCCCTAAAAAGTCATCACAAACTGGGTGATCAAATTAAACCTGGATAAGCTTTCTCCGGGGCTTCTGTGTAGAGAGGAACAGTTACCACCATAACTCTAACTCCTTCCACAAGGATTTCTTCTCACAGGTAGTCTTTTCACGAGCAAACGGTAAAAGAGCTCTCGAGAAGAGGGGGAAGGAGTCTGTGAGGTCGCTAGGGTCTCACTAGCCGGGAGCAGGGCGAGCTCGGGGCTCCGGCAGCAGCTTACCTGCTCGTCCTCCTGCATCGAGGCGGCCAGCGGAAGGCCGTCCGCCACACGGGCGATCATCGTCAGCAGCACCATCTTCCCTGGCTACGGAGACCAGGCCGCCTCAGTCACTGTCCCTTCTTCTCCGGCGGCGGCCAGTTACACCTCCGGCTGAGGTCCCCAACAGCTAGCCGCTGGCGTCTCCGCTTCCCGCTGAGGTGGCCGGAAACGACTTCAGAGCTTTCCACTACCGGTCCTTTCAATTGGCTTCCCACCGAGAACCACAACCACCGGGAACTTTAGTTCCGCAGTCATTCCTCCGACCAAGTCCCGCCCACATTTGTGAATTTTTGTTTCCACTAAGTGGTGTCTCTGCAAGAGGAGTGGCGCTCAAGCTTAGTAGGGCTTGAAAGGTGACTGAGAGCGAACTTTTTAGACGAATGGAGTATGAAGCAACTGTAAAGCTATGTATTTTCAGATTTTTTTTACAGAGCATTTTATGTATAATATTTTATAATCTGTGTATGTCTCAGCAGAGATTCGTTTCTTGAGGGTTTTTCTGGCCTGGGTGTTTATACTGTCACAAAGTTCTTAAACAGTTTGTGGTAAGAGATTGGCAAATAGGAGCTGGAGAGACCGCCCCAGGGATCAAGAACTCTGGCTGTTCTTTCAGAGGACCGGAGTTCAACTCAGCACCCGCATGCTGGTTTACAACCATCAGTAACTCCAGTTCCAGGGGAATCTGACACCTTCTTCTGGCCTCTCCAACCTTTCCATGCACGTGCTGCACAGGCAGGAGCGGAAGTAAGCCACCCCCACACATGAAACTTTTAAAAAGAGATCAGCAATATTTAGTATTATATATATTTATTCATATATATATGTATATATATGCATATATTAATAAATGAAGAAGTACAGGGGGATCACATACATCATTAGCCTCCCCAAATCTAGGTTCTTGGCTGCCTCTATCATGGTATAGAAAGGGGAATCTTACCAGGCTTTCCAGTAATTTGGTTTTCACTTGCTTTTGAAGCAACCTCTAGATAATCACCGTTAAGGAAGAGTTCTCATCTCTCTCTTCTTTGGTGTCCTCATCAATGAGATAGGGATATTCTTGGCCTCAAGAGGGTTTTTGTAAATATTAAATGAGAAGAACGTGGAGGTACAGGGGTTTTGTAAACTTAGAAAAGGAAGGAAGGAAGGAAGGGAGGGAGGGAGGGAGGGAGAGAGAGAGAGAGAGAGAGAGAGAGAGAGAGAGAGAGAGAGAAAGAAAGGAAGAAAGAAAGAAAGGAATTATACAAATATACTTATTACATTAGTAATAACTATTCTTTGCTAAATACTTAGTGTCTTATGATTATCTGAACATTTAACTAAACAACTCTGTGAAATTTGTTAGCTGAAGGCTCTCACTTTATACTTGGGGAAGACTGCAAAGATTTTTCCAAGCAGGTCATGTAGTTAGAAGTGATGTAAACAGGCTTTGAGCTCAAGTTCAGCTCTAGCTACTGATTAATAAGCATTCTCTCATATTATCTCTCCTCTTTCATATATAATTCCCCCCTCCAGACAGTGTCTTGCTATGCAGCTCTGGTTGGCCTAGAACTCACCTATGCTGGCCTTGTATTTACAATCACATCCTCCCTTGCTTGCCACAGCTCACACCTGTCATTTGGCAACCTGAGCCAATGTGGAGTGGAAATCAATTTTGGAGTGTATAATGCCTTATTTGGTAGAATCATAATACATTTAGAATAGTCTACAGATACCACGATCTTTAACTTCTTTCTTCCACTCAACAAAGATATGTCTTCTACCATGATCTCAAATGATTGTCCTTGATCCGATAGAATAATTTTAGTAATAGGGGATAATGGCATAAATATTGGCAATAAGGCTACACCATGTGGGTCCGGGGAACAGAGAGAGCAAAGCATAGAATGTAGAGAGACTCTCTTGTGGAAGCATCACCTGCCAATAAAATACTGTTGGCTGTTGGCTGAGGCAGGAAATAGGAGTTCCAGTGGGGAGAGAGATTTCTAGGATAAAATGAGGTGAGGGAAGAGATTTGCCTGAATGCTGATGTAGAGATAATTAACCACGTGGCAGAACTTAGACTAGAATAAGTGGGCTGATTGACCTATGAGCTAACAGAAGTTAGCCAAAGCTTTTGGCCTGGGCAGTATTTATGAATAATTATTCATAGATAATTTTAGTCTCAGTGTCGTTATTTCAGGGAGCTCGGGTGCAGGTGGAAAGCCTATGGATACAGTAGGAGGCGTGTTCAGAGAAGCTGCCTCTCAGGTTTGTTTCAGTTTGTGCTCTCAGCTTTCTCCAAGGCCTATGTGCTCGTTGCCTGAGTGTTTCTCAGATGCCATTGCTTGTTTTAAATGGTTTTTAAGATTTTGTAATTTTTATGTTAGCACAGAAAACAGTAGGTTAGTTATGGTCTTTTCATGAACGTTTGCCATTTATCATTGTTTCTTTATGATAAATTCCACTCCTCTTGATTAGGCTTCTTGGGGTTCATTTTAGTTACAAAATTTCTTTATTGGGTCAAGTCCTGCCCCACCCCACCCCATGCCCAGTGCTGAGGAGCCAACCCAGGCCTTACACAAGCCAGGCAGACACTCATCCACTGAGCTACATCTCCAGCCCTCTACCAACCATTTCTTGCACCCCTAGGTTTTCCTTTTAAACATACAGCATGATTCTTGTGCCCTCAGGCATTGGAATTGTTATTTCAAGGGAAGGTGTGGTCTTCTCAGGTTGCTCAATGGGCAACCGGGAAAAGCTAGTACCATATCTGATCAGCGCCTCAGACCTTAGGAACTCTGGAATCTGAGTCACTTTTGCTTCCAACTCGATGCACATTATCCTGTTCACATCTGTTAGTGATTTCAAGCTCTTGGTCTTTGACCCTTTGAGCAACACACCACCATGTAATGATGAGCAGCTCTGTGCTAGATCCAGGGAAGGCCCTCCTTGACTATTTTACATTGAATGAAAAAAAATGAGAGAGAGAGAGAGAGAGAGAGAGGGAGAGAGAGAGAGAATATTCAAATTGCTGAAGTTCATGTTTATCCTTCACCTGCCTAAAACCTGACAACACACAATGTTATGAAATGAGTCAAATTCTAGACCCTTGGCAGTGGGAATGAGGACAGGCAGGGGACTGACTCACAGCTAGCCGTGCTAGAAAATTCTTGAAACATACCAAGCAATTGAACAATGCACATACCCAAATTAAATTAATAATATATTAAACTGCTACTGGGAAAGACTTGATTAGAGCAATGACAGATATTTCCAGGTGCCATCAAAGCGAGCAGGACAGTTGTGTACTCACTCAGCTCAGCATGTTACACACCCATACACACTAGTGCCTCTTCATGACTTTTTAAAAAAGGAACACTTTCTTACAGATTAGTACATGGCTCCCAGGCTGAGTATCTCCCTCTTCAGTCTCCACTTCTAAATGTAACCTCAAAAGAACGTTGAATTCTGGCCTACATAAATCAGCTTTTGTTCTGATTGGTCCTTTTCCATGCCAGTCAACTCAGTTGTGTTGTGTTGTGTTGTGTTGTGTTGTGTTGTGTTGTGTTGTATTGTGTTATGTTATATTATATTATGTTATTATTTTTGGCCTGTGCTCACCCTTTGGAGATGCCTCCAGGCATTGCAGACTCTGGGTATACAGGGTGTGTGTGTTGGTGCGTGGTGTATGTGGGGGGGCCTTTGGGGGTGTATCATGGCTTAGGTTTGGGGTTGCAGCAGCACCAATCTAGACTGGTCATTAAGTACAGGCTACTTTGAATTATCTTCCCTGGCTAAAGCTCCTTACAATCTCACTTACACACTCCCTCCAGTCACTGAAGTGGAAATGGCAAAAGAAACGAAGCATGTGCTATAAGCCAGGTGGGAGCCCCTGTTTAAAATCACTGCCACGTTCAATAGCATGGTTCAGATAATGGACCATAGCAAAACTGCCCTTTGCCTTCTAGAAGATAGCTGTGGTGTCTACCTGGTTTCTTTGCTTTGTCAGGGAAACAAGGTAGAAAGCAGGGCCAGGCCACTCATCTCTTGGGGTGAAAAAGATAGAGGTTTTGGCAGACCCCCAAAGAAAGGTTGAACTTCAACTTAAAAACAAGCAAACAAGCAAACAAACATACCTTTTGCACAACAAGCCTCTAAACAGTGTAAAGAAAGTGTTAGCTGGGGGCTGAAGAAATGGCTCAGTGGGTAAGAGCACTGACTGCTTTTCCAGAGGTTCCGAGTTCAATTTCAGCAACCACTTGGTGGCTCACAACCATCTGTAATGGGATCTGATGCCCTCTGCTGGTGTGTCTGAAGACAGCTACAGTGTACTCATATACATTCAATAAATAAATAAATAAATAAATAAATAAATCTTAAGAAGAAAGAAAGAGTTAGCTCTTAGGGCACAGCACCTGGAGCCTCCCACTGTCTTGGTGTTTGTGATATTGGTGAATGTCTGATATGTCTCAAAGGCTGAAGAAAATCCTCACTGCTCTATACAACCCAGTTCATAGTAAACAAAGACATAGTCTCCATCTATTTCTTTCATGCTGACAGGGATCACATTCTACCTGGCCCTGTCTCTGTCCACCCCCAGCCAACCAACCCTATTGCTTCCCCTGCCTCAGTGTGAATTATTAAGGAGTTGGATGGTAGATTTCTCCACATACCCATTCTTCTGTCCTTAGGCCTGAGTCTCTGCTTTCCTAGTCTCAGAGACTTAGTGGCTTCACGGAGCCCCAAGTTCCCATCTCAACTACTATTGATTGACTCTGTAGCCTCCTCGGATGCCTGTCTTCCTGTCCCCCAGCCTCCCAGCTTCTGTTTCTTTTATTCCACGGTCTTTACTCGTCTAGTGGTTTAGAGTGGCTGAAATTACCTAATTACTTCTGAGTAATTTCTTTTTGATATCTTGAGGTTGTATCTTTCAGCCATGCCTACTCTCTTTTTTCTCTCATGGTCATTAGGGAATGTGGTCCCAGCCAGATACAAAGTTCTATGCACTGTTCCTCTTTCTCAAAGCCCTTGGACAGCCACAACCCAAATCCCAGTTTTAGAAGCAGCTCCCAGAGAGAAAGCTCAGAGGGTAAGGACACCAGCTGCTCTCGCAGAGAGAACCCGGCCTCCAAAGGCACCATGAGCAGACATGTTGCCCATACATACATACATACAATACCCATGCACATTTTAAAAAGCATGTTAAAAAATCTGTTTGTGTATCTTGTCACTTCTTGCAGATATTAAAATGATATTAAAATTGAGCTAGAATTTTAGGTGATTAAGGCATGGTGACGCCTTCTTTTTTTAAACTGAGAAATAAACAAAAGAGTTAATCTGAGAAGTATTGATACCACTTTATAAAAAGAATGCATTGATTGATTGATCGATTGACTGCTTGCCTGCTTGTTTGCCTGATTCATACAAGGCATCTCACTACCGGTAGCCCCAGCTAGTCTTGACATCAAGACTTTTGTGCCTCAGCCTCCCAAGTGCTGGTGTGACAAGTGTGTGCCCAGATCAATACGATTTTCGTTATATGTCAAACTAAGCAGGGGAAATGGATTTAGATTTGTGTTAACCCAAAGGTATTGCTAATATCTTTCACACACCCCAAATAGGCAGGCTTACCCCATTTGTCTGAAAAAAACAAACAAGCAAACAAACAAACAAACAAACAACAGCAGGCTCTCCCCAGATGAACCACGGGCTGCTTACTATGCAGAAGTCGTAAGCCTCAGTGAGCAGCTACAACAGAACCCACGGGAGAACCTGAGCCCTTCCAGGAGGTGGAAGTGATCTTGATCTCTTTGCCTACCTTGGCCTACTGTGTTGTCATGGTGATCTCAGAAACTGAGATCTGGACCAGCTGTTCCTTCTCTGCCAGCCTTTAGCTGGGGAGAAGTTTAATCTCAGTACTCTTTTTGGGGGAGTGGGGGTGGATGTTATATAATCCAATGTCTATCTTTTTACATTTTAAAAATCATACACACACGTAGCATGATACAGACTGAGCAGGATGTATTTACATATTTAGGAGTGTGTGTGTGTGTGTGTGTGTGTGTATGTGTATGTGTGTGTGTGTGTATGTAACAACAGTGATAAGAGAAGCTGTGAACTTGAAAGAGAGTAAGATGGGTACATGAGAGGGTTTAGAGAAAGGAAAGGGAAGGTGAAAATAATTATAATCTCAAAAAATAAAGTAAGTAATTTTAAAAAATATATTTATTCACTGTATTTGCCTGTGTGCTCTCAAATATCCCTCTACATACATAGTGATTTTTTCTGTTAGGGTTTTTGATGATTTTCATTAAATGTTTAGATTTCTTTTCCTCACAGTATTTCAGATGACTGTAATTAAAAAGCAGGATTCTGGGCTAGAGAGATGGCTCAGTAATTAAAAGCACTGGTTTCTTTTTCCGAGGATCTGTGTTCAACCCCAAGCACCTATATGGGGGCCAACAGTCTGTCACTCCAATTCTTGGGACACGGTGCCCTCTTCTGGCCGCCATGGGCACTGCATGCATGTGATGCACAGTCACACATGTGAGCCAACAACCATATATCGAAACAAACACATCTTTTAAAGAAAGAGCACGATGCACACATATGTGTGCGTTTCACTTTTCACACATGTTTGTTTATAGTAGTGGGTGTGCAAGTGTTCACATGCTAGAGCAAGCACTAGCACATGGACCTGTGCTATGGCGTACATGCGGAGGTCAGAGGAGCAACTGAGGGGAATGAGTTCCCTCCTTTTATCCTGTGGGTCCCAGGGGTTGAACTGAGGTCATCAGGCTTGGCAGCAAGCGCCCTCCCCCACTGAGCCATCTTGTTAACCTTTCCCTACTTTTGAGTGTGATTGCTCATAGCTCTCATATTCATATGCTTGCCGTTAGTTAGTTCGCCTAAGTGTCCATGCTTGCAAAAGTTGTTGTGATTGCCTATTTTACTAAGTGTACTATGAAGTGTCTACCATTTTTTGTTTCTTCAATAAACATTTTGAAAATATGTCTCTCTGCATAATAATAAATATAAACATATTATTTTATTACAATAATTTCATTATAATTAATGCCTTGTACATGCTGAATATTTGCTCTTCCTCTGAGATACACCCATGGCCTGCAAATAAATGTCATGTAAATAATTTTTAAATTATCCTTTCTAGAATCTTATTTTTGGAAGTGGGTCTTTCAGCTTTTTAGCACCTGATATTATGACCGAAACTCTTACTAACTATATGGCCTAAAAGACTTTGGTTTTGATTTCCAGTCACTATAATCAAACCTACTACTTCCCACTTCCCCGAGGCCTCCTTATTTCTGGCAGATTTCAGAGCGGATTGGACAGATGGCTCCAGTTAGTGATGTTAGCGACACAGTTTCCCATGCTCTTCTCCCCCCAACATTTCTAGCCCCTCCCCAAGCGTGTCCCCCGCCCAGGAACTCTCACACAACGCCCAGTGCTGTGGAACTCTGTGGCATACGGAGCCAGCTGCATGGTCAAATGGTCTGTTTCAACTGGAGAGCTTCTTCAACATATTTATGAATTGAAATGGCCTCTACTACTTCTGACAGACACTCTTCTCTTGTCTGACTAGAAGTTTCCTGAAATTCCAGCGTCTGAGAGGTCCATGTTCCTTTGTCACATGTAGAAGACACCAGTCTAGATGTCCCCAAATACTGCTTTTACACCATTCTCTCTCCTCTCTTTCAGGTACTGAAATCGCATACACGTTAGATATTTTAACTGTGCTGAGCTGGTCCCCTGCTCTCTTTCCAGCCTTTCTCCGTCAGCTTAGATGGGGCTACCGTCCAGACCACGGATCCTGACTTCTGCTGGACACACCGTTGGGAAACACAGCAAAGGGTTCTGCATTCGTTACTCTTCTTCTGCTGTGATGAAACACCACGGCCAAGGCAACTTATAGGAATCAGGGCTTCTTTGGGGGAAGCCATTAGGGCAGAGAAGCATGGAAAGTGTGGGGCCGGGAGCAGAAGCTGAAACGCTCACATCATTAACAGAAAGTGTGAAGCAGAGAGAGCTAATTAGAAAGGCCACGGAGTCTTTAAACTCTCAAAGCCTGTCCCAGTGACATACTTCCTCCAGCGAGGCCACACCTCTTCAACCTGCTCAAACAGGGCCTTGAACTGGAAGTATCCAAATGCCTGAGACAATTGGGGCATCTCACTCAAGCCACCACAGATTCCTGTTTCCAGTAACTTATAGTTTCAAAGAGTCTGGTGGCATCATCATCATCATCACCACCACCATCATCACCATCATCAACAACATACTTTTCAGTTATATATTGAACCAAATCTTTACATTTTTGCACATCTTATCTTCCTAGTTTTATAAGCTCATTAAGCCTGGTTATTTAAGCTCCCTGTCGACTCTAATATCTGACTCTTAGTTGATTAAAACCTTCTGTTAGTGTTTAATCATTTGGATTTGACTTTTAACATGGTTCACAATTTTATGTTGGGCTTGGACACTGATATAAAAACAGAGAGGCTTTGCTGGTATTCTCTGCCTTTAACGAGGTACATTTTTTCCCCCGGAAGGTGGAAAGAACGCCTAGCAGAGCCCTGTGATCCTGCAGAGGCTTGGTTCTGTGCTTCGTCATACCTGTTCTCTCTCAGTAACCTTGTGCCCTGATTCCCAGAGTGCGGTCTTCCCTTTTGTGGCCTCATCTGCAAGAGTGGGTGTCTATATACCATAAAGCTTGAAGTCCAGCTCCTGCTGGGAGCTAAAAGTGCTTAGCTCGTTAGACTCTGAATAGCTCTTGTCTGCTGGGTTCCTTGGTCTTGTGCAGGCCAAGTTTAGTCGTGAGGTACGCCACCAGTTTAGTGAGGATTTTAATCTCCATTGGTGGACTCTTTTCTGAGCTTTCTCCCTGTCTGGGAGCTTTCTGCAGTCCACCCACTTTGGCTGCCCGGAGATTCGAACTTATCCCAGAGCTGGCTGATGTCTCCTACCGGGACTCTGTTATCTTGTACCAAGTGTTGGAAATCCACTAAAGATGGAAAGCCCAGCATCACCACAGTGCTCACGAAGCGCAGCTTAAGAACCATAGGTTCATATCCTACCTGTACTGGACACACTTTGATGCCTTCAAATAAAGATCTCGCATGAAGCTGGATGCAGTTCTCATGTACAAGCGTTATTGCGTGTATATTGTTCAGATCCTTTCCTCACGGTGAGAGGGTTAATTTGATATGCTTGCCCCATCTTGGCTGGAGTCAGAAGTTCTAATACCTCCTTGCTTCGGAGGTACTAGCAGTTTCACTGAACTGCTCATCTGCCTCAAGTATGGAAAAAAAACGGCATTGTCTTTTTAAATTATGGAATTTTGTTCCTTTAAATTTTGATATTAGGCAAAACTCATCACCAAGCAGAACCAAATTCTAAGCATTCAGAATCTTAAGCCATGATCGAAATAGGTTATTTATAGATCTAGAGCCGTGTAATGGGGATGGTTCATTAGCCCGTTTGTAGATAAGCCACGCAAATCCAGTTTCAGCCCCGCTGCGCGCTGCACACCGCCTTTACGGTTAGCCCCGAAGGCTCTAGGAAATGGGAGCAGAATCTTGGAGTGGTACCCGAGGAATCGGATGTCAGTGTCGGTGTTCGGCCTTGGAACTAAATTCCTTGAGGGGGAAATTTCTAAAAAAAAGATGCGGGCAATGTATCTGGTGTGGTCTTTGATGGAGCAGCTGTAATTTATGCAAGAAGACTGGGAGTCTGACTGCAGGGAAGGCAGTGAGAACAGCCCAGCACAGCCCTTGCCTGCCGCCAAGCTGATTGTACACAGGTGCTAGGGATCTGAGCCTGTGTTGTCATCCTTACGCATGGAGCCATCTCCTAAGCTTCCGGTAGCTTATATTTTGTGGGGGAAAACAAGTCAGTAGACTCAGTTGACACTCGGATGCTTGCGTCATGGAGCTTTACTCTTGCATAATTTTAGATTGTTTGGATTTGGCTTTATACGCTTAGATTGTTTCTTGTCTTTCTCGGGTTATTTCACAGTGTTTTGTCCTCAAGTCCCTGCTGCCGGGGTCACGCTCACACAGTTGCCCTATACCCCTCCTTTCTAAACCCACTCGAGAGTGCCGAAGGACTAGTTGAATATGGAAACAGGGCCATGAAGCAATTCAATGTGCCCCCTGTTCCCTAGGTGTGCAACAATTTCTGGGGAACGGAGACAGTACTAAAGCTAGCAATCCAAACAGCTCTGGAAAGCAAATAACCTGTAACTTGTCCCATCAGCCCTTTCTCAAATTTACCTTAGGATCCTGTAATAGATTCTTAGTGGAGGTGATTGGGACAAAATGTTATGGTACCACATTTTCTCATTTTATCTAGTAATGATGAGATTTTAATTTTTTTTAAGCAGGCATTCACAAATTACTACTTTCCTTATGCTAACAAAGTCTTTTCTTCCTCGGCTCCAAGTCAAACCCAAGATCTCATGTTAGGCAAGCGCTCTCTCCTTGAGCCTTGTGTGGTTTTCTTTTCAGTCTTGCTGGCTGGTGTTGTGTAAAAAGGTTTGTCTTAATACATGACTCCTTGAATGAAATTCGAACCCATTACAGAAAACCAGGAGGTAAAACATGGGCTGCAGATGGGAGCATAGACATCAAATGGTTCCATATAAAACAAACTGGATGAGAAAGCCTGAGAAAGGCTCAAAGACGGAAGGACTTACGGGAATGGGATAACATGCGGGTCGGTCACAGATGGAGTTAGCGCCCAAGGAGAAAGAGGAGATACAGACTAGAAGATTTCCGTCAAATCCTCTGGTAAGATAAACAGCCCAGATGAGATAGACTGGAAAGGCCAGGGAGATGTAGATTAAGAACGATGAGGCACCGATTGATAACTTAATTTTCTGGAGGCAGCAGCGATTGTGCTGGGGAGGAGCAATTAGAGATACAGATGGGTGACCAGAGGCTGTGTGGATGCGCAAGATAAAGATGGGTGACAAAGAACCAGAGGCTGTGTGGATGGATGCACAAGAGCTTTATCTCTGGCAACCTTCAGGCTTGCGTCTCTGGTAGCTGGGTGGCTGATAGGTCTGAGATAAGAGATAAAAAACAAAAAACAAAACCAGACCACAGGGGGGCGTGGGGGGGGAGGGGGGGACTCCAGGGAAGGATGGTGGGGATAAGTTGGGCTTTGTTTGTGTTGAGTCCATCATGGCTGCTGCCTAAGAACTTCTCCATCCACAGCGCACAGCCACAAAGACAAACTTTGCTTGCCTAGTGGCCTGGTGCTGTATACGACAGTGTGGGAGAAGCTGTCAGCGTTGCTGGAAACTGTCTCATCTCTGTTCTTTGGGGGAGAGATGTAGAGTATAAGAAGCAGGCTGCTGGAATGGCCACTTAGGGAGGATTTAGTCAGCCTATCGGTTGTGTGTTTGTAAGTACTGGGGACAGAACCCAGACCTTGCACACAGGGTATAAGTGCTTACCAATGGGTTATCTCCTGGTCCCATTTCATTTTGTATTGAGATAGGCTAGCCTTGAACTTCTGATCCTCCTGCCTCTGCCTCCCAAATAGTTGAGATCACAAGGATAAACCAGTTTGTCTTGGTAACGTTTTTCATTTTGAGACATGGTCTCATTATGCAGCCCTGGCCGACCTGGAATTTGCTTTATAACCTAGACTGTCCTGGAACTCACAGAGATCCACTTGCCTCTTCCTTCAGGGGCGGGGATTAAAGGTCTGCTCCACCACACCTCTGTGTGTGTGTGTGTGTGTGTGTGTGTGTGTGTGTGTGTGTGTGTGTGTGTGTGTGTGGTTTTGTTTGTTTTTAAATGACAGCACTCACTTGGTCTGATGGTGGATACTGTTTGTTTGTTAAGCGTTCTTAGAAAATGACCATCAGAAAATCTCAACTTGGAAAAAAGTAACAGCTTTTCAGGACAGTGCTCCCCACCTCCAATAACCAAAGACAATGCTGAAACAAACAAACAAACAAACAAACAAAACAAGGTTCTAGAAGATGGGGCAAAGAAGATGCTAGCCAACAAGCTGGAGTAGAATTCTCAGGAGTCAGCAAAGGGACAGTTTAATTATAAAAGGATGGCCAATTTAGGGAGGGAGAGAGCATACCCGGAAAGTATCTAGAGGTTTGAGAACAGGGGGAACTTTTTAAAACTCATCACAGTTTATTTAGTCATTATTTGTTTATCTATTTATTATCTCTCTGCGTGAGTGTGTGAGTGTGTGTGTGTGTGCCACAGCGAACATGTAAAGGTCGGAGGACAACTTGAGGGTGTCAGACTCTATCATGTGGTTCCCAGAATTGAACATAGGGTTTAGCAGCACATGCCTTTACCCGCTGAGCCATCTCTCCTGTCAGGGACTTCTTTAAGCTTAGAAACTGGGGAAGGTGACATTGGAATGCACAGAACGAAAAGGCAGTAGTGAGGTCTGGAAATGACAATAGTGCCAGGCTGAGGTCACAGATGGAGAACGAAGCGGAGATGCTAGAGGATGCAGGGCAGCTACGTGTGTAGCAGAAGGACCAAAAGCGCCTGGGCGGAGCAGTTGGCAGACAGCCTCGCGGGAGGCAGAACCTGGCCGCGTCTCAGCCACAGCCGCAGCATCTGGGTTGGATGCTCTTCCACGCTGGGAGGATGCGCCTGGGCAGCCGGTGAAACCAAAAGAAACCACGCAGAGATCATAGCAAGGGCACAGTGCCCAGGCCTCGGAACCATGAAGCGCACGGACAGCGGGTCCATCTGCCACCACGCGCCGCCGCCGTGCTGGGCTCACCACGCACCTCGCCAGTCTCCACGGCAGCCCTCCAGCCGGGAACGAAGACCCCCAGAGCGGGCTGGGAGCTGGGCGGTGGCGGCAGAGGAGGAGGAGGCAGCCTCGGCGGCACCCTGGATGAGGTAAGACGTGGCCAGCATCTGCCGCGGGAGCAGGGGAAGCTGCGGCGCTTGGGTGCTGGTGTGCTGTGGTACAGGGGTGCTGGTGCACGGTTCGCTAGACAGGGCTGGGGGGCTTGGCAGGAGATCTATGCTGTCACGGGAGGTTACTGGGGAAGGTTTGGCGAGCACGCTAGAGATGGGGGGCCCAGGAGCGAATAGGATCGACAGGACAGGGTTGAGCATAGCTGGGAGGTGCAGCTGATGATGCACAGGAGAAATGGTGGGAATCCAGGTTTCTATCCTAAGGTCTTTGCTTGATCTGTACCGATGTGGGTGAGGCTGGAGGCAACACCTGCTGGGCTGAGCCAAAGGAAAGGTGACTCAGGAGCTGGGCTAGTTAGGGGATTTGCAGAGCTCTCATCTTTGCCTTTTTTAGTCTCTTCTTCCTTGGATATTTATTTATTTGCCTTAGCTGGAAACAGCAGGGAGATTGGTGATGCCCTTTTCTTCCTTTGAAGCACTGGAGCCCGGCCTGGGCCTGTTGGCTGGATGCTCTGGGCCGCTAGCTCCACCTGAACCCAGACCCTTCCTCCACTCTGGCCTAGAAAACACCCGGCAGATTAGGTCCCGTGTTCGTCATGTAGCAACAGCAAGATGAAAATCTGTCATATTAATATTTCCAAAAGAAGAGACAGATTGTATGGCTGCCATTTTTAAAGTAAGCACGTCTTTGACATAGAATTTTTAGCTCCTCCCTCTGTACCCCCCTCCCTGCCCCCCCCCCCCCCCCCCCCCCGTGGAATGCCAGTACTTATCATTCAAATCGAAAGGCAATGGTGGGTTCAAGTCTTTACTTTGCCTTTAACTAACTGGGACTTTTCTAGGCCTCAGTTTCCTATGAATGGGATCGGGGTTTGGATTAGAAGAGTTTTGACCTCAGAGTGGAAGGGTTGCTGGGTTTGTATTGCATACTCCGGAGTCGGCTGGATCTGTGAACTAGAAAATAGAGTCTGTCTATTCAAAGAAACATAATTGCTTTCATTCATTGTACTACACCTATTTATGCAAGAAAATGTAGTCAAAGATTCGATTATACAGTAGTTAAAGGGATCATCATGTTTCTATTAAGAAATGCATAATAAATTATTGGAATTAAAGGATGAAGCAAGAGACATCCATATACATATATAGTGAAACTTTAGCCCAAATGTAATTATGTTTTAAAAATGTGAGTGAACTTTGACCAAAAATAAATCTGTATATTCACATACACATGCTTCTAAAATTTCATAGCTTCTCCCCTGCTCTCTATATAGTAGCGGAACTTTTTATCTGGAAAGAAACACTCATCATAGAGGGTGACCTATCTCACTGTCATTGACAATAGACATTTCGTAGGGCTAACTAACATATGTTTCTCTAAATTATGGCAGTAAGGTGTTGCAATATGATCTTCTTACATAGCCCAGGCTAGCCTCAAATTCATGATCTTCCTGCCTCAGCCCCCTCAGTTGCCTCAACTGATATTATAGGCTTGCACCCTGCTGTCCATATCTATGTAATGAGCCAGCCTGGGCCACATGGCAAAATTATGTCTCAAAAACGAAAAACAAAACCCCAAATCCCGTAAATAATTAAATAAGAAATCCTAATTATCCCATCATTGTTTATGTTAACTAAAAAGCAAATAACTGTAATTTCAAATAAAAATCAATAAAAAGCCAAATCAAAGCTGCGCAGTGGTGGTGCATGCCTTTAAGCCTGGCTCTCAGGAGGCAGAGGCAGGCAGATCTCTGTGAGTTTGAGGCTAGCCTGGTCTATAGAGCAAGTTCCAAGACAAGCAGGGTTATTTCACAGAGAGACTCTGTCTCTGAAAAAACAAACAAACAAACAAAACAAAAAAAAAACAGAACTAAAACAAAATATAAACATTCTAGGAGCTGGAAGCAGACTTTCCACAGCAGCTGTAAGAGCAGAGGTCTAATAGATGCTACTGTGTCAAAGGTTCTAATGGATGCTACTGTGTCAAAGGTTCTAATGGATGCTACTGTGTCAAAGGTTCTAATGGATGCTACCTTGTCAAAGGTTCTAATGGATGCTACTGTGTCAAAGGTGGGTGGGGGAGTCATGGTTTCCTGAGTCTCAGCTGGTCAACATCAGTGGCTACTACCCTTGTTTAACTTGTGCTGTTGGTTGAGTAGTGATGGTGATGGCTAGAACTTATCTTGATGCAAATGACTTCTGGAGCCTCAGCTCTAAACTATGGACATAACATTATAGCGTGGAGCAAACGTTAAAGCAGCCAGATGGATGGAGAAAAATAAAATCAAAGATGGTCTCTTCCTGGAAAGCTGGCTGAGTCCTGTGAGGCGGCAGTGTGGCATTACTTAGAAAATGTGTCAGAGTCCTGCCTTCAACCTAACTGTTTCTTAGGTTGACAGATCCACATCACTACCACCCGAAATTTGATAGCAAATTATTAATTTATAATAAAGGTTTTTTATATATATATATGCAGGAATGCAGTTTCTCTTCTGTTAGCTCAGGGAAGTCCTGTGACATACTTGCTACATTTGTTTGAAGTAAGAGCAGAGTTGTCAGTAGATTTTAATTTTCTAGGGAATAAATGAGAGCTCCAGAGTACCCAGGACATGAAGGAGCCCTTTCTTCCTCAAACAGTTGACCACCATCCTCTTTCTTCTGTACGCCTTCTCCCCTATCTGTAGTAAGTAAGCACCGTTAACCAGGTTATAGACTGGTTATAGACAGGTTATAGACTGGTTTCTTTGGGAATCCTTGAGTCTCCCTTGTGTCCACACATTTCTTCTCTAAATCAGTTGGCCTTAACAGTAAAGATTACATTACAAATGACAAGGTTCACAGTCAGTGTTTCACTCGGTGTTAGAACATATTACCTAAGGCTGGATAGTTTATAGAGCACAGAAGTTTATTTCCTTGAGCCGGGAGGCTGGGAATTCCAAGGTCAAGGAAGCAGCAGCAAAAGGCCTTCAAAAGGCCATTTGCTTAGTGGCCTACCTCCACTACCAGGCACTACCTTCTAAAGTTAATGGTCTCGTGGCCTCCAGACAGCACTGTCAACTGAGAAACACATGCTCAAACCATAAGCCTGGAGGAGGAGCATTTCAGAATAAAACCATAGACCCTGTTATTTCATGCTCTTTGAAAGCAGAAGTGCCTGTCTATCCACACTGTAAATTAGTAGCTTTCAGTCTTGTCTATGTGTTAGAAGCATCTGGTAAGGCTTAAAGACTTGGCCTAGAGACTCCACTCCTGGCCAGTGCAAGCAGACTCTTTTAGACTAGGAGCTCAGCACCAGCGCTCTTAAGAAACACTTTAGACATCTGTGCTTCTCAGTCTAGGCAATAGAACCTCCGCATTAGGTAAACTGTTCATTTCTAAACAACACTAAGAAAAAAATTGTGATCGCTTGCTCAAGGAACCAAGATTGCTACCATTTTCCCCTCCCCAGCCACTTTGGCAAGTGTTGAAACAGTGTCTAACCTACTTTTTGTGTGAGTCACAAATACGGGAGATGGGTGTAATAAGTGAAGAGATGGGATCACGGAAAGGCTATCGAAAGAAATTCAGGGCAGAGGCGTTAAGGGCCAGAGCTCAGGCCATGGTGGTGAGAATGTGGGATTTAAGGATTTCTCAGTTAGGAATGAAGGCACTCCTGGATCCACGGAGCGAAGGAAATAAGAGAGAGTGTGGAAACAAATGTAACAGACCCTCTGACCTGCAGCTCTGAGAACTGTGAGTCAAAGAGATCCTGATGCAAAACAATGCCCCCCAAAAGACAATACAAATAAAACCTGGTTATCTTTTGCATGTATTAGATGGTGTAGGCCAGCTAGTAATATGAAGGTGTATTCAGGATGATATGTTTAGTCTATACTCAAATACAAAGCTGTCTTGTGGGTGAGGCTTAAGCTCTACAGATTTTGGGACCCGAAGGAAATCCAAAATGAGATTCTATAAGGAGGTCCTGGAAGAGACAGCAGAGCCTCTGATAGCATGCGAACAATGCCAGCCTGGTCTTCCGGCAGATCACTTGGTTCTTTCAAGATACTGAAAGCAAACTTAACATAAGAGATGACTGAGTGACTGAGAGAAACAAGTCCATTGTTGGAGTATTTATATTAGATAGTGCTTGCTCCCTCTGGTTAGTGTAGCTCTAGCTAAGACCCAATTCTTGCTTATTATGGTATGGGGATGGAGCATAGGACAAGAAAAAAAAAAGTGATCATTCTAACTCTTAATCGGGGTTTCTATTACTGTACCAAACACCATGACCGAAAGCAACTTGGGGAGGGAAGAGTTTATTATACTTATTCTTCTTTTTGTTTGCTTATTTATTTTACTTATCCACTTTATATCTCACTTACTGTCCCCCTCCTGCTCACAACCCCCCCCATACAGTCCTTTCCCCCATACCCCTTCTTCCTCTCCTCTGAGCTGGTGAGGATCCCCCTGGGTATCCACACACACACACTCTGGCACATCAAGTCTGTGGGGCTAGGTACATCCTCTTCCACTGAGGCCAGACAAGGCAGCCCAGCTAGAAGAACATAGCCCATGCACAGGCAACAGCTTTTGGGATAGTAACCCCCCTCCAGTTTGGGACCCACATGAAGACCATGCTGCACATCTGCTACATATGTTCAGGGAGGCCTAGTCCCTGCCTGCATATGTTCTTTGGTTGGTGGTTCAGTCTCTGAGAGCCACAAGGGGCCAGATTAGTTGACTCTGTTGGTCTTTCTGTGGAGTTCCTATCCCCTTAGGGGCCACAATCCTTCTTCCTATTTTTCCATAAGAGTTCCTAAGCTCCATCCACTGTGCATCTGTCTGAGTCAGCTGCTGGGTGGACATGCTTACTCTTCGATATCATAGTTCATCATTAATGGCAGTCAGGGCAGGAACCTGAAGGCAGGAACTAATGCAGAGGTCACGAGGAGTGCTGCTTACTGGCTTGCTCCTCAAGGTTTGCTCAGCCTGCTTTCTTATAGCACTCCAATCCACCAGTTCAGGGTGGAACCACCCACAATGGGCTGGACTCTCCCACATCAATCATTGATTAAGAAAATGTCCTACAGGCCTACCTACAACCCAATCTTATAGAGGCATTTTCTCAATAGAGTTCCCTCCTTTCAGATGACTCTAGCTTGTGTCAAGTTGATATAAAACTAGCTAGCACAAATGGTCAGGACCCTTTTAAATATTAGAATACCTGCCTGGAAGGCTGCACCTGGTGACCAAATGGTGATGTGTTTTTTTTTTTTTTTTTTTGGGTGGGTGGGGGGAACATTCAGAGACCATATGTCCAGGTAATACTCCAATCCTCTCAAATCACTGGTTCTCTGGGTCTTATTTGTCAGAGCAGATTCATAAGTTGATGTGTGCTAGACCTAAAGACCTAAAGAGACTCCTGTAACTACTGTATAGTTATCTGTGGGAAACAGCACAGTCAGTCATCACTGTTAGCTTATTTATAATTTCTGTTATCAATACTGCTTTAGGTTTTTAAAGAGTTATTTTATGTATATTAGTGATGTTTTCCATATATATATGTATGTGTATATATATATATATATGTATACACACACACACATACATACGTATATGTGTGTGTGTGTGTGTGTGTGTGTGTGTGTGTGTGTGCACCACAAGCATGCCTATGCCCAAGAAGGTCAAAAGATGACATAGGAGCACCTGGAGCTGGACTTACAGATGACTGTGAGGCATAATCTGGGTGCTGAGAACTGAGTTTGGGTCCCCTGGAAGCGCATCAAGTCCTCTTCACCACAGAGCCGTCTCTTCCACCACTATAAACAGTGTTTGTGAACACATGCTATATGCCGGGCTCTATGCGTTTTTAAATAAGCATTCAATCCTCATTATGACCCTGCAAGAATGATATTAATTATTATCCCCAACTGCATTTAAAAAGTTAAGCAGTTTGACAAGGCCACGCAGCTGTAAAGTAGCAGACTGCAAGCCTAAGGAGCAGGTGCTAAATATCTGTGTCATGCACGGTAGAGCAATTGTTTTCATTTGTCTATGTTTAAAAGCTCTTCCTTTGTGATGCCAAGAAGGCTATATTTCCTTTAAAAAATAACTCTAAACAGAACTATGAGTCAATAAAAGTCAAATGTAAAGTCCTTTGCTAGAATTAGAAAAAAATGACCTGGTCCCCAACTCAGCACACATTTAAATAGCCCACTTGCTTTAAGATAATAAACTGCTTTACAGAGTCTGACCTTGTGAGGACGTACTTTCTCATTCATACGGTAAAACCCATGAAGGTCATCACAGAGAGACGAATGACTGAGACTATATCAAAAAGTGTCAGGCCGGGCATGGTGGCGCATGCCTTTAATCCCAGCACTTGGGAGGCAGAGGCAGGTGGATCTCTGAGTTCGAGGCCAGCCTGGTCTACAGAGTGAGTTCCAGGACAGCCAAGGCTACACAGAGAAACCCTGTCTCGGAAAAAAAAAAAAAAAAAAAAGCGTCAGGGTACACCATATTTAGGTTAATAAAAAAAGAGTGAACTGCAAATCTCAAAGGGGAATCTGGGATACTGCTCAAACCACAAAGAAACCACAAAACAGAATAATAGGCACACATGTTCAGAAGTTTGCCCACTGTGTGTCCTCATCCACTGCACATCCAGTTCCCTACAGCAGCTCCCAGAAAGTGAGGAGGAATGTTGGCATGGAGACGGTACCCGGTGAACAAGCAGAAACAGCATCCTATTTTCAGCATCTATGTTAGTTAGTGACAAGACACTAGGCCCAGGGCAGCTTAGAAAAGAAAGTTTATTTCACCAATGAGATGTGCCGAGCTCTCCTGAAACAACACCTCTGGCCCAAGGCAGCACCGGTGAACTGACCGTCCATCAACCCTTACTTTAACAGAGAGAAGAACTAACAGGATGGCAGAAAACATAGATCCTAGATGTATTATTAATACCCTTTGAAAAAGATTTTGTTCAATGTTTTTGTGTACATGTTTTGCCTGCTTGTACTTACGTGAATCACATGTGTGCAATGCCTGAAGATGTCAGAAGAGGGTGGTACATCCCCTTGACCTGGACTCAGAGATCGTTGTGAGCTGCCATGTGGGTGCTGAGACCCAAACCTAAGTTCTCTGCAAGGACAGCCAGCACTCCTAACCATTTATCCATCTGGATTTAATTTTTTTTTTTTTTTACTTTACATTAAAATCTTGGAACAGATCACATTCCAGAGTTACATTTTATTTTCATGATGCCTGGAACAGGAGGAGAGGGCAGTCCGTGTTTTGGTGATTCTTTTTTCTGACTTCTAAGCTAGACAAAGATTTACCATCAAGTTTGATAAGGGAAAAGAAACTAAGATTTTATTTGGAAAATATGGAATATATGGTCCCTAAATGTCTGCTGTGTTACAGTCTACTTTGTGAAAACCCACCAGGCTGCCTCCTTTGTAAAGTTAAAAAAAAAAAAAAAAAAAAGAAGAAGAAGAAGAAGAAGAAGAAGAAGAAGAAGAAGAAGAAGAAAGAAAGAAAGAAAGAAAGAAATCTAAGAACCATCAAGGTAATAGACCCAGTGGGTTTCTATTGGTTTTTCTTGGTTTTGTTTTATTTTGTTTGGGATGGGGCGTGACCCTGGTACCTAGACTATCCTGATTAAGAATTGCCACTTTGTTCCTTATCAGAACAATAAATATTTTGTATTCTACAGTTTAAAAAAAAAAGAAAAGAAAGTTTAATAGGGCTTCCTGTTCCCAGGGGTTAGACTTTATGGTGCTGGACTGAAGGCATGGCAGCAGATGGCTCTGGCAGCAGCTGAGTCATCACATCTCCATCCCCAAGCAGAGGCAGGGTTCACTATGAGAGGGATGAGTCTTTTGAAACTCAAAGCCCACCCCCAGTGACACACCTCCCCTTCAAGGCCACACACCCCTAATCCCTTCCCAATAGCTCCCCAACCTGGGGACCACAAATCAAACATATGAGCAGGGATGGGGTGGGGTGGGGGATGTTAGTATTCAAACCACCACAGCATCCATGCTGTCTCCAGTATAGTTCACTCTGTAACACCTCTGGCTGTATTAACCCACAGTGATATTCTGCAACATAGCTTTATTGGGCTTTCAGCAAGAAAGATCTTCATGAACTTCATGTACTTTGAAACTCGTTTCAGAGAGAATATGCATAAGAGGCACAGACTATAAAATGATAGTCAATGGTCACTCTTCTACCCATTTTTCCTCACCGTTGTGGCAGCATGAATGAGATTGTTCTCCACAGGCCCTGGCACTTGAGTGCTTTGTTCCCAGTTAGTGGTGCTGTTTGGGGAGGTCTAGAAGATGTAGTCTTGTTGAAGGAATTACGTCACTGAAGCAAGCACAAGATATCCTTGAAAATCGGCCTGAGCTGAAGATCTTGACCTTGGTATCAATCGAATGAGCTCTGAGCTATGCATACTTCAGCAAAAGCAATCTGAGAGTAGAATCTGGCAGAGTAGACCAGGCACGTGGCCAGGGGTCTGCCTCACTACACTGAGCTTTGGGACCATAAGTCCAGTGCTCCACTCAGAGGATAGATGAGAAATGGTACAGGGACCAGACACAGTGGTCCATGTCTTCAATTCCAGAACTTAGGAGTGGGGCAGGAGGATTGCCACAAATTCAAGGCTAATTGATCTGCATTCCAAGCCATTGAGGACTACAGAGTGAGATCCTGTCCCAAATCAATCAATCAATCAATCAATCAATCAATCAAACAAACAAACAACCCACGAAGGTAACAGAATCAAACACAAGACCGGAGAGATGGTGACAATATGAACCAGACATTAATAAGGATGTAAGAAGGCAGGCCCGTGATGCCCTAGCACTAGGAAATAAGCAAAATGCCTATAAAGGTGTATCAGGTAGCAAAAACGAATACAATAGGTGAGTATGAAAACAGAAAATAGTTAAACGAATTACAGGGAGCATTTAGGGCCAAATAAAATACACCCACGAGGCTGCAGCAGGAAGATAGATTCTACCAGCAGGGGGCGCATGAGGGTGGCTTTTATTGTCACAGCATCCAAGTTTTGATACCAAGTTTTGACAAGCAGCTGTTACCAGTGGATAGAGAGGCTCCAGGTTGGAAGTGTCCTAAGGCAGCTAGAAGTCACTACAGCCTGCATAAAACATGAAGAAAGCGTTGCTGCTTCCAGTCATGTGACAGAAGAGTCAAGGTGCAACAAGATTTGGTTTTGTGTTGAAAGACAAATGCTTGAAATTCAATGATGTGTGTGCGTGCGTGCCTACGCGCCCATGTGCCATCCTCGTACTTGGCAAGATGGAGGCCGAAAGGTCAGGAGTTTGAGTTCTATGAGATGTGGTTTTCAGAATACAACAAAACAAATGCAAAACAGGAGTAACAAATGAAAAGGCTGCCCTCAAAGTAACTTGATCTTTCTTTCCTCTCCTCTCCTCTACCCCCTTGCCCTTCCTACTGTCTCCCCCCCCCCCCCCCGCAGCCTTCCCCCCTCCCCCGCACCTTAGTGATCACAGCAACTTCCAGCTGAGATTTGAAATGAGAAATAGGTCACACTAGCTGACCTTGTCTCGTAGTTGCTTTTAAAGTTATTGTGAGAGGAGCGACAGCATATACGTGGAAAGTCAAAGTATATGACACAGTGTCACAGGAAAGCTTGGGGTGACCCAGGGAAGCCACCATACAATACCTGGGAAACTCGAGGCTCTTCTTCAGTGTCTTTAGTCTTCTTAATAAAAGAATTTAAGAATGGATTCAAACGGAAGATTGAGGGTGATTTGTTAGTGTTTAAAAGGAAAACCTTCTGACAGACAAGATGGAAGTCTTGCAGCTGCCTGGAAGGCAGGAGGAGAACGAGGAAGAGAAGGCAGCAGATTCATACTGCTTGCTGTAAGGCTGCCCAGAGGTCAGCCACAAGATGAGGAGCAGAACTGAGGCAAAGGGGTAAGGAAGCCCACAGTGTTAGGCAGAGTTCAAAAGCAGCCTTAGGTCCTGGCCAGCATCTGAAAGACAGTCAGAAGAAAAAAGAAATAGTTACACCTTTCTGAGTGAGTTGGGACTCAGAAAGGTGGGAATACCAAGAGTCAATTCTCTCTTTCCATCTTTACGTAGCTTCTAGAGATCGAATTCACATTGCTAGGCTTGCATGCAAGTGCCATTGTGTACTGGTCTATCTGCCTTCCAGGCAGTCGCTTGTACCTTATGGAATCTAAAGGGACCATTTGCTATCTGGTGGTTGACAATCCACAGACCGAGAGCTGGGGCTAACAAGATCTGAGGATCTCGGCACAAGAGAATACCAACTGGGTGCATCTAGGGCTTTGACATTTATTGATGCACCTCAGCATGGCCTCCAGGAATGAGTAACTAGGGCCACGGCTAGGAGGAAGGAAGCATGGTACACCTCCCAGGATTTATTTCATCACAGATGTGTGTGCACGCAGGCACATGTCAAGTCCATGTGCGTATGTATGCTGGCTAAAGCTCAGGCTTGCCTGTCATTCCTCAGAAATCCTCCCCCCGCCCCCCGCTTCTTTTTTGAGATAGAATCTTTCAGTGTGCATTGGGGCTTGAACTCAGGTCCTTACGCATGCACAGCAGGCCATCACGGAAATTTTAACATTAGTTTTGTTTTCTAAAATATTGCATTAGAATATCACTTATTGGATTTTGCCTCATGGGCCTGGTATGAGAATGGAATTAAGACATATTCAGGATAAATGAGTGTTAGAGGTCTATTTGTCTTTTGGTTAGAATTGCCAGAAGCTTGCTATAGAACACAATAAATAGTATTGGGGCTCACATGAAAACGGGGGAAACTGCATGCAGGGAGTGAGTTCTCATTAGAACTTACTTGATGTTTTTGAACCCCTGCCAGCTGAAAGAAGGGGGAACCCCACTGTTTTAAACTGCCAAGAAGCTGCCTTCCAGGGGAAATTTGTCTTTGTCAGGGCTTTGTCTTTGTCTTAGCAGTGACTACTTGATGAGCCCTCTTGATTGTGCAGATGTGAGCCAAGTACCAGTTAGGGGTGGCTATGGGTAGTTAGATGTCAAGAACTTGGCTTCAGGGACTTCAGATGAGCAAAGTTTTCTGTTTAACAGGGACAAAAGCTGGCCTGACAGGACGAGGTGCAATCACAGATATTTAATAATTTTAATTAGTCTTAGGAAATACTAAAATCTTTAGTAGTGAGAAATTCACATTATACTTTCAGTGATTCACTTGGATGGCAGCAATAATTGTATATGTGTGTGAGGAGAGAGGAAAAATTGTGGAGAACAGTTAATGAATGATGAATCAAGTAGGAGATTTGTAAAACTTTATTGTGCTGTTTTGTAGCTCTTCTCACAAGAAGAGAAACAATTATGAGTGGAAATATGTTCAAAAAACAAAGATAGGTTATATGTGTGTATGTATGTATCTCTCTCTTTCTCTCTCTCTCTCATCTATCTACCTGTACTCAGGGGTAAGGTAGTAGATGGCTATATTCAAAGGTAAGGACCGTGGATGGACATAGTTATATTGTTCTTAGCAAACTTTTTCATAATTCAAAACTCCAGTCTTAGATTTAAACCAAGTTTTGCCGTTCCACACACTTCCTCTCCTTATGGCTCACACACAAGCCATCCTGGACTGGTTGGCGATCTGGTGCTAGAACAGCTTGCCACATCCCAGAGTGACTCTGGTTTTAGTGATGGTGGCTTGTCAAGAATGCTTGGAAGCTTCTTAGGAATTTATGTCAGCATTGTTTCCAGAAATGTATTTATTGACCATAATATCGGCCTGGGTCTGCGCAATTTTTAAGGCTTATTTTGTATGCTCAACATAAGGAGAATGACACAGAAAATTCACACAGGTCTTTTCTTACTGCTCCAAAGTCCCTCTGAGAAACTGACATGCCACGTTTATTGCACGGTTTCCCCTCCCCCAACATCGGATGCATATAAACAGCGGCGTTGAAAGGCTGGGATGGGGCATAAATTACCGCCAGCTGTCTGAAGCCTTGCTCATAATTTCCTTCTTTGAGGTTTTTGTTACAGCTGACAGATAAGGCGGGCCAACGGAGGGTTGGGGTTCTGAATACACACAAATACACACACACACACACACACACACACACTCACTCACTCCTAAACACAGGGAGAAGGAAATTAGGGAAACTTCTTCTTCCTCTCAATTTCAGAACTTGGTCTTATGATAAGGCAGGAAACTGATAAATGGAAATTCGGGGTCACTGGCCTAGGCCTGGGGAGAAATAAAATCAGAACTGCTTCTTTAGAGTCAAGGAATCCTGTGTGGTATACAAACATTAATTTAGGAGAAAATGACCCCAATTTATTGGATTTTTAAAGCACAGCAGGCAATGAATTAAACACTAACCAGGGATGGTCTTGTTTTGTTCTTGCAGGGGCCTGTCAACTATTTATTGTCATTAACCTTATTTTAGAACATATAAAGACTTTTTAAGTAGCTTGACCAAAAAACTGCAGGACCATAGAGACAACAATCCTAGCTGGTGTATGACACTGGCTGTGCTGCCCTGCCCATCCCGGGTGTGGCACCCTCTGTAGTCACCCAGGAGAGGACGGGGACTTCTACAAGTGAAAACAAACTTTGTTTTTATTTTTTTATTTGTTTAAAGATTTATTTATTTATTTTATACATGTGAGCACACCACCATTGCTCTCTTCAGACACACCAGAAAAGGGCATTAGGTCCCATTACAGATGGCTGTGAGCCACTATGTGGTTGCTGGGAATTGAACTCAGGACCTCTGCAAGAGCAATGCTCTTAACCACTGAGCCATCTCTCTAGCCCAAAAACAAACTTTGTTTGACCATACTTTTTTTTTTTAATTAAAAAATTTTTTTTCTGTTGACTGTGCTAATTTCTGGGATAAAATGTACTGTTCTGATATATGTAGAAATTGTGGAGCAATTAAAACAAGCTGTCAGTTTTCGAATAAAAGTTTGAAGTTTTAATTTTCAATTTCTGATAAAGTTTCTTAAATTCTATTTATCCCTGGTGCCTGCACAGGGCCTATGTTCTTTATAAAAGTGTTTTAAAGTTAAATTTAATCAAGGGCTCTCCTCCTAGTCTCTGTGTATTGTATTTTAGCTCTTCACGCAGTCGGGGCTGTTGTATGACGTAAGGAGTGTGTGTGTGCCTTTACACACCAGCTTTCAAACACACACCCAGTGTGTAGCACAAGCTCTGCTTCGGGTGACTTGAATAAACGTAGGTAACTAAATTTGTTCTTGAGTTCTTTTAGCTTGTAGGAATAACTCAGTACCATTAGCATTAACTACTTCGGAACTGTCTCTTCTTCCATTAAGACAAACCTTTCGAAGGCCCCTCTCTTTTTAATCCCCAAGGTTGTTTTCCTTTTTTTTTTAACTGCTTCTGGCCTGGAGCTCTGTTCTGGGTCACAGCTGTCCCTTCACCTGCTGTGCAGTCTTTGGAGCACACACCCTCTGCCCCAGGCCTGCTTCAGCTCCGGAAGGCCAACCCTTTCCATCCTGCAGAGCCAATCATTTCTCTCCAGCCAGGTACATCCCATCCAGGCCACAGCTCTCCCCACGAGGTCCTCCCTGGGGCTGATAAAACTTACATCAGCCTTGAGCTGATGAGCGCTAGTAAAAGAAATGTTTTACTTAAATGTTTAATGTGAAAGTTCATGTAGACTTGGCCCTCTGTATCTGCCGCCTTCACAGGCCCAGATTCAACAAGCTTCGCCAGAATGGTTATGGCTAAAACTCCGTATGAAATATGCACAGACTTTATGTTGTCGCTATTACTTTCCTAAAGTTTATTTTTATGAGTATGCGGTGTTTTACTGTGTATGGCTGTGCCTTGAGTGCCCAGTGTCACAGAGCCCAGCAGATATGCAGGTACGGAGTTACAGAGCACCCTGAGCTGCCATGTGGGTGCTGGGATTCAAACCTGGTTCTCTGTAAGAGCAGCCACCTCTCCAGCTCCCTTGGGAGACATTCTAGATTCAGACTGTAACATTGATGATATATATATATATCAAATATTTGGTATACCATATTGTTTAGGGGTTAACAAGGAAAGAATCCTTTCATTCTTGTCCTATCTTAATCCTTTCAGTCTGTGCTGATACCATCCCCTAAAGTACTGAAAGGGTGTCATATAAATTAACTTATAATTATTCCCACAGGACAAAAGCCACACCCCCTTTCTTTCCAGAACTGCTCTTTTTTTTTTTTTTTGCCTCTACATCTGATGAGGGGGAAATGGACCCATCAGATTTTTAGAAGTTTCTTTGTACGGTGGAGATGCCCACCCTAAAGATTCCCACAGGCTGCTTGTTTAAACAGAAGGCCATATGAAGCTCTCCCCTGCGTATTTTTGGAGGCCTTCTCTATGACTCTAACAATCACATCTTAGGTTTGATTTTTTTTTTTTTTTTTTTTTTTTTTGTCTTGCAGCCACTTCTCATTTGGTTTGGAAAGCTTTCACTGTCTGAAAAGATGAAAAATAGTTTGTTTTTTTAAATCCAACAAGTCTGGCTCATCTCATTGCCTCTACACTCTTTTCAAAACTGGAATGGCTCAAGCCAGGCATAGTGGCACATACTTACACATAGGAAGTTCAAAGCCATTAAGGCAGGCCCATGGCCAAAAACAAGACAAGAAACAAAAACTTGAATGGCTCTTTAAAAAATGCTAATCTTTTCTTGGCCATATTTTTATCACAATATGGCCTTTTAAAGCCTGTTAGTGGGAGGTTGGAGAAGAAGCCTGTTAGCATTTTTGAAACTTTGTCTGAACATCTATACTACGTGTTCTGTTTTTTACATTACCAAAGGTGGTGGTGGTCTTTCTGCTGTTACAGACTCTGCCCCAGTATTCTCTTTGAAGGCATGGGTCTGCCGAAGTAATACAGGCTTTTCCCTCAGTCCCATGGAATAGTTTCTTCAGTGTCCTTTGGCTCTCCATCAGCCTCCTCAAGGTCCTTCCCCAGAGGGCTGCTGGCACCTGTCACAACTGTATGGTGCCTGCCATATCTGTATACTATAGTCACTGCCCAGTTATAACTTCTCACTTCCAGGTATCAAGTTTAGTTCCAACTGTTCGTTGTTGTTGTTTAGCAAACTATTCTCTAATGTATAGGGTTAACACAGTAAGTGTTTTCTTATAGCGTGGTTTAGGGGATCGATAGTTCTGGTGTGTTTCAGCAGGACAGGTGTACCCCTATCATAGCCACATAGAGGATTCTTTGGGTTTTATTCAACTCATAGCATTGCAATGGGAGCTGCTGGTCTGCTCCACTAAGCCTCTGTTCTGTTCATAGTCTTAGGGCCTTGCCACATTGCTTGTCTAGGACCCCGGTTTAATTTCTTACCATAGAAGCTTCTATTGACCTGATGGTTATATATCTTAGCAGGTTTCTACTAGTCAAATAAGTTCCTGAAGCCAATATAGGTTAAAGAGTGAAATACTATAGTCTCCCTCTGACTGGGAAAAGTAGACAAGAAACTGTGGTTGATTTACTCAATCCAGAAAGGATATTTATTTTAACACAAAGTTAGGGCATGGCCATGGCCCTGTGAGGGACCAGGAAGATACCTGTTGACTAACCAAGCCAGGGGAATGAACCACAGCGATCAGTGAAGTGACGGGTAAGTAACCTATAATGTCCTCCTATCTAAGTGTGCAGAGGACATTAGGTGTCGAAGTCAGGACATGCTACACACAATGGGCAGGTATGACACTCTGGAGCTAAACCAAGGGGTCTGAAATCTCAACTATGAACTTTGTGATTAGGTAATATTTCTCCCCATACTCCACATTAATATTTATAAAATAAAGATAAATAGAGCCTACCTATAAAGTTTTTGTATCCGTAAGAGAAAATAGTTTAGAAGAAAATCTGATCCAATATGTTAGACAGAGATATTTTATTTTTATACTTAAGCCACACAGACAACCACTTCAAAATCATTAGTACTGTTTACACAAGGGGAAGAAAGGCAGGGTTAAAAAAAAAAAATGAATGGAACCAATGGATGCTTGGAAATGATTGGACAGCCTTACAACCAGCTCAATCAGCTGACCAATCAAGAGCTAAGCTAAGGGAAGAGCAGCATACCTGTTTGAACTGACCAACACCAACAACTCAGTTTACCTCTGTTCTAAATCAGAAAACTTGGAGCAGATTTATTTACTTTTTTTTTATTGGATATTTTCTTTACTTTCATTTCAAATGTTTTCCTCTTTCCAGGTCTCCCCTTTAGAAACCCCCTACCTTCCCCTCCTCACCTCCCCCTGCTTCTATAAGGGTGTTCCCCCACTTACTCACCCACCCATTCCTGTCGTCCTGCCCTGGCATTCCTCTACACTGAGGCATCGAACACCCTCAGGCCCAAGGGCCTCTCCTCTCACTGATATCCAACAAAGCCATCCTCTGCCACATATGTGGCCAGCACCATGGGTCCCTCCATGTGTACTCTTGGTTGGTGGTCCAGTCCCCCGGAGCTCTGGGGGTCTGGCCTGTTGACATTGCTGCTCCCTCCATGGGGCTACAAACCCCCTCAGCCTTGAAGCAGATTTATAATAAGGACCATGTGCAATAATAATAAAATGATCTCAGTCTCAAAGTGGGAATGGCATAAAGTATCAGAAAAGGCCAGTCTATGCTGCAGAAACAAGTCACCAAACTTCAATAACATATATTTATTTTTTTTAAATTAAAATAAAAAATTAATTTAAAACTAGTTTTAAAAAATTTATTGAAAACACTTTAGATTTATTTATTTTATTACTTTATGTGTATGAGTGATTGGCTTTCATGGATGTCTATGCAGCAAATGCACACCTGGAGGTCAAAAGAGGGTGTTTAGATCCCCTGGGACTAGAGTTACTGACTGTTGTGAGCTGCCATGTGGGTGCTGGGAATTGAACTTGGGTCCTCTACAAGAGGAATAAATGCTCTTAACCTGAGTCAACTCCAGCCCCTCTGGAACATAGTTTTTGTCATGTATTTTCTCCTTGTCTCAATTTAGATCGACAGAAAGGCTCCAATCATTACCGTCCCTTATGTCCCCCATGGACCAAAGCCTACATCCTGACATGGTGAGAAAGACAGAAGGACAAAAGGAGACCAGGACACCTTCTTCTGCCTCTTTATAAGACCACCAAGCCTGTTCTTGAGAGTACTCATGGCTTTACTATTCCCTAAAGACCTTATTCCTTAGGCCCATTGTTTAGGTTCCAATATATGCATTTTAGAGGGATTCATACGTTCAAACCAGAGTATAACAAAAGAAAGAAAGGAAGGAAGAAAGAGAGAGAGAGAGAGAGGCAGAAAAATGCAAAAATATCATTTGACAGTAATATTAGAAATGTTATAACTATGCAACAAAATAATATTATTAAGTAGGCTACTGTTCTATTGAAACATATATTAAAACGTTGCATAATCATTGAAGTCTAACTATGGACACTACCTAAAAACATGAACAAATACATAGCAGATGGAAAGCAGGAGAACAAGTATGCAGATCTAAGCTGTAATTGTAGCTTTATGAATATGTTTCAACCCTGACTAACAGGAACCTGGAGAAACAGGCATTTGTGCTGGATTTGTGCAATTTAGAGAAGTAGTTTTCTTTTGAAATTTAAGAAGAAATTGTTTTTAACCATACATATAAAAGTTTTTAGACATCAAATAAACTTCCGCCCTCACAAATACACCCATGTCTGTAAGTGAGCCTATGTTCTCATTAAAAAGTCCTTTTTTAGGGCTGGAAAGATGGCTCAGTGGTTAAGAGCACTGGCTTCTCTTCCAAGGATCCTAAGTTCAATTCCCAGCAACCACATGGTGGCTCACAATGGGATCTGAACCAAGCTCACAACCATCTACAATGGGATCTGATGCCCTCTGCCATGCAGGCATACATGCAGATAGAGCACTCACATGTATATACATACATACATACATACATTCATACATACATTCATACATACATATATACATGCATTACATGCATAACTAAATGAATACTTAGCCAGGCATGGAGGTGCATGCCTTTAATCCCAGCACTCAGGAGTCAGAGGTAGTGTGAGGCAGAGATAGATGGATCTCTGTGAGTTCAAGGCCAGCCTGGTCTACAGAGTGAGTTTCCAGGTCTGCCAGAGCTCTCTTTGACAGAGAAATCCTGTCTTGAAAAGCCAATCAACTAACCAAATAAATAAATTCTATAAGCTTTAAACACCAATTATTACTAGATTTTAAGAATTATTTTATTTTCTACATAATTTTCTGTAATTTCTGAATGACCTTCAATTATTAACTTATTATTATAAACTTTTGAACAACAGAGTTTTTTGTTTTGTTTTGTTTTTAAAGCCTGTTTTTCAGCCATGCTTCTGAGAGGCCACAGTCACCTAGTTAGCTCATATCTCTTCTGGAGCACGTCTGACTGTAGACAGAATCTCTCTCCACAACTCAACAGCCCATAATTTGATTTCAGACACAACTAAATATAGCATCAACTTCGGTATGAGGGATGGAAACCTGAGCTTTCTGTCCCTCCCCCAAGGCCACAGTGGATTCTTTTCAAGACAGGTGGCTTGTGGGTCTTGGCCAGTGTCAAACTGGACCTTAGTTTTGTCCTTTCCTGGTAATATTTTAAATGAACATCAAGGGTGCAAGTTGGGGACAGGGGCGGGGGCGGGGCATAATTTTAATCTCAAGAGTGGTTTTAGCTATAAACTAAGCGCTGCTCTTGGGAGATTCTAGTCTAGGTCTTTTTCAAACGACTCCTCTAAAGCCTCGGTGTTTGTTATGCTGTCCGTCCCTCCTGGGTTTCCTACTGAAGATCAGAACTAATCCAAGAAACTGATGTAGCTGACAAGTTCCTGCCGCAGTTCAGGCTCGTTGTTGTTCCTCTAGCATTCAGGCATGCCAGGTCTCTTCCTGAGTCTAACTAAGGCTGCCGGAGCGAATGGATTCCTTCTGAAGAAGCCTTGTTGGTCTGTCTTTAAAAATTTGGAGAACATAGCTCTTTGGGCCATGCCACTGGCCTCATCACAGCCTGGGCTGAATCGAGCCTTCTTGTTCTCAAACAAATATGCCGTCTTCAAACAAATCTAACAAAATTATCGCCACCAAATATAGGCACTTGTAATATATAGCTTTTTTTTTTTTTTTTTTAAATGAGAAGGCCAGCGGTAAAGCTAATGATAACAGTGATCATGTGACTAAATAAAAAGGTTTATTTCAGAGCTAAAAGGGAGCCCCGGGAGGTGAGCCCTCTAATTACAGCATGTCTGTCTTGTTTAAACATTGTACATAAGTAGATGTACAGGGTCTGGGCAGCCCCCTCCTTGGAAGGAAAGGCTTTCTCTGTGCTCTCAGAAGAGCCACAGTTGGAGAGTTCACCTCCTGGGCTCTTAGGTCTCTTTAAGGCGTTTGGAGCATTCTGGGATGTTCAGGAATGCTTTGCCTCCTTGGAGCTTCTGGTAGAGCCCGGTTGCTGTGGGAACTACAAGGGAAAGAAGCTAAACCAGGGGCTGATTGAGATAGGGACAGCTAATCAGCCTACAAGGTTTGGTTAAGAAGGCTACACCCTGCTGGGCGGTGGTGGCGCAAACCTTTAATCCCAGCACTTGGGAGACAGAGGCAGGCAGATTTCTGAGTTCAAGGCCAGCCTGGTCTACAGAGTGAGTTCCAGGACAGCTACGACTACACAGAGAAACCCTGTCTAAAAAAAAAAAAAAAAAAAGAAAGAAAGAAAAAGAAGAAGTTTTTGTCCGTGGATTAATGGTGAAACTAACAGGTCTCCTCTCTCAGAGAATCACCTTGTGCCCTGTGACTTCCCTAGGAAGCACAACCTACATTCAGGTTTGCATCCTTCTTAGACTCCATCTCTGACTCGGAGGCTACGTGTGGGTGGGCGATGTAGGCTAAGGGAGGATCACCTTTCCAAGGTGCTCCCTGCTGTTGGTTGCTTTTATCCAAATCTCTTCATTGGAATCAGTGAGGAACTGAGAGTCTGACAAGGGTCATCGATGGTCACCTTTAGTGCATCAGTCCTTCGAGCCTTCTAAGGAGGCTGTGGGAGCCGGAGGGTGTGTGCCGCGGCGGCGTGTCACCTGGGCGGGTCCCGGGCTGCGCGGAGCCCCGCCTCTGCTCCCTCGCGGTTGACAGCTCAGCTGGTGCGGATCAGCTCGTGCCAGCCAGTCGCGTCTCAGCCTGGGAGCGTGTGCGCCCGCGGCCTGGGCTCGGCGGCAGCGGCGTCCAGCCACCTCCCGAGAACAGTCCCTGCCTTGTACCCAGAGCACCGTTAGCTTAGGGTGCGGCTGAGGCCGATCGACTCGCTCTCTTCAAAAAGCAGAGAGCGGACCTTGTTCCTTCACCCGGCACCGGCGCCAAGAGGAGCTGGGGAGGACGAAGAGACTCGGGCTTTTTGCGCTGGAGACTCCTGGGCAAGGCTTGGCATCTTCCCGGGCTGCGGCCACCCCGGGGTGACCGGCACCCCGAGACTGAGGAGAGCGCTTGGATCATGGAGCAGACCTGGGCCAGGTAGGGAGCGGCTTCTCCATTGCCGCCTGTAGACTTGGGGTTCCTGCCCTATTCCCTCCCCCAACCCCCGGTCGCCCCTCACCACTAGAGGCCTCGGAGCTCTTCTTCCCTTTTCTGTCCTGTCGTCTTCCTGGTTCCCAGCCCACCTCTCCTAGCCTCCCACAGGCGCTCTACTCTTCAGCGTGTCCCCAGCTCTCTCCTTTTCACTTACTCCTGACGTCAAAACCGCCCCGGGGTTGCCTGGAAGTTTTTCCTGTTGCCATGTGTCCTCCTGTCTTTTCCTGATTTGTGAGCTTCTTTTCCAAGAGGTTGGAGAGACTCCCTCCAGGGGATACCTTTAGTTTCTGATACTTTTTAGTGTGTCTGGTTCTTTCTCACCCTGCCACGTTTTCCACCTCAACCTTATCCTGCCCTAGCGACATGCCAGCAACCAACAGAGGCCAGTAACGCTCATCTCCTTGAGTCTTGGCTCTGAGCTCACCGTGGAAAGGGAAGGAAAGGGCTCCGAACACCCTCCACTGCCCATGGCGAGGCCAGGGCGGGTCTGGGATAGGCTGTGTTGTGGAGGTGACGGCAGAATTCTGTTCCTTCGCCCTCCATCCCACCATTCCCTAAAAATATTCTTTAAAGGGGAGCTCCTTCACGGACTGGCAAGGATTAGAGACCCTTTGTTAAGACAAAGATTTCCTCTCTCTCTCCTCCCTCACCCCCCCCGCCCGGGGGGGGGTAGTCTCTGGGTGTGAGAAGACTGTATCCCAGATAGATGCTCATCATCCCCAGAATTTAGCTTTGGGGAACGGAAGTGTAGACAAGTGACTGTTCTGACTCACAAGGCAGTGGAGACTACTAACATAGAAAGTGAATTGGGATTCTACAATAATTATGCAAAAAATGGGGGTTCGCTGTTGATTGTTAAGTTCAACCAAGTGAACAGTTCACTGTGAATTTTAAAGAAAGGACACACTACACACAGGGCGCACACACTGCCGGAGGAAGTGGACTTTGTCCATGTGAAGGGTCAACCCTCCTTTTTCGTTTTTTCTACTAGGGAACTGTGCTGTTTGGGGTTTCACATGATTTTTTTTTTTTTTAAGTGCAGTCAAGAGACAGGGTGGGGCTCAAAGCCATGCTTTGAGGGTTGGCCAAGGGACCTGGGGCTCTTAAGTCTGGAGACAGGGAGGGCATGCCAGCACTATTCAGAGATCTGAAGAGCAGTTGGTGGTAGGGGGATTAGCTGAGTTTAGAATCTCCTAATAGGACAGAGCAACTGACTGATGCAGCAAGTCTCAGAGAGGCAAGGTATGGCCCCACTGCAGGAAGCTCCCTTTGAACACTGACCTACCTGCTCCAGGGAGATTACTGTCCCTGGTTGTATTCGAGCAGAGGCTAGGTGAGTGCCTGCTGGGGGAAGCTTGAGGGTATCAGGGACTGTTCTGTCTACCAGCATTCTCACACCATAAAAAACAATGGTAATCGGGGAGCTGGGGAGATAGCTCAGTCCATAAGGAAAGTACCGGTCTTGTAACAATGAGGATCCGAGTTCCTTTCCCAGAACTTATGTAGCAAGCAAGCAAGCAAGCAAACAAACAAAACCCAACCAGGTGCTGTGGTACAAGTTACAGACCAGTGTGTGTGTGTGTGTGTGTGTGTGTGTGTGTGTGTGTGTATGCACGCACACGCAAGCAGCGCATACAGCAACTGAGGAATGACCCCTGAGATTCCTTCCGGCATACACAAAAGTGTGCATTCACACACATACAAATATGTGCACATATGCACACATATCCACACATACACAAAGCAGTTGTGTTAAGGTCCCACACGTCACAGAGTGTATAAATGTGATGGGCAATCAGATCAAGAACCATCCCTGACTTGTTAACTTGGTCCTACTTGACACCCAGGTTACCTTTACCCTGACTTTAGCACCATAGACTAATCTCATCGAGTTTTAAACCTCACGTAACTAGACGTAGACAGGATGAGCTTGCATCCTGCTTCTTCTGCTTACTCTTATGCTTTTGGGGATTCTTCAACATGTGTGTACTGTTATCGTTGAGTTATTCTTTCTTCCAACTAGGATTGTATTGAGTGCTAATATGTCAGTTGATTTGGGCAGTATCAGGTTTACAGCTAGTAAGAGGGTGTTGCTATACTACTTCGTACAAGCCATTTGTAGATGCATGTGCGCATTTCTACTGGGTAAACAAATAGAAATAGGATCATTAGGGAACAGGAAACGCATGTTCAGCTTTAGGAATACTATCAATCGCTTTTTTCTTTTTCTTTTATTAATTTATTCACTTTACATCCAGATCACTGTCCCCCATCCCAGTCCTTCCGCCCCTCTACACTCCATTCCTTCCTCTGATGAGAGACTGGAGGCCCACTCTTGATATCACCTCACCCTGGCACATCAAGTCTCTGCAGGGCTAGGTGCTTCTTCTCTCACTGAGTCCAGACAAGACAGCTAAGTTAGGGGAGCAGATTCCACAGACAGGAACCATCTTTAGGGCTAGCCCCTGCTCTAGTTTTTTGGAATGCACATAAATACCAGGCTGCACATGTGCTACATGGGGGGGGGGGCGAGATCCAGCACATGTATGCTCTTTAGTTGGTGACTCAGTCTCTGAGAGCCCCTAAGGGTCCAGTTAGTTGACTCTGTCAGTTTTCCTGTGGAGTTCCTATTCCCTTCAGGGCCCTCAATCCTTCCTCCAACTCTTCCATAAGAGTCCCCAAGCTCCATCCACTGTTTGGCTATGAATCTCTGCATCTGTCTGAGTCAGCTGCTGTGTGGAGCCTCTCAGAGAACAACAGTGCTAGGCTCCTGTCTGCAAGCATAACAGAGTATCATTAGTAGTGTCAGGGGTTGATGCTTGCCCATGCGATGGGTAAACCAAATTTTTTTAGTGTTTAAAAAGGAGGTTTCTAAACAAGGCATCCAATGGGGGCATGGTGAAAAGTGCTTCACGCTAGTCATTAGGGAATGGCAGAACCGAGTGCCATATAAGAATAGCTGACATTAAGTCATTGGAAAATACCGATGGCTGGCAAAATGGATAATCCCACTATTAATAAGCCCAAACCACAGTATAGTGCATTTACAATGCAACCAAATACACCTCCATGTAGGAATACTTAACCTCACATGGGTTTTATAATCAGATGTTTTCTGTTATCTCTTTAGAAAATCAATGGTGATTGTGACTCAATTTATTTTATCAACTAAAGGGTCACAGTTGGCAAAACTCATGGCAAAAAAAAAAAAAAAAAAAAAAAAAAAAAGATGGCTGGCGACTCAGATCCTTAGCTTATAAGGCAGATCAGTTTATAAACATCCGCTGAAGAGAAGAAGTCCAAACAGCCACACACTGTGCTAGACGCTAAGCACATGAGTGAGACTGGTTCTGCCTTTGAGGGTTTCATATTTGAATCACCGATAATTTTGTTTGTCTGTTTATTAAAAACTCTCACAATATAATCCAGGCTGGCTCTGATACCCCTGTCCTACTGCCTCCCCCACCATTTAAGATTTTAATAAACTCAAATGAAGGCAAAGATATACATTGGCTACTGTCATAGTTAGCATTAGCTGTCAACTTGACAGGAACCTAAAGTCACCTGGAAAGAAGGAACTGCAACAAAAAAATTATCTTGACCAGACTGGCCTATGACCATATCTGGGAAACATTTTTTTAATTGTTAATTTTTTGAAAAAAGGTCCAGCCCACTATGGGCAGTGCCATCCCTAGGCAGGTAGGCCTGGGCTGGATAAGACAGCCAACTGAGCAAACCAAAGGGAGCAAGTCAATAAGCCAAGCTTCTCCATTGTATTTCGCTTGAAGATCCTGCCTGGAGTTCCTGTCTTGGCTTCTGTCAATGATAGGCTATGACCTGTAAAGTAAAATAAGCTCCATTCTCCCCAAGTCGCTTTTGGTCATGGTGTTTATCAAAGAGAGAAGCAGTCTAGGACAGCTACTTTGGGAGTACTTTGGAAACGCACACCCTGAAGGATGCTTGAGAAGGAATGTTGACCATAATTGCTAGCATTTAGTAAGCTTTCAGTGGGTGCTAATTCTTTGCATCTGTAATTTCTCTTAACACTCATAACTTATGCTATAAACAGTTTTCAAGACAAGGAAATCAAACTTCAGGGAGAATGACTCGTTTGTCCAGCGTGACCCATACAACTAAGGAAGAAATGGAAACTCTGACGATCTAACTCATAAGCCTGAGATTTTTATTGCTTTACTTTAATTGGATCTTGTAGGTGACTTGGCTTCTGAGTTAGTTTTGAAAAGGGGTTCTTTTTTTAAAAATTTATTTTATTTTCTATTAGATATTGTTTTTATTTACATTTCAAATGTTATCCCCTTTCCTAGTTTCCCCTCCAAAAATCCCCTATCCTCTCTCCCCTCTCCCTGCTCCCCAACTCACCCACTCCCATCCCTGGCCCTGGCATTCCCCTATACTGGGGCATAGAACCTTCACAGGACCAAGAGCCTCTCCTCCCATTGATGACCAACTAGGCCATCTTCTGCTACATATACAGCTAGAGCCACAAGTTCCACCATGTGTTTTCTTTGATTGGTGGTTTAGTTCCAAGGAGCTCTGTGGGTACTGGTTAGTTCATTTTGATGCTCCTCCTATGGAGAAAAGATGTCCTTAATTTGGCTTCCTTGAAACTTATGCTGAAGATATGCAGAAGTCTGGGATTTTAAGCCCAGGTTTCATTCCAGAAAGTCCTGGAAAGTGCCCTGCCTGAAAGCTGCTTCACACAAACCCTACGCTCTTTCATTTTGTGGCTTGAAGTGATTTTCTGAAGCCTATAGGCTGGCCTTGAGTTTCTTAGCCTCCTTTCAGCTCCCAAGCACTAGGATCACAGACATGTACCCTGCAAGCCCAGCTTCCTCATGCTCTTTACCATGTTCAGTCTACCCACAAAGGACCAGGGTGTTGAACATTTAGCTCTCAGTTGGACACGCCCTGATAGCTGCACATCACCTGCCTCTCCGCAACCTCATGTGTGCCTTCTCTCCTTTCCCATGTGAGCTTCCTATCTGACTGACTGCTGTCGGCCTCTTTGTTGAGTCATGTATGGAGAACACGGTTAGTTCTCCAATAGCAAATTTCCCATGAACATACTGGGCATCTCAAACACTGGTTCCCCCCCCCCCCCCCCCGTCAGATTGACGCCTGCAGAGTTAAGAGCCGCGGAAGGACTGGCTCACGGAGACAGATTTTGCAGGATTTGATGGTGAGGTTAAGCTTCCTCGTGTGGTGACTCTAATGGTAGAGAGGCTGCTGTTCTGAGTATTTCGTGTCCTGGACTGGAGATGCACTGCACTTCTGCGTTGGAGACTGTGGGTATTTGATCCAGGTCCACTTTTGTATTAGTTTCCTGTTACCTAAACAGTGGCTTATGACGCAGAAAGTATGCAATGCTGGAGGTCAAAAGTCTAAAAAAATCAGCCTTTGAAACTAAACAGGGCATCATCAGGCCCGTGTTCCCTCTGGAGCTCTGGAGAGCATCCATCCCCTGCCCTTTTCAGCATCTGGAGACCCTCAGCATTCCTGGCCCAGAGCACCAGTCCAGCAACGGCATTGCTCTGGCTGCTGTTCCCAACACCACGTCTCTTTTCTGTCATTCAAACTTCCTGTGTCCTCCTTATAGGGACGCTGGTGACAACTTTGGGGCCAAACAAATAATCTATGATCATGTCTTCTCATAGTCATGTCTTAGCGGTCTCTTTGGCTGTGTGAAGTGGCATGTTCACAAGCTCTGGTGATTAGGAATGTGGACCTTCTTGGGATGGATGTCATTGTTGAGTGTGTACAATGATGAATACTGGAAAAGTCATTACTAATTCTCTTCCTTTTCTGGGTGGAAATGTTCTTGCTTGTGGCATATGGTGACTCTGAGTAAGTGGAGCAAGTCATATGTGACTTTTATACGAGTTGCCTGAACAAAGAACTAAAAGAAAGAAAGAAAGAAAAAAAAACCTTCCTTATTCAAGAGCAGTCTTTAAGATGGAAGGTTAGGAAAGAAAAGTATATTGCTCTGTTGTTTCTTTTACCATGTAATTAGATTTAATATATTACTTGTATCTGCTTTCTGAGGCTTTGAAAATCTGGAGACGGCAAGAAAATCAGTAAATCAAGAAAACGAATGGTCCAGTTTCAGGATTTGATTTTACTTCTTTGCCATATAGTCAAAAGAGAAACTTCAAGTAAGATGACATGTTCATCAGCTGTAGGTGTACCAGATCCCACTGATAGCTTTTTGTATTTGTTCTACTCTTTGCTAACTCAGCCTGGTTGAATTCATGGGAACTACTAGAGAGTCCTGCTGACAAATGGATAGTGAGAGCCAGAGATGGCACTTTCCCCCATTTTACAGATGTGGCTGCTGAGGCCAGGGAGGTTATGTGATTTTCTACTGTTCAAATGAGTATGCATGGCAGTTAGATGATGCCACTGTCTTGCTCGACTGGCATTTTGCACGTAGCATTTTGTAGGAGGAAAAATGCTTGCTTTCCTAACTCTATTACTGAGATGTCTTTAGACAGTGAATTCCTGTTGAATATTCATCAGTGCGAGCAATTAATTTTCTGTATTTTGAGAAGGAAAATCTCTGCCTTGGCAACCATGCTCTGCACTTGGCTGCAGCTTGGGGACTTTGTCTCAGTCACTGCTTCCCTGCCTTAGTCCCACAAACTAGATCAGGGTACACTGCTGGCCCCCACGCCTTTCAACAAAGGCTGGGTGAGGAAGACTGGGAAGGTTGCTTTTGCTTGGAAGCAGGACTTGAGTCCTTTTCACCCCAGCATCCTCCTCATCCTGGAAGCTCATTTCACTGTGGTTGTGTTGAACACTCACTCAGTGGATGCCTTAAGACACCACCCGCATGGAAATCCATCTGTCTTATAAATAAGATTCCCAACTGGGCTCAGGACATTTCACGTGTTGTCTCGGGCAAAAATTCAAATAACATTTAAAGTTAGAATAAAAGTCCAAAATAAAAAAATAGATGTCATGATTCATGATGACCTAGGGTGGCTCCATCCAATCCTATTTTAAAACATTCAGACACACGGGGCCATGTTGCCTTTGCCTCATAGCATCTTCTGAGCTCTCTAGTCAGCAGGACAAATATGATGTGATTTTTTTTCCCTGAGCCCTCATAGCTAAGTCATTGTTATTCATAATGAATGTTAACATGATAACCACGACCCGCATCTGTGTAGTACTCTAATATTCTGTGACACCTTTCAAGTTAACCCATCCCGCCACCCACTGCTCTCCTCCTTGCTGTTTTATGTGTTGTATCCATCATGTACTATAACATGCCATGTGGTGGGATTATAACACATGGCTTCATCATTTCCTACTCTAGATCTGAGAACTCACCCCACTTCTACTAAGGCTGGGCACCCAAGCCTGGGAAATCTGCGTTTGCTCTGGAAGTGTAGGTTGGCTGCATTGCGAGTTGCCTTGCAATTTCCCACCTTTAACTGTTATAAATACCCAGCAGATTTCTCTATGACAAAAGCATCTTCTGCTGAGGGATTTTTTTTTAATGATCGATGTTCAGTAGTAGAACAGCAGCATTAAACATTTCCAGTTTTTGAAAATTCACTGAATATTCCTGTGAGTTGTGTTTGTACATATCAGACAGATATATTACAGTTTAAGTGTCTTCAAGATCCAAATTCCCATGTGACAGAGAGAGAGAGAGAGAGAGAGAGAGAGAGAGAGAGAGGGGGGGGGGGGAGAGAGAGAGAGAGAGAAAACATAACATAAAGTGGTGTATCTCTAGGTAAATCAGTACCGATATTCCTACTTTACTCTTCTTGGTGTGTGTGTGTGGGGTGCTTCATTGTGGTTGTTAATCTCTACTAGTATTGTGCTCTAAGATGGTAATAAATATAACATAGGGACACGAGTAATTAAGAAGTAGATTTGGGTTACAATAAAATTATGCATAGTATGTGTTAGGATGCCTATTACAAGGAAAAGGAAGAATGTTGCATTTGCTTATGGACTTATGTGTAGCATCCCTTACCTACTTCTTTTGAGCTAAGTCTTTGTATGCTTTATAACAGAAAGAAGTATGCATTTGTGTGTGCCAAGTGGCAACATGTAATATTTAAACTGAGGTTGTTTTAAAAGAGTCTTCTGTGCCTTAGTTGAGCTCTTCCAGGTTTTGGCCTCATGGAAATTGCCTTGCCAGCAGCTCTAGGGAGCTGGTTATACAGTGATTGCCTCTTTACACACCCTGATCTAAAATTATTATGTGTGGGCCTTTCTATGCCGGTTGTTCCCACCCACACACCTAGCCTTGCCTTTGCTAGGGTAACTGTTTATCTTTCTGTGGTTGGCTTCATCACTGCTTCCTTTGGGAAGTATTTTTGGAAGCAAGTTCTTGGTATTTTCTATAGTCAGTCTGCCTGTTCTGTATAACTTTGAACCTACTTGATTTGTTTGGTATTTCCCATGATCTTATTTGATTGGACAATGGATTCATTATTTGTGCCTAGGCCATCAGTAAATCTTCAGTTAAGGATTCTCCAGATAACATTTCCTGAAAGCCTGACATATCTCTTAGGTGTTGCCTGGCACCATTGTGCATTCAAGTTGGATGCTGTTTAAGAATTGTGAGCAGGTTGTGCTATGATACACACGTCTTTAGAGCTGGCTACCTGACAGTGAATAATGCTGACACTCTACATGGCCTCCAGGCACGCCTTGCATCAAGGTCCTCCCATCACTGTTCTATAACTTGAGTTTGCTTGAGTGCCGTGCAAACACTGGCATCCATTGTGGGAATCCTTATTCCATATTCTCTCTCCTCAAGAATCTCAACCCTGGGGGCTGGAGGGATGGCTCATTTGTTTAAGAGCACTGGCCGCTCTTCCAGAGGACATGGGTTCAATTCCCAGCACCCACATGGCAGCTCACAACTGTCTGTAACTCTAGTTCCAGAGGTTCCAACATTCTCACACAGACATGCATGTAGGCAAAACACCAATGTACATAAGATAATAGTTAAAAAACCTCAACCCCGATGATGTACTCTCTAACACCCATTAGCATCCCACCACACCCCGTCCCTGACCCCTTTTCCTGTCTCTCTGGACACTGAGTTTATTTACCTCATTGCTTACTTCAGCTCCTTGGTTCCCTCTTATCTCCCAGGCTATCTGCTCCTTAATTTCTCTGTGGAGCCTACATTCAGAACGAACTGTGAAAGTCATTTTTTCAGTACTACTTTAGAACTTCTATTACCTTAACAGTCCATACGCCTTGGTGAATGCTGTAATTCCCTTTAGAACTCTGTAAGCTTTGTCTTAATGCTTTAGCAAGCCTGTGGAGATAACAGACTCTAGCTTTACTTTTTTCTAATTTCAGAACGATCTATAATTTGCCTTAAACATCCCCTTCATCTTCCTACTTGCTCCCTCCCTTTACCCTACTTTCCTGGACTCTTCCTGTAAAAGAACATTCCTTATAACATTCTTTTTGTTTGTTTGTTTTTTCCGAGACCGGTTTCTCTATGTAGCCCTGGCTGTCCTGGAACTCACTTTGTAGACCAGGCTGGCTTCGAACTCAGAAATTTGCCTGCCTCTGCCTCCCGAGTGTTGGGATCAAAGGTGTGCGCCACCACACCCAACTCCTTATAACATTTTTAAAAAAACAGAAACAAAAACAAACCTTTTGTTTTGGGTACATGGGTGTTTTGCCTGCATGTATGTCTGTGCACCACACATGTGCCTGGTGTTTGTAGAGGCCAGAAGAGGGTGTTGGATCCCCTGGAACTGGAATGGCAACTGAATCTGGGTCCTCTGAAAGAAAAGTATTCTTGGTTGCCAAGCCATCTCTCTAGCCACCTCCTTACAACCTTTTATTTTAATAGTGTGAGAACAAAAGTAAGGGGTGGAAATGTCTCAGAGGGCAGGAGGGGCACTCACCGCTCAGATTGGTGACCTGGGTTCTAATTCTGGAATCCATGGTGGCAGGAGGGAGCCAACTCCTGTAGGTTGTGCACTGATCTCCACAAATGTACCATAGTATGCATACATGCACATGTGCACACACACATACATATATGCACATGCACACACACATGCACACACACACACACTGTAAAAGTAAAAAACATCTAGGGATCATCTCCTCTTTGTGATTTTTCATTTACAGATTTGCAGAAGCAAAACTGAAGAACACTTAAAAGTAAAAACAAAATTTTCTTAAAATGTGGTCTGTGCGTAGTGACATTTAACACATGACTTTTGTTTTTGTTTTTTGGTTTTTTGGTTTTCTGGTTTTTTTCTTTTTTGAGCTTTCCCTAAGGATCATGTAGCTCTTTAAAAACCATTAAAGATAGACAAAGAAATTAAACATTGAAAGATTACACGATTCTAAGGAGGGGCATAGTGTCCACACTTCAGTCTTCATTCTTCTTGAGTTTCATGTGTTTAGCAAATTGTATCTTATATCTTGGGTATCCTAGGTTTGGGGCTAATATCCACTTATCAGTGAGTACATGTTGTGTGAGTTCCTTTGTGAATGTGTTACCTCACTCAGGATGATGCCCTCCAGGTCCATCCATTTGGCTAGGAATTTCATAAATTCATTCTTTTTAATAGCTGAGTAGTACTCCATTGTGTAGATGTACCACATTTTCTGTATCCATTCCTCTGTTGAGGGGCATCTGGGTTCTTTCCAGCTTCTGGCTATTATAAATAAGGCTGCTATGAACATAGTGGAGCATGTGTCCTTCTTACCAGTTGGGGCATCTTCTGGATATATGCCCAGGAGAGGTATTGCTGGATCCTCCGGTAGTACTATGTCCAATTTTCTGAGGAACCGCCAGACTGATTTCCAGAGTGGTTGTACAAGCCTGCAATCCCACCAACAATGGAGGAGTGTTCCTCTTTCTCCACATCCACGCCAGCATCTGCTGTCACCTGAATTTTTGATCTTAGCCATTCTGACTGGTGTGAGGTGGAATCTCAGGGTTGTTTTGATTTGCATTTCCCTGATGATTAAGGATGTTGAACATTTTTTGAGGTGCTTCTCTGCCATTCGGTATTCCTCAGGTGAGAATTCTTTGTTCAGTTCTGAGCCCCATTTTTTAATGGGGTTATTTGATTTTCTGAAGTCCACCTTCTTGAGTTCTTTATATATGTTGGATATCAGTCCCCTATCTGATTTAGGATAGGTAAAGATCCTTTCCCAATCTGTTGGTGGTCTTTTTGTCTTATTGACGGTGTCTTTTGCCTTGCAGAAACTTTGAAGTTTCATTAGGTCCCATTTGTCAATTCTCGATCTTACAGCACAAACCATTGCTGTTCTGTTCAGGAATTTTTCCCCTGTGCCCATATCTTCAAGGCTTTTCCCCACTTTCTCCTCTATAAGTTTCAGTGTCTCTGGTTTTATGTGAAGTTCCTTGATCCACTTAGATTTGACCTTAGTACAAGGAGATAAGTATGGATCGATTCGGAACAAAACACCCATGGAAGGAGTTACAAAGACAAAGTTTGGAGCTGAGATGAAAGGATGGACCATGTAGAGACTGCCATATCCAGGGATCCACCCCATAATCAGCATCCAAATGCTGACACCATTGCATATACTAGCAAAATTTTATCAAAAGGACCCAGATGTAGCTGTCTCTTGTGAGACTATGCCAGGGCCTAGCAAACACAGAAGTGGATGCTCACAGTCAGCTAATGGATGGATCACAGGGCTCCCAATGGAGGAGCTAGAGAAAGTACCCAAGGAGCTAAAGGGATCTGCAACCCTATAGGTGGAACAACATTATGAACTAACCAGTACCCCGGAGCTCTTGACTCTAGCTGCATATGTATCAAAAGATGGCCTAGTCGGCCATCACTGAAAAGAGAGACCCATTGGACACGCAAACTTTATATGCCCCAGTACAGGGGAACGCCAGGGCCAAAAAGGGGGAGTGGGTGGGTAGGGGAGTGGGGGTGGGTGGGTGTGGGGGACTTTTGGTATAGCATTGGAAATGTAAAGGAGCTAAATACCTAATAAAAAATGGAAAAAAAAAAGAACCATCATTAAAAATAAGACTCGAAAAATTAAAAAAAAAAAAAAAAAGAAAGATTACATGAATCAAAAGCAAGCAGAAAGGGAATAAAAACAGCCAGTGTAGCACTGTAGTGGACTGAGCCAATGCCCTCGCCATACCCCAGGCCTGGAAATATTAGCCGCTAGTGAAAACTGAGGACTACAGAACACACTGGCAGGACCCAAAGGGGGAATCAGAAGGTAGGTTCTGGAAGTGTGCAGAGAGACCATCCCTAGTGATCTGGATGAAGCCAAAGTAGGTGATTTTTTTATGCATCTTTTTAACAATATACAGATGTCTCACCTGTCTCCTTGCTGATTCGAGGGGGCAGAGGGAACCTGTTAGATACCTGATGGCCTTATAAGGCAAAGTGAGGAAAATAATCGCCTGGACTGCCTTTTGTGACAGCATGCAAAAATACTGTCCTTTAGGAAGGGAGGAAGAGAGAGGGAGGGAGAAAGAAGGGGGGGCAGACAGAGAGGCAGAGACAGACCAAGACAGACGGAGACAGACAGGCAAGCAGACAGACAGACAAGACAGACAGAGATTCTAAATCCTGGAGTCTGTGTGCAGACATGTAGTCATGCTGGCTGTAAGTGATGCTTGTAGTGCCCTGTAGCGGTTGAGGATGAACACTCTAGAGACTGCCTCCTGGAGATGCATTTGGCCATGGGCCCTTTCATGGAGAGACTGTGTAAAGTGAAGGCTGTAACTGCATCCTGTGCTGGGAGAAGTGGATGCTTATGTAAGTCAGTCCATGCTGAACATGTTGGGGCGCTCCCAATAACGTGCTGTGTGTTGTGAGGGCCTTTGCTAAGTCAGCATCCTCGCTTGCAGAGATGATAATGATGGGTCTGGAGATGAGAAAAATGATGATCTCAGTGTGTTTATTTTACAATAGTCCCTCTCTCCGCATCTGTGACTTCTGTCCTATTTGCATTTGAATGCCTCTTTTTTGTGATTCTCGTGCCAAATTGTGGGGTAGGAGTATTTGGCAACATTTGAAGCCTAGAGGATACACTTGCTGTCTGTCTTGGCAAGTGAAAAGGAGGCCTGAGATGTGGTCTCAGATCACGTTCACAAACAGCTTTCTGCTTTGTTATGTCTGTCTCCATTATCTCTCGTGTTTTCAGTTCCTTCTCATTGACTGTAGGGAATGAGATACAGTGTTGTCATCTAGGGGCTTGGGGAAGATGTCAATACTCTAGAGAAATTTGGTTAGAGACACTTGTCAGGATAAGACATGTATAAGTCACACTCAACACTTCTCTTTCAGGATTTTAATTTACTTGTCACATATCATTTGTTAGAGCAGATACGAGTATAGGCTGTCTTTCATGGGTAAGTTGCTATCCCGAGAAACAAATTTGTTTTAAATCTCCACTGCATCTTCTTGGCACAGCAGGTAGCTCAACATGCTTTTCTCTTAATTGCTCAGGATTCATATCTCTGGACTTAAGGCAGAAACAAAGGAAACATTCATGCATGGATATAAATAGGGTATATGAACAAGAAAAAGGTCTGGGGGTGGGGGCTGGAGAGGTTGAATGGTTAAGAGCACTTGTGGTTCTTGCAGAGGACCCAAGTTCAGTTTGCACTACCTATTTCGGGTGATTCACAATCATGTGTAAATTTAGATCCAGGGAATCTAATGCCCTCTTTTGGCCTCCGTGGGCAACTACACTCACATGCACAAATACACACACAGATACATGGGTATGCACATAATTGAAAAGGAAATAAATCCGTTTATGTTAGATACTTTTTCAAGATCTGGAGTCATCCCAGCTCAGCTTTTAGGTTCATGCCCCAGTGTGGTGTCACTGAATGCATCCCACTTCCCAGGCCTCTTCCTCACGTGTAGGATCAGTGAGGCCGTCTGTCTCACTGGGTGTGGCTGAATAATGCCCAGGAAGTGTAAGACACCCCTTAAAGGGTGGCAGCAGCCTTACTGGTGTGTGTGACAGTTCTCCATAGTAATTATTATGCTCAATGAGCAGTATTTTAATGTAAGAAAATGTGTTGCTTTGTAAACTTATGCACAGGCAGTTCAAAGACTATTACCTGCAGATGTCTTTACTGTCAAGTTAACACTATTTGTGAAATTCTATCATTTATAAGTTTTCAGAGCCAGAACCTATTGTATGTTTAAAAAAAAACAGATACACAGATATTATTTCCTTCTAACCAGTTTGTATTTGGCAGGATTGAATGTGTTTAAAAATAAAAATATGGAAAACTGAACTTTAGGGCATTTCCTTCACTTGAACCAGACAGAACCTTGCAAGACATATCAAAGGAGTCTTTTTTTTTTTTTAAAGATTTATTTACTTTCTATTACATTTATAAATGTTTTGCCTCTACTCATGCCCATGGGGTCAGAAGGGAGCTTCAGATGCCCTGGGACTGGAGTTACAGATGGTTGTGAGCCATGTGGGTTCTGGGAACTGAACCTGGGTCCTCTGGAAGAGCAACAACTGCTTTTAAGCACTGGGCCATCTCTCTTCCCCCTCAAAGGAGGCGAAGCCTTCTCAACAACATGGAAATAAGGGCAGAATGTATGTTTGGTTTGATGCCTAATACTGCGGAGACCCCAGTAACCAGCAAATGTCAGAAAATTTCCTGTCATACTACAAACCTTTGCCTGCTCAAAAACCCACTCTGCATCTAACCACTGAACTATTTTATCTTTAATGTAGGTCATTAATTATTAAAGCTAGTAAAAGCTAAAACACATTGTCCAGGCCAAATGTAGTGGCACAAGCCTTTAACCTCAGGTCTTAAGAGGGAGAAGCAGGAGGATCCCTGTGAATCTGTGGCCAACCTGATCTACCTAGTGAGCTCCAGGACAGCCAGAGCTATATAGAGAGATCTCATCTCAAAGCAAACCAACCCCACCCCACCCCCCAATCCTAACCACCACCACCACCACCACCAATTTCACTACCAATAACCACCCACATCTTTCTTTCTTCTTTCTTTCTTTTTAATAAAAAGAATCTTTCAATAGACAATGCTCCCTTGCTGTTATTCCCTTAATAAGGATGGCCTCCATAGGCTCATAGATTTGGATGCAAGGTTAGCAAGGATAGGCACTTATTAGGAGGTGTGGCTTTGTTGAAGGAGGTGTATAGGGGTGGGCTTTGAGGTTTCAAATGCTCTAGCCAGGCCCAGTTTCTCTCTCTTCCTGCTGACTGTGGATGCTGATGTAGAAATCTCATCTACTTTCCAGCACCATGTCTGCCCACATACTTGCTTCTACAATGACAATGGGCTAAGCCTCTAAACTGTAAGCCAGCCTCAATTTCTTTATAAGAGTTTCTGTGGTCATAGTATCTCTTCACAGCAATAGAACACTAAGATACTTACATGTGTATTTTTAAAGCCTCCCTAAGCCTCTAGCCTTTCTCTAAGCCTTGTTTCCTTATTGCAGGATATTTGATCACAGAGTGAATCCCAAGATTATGTGATTTACTGAAAAAACAAACAAACAAACAAACAAACAAACCTATTTCTAGTTGTGGTGTAGCTCATCCCCCAGAACACACCTTTAATCCCTCTGGCTGGAATACAGACACACCCTTGTTTAATCTCAAACAATGAAGATAAAGTTAGTTTGTACAAGGAAGCTCCCATGTTTGAAAGTGATGTCTAATTGAGTGGCAGACAAAGTGATGAATCAGAGAAAGATTTGACAAAATAAGATATTGCCAACTCTCTTGGGAAGTGAGAAGAAAGGGAAGCTACTTAAGGAGCTGAGCAGAAAGGAGGAGGCGGTCTTACTGGGACAGTTGCAGAGAGAGAACAAGCTAGACACAGTTGAAGACAAAGCAAGCCAAAGAAGAAGAAGGAGGAGATTGGAAAATATTGCCAAAGTTAGCATGAGGCCAAGCAGAGCAATTCAAGAGAAGCTGAGAGAGAGGCCAGTTTGAGTCAGCTTGGGGAGGAGCTTGAGCCCGAAAAGATGAGTTGACAGCCAGCAAGTGATCAGAAAGAACTAGGAAGGGGTGAGCTTATTCAGCAGTAAGTTTCAGAGGCTGAAAACATCCTAGGCCTGTATAAGAGGCAAAAAGCTTCCAGGAGTAGGCCTAGGTTAGCAGACAGAGGCAGTAAACCCTGGAAACAATTACTTCAGGAGCATAAAAGTTACAATTGCATTCTCTAGTTTATATTTATAGGTATTTTTACAGTAGCACAAATATTATGCTGATCCTTTTCTAACTCAAAAAGTCATTTGAAAAAATATTTTTCAAAGTTTGTTGTTTTATAGTGGCAAATGCCACCACACACACACACACACACACACACACACACACATATATATATATATATACATACATACATGCACATATATAAAGTTTTATTATGACTTAGTTTCAGGAACCCTTTACAAGTTTAACTGTTCCTTCTCAGGACAAGTATACAAATTTCAGATCTTCCTGAGTTGGGTTTTGGTCCCAACTCACACTGTAAACCTCGGTGGAAGCAGCCAGCATTACCCATGCGTCAGCAGGTCTGCCGCACTGCCTTGAAACTTACCCATGGAGACAATGAAGCTTTTAAACTCAGCGACCCACAGAGTCCCAGGCCATTGGTAAAATGTATGTGCACATGTTATTTGACAGAACACAATGTGGATGGTCTCTAATTCCCAATAAAGTCTTTATTTCCATGTGGAACCCCATCAGCACTGCCCTTACAGGACTGCATTCCTGATCTCAGCTCTCATGAGAACTGCTCCAAGGCTTATGAGCTGCATCATCAGACATTGCTACATCAATGACCCCACTCCCTGCCTCAGTTTTATGTTAGTCACTGCACTGTTGTATCTGAGCTAACCTGCCTTTTAAAAGGGGAGGATTATGTTGGCTCCAGCCTCAGTGTTTTAATCTACAATTGTTTGGGGCGTTAGGCCTGGAGGCAGCAAGAGTACATGGTAGAGAAAAGTTGCTAACTGTGGGGTGCTTACAAGGCAAAGAGAGGAAGCAAGCTGAGGGGTTCCTTTTTCCAATATAGTATTTTTATTGGTTATTTGAGTCCTCCCAAGTCCCCCAACCCACCCCTGTGACCTCTCCATCCCTCCAAAGGGAAAAAAGTCCACCTTGTGTTGCCCAGATACACACTGGAACATGCTCAAACTCAAAATGGCCAGCCATGGAGAAAACCGAATAGTTATACTGTATGCAGCCTTGGAGAAGGGAGTGAACCCACCCACAACCCCTCCATATGCAAAGCCCCACCTGTCCAAGCTTTCACTACCTCCCCATAGTGACACAAGCTGGTGACCAAGAGTAATTTAGCATGTTGACCTTTCTCAAGCCTTTGAGATCTAAACCACAATGATGTTTGAAGTGGTCAGGTAAAGGTGTAGTGTGTGAGAGAAGACACAAAGCGATTTCTGCCTTTGGTTTTCATTAATGTTTCCCTCTGGGAGTCAAGGTTTGAGGAAAAGGAAAGGTAGCACACAGACTGGGAAGGAGTCCTAGAGAGCCATTTATGGGTAGGGTGGGGAACCAAACCGCTGAGCACACCCTTCGTCTTCCTGTCTTTAGCCTGTTCGCATGGTGCCTTACACATTCAGCTGTCCTTTAAGGCCTAGATTCAATCCATGTTCTCTGCTTTCTATGGCTTCCTTAAACATCTGTCCCTGTATAGATTATATCTCTGCCTCATCTCTATTCTGAAATCTCTTTAAACATTTTGTTCTCACAGTTAGTTGTCTTTGAACCATATGCCTTACTCTCAGAATCTATTATAGGATGTCAAGATCCATAATTTCTATCTTATTTCTAGTGCCTTGCATGAAAAGACTTCCCCACAAATGCTTATGAAGTTGGAAACTCTAAAGCCAGGCCTGTGGAGATGGCTCCATTGGTGAGCGCTTGCTGTGCCAGCATGAGAGCCTCAGGTGGATCTCCAACACTCACGGGAAAGCCAAGGGTGCTGGTATGGTGTAATACCTTGCTAGTCATGTTGTATAGTGAAACAAACCAGCAAGTTCCAGTTTTGGTGAGAGGTCCTGCTTCCTGTCTCCTCCAAAAAAAGATGGAAAGAAACAGAACAAACATGTTGAACTCCACTGCCCTCCATATGCGCACACACACACACACACACACACACACACACACACACACACACGCAAGCACACATGTGCACAAGCCATTCTTACCTGAACATACACACGAACATACATACAAAGTTCCTGTAAGAAATAGCAACCAAGTCCCAGGTTTCTGCTGTCCACACTGCTCAAACATTTTACTTTTCTGCTTCCAAAATATGTTTATAAAAATGATCCAGAAAGATAGAGAAGCTGTTCTTTGTCCTTTGCCTTGGAAATCCTGAGCAAAGGTGGTGGTGAATGATGGAGTGAGGTCCAGGGAGATACTCAGGACTGCCTCCACGCCTACGGTCTGGGGGAAGGAGCTTGTGATCAGCCATATTTGGGTAGTTTTCCACTCCTGTGAGAAGTCAATCCTTAGGGTAATTAGTCTGATGGGTTAGGCGAAGAGAAGAGGATGGTGGAACCTAGACTGGCATCAACACCTTCCAAGTGGTTTTGGACACAGTCTTGGTTGGTCCTAAGATATAATTATCTTATGTATTAAAAACTGGTTGTTGAAGCTGATAGGGAATGGGGTGGTGACTGCTTTCACTGTAAAAACTCAGTCGATGGGATTAGATGATTGTACCAAGAGCACAGCTGGCAAAGGAGGGTCCGTCTGCTCCCTAGGAAACACAGCACAGCGGGTCCCATCACGGTGCTGCTCTTAGCTATGGAGGAAAGATTCCAGGCCCCCACCTTGCTCCCCAGCATCATGAGAAACTAGACTAGTAGGCCAGTGTGGTATTGGATCTTCAAAGGAGCTGTGTTCAAGCAAAGCATACTGAGTGTCTTGAATAAAAGTAAATGAAACTACCATTCTCAAAAATGACGAAAATGAGCCATCACTCGTCTGCCAGCATCAGAGTGTCAGGGAGTGGCAGGTAGTCGTCCTGCTAATCTCCAACCTAATGGCCTTGGCAAAGCACAGGAAGAGCCAGCGATGTAAGATACGAAGTACTGAGGAGTTGCTTGAGTCTAATACCACACCAGTTACTTATCAGCTGATCAAGAAAGTTGGGTGAGATGGCACAGAGAAATCAAGCAAGTGAATAGCTTGTGAGTGGGCTGTGCTTGGAGATTCTTGGTCCTTCCAGTTAAACAGAGCCTTGTCTTGGCAAGTCATCAGTGCACAAGATTTTTATGGAATCATCTTGTTTTTAACAGAAAAAATGAGGTTAGGGAGAAAGAGAAAGGTGGGGTTATTCTTCATTTATCCAGGAAAGCAAATTTCTCTTGAAAAGGTCCAAGCATCTCAGGGAAATGATGATATCTGGATATCTGTGTGGGAGAGCTATCAGTGCCCGGGAGAACAGCATGTTAGCCGAACCTGAGATATTTGTGGACTTGTGTTTTGTTTTGTTTTGTTTTTAAATCTAAAAACAGTTTGATTTGAGAAACTAGGAGAAGGGCTACACACATATATATATATATATATATATATATATATATATATATATATATATATATATATATATATATATTTTGGTCTTGCCTAAAACAGAAGAACATACCTATATATCTTATCATTTGGTGTGTGTGCGTGTGCGTGTGTGTGTGTGCTCGCGCGCGCAGGGTTGGGGTCTGTCTCTACTCTCCTTCCATTCTCTCTGCACTTGGGTTTATCAGATGTCTCAAATGGCGACCCTCTAGACACATACTCAGAGTCTCTGCCCTGTGGGTTCCTTCCTTCCCTTGGGAAGCATCAAATTCCCTCCCAACCTTTTTCCAGCAGTGGAGAGTGCCTACTGTCTGGCAGTACAAGAGAGAACTTGAGCTGTTAATAGAGCTAAAGTGATTTTTAAAAATTCTCCTGAGAGATTACGCATATGCCTTTTAACTCAGTCCCATCTAAACTGGCCTTTCCATCCTTCCAGTTATTGATCCATCCAGGCAGGCAGTGAGCCGAGTGCCGAGTGTGTGCATGTGGGTGGGGGGAGGTGAGGCCTTGGGGAGGGGTGATGCCCACTGCTTTGTTGCAACCTGCCCCTGGTCAGCAGAGGAAGGAGGACTGAGCAAGAGCATGTCTGGAAAGTACCTTAGATCCTTGAAAAGCATTAAAATGAGTTTTGTTGTGAAATTTTACCCTAGTCATTATTTCTATCACTGAGACACAATGCTAGACAAAAACAAATTAAAAGAGGAAAGATTTATTTTGGGTTAATCAATTCTGAGGTTAAGCCCATGATCACTGGTTCCATTGTGGACCTCTGGTGAGATAGAACATCTCGGAATGAGGGTGTGAAAGAGGAAAGCTGCCTTCCTCTTATTGGACAGGAATCAGGAAAGAGTGAGGGATGGTTGGGGACAAGATATATGCAGGGTGACCTACTTCCTTAACCAAAGTCCCACCTCCTAGAGTTTAGGTCACCTTCTGGTACCGCCACCCACTGAAACTGTTGGGGAGCTACGGGGATGGGGTGGGGGTGGGGCATTTCAGATCCAAACTGTCACAATAGACTCTGTAATTAGATAAGAAAATATAAACTCATACTCTGTTTGTGTGAACATTTGAGGAAATAAAACCCCAGAAAGGTAAAATTGATATATAAGCAACCTAGTGGCTTTCCACACACACTAATGAATTGCGTGCTGAAGCAGGGAGGTTTTTCATTTGTCTTAAAGCAGAAACAAAACTCCATCTGCATTTTGTCTGCACCAGGGCATCAGCCTTAGGAGCCTGTGGAGGGCTAACCTGGGAGGAGCAGGGCTGTGGTAAGCTGGAAAATACTTGTCTGTTCGATTTAAACGGGGAAGGGAACTTATCCCCCATGTGAAGAGATATACCATTCATTTTTCAATGGAATGTACAAATGGGTCACCCCGGTGAGGCTGATGGGTGAATTTGGCCTAAGGGTTGACTGGGCCTCTGAAAGCAGGGCAGCCACCTTTTTGAACTGAGCATTCTCAGTGAGTGACAACCCATAATGATAAATTTCCCCTTATACAAATCTCAAGCCATTATTCTGCTTAGTGGTTTTGACATCTTTTTCCAGCTTCACTTCGACAGAAGGGAATCTAAAAGCAGCGCGTACATTCCTCTCTTTTATGGAGTGGGCGTGCCTCCCTTGCAGGGAGACTCTTTAATAAGGATAGAAGGAAGGCAGAGGGCTGGGAAGACTGCTGCTGGAGATCTACTTCTGGTTAATAGAGAACTTGCAGTTGTGTGCATTCCCAATGTGTCATGTCTAATACTTTCATGTCCATCTGGTTAACAGAGTGAAGATTTAAGTGATGTTTCTCTGAGGCAAACATCAATTTCCAAACAAATGCCAGAGTCCCTTCTGTCTCCCTTGTGACTATTGTCAGGCTTCTAAAAGGAGAAACCCTGGAAACCAAAGAGTTCTTTTGTTTACAACTGTCTAGGGATACCCAAACACTTAAAGAATAATAAGTTCAATTGCAAAGCGTCTCTCTGAAGAAATAATTGCAGCCATCTCTGCCTCTGCCTTATTTGTGTGCCCACCCAGCCTGCCCAAACAGTGGCCAGCAGCAATTAAAAACCTTTAGCCACTCTGTTCATCTTTCTGATTCATAAAACCCCAGTGACTCAATGTTCTCCAGTGTCCTGAAAGGCTTTATCCAGGTTGTGGCCCCTCCCCTCACTCTGCTCAGCACACGGAGCATCTGTTTGGCATTCCAGTTGCTCCCTGGAGGGTTTTTGCATTTGATGCTATCATGTTCAAGGAGTCTTTTCTCATAGACACCCAATAGCTACCCATTGCACCACGGAGCAGCCTTGTCTACTAAATACTGCAGCCTTGTCTACTAAAATACTGTTTCTCTACTTACCTGTACACCCATCCCCTCCCTACATCCATCTTTTCTGTCCCGTCACTATCACATCTAAAGAAAAGTCCATTCCCCCACATTCTGGTTCGCTTTATGTCCCCTCTACCAAAGGAGCCCAGTCCGTATCTCTGTATTTCTGTGGTACCTCTTAGCATACCAACACGGCTGGTAGCCTCCAGGCTCTCTCAACTAAACAAGTACCTGTGGCACTTCTCAGCTCTTCTCAGCCCAGCCCACCCCTGTATGCTTCCTACCCTAAATTCTACAGCTCATGAGCTCCAGGCTCTCACTCCCTTACAACCCTACTATTTTGGCCACGTATGCTCTTAGTCTCCCCTCTCTTGGCCTCTTCTGCCTTTGTCTCCTCTCTTACTCCCCTACCTCTTTCTCCCCTCCTCCCAAGTCTCCTGGCCATGTTCAATCTACCATCTTTTTTTCTCTGCTCTGGACTCTTCCAAGTGCCTCTGGCTGTACTATCCCTCCTATCTACAATAGAAACCTTCCCCTCAACCACACCTCCCAGTGGCCATGTCCTCTGCTTATATACTCACCCTTTAATAGAACTTGTCTCCAAGGGCTCCTATACTAAAAAGAAATCTTTCTATTTTCAAAGGATACCCCTAAGCAAAGTTAAAATATTTTTCCACACTGGACTAATCACCCCTTTTGAAAACTAAAATCTATCGCTGAATATTGTTTACTGTTATTTTCTGGTATTGTTTTTATTTCTTTAGCTTCTTTAGCTCTGATCTTTGGGGGCTGGGAGTTATAGCTCAGAGCTTACTGAGTCAGCAGGCAGGAGGCCCTGGGCTGAATCTCCAGTACTTCCTAAAGTAACCAGAACAAAAACTCAAACAAAACACAGCACCGACCAGCATGTAGGTGTTTGGCAAGTCCTTATTGACTGTTCTCTGTGATCTTTGTCCTCTCTGTGTAAAGGATGGCAGTGCTTGTCTGTATTTTGCAGATGAAGCCCTGGCTCCTGGATCATATCATTACTAATGTTTCCATGAATGGACTTTGCTTTTTCGTGTGTGTGTGTGTGTGTGTGTGTGTGTGTGTGTGCTGATTCTTTATTTTATTTTCTCTATTTGAGGCAGGATCTTACGTAGCCCAGGTTTTCCTTGAACTTACTATGCAGCTGTAGATAGCCTTACACTTCTGATCCTCCTGCTGCTACCTCCTAAGTGCTGGGATCACAAGCAGGAGCTTTGTTCCTGGGTGAGGGGGGGCAAATCCAGGGTTTCACACATGCTAGTCAAGCACTGTGCCAACTCAGCTACATTCCAGTCCCCTTTGTGTCAATACTGTTGTCTAAACATTACGTGTTGGACTTCCTTCTCCACTGCCTTTTTACTATAAAATCCTCACACTTGACATATCGATTCTTCCTATACGTCCTTGGCTACTTTTCATCCTCAACTTGACAAAACTAGGAGTCACCTCAGAAGACAGAGTCTCAGTTCAGATTGGCCTGTGGCCATTGTCCTGATTGCTGATCAATGTGGGAGGGTTCAGCCTACCGTGGGCGGTTCCAACCCTAGGCAGGTGGTTCTGAGCTATAAAAAAATGCTGGCTGAATACAAGCCAGATCAAAGGGAGCCTCAGCCAGCAAACAGCTTTCCTCTGTTATTTCTGCTCCAGGTTCCTGCTTGAGTTCCTTTCTGAATCTCCTTAGGGATGGACTATTGTCTGGGAGTGTACGCTGAAATAGACCATTTCCTCTCTCAAGTTTCTTTGGTCATGCTATCTATCACAGCAGCAGAGAAGGGAACTAGATCACCATTTTTTTTCTCACTTCATATAGCCTCACTCAGCATCTGGAACGCTCTATGTGAACTCTAAGTATTTGATCCTTTGTTATTCTTTGTTTTCTAAGAAGGTTCAGCTTGGTCTGGTTGCTCCCTGCATCCCTCTAACACCTTCTTGACTAAAGACTATGGCTGTTGCCTCCTGATCGAAAATCTTTTTGCTCCTACTCTTCATGGGGTTGATACCCTCCTTATCTGGCTTTAAAGTCTGTCTCACCAAGCCCTTACACTAATTAAATTCTCTATGCTTTTGCCATCGTTGACCACAGCAGTTAAGACCTTTGTCAAGAGTGTAATGACTACTGGTGAAGAAATGGGTGAGGCCAGCACACAGATGTGTCATCTACCTCATTAATTACATTAATTAACCTATGCTTTCTTTCACAGGCATTATTTTGGAGAAGATGATGGAGAGATGGTACCCAGAACAAGCAGTGCAGCAGGTAAGGATGCTGTGGACTGTGCCCTTTCTCGTCACTGTTTCTTGCCAATTATCATTCCCTTTATTTGAGGCTCTTCCAGTCCATAATGGGAGTCTCCTCAAATTTTTATGAATTTCCAAATTTGCATACATCACTGAAGTATATAATTCCCTAGTTGGAAATCGCCTGTATGTAATTATATGTGCTAGGAAACAGCACAGAGCAGTCAATCATAAGGCAAATACTTCTGTGAATTCTTCATACTTTTAATGAGGCTAGGATTGCAAGATTAAAGTTGCTTGCAAATGAGTAAAATAAATTATGCCATCAAAATGAAATCTCTACTCTGATGCCCCCATTAAAATGAGTATAATAGTGATGTAGCTCTTAGAGATAAGATTAAATGATCAAAATTCTTCTTGTCTAGAAATAAGCACTTTCTAAATCTCATTTACTATTCTTGCTAATGCTACCATAATTATATTGCACCTGCTACTGTACATGTACAGTCAGGGATGTTTCAACTATAAAATCAAAGTATGGACAGCCCCCCTCTTGTTCTCTTCCTCTTCCTTTCTTACTCTCTCTCTTTCTCTCTCGTAGAAGTTTCCATTTCTCTTTCATAATTTACAGATTTACCTTTACTTTTTCTTCAAACTGCCTTTTCCATTTAACACGGATGAATTTAAATCTCTGCTGAGTACACATAAACGTTCTAGGAAGGTGATGGGAACTCATCTATGCTTCCTCAGAGCAGCTGGCAAGGAGGATTCCCTTTGGCCCCTGGTTTCAGGGGCCTGTGGTTGCTTGGCTCTGTTTCCCATGTGGCTTGTGGTGAGGCAGCCCTTCACAGCAGGAGTCCATAGCTGAGGAGACATGCCCACCTCATGACAACTGAGCAGCAAAAACAGAAGCAAAGGGCCAAGGTCCCTATAACCTCTTTGAGGACTTGCCCCCAGAAACCTGTCTTCCTTCTATTAACTCCAGTTTCCACCTCCCACAAGTGCTATAGGCTGTCCAGCCAGCCTTTAGCATTTGAGCTTTTGAGGAACATTCAAGATTGAAACAATGACACAGTTCTTCTGACAAGTTCACAACTGGGACAGGAGGAGACAGGAAGGAAGGAAGAGAGGGGAAGAAATAGAACACAGAGTGACGATTTGCCTTAAAGTCTACTTTATCCCTGTGTCTAGAGAGCGTCTCCATGAAGTCAGTCAGGGCCAGAGCTAGCTTCTCAATGAAGTCAGGGCCATCCAGGGCCCATTTGTTTTCACTTGTCCTCAGACTGGAATTCCATACGTCATGTGCGTCCAACTCTTCTTAATGCAAAGAGAATAGTTTAGTTAATAGCAGCTCATTGTTTCCTTCTATCAGCCAAGGAAAGATTTGTTTTCTACATTTTTTTTATTACTTCAGATCATAATCCCGGTTGTGCCCTCATCTGTGGCCCTCTTGAGTCATGTTTGATGGGGGAGCCAATTCCTTATCTTTTCACGTGCCCCTGCTCTGAGAACTTGGCGCTGCAGTACCATGAATGCTGAGGTTACTGTAAGAAGCCGAGAGCAGAAAAGCAGTGCCACAAGCCCTCTGTCCCTGAGACATGTAGGGTAATTCTTGTGGGACTTGTTGGTGAGTCCATGTCACTTGGCCAACTTGGGTAGAGACGGAGTCTGGCTATCATGTCACAAAGAGGCATGGACATAAGCTAAGACCAGGGATTTACCAGAGAGCATTAGTAACAAGCCCCACATACGATATTGTGTGTAAATCCTTTCTATATGACCTACAGTTGGTTCATGTTCTGCAGAACTTCTGCTGGCACATGCCAGTTAGAACAGCCATGCTGCCTTCATTATGCAATGCTCTTTTTCTTATTGTTCTGTTTCCTTGCCAGCTTTTCTCAGTGACACTAAAGATCGAGGTCCTCCGGTTCAGTCGCAGACCTGGAGAAGTGCTGAGAGGGTTCCCTTCGGGCAGGCACACTCCTTGAGAGCGTTTGAGAAGCCCCCTCTGGTACAGACCCAGGCTCTTCGAGACTTTGAGAAGGTGAGACAGAAATATGGAATCAGGATTTTATTTAAAAATATGATCTATATTTCGGAGTATGGCTCAGCCATCATAATGGTGACCCTTTTGAGAATGTATGCACCCTAAGTATATGCTTTTAGTTCTTTGCTAGAGCCCGTGGAAGATCAATTGCTGATACTGGTGAATTCTGTTTTATTGGTCATCTTCCTAGTTTTTAGATGGACCCAGGAAGGTTAAATGACACCTGGAGAGAGCTGTACTTGCAACATAGTGAGCTCAGGGCAATTTTCTCTATTGCCAGCTTGGACAATGCCAGAAAGCTAGATACTGTCTATTCTATCAGGGAGCTCAATGAGAGAGCCATTTGCTTTTTAGCAAAAATCAAGTAAAGTTGCTTCAGACTCTGTGTGGTTTGAACAGCTATGGCATCCATAGATACATGGTTTTGAATGCTTGGCCATAGTAGAGTGACAAAATTAGGAGGTGTGGCCATAATGGAGGAGGTGTAGCCATAATGGAGGAGATGTGGTCTTATTAGAGGAGGTGTATGCCTGTGGAGGCAGGCAGGCTTTGAGGTCTTAAATGCTCATCCAGTGTGAAAGGAATCCAGTCTCCTGCTGTCGGCTGCTGGGGATCAAGATGTAGAACGTTTGGCTCTTCCAGCACCAAGTCTGCCGGCACTGCATGATACCATGTTTCCCACCATGATGATAATGAATTAAACCTCTGAGACTGTAAGCCAGCTCCAATGAAATGTTTTGTTTTATAAGAGTTGGTATGATCATGATGTTTCTTCACCGCAACAGCAATCCTAAGATGGACTTCTTAAATATCCATAGATTTGGCCAAGAACAGAACCCAATGGTACAGTGCAGATTCCCAGCTCCCTGCATGCTGGGTTAGCCCTCAGAAATCTGTACAGTAGAATCTGTATTTATACCACCCAAGAGGAGACTCTCAGAAAGTCTCATGCTCACATTCTAAAAAAGGAAACAGGTCTTTGGTGCCCTCTGGGGGATACCCAAGGAGTGGGCATCTCTTGAGTACTTATACATAGGTTGTCAGACCAGTGGGTTTCCTTTTAGTCCACAAGGGATCCCTATGACCATAGCACAATAAAGTCAAAAGAAGTTGTTTTACCATGCATTTACTCTGTCCTTCTTCAAGTCATAATTACAGACATTCCCTAGGGCCACAAATACATCCTTCCAGATATATTCCGTGGGTGACAATGGTGACGAGAGTAGGTGTGGTAGCACCTTCACATGCTCCTTTCCCCAACCTTTTGGATCTGCTGCTGCTCAAAAGGCAGGCACTTCTGCAGAGCATCGCAGCATCTGAGAGGGGTGCCTCTGAAAGGCAAAGTGTGTTGTGACTCCTTTTGGTGAGAGGCAGTGGAGAGCTTAAGAGTGAGGAATATCAGGTCCACTGATGGGATGAATGACTGGATGCTGTGGGGCTGAGCTGGGGGGACTAACAAGGTCAGCTGGATTCCAGATGTAACTCCTGAGTCCTCTGATTTTACAGTTCAGGTCTTATATGAGGGATGAGTCCTTACTCTCAGTTCTGACAATCACTGGTATAAGGGGTTCAAAGAAAAGGCCAACCAGAGGCATTTTAAACCCTTGTCCTCTAGGTGTTGAGAGAAATAGCAAAACTCAATTTCTGGTTCATGGAGTGCTAATCTGTGTGTTCACCCTTAAACACTCACGTCTATTTCGTACATCTGACGGGGACGTGACAATCAGAGAAATCATTGCTTTGGAAAACATTGCTGAGCACTGAGGACACATTCCAATGCCCTACCCTAAAAGTGGAGAAAATATCAGGGCATGTTCTGTAAGTTTTAAAACATGTATTCCATGGCCTTGGGATAAAGGACGGGTAGGGGCTTCCTGAGAGCTATGTTGAAGGTTTTGTACCAGACAGGGCTTCATTCCTCCAGGGCTTGTCGAGCATGTCAAAGCAACACAGGCTTGGGATGAGCAGCTAGGATTCATCCTGATCAGAACAAGAAGCTTGTGAGAATGTCCCTGCCCTTCATTTCCATGTTAGGAAGTCCAGACATTGCACGACTAACCACATAGTAATGTAACAACATAACTAACAATATGATCTGCAACAATAAGGAGCATGTAATTTGGGATGCAGAGAGAATGTGTCTAATCTTACTAAAGGAGTGCAGGATGGCTTTCTCACAGAGGTTACCTGTTACAGATGCTGTACACTGGCTGAGATCAAGTTTCCTACTCAGAGATATAAAATTCCAAATGAAGGGGACATTGAGGGCAAAGGAAGAAGGATATGCATAGAATGAATCCATGAGAGGTTGAGCTAGAGGGAGATAAGAAAGGAGAGTCCAAATAAGAAAAGAAGACATATTAAAGGATCTGGCTCAGTAAACAGTGACTCACCAGTAATGTGATTCCTTTGAAAATGTTTTCTGATGCAGGAATTCTAGGGAGTTACCTGGGAGTTACTCTGATTTCAACATGTTCTGTATTACTATTGTTGTGATGAAACACCCCGATCAAAGCAACTTGGCGAGGAAAGGGTTTATTTGGCTTACACTTCCACATCACTGTTCATCATCAAAGAAAGTCAGGACAGGAACTCAAACAGAGCAGGAGCTGACACAGAGGACATGGACGAGTCTATTTACTGGCTCATTCTTCAGAGCCTGCTCAATCTGCTCTCTTATAGACCCCAAGACTACTAGCCCAGGAGACTGGGCCCTACCTCATCAATCACCATTTAATAAAATGCCCAACAGACTTGCCTGTTTATAGCTATATATTCTGGAAGCATTTTTTCACTTGAGGTCCCCTCCTTTTAGATGACTATAGCTGTGTCAAGTTGATGTATAAGTAGCCAGCACAATATATGATGGCCATAGTTTTGTTTTGAATGAGTGAATTTATTATATTTATTATGTACACAGGAGGCCAAAGTAAGAGAAAAATAACAAGTGAAATAGATAGATAGATCAATATACAGATATGATAGATAGATATAATAGCTAGATCAATAGATAAATAACTAGATCATTAGATAGATCGATAGATAGATAGATAGATAGATAGATAGATAGATAGATAGATAGATAGATAGATGGATGGATGGATGGATGGATGGATGGATGGATGGATGGATGGACGAACAGACAGACAGACAGACAGACAGACAGACAGACAGATAGATAGATAGAGCAAATATGATTAAATTGGATGCTCAAAACATCCAGCAGTAGTCAAGTGGGGAAGCCCCTTAAAGTGGTCCTAGAGTTCCCAGTACTGATTCCTGGCAGAGCACACTGGGTGAGAATCCCTGGTAAAAGAATGAGTAGCAACAGCTAGAGACACCATCACCATCTCGGAGCTCTAACATCCAGCAGAAGCTGACTGGGGAGGCTGAGGCAATCCGCTGGGAGTTTTGCTTGAGCTTTCTCTATGGATGAGCTTCTCACATAGGAATTTTCCATGGCTACATTTTCAGCTTCTCTTTCCCTCTGTGGGGAGTTTTATAACATGGGATGAGCCATCATAACCTCTGTTGGAGACGGTTTACCTTCTAGCTGCTCTCCAGGGCATGGTGTTCTCGCTCTTGGGTTGTTTTGCTGTTCTTCTCCCTCCCTGTCACAGAGTTAGGGAGGCCCAGCTAATTGGAGGACAATGGGCATACATGTGTTTGCGTCTGAAGTGGGTGGGGGAGCAACCCCACTTCTAGAGGCAACGTCTCAGCAAGCTCAAACTGCACATGACACAAAGTAAGATCCAGCAGACCCAAAATGTAAACACTGGTGTGCTATGAAGCCAGAACATAACTAGGGAAAATGACCATTACTTTGTCTTAGGGTTTTATTGCTGTAAAGAGGTACCATGAGGAAGACAACTCTTATAAAGGCAAACATTTTGTTGGGGCTGGCTTTCAGTTTCAGAGGTTCAGTCCATTATCACCATGGGGGTGAACATGGCAGCATGCAGGCAGACCTGGTGCTGGAGGAGCCAAGAATTCTACATCTTGATCAGAATCTCCTGGGGCAGCCAGGAGAAGACTTTGATTCCACATTAGGAGAAACTTGAGCATAGAGACCTCAAAGTCTGCCCCCACAGTGACACACTTCCTCTAACAAGGCCACACCCACTCCAACAAGGCCACGCCTCCTAATAGTGCCATTCCACATGGACTGAGCATTCAAACACATGAGAGTCTGTGGGGGCCATTCCTATTCAAACCACCACAGATGTTAATGTATAAATGTGACAAAAGAAGTTGGATGGATAAGCCAGAGGCTCTTTTTTCTGTGTGTCCATTCTCAACACTCCATCAATAGTAGTAAGTGAATGAAATAGGGGTGGATAATGCCTGCCTGGAGGGCTTAAAAAGGAACTGCTCAGCCTTACTTTTTGGATATCGGATGCTAATGAAGGGTCCCACTTGGGAATGAAATTCTAAGTTCCTCTGTGAGAGCTGATACAGAGTAGAATTCTACCAGATCTTCCCAGCTAAGCAAGAAATTCCTTTCATATCAGAATATCATCTCACACATTCATTTCGTGAATCAAAGTCCCAACCCATGCATGATGCACAGCTGTCTTCTTCTATGTCTTTGTTTCTGGTGGTTTCTCTGCCAGGAAACCTTTCTCTCCGTCTCCACCTGGTTAACGCCTGTTTGTCCTTTGAGTTTTGACTAAGGCACCGAGTTTTTCCTTTTGTTTGTTAGGATGGTTTCTCTAATCATAAAGCATATTCTAACTCAGACTCCGTCGCAATTACCCTTGGCCAGTTTATAGCATCTAGTGTAATGTAGTATACAACCTATACTCAGTAAATGTTCAGCAGCAAATTTGTTGAAAACTCTTGAAGACCAACTATTCCCGTAGATCTTGTGGCTCTCCTGCCGTGACTAAGTATCCATCATGAGTGACAGATTTTAAAGCAGGTATCTGTGTGTTAACGATGGAGCAGGAGGAAAAAATGTCACTCAGGCACTGACAAAACCAAAGAGATAGAAGAAGGGAAGGAAACAGAGTTTTAAAAATACTTTTTGATGGGACTAATTAAGAGAATTGTGTCCCTAGTAAATAATAATGAATGATGTTCATGGAGTACGTTCTATATACTCAGGGCTTTTCTAACTTTGTAACATGCTATTTCAACTAGTTCTGGCTCACTTTGCTAACTTAGGAGATAGATACTCATATTACATCTATTATACCAGCGAAGAGACAAAAGTTCAAATAACTCGCCCCCAATCATGCAGAGCCTCAATAATGCCGCTGGCTCCAGTTGTCTTGGGAGATGGAAGGACCAGCCATTCAGAGAGGGGTTTCCATTGGCGAGCATGTACAGTGTGGCTTTACACATAGATCAGAATGGTCTGAAGTATAAAAGAGCTCAAGAACGGTGTATGTATTTTATAATCCAGAGCAGGCCTCTGCTGCCTTCCCCTGATCACCTATTTTCTAGCAATGATGCCTTTAATATGGACATGCCTTCAAAACCATCAACAGCATTTTCTAGCTGTACACTGAAGCCAGCTTTCTCCGGCACGCTGCTGGCTCTAACCACCGTGAGTCAGCCTCATAAGGTCCCACCCATCCTGGCAAACTTTTCCACTTGGGTCACAAAATCTACAGGAGGAAAAAAGAAAGAAGAAAGGAAAGAAAAAAGAAAGGAAGGAAGAGAGAGAAGGAGAAAGACTAAATCAAAATAGGAAGGATTCTTCCCTCAGGAACTGCGTTACTATGGCTGAGTATCCTTTGCTAATTTAGGTGAATCTGGGTCACGCTAGGGTCTGCAGGTTCCGTATGTCTTGTTTCCCTCTAATGACAGCCTTGAAACATTAATGCTACTGGCAAACTGCATTTTATTTTTGAAAGGGGCTTTATACTTCCATTACCATAGCATCTCAAGTATACTGGTTTAGTTTCCACAGATGCCTTCAGACATGTGGAACATTATTAGATAAGAAGAGAGAATTCTAAACTTTCATATCCACAAGCATAATTGTTTTTTTTTCTTTTAAAATGGGGTGCAGTCATTCCACAGACCTTCAGCAAAGTTTCACTCCTAACTTACATATAAAATTGTTATTATTATTATTATTATTATTATTATTATTATTATTATCATTATTATTATTTTTGCTTAAGAACTACAGAGCAAAACCAATGGTCTGGTCTGCAAATTAAAGCACATCGTAATGTTATCATTGCTATGATGGAAGTCAACTGTCTTAACAAAATATGTAGCTTGTGCTCTTAGAATGATTCTGGGCGTGGTGTAGGGGAAGATTTCTAGAGAAAACTGCACTTGACTGGGGACCTGAAGAATGTCTAAAAGGAGAACACAATAAAATTTTTACTTTTTCTTGGAGTAATTTGCATATGTGAAAACACCCTGGTATATAAGGGGTTACCTGTTCCCGAGGCAAAATGTCAAAGAAATGCTTACAAGGAGAATATGGAAACGAACTGAGTGATTTGAACTGAAGAAAGTTATTTTGATTAGTTGCAGTCACAACGGTTCCTCACTTGATCTGTTCCATTAGAAAGTCTCCATTTGTATAGCTTCTTATGTTTATTTTGCTTGATTGACACTTCTGATTGGGTGAGCTTCGGTTCCAGTCTTTATAACGGGGGGGCTTTACAAAAGCCATTTGCTAAGCTTCTGCTACATTTGAAAATCAAAGTTATGTTTGCTCAGGAGACCCAACTGTCACTGTGCCTGGGTTCTCTGGGGCTGCTCTTCATTTTAATTTTATTCAACAGGGGGAAGGCAGGTTAGGGACTGGTACAGAATGTGAGGCATCTTCTATGCAGAAATAAAAGCATGAGTCAGGCTGTGGATGAGGGAAGGGACTAGAGTTAGTCAATGCCTGAGAGCATGCTGACAAGGAACATGGAGAGGGGTAACTAAAGACTTTAAAATTTACCCAGTCTTAACTAGGAAGTGTTTAAAATGGTTTACCAGGAAGATGTTGAAATCAGATGTGCCTCCCCCCCCCCATTTTTTAAAATTTATTTTTATTTTATGTATATTGGTATTTTGCTGCCTGTATGTCCCTGTGAGGGTGTCAGATCCCCTGGAACTGGAGTTACAGGCTAGAGCTGCCGTGTGGGTGCTGGGCACTGAACTCAGCTTCTTTGGTAGAGCAGCAAAATCTATTCTTTTCATTACTAGATATGGAGATAGAGTGTCTGATACACGGCAGGCATGCTGTGCTAGGTTATGCCAGCCACTGAGAAAGAGAGCAACTGGAAATCTTGATGTGATGTGGTGTGTGTGTGTGTGTGTGTGTGTGTGTGTGTGTGTGTAGGTGCACCTGCACACACACACACAGGTATATCTATTTCTCCACCTTACTTCTGAGGCAGTCTCTTACTGAACCTGTAGCTTACAAACAGAGCCATCTACCTGGCTTTTACATGGGTTCTGTGGATTTGAACTCAGGTCCTCTCGATTTCATAGCAAGTGCTCTTACCCACTGAACCACCGCGCCAGCCCCGAGGTTACTGAAAACCTGGAGGCATAAGCAGGACCACTGCTTGGTAGCTTCCCTTTTATTGCAGAAGCTCAGCAACTGAGCTCTCTAAGTTGAGCCCACTGTGGACACACCCAAGTCCTGGTATTGTTGACTGGTAGAGGATCTAGTTTGGATCCAGAGAGTCCTTGAGTACTACTAGATCACCGCAGCCCGACTCTCACTTCTGCCGACTCTCACGTTACTGTCTCGGGCAGCGTTATTTCTGGCTGGGCCATCTATTTGTGGTGGCCAGGGAAGTTGTTTGTGTTGTTTTGTGTTGATATATTCCTATGCTCTGGTGTGAGGGGATTGATGACGCCTTGCTATTCCAGGACTGTGGGTGGCATGGGTGTGTGAGCATGGCGGGGGATGGCATAAGGGACGTCATTTGGACCCTCATCCTCTATGCAACCGAGGACACTGCCCAGGATGGCTTCTGCATGAGCTCTCTTGTCATCGGGCTGGCTATTTCCAGAGAAGGCTGCCGAGTGTGGGCACCAGTGTGCTGCTGAGTTGTAGGGCAGAAAGCAGAATGGGTTCCATAGTTTGGCATTTAAATGACTCTGGAGCTTCAGGAATGATATGGTAGTTTCAATCTCTTGTTTACTGTCCAGTCTCAAAGGGGGAAAAAAAAGCCAGGCCCTTGTAGAATTCATAGCTGGCGTCTGGGATGCTGAGCAGAGCCTGTGTGTTGCAGTGAAAGGGTTTGGGGAATGCAAGAACAAATTGCATGATTTTGATTCTCCTTGTTAGTCTGTTAGTCCTGGGAAAATGCCATACATGTTCATGCAGATTGCCTAGTGGGTATGTTTTCCTTGTGTCAAAATGTAGAGTGGATCATGTTTTGGGCCATTTTATCTGAGGATTACAGTAAAACTTTCTTATGATAAAACTTAACCATAACTAATGGATAGTGAAGGCCACTTAGGATATGTAGGTAGACTTTCTGTTAGAACCTGTGATCCATTTAGGATCAACTATTTAACAGTCACTGGTTTTGATTTTATATATGTGTGAGCTACTTGCAGACAATGCCCTTATAGGATGGCATAAGATGCTTGACCCCCTGGAGCTAGAGTTACAGATGGTTACAAGAACCGTCAGTGCTCTTAACTGCTGAGCCATCTCTCCAGCCCCAATGACACTTAACATTTCTATACTGTCTATTCTAAACCACATGCCTTAGTAAGTTGAGTTTATCTAATTTATTGGTGATAAGTAAAACAATCTTTTATAAGATGCAAAGAATTAAGAAAGTTTCTCTTCTGGCTTTGCCACTTCTTCTTTCTTCTTCTTCTTCTTCTTCTTCTTCTTCTTCTTCTTCTTCTTCTTCTTCTTCTTCTCCTTCTCCTTCTCCTTCTCCTTCTCCTTCTCCTTCTCCTTCTCCTTCTCCTTCTCCTTCTCCTTCTCCTTCTCCTTCTCCTTCTCCTTCTCCTTCTCCTTCTCCTTCTCCTTCTCCTTCTCCTTCTCCTTCTCCTTCTCCTTCTCCTCCTCCTCCTCCTCCTCCTCCTCCTCCTCCTCCTCCTCCTCCTCCTTCTTCTCCTCCTCCTCCTCCCTCTTCCTCCTCTTTCTCCTCCTCCTTCTCTTTCTCCTTCTTCTTCTATGGCAGCTTTATTAAAACTCAATTTAAATACCACACAAAATTTATCCTTGAAGAGTGTATATTTCCAGTTGTGCAGTTGTCAATTGATACCTAATTCCAGAACATTTCTACACCCCAGAAAGAAGCCTCATGCTCATTACAGCCTCTCCATGTTTTCCCCTTGCTCTGTTCCCTGAAAACCACTGGTCTACTGTTCTCCATAGATCTGTCCATTCTGAGCATTTCCTACAGTGGAGGTATACAGCATCTGGCCTTCTGTGCCTGCCTTTTCCTGTTAGTAAATGCTTTCAGGACTTACCCGTATGGTAGAATGTCATTCTTACTGCTGAACATTGTTCTGTGATAAGGATACTGTCAGTTTTTCATGCATTTGTCAGTTCAAGAACACTGGAACATTCCCACTATGAACTCTCATGAGCGGTGCTGGGGCGGGCATGGTGTTCGTGCTTTATGGAGCCGTTTGTATTCATTTTTTGGATTTGTAGTGAGGAGAGGGTTTCTGGGTCATACGGTAATACCGTATAATTTTCTGAGAGCTGACTTTGGTGTAGTTATCTTGAAAATAGAGAGAAGGATTAAAAAAAAAAGTACAGTCTCAAGAAGGTCCCTCAAGGGCACAGGGGCAATTACTTACAGTTTAGATGGACTTTGAAAAGATATTGGAGGCCTGAGGCAGAAGAGGAAGTACCTCATTAGTCACGGGTGTGTCATAGGCTCACAGAGGTCACAGGTGTCCCAGCTGAGGTCCTGATAACTGTGCAATAAGGAGCGGCCCAGCTGCGGGAAGTGTGGTCTGGCGTCGTCATCCTTACTCTTGTACCTCAAGGGTGGTGTTAAGGATGTAATGAAATAAACATGAAAATGCTACCTACACCGTAAATCCTATACAGGATGATTGCTGTAACAGACACGGTATAACTGTATCTACAGAACCACCGCAATTAAACATTCAAACACGGAAGAATCAAGTTGGCCAGAGACCTTAAAAGTTCTCTCTTGCTGATCCCTAGCAAATGATTAGTGGTCCCATCAAAGTCCTTCTCCAGACAGGAAGTTTTCTCTCTTGTAACAGTAATACTTACTAATACTTGGTATGTGGCCATAAATACACAATGTCCAATGCTACTAAAGAGGCAAATCGATCTTTACAAAATGAATGTTTTCCCCTGCCCCTGACTCCTTGTAATTCCTAGTTTTACTTCTTTTACAACAGTTTTATTTTTACCAACAGTTTCACAGGCAACAAGAATGCATGAAGGATAATGAGCTAATTGTTAAAATAACCACTGTCTAGAAGTCACCTCTGCAAATGTCATATGTGGCTACAGTCATCCTGGCAGCCCCTGAGACTCACTCCTCCCCACCCCCAGCTTTTTCATTCTCAACCTCTCTGAAGCTCCCCCGACTCACACAGTTAGAAAATAGCAAAGCCCACATTTGAACTTGAGTGTCCTTGGCTCTAAAGTGATTGGTTTTTGCACAGTATTGTTGCATCTGGATATATTCACATATGATCTCACATTATTTTTAAATAAGTAGATAATTAGCTATCAGGGGTATAGTAAGTACCTTTCTGGTTGCCATAACCAAATACCTGACAAGAATGAAGGAAGGAGAGTTTGCCTCACAATTTGAGAGGGGGTGTTGCAATAAGAGCAGCCCTGGCTGCTAAGGGAACATGAGGTGACTGGTTACATGCCACCCACAGGCAGGAAGCAGAGAGACAGATGCTTTGCGTAGTCAGACTGAGGCCATGGTGGGTGTAGTATTTCCCACATTCAGGGTAGGTCTACCCTCCTTAGTTAAGCCTTTCTGGAAATTCCCTTAAAAATTGGTCCATGCCATATTCCAGGTAGTCTAAATACATCACACGGGGATGCTAAAAACACTTTCCTTCCATCTCTTGGTTTGCCATTTAAGGCTATGCCCTCCCCCCCCAACAACACGAAATATGAAATATCACTGACATCCAGTTTGTTGAGTTTAAATTATAGAAATTATATTACAGTTGAAAACAATGAGTCTATTCAGATAATTAATCAATTCTAGTGAAGAGGGACATGTTTTTAGGATAAAAACTGCTAAGAGAATATGTTTTCAAGCAATTCCATTATAGGAGCTATCTGGGGGGTCTGAATATGATTAAGCAAATGTCAAGCTGAGTTTTTTAAAGGCTGACTTGACAATTGGTTATGTTAATGGAGCATGACATGCGACAGCTGGGTGGTAATTCTCTTCCTACTGCTGGCAACGATGGAGTCATTATTACAGTCTTATTTCAAGACTGGACTATATTATGGAAGCTGTAGAAAGAGGAAACTCAGGAAGGAACAGAGGAGAGCCATTTATCTCTGGAGGGACAATGTTTTGAAAGAAGAGTAAAGATACTGAGGGCAAAAGAAAGAGCTAAGTGGACATGCTTAGAGCCTGTAGTTTCTGTCTTAAGCAAAGTGGACCTTCTCCAGGTCATGAAGTACTAGGGCAAAGTATATATAGCCCAGTATGTGGGATTTTGCTTTCAAAGCTACAAAACAAAAACAGTACACAAATAAACAAAAAGCAAAAATCAAAGAAAGAAAAGAAGAAAGGAAGGAAGGAAGGAAGGAAGGAAGGAAGGAAGGAAGGAAGGAAGGAAGGAAGGAAGGACAAAAGGAACGAGCCTCGATGACCTGCAGTTCCTAGCCCTCCCTCCCCCACCATCTTTCTCCTCATCTCCTCAGCCCTACTCTCCCCATCAGAACCTGCTTCAAAAAGGAAACTCTTAGGTCCTCACTGACTGCCAAGGTCTCCTGGGCAGGGTTCTCTCCAAGCTCCTAGTGTGGTGCCCTAGACTTGAGCCAACTTAGCTCTCTGTCCTCTTATATTTGGCTTCTCCGTGCTGCCTCCATCCATGCAGACCTGATTGCTTCTTTAAGGAGAAAGAAGTGCCAGTTCTCTGTGGAAACTTTCTGGACAAGCTCCCCTGATGAATTCATTTTGTTCTTCCTATTTGCGGAGTTCACGATGTCCTTGGGTTGTAATTTTCACGTAGTCATTGGTTCAGAACTCTTGTAGCAAGTTCAGATTGTTCACTGTTAACTTTAGTTTGCTAGAGTACTACACACACAAAAATATATATGACAACCTGTTTCTAAGGAGAAATGACGTCAGGGATGCAGATGGAATTTAAGTCTAATCAAACCCATGGAGAACAGAGAAGCTAGTAATTTAATTATCAGTCTGTTCTTTCATTCAGCACTCATGTACTGAGTGCCTCCTGTACACTAGGCATCATTTTTGGTACTGGGGGTAAAGCAGACCCACTCCAGTTTTTTCATGGAGAGTGCATGCTGACTGAGAGAAATTTAAGGTAAATGGGTCAGTGCAGTCTTAGATTCTGCATAATGGAATAATAATGGAATGGACTCTTAGGGTGACAAGGACTGCTGGGCTGAGGTGTGGGATGGGCTCTAGTCTTAAATGGGGCCCTTCATTGGAAGAATATTTGACAGCTATCTAGGGCAGGAGCACAGCATGGTGAAGGACCAGCCATCTTAGAGGCCCCGAGGAGCAAGGCTTTTTACCTGTTTTGAGAAAGAACAAGAAGAGCCAGTGTAACTGGGACAGCATGAGCAGGTGGGAACTCAGCAGAGAGAAGGGAAGAGGGGAGTAGTGGGATGGAAGGGGAAGAAAGGGGAAGGGGAGCCAGACCCACCTGGGCCTGCACTTTAAGGGCTAATGAACCACCATCACCATCTACTTGGAGTTAGACGGGGAGAGGATGGTAGCTTTCAGCACCATGGTGCATTTCAACCTGGTCACAGAGGCACTGTGCTCAGAATTGATGATCAGCATCAGGGATAGAAGCGGAGACACGGGGAAAGGGGGCTGCTCACGTAACTCAGGGGATAGGTCACAGCATCTGGGACACAGTACAAGAGATGCTGTGGTGGTGGTACCCGCCATCTGTGATCTGTATTTCTAATGCATGTGTGTTATAGACAGTGGGATCTGCAGTCACATGAGATGGTGTCTGTGAGAGACTGAGTCAGGAGTGACTCAAAGGCTTCAGTCTCACCAACCACAAATCTTGCCTTGTAACACATAGGAACTGGCTCCAACAGGGAAAGAATGTTGTCTAGGGATGATCAGGAATTCAGATTGAGATGTCACAAGTATGAGATATTAATGTTCAAGTGGTGATTTCTGCCAATGAGGCTAATATAAACCTCACAGAAGAAGTTCTTCTCATGAGCATATGAACTTAGGAAGGTAAGTGAACTAGATGTAATTTTCCTACAACTACCATTTTAAGAAAGTGTGATTTCTTTGGAACTATTAAGAAAAAAAAAACTTTTACTAAGTTCTAAAATTAACAGGAGATATGGAGGCAGATGAGGTCACAAGATTTATTTACTGCTAGAAGAGAGTGTACTGGGGTCTGAAGGGAAGGGGTGGGCTTCACACCATCCAGAAGGGCAACGGAGTCTATTTTAAGGCTTTGAGGGGAGGGAGGGGAGGGTCAGTGTCTGGCACTGTGGAGAAGTGAGGAAGGTCTAGTTATTGTATGACTCAGAGGAGTCAGGGAGGCGTGGAGGAGGGGCACTATTCATTATAAGGTCAGATGGAGGCGGGCAGTGTGTCCTATCCCTTTATGTTTGAGGTATGAAAGTTCTTGGCTCCTGCCATTCTCCTGAGATCTACTTTAGGAGGAAATTCTAGGCACGATAACTTATTGATAAGAAAGTGGATTAGTAAATCTTATCACAAAATATAGAATAGTTATCTAGTCATCAACTCCAATGATTATTTTAGGGAGTGCTTTATAAATACGAAGTCAAGAGAATATGGGCACAAAATCAAAATATTCCTTGCCAGCCCCCAAACCACTCTACTCTGGTTGAAATAATCGTAAGCAGCCTGTAGCCACACTATGGGATGACTGTTACTGCAGAAGCAGTCTTGGGCTGTCGCACGGGCTATAGGAACGGACATATAACTCAGCGGTCCTTTACTCGGATGGCCATAGATGGGTGGAAGAGGTTAGAGTTTACATGGGAAGTCAAAGGATTTTAAATAATCTCAGCAACCCACCAGGAGGATAAAAGCAACAGCAAAAGGCAACACATGAACACTTGGTGTTTGTCTGACTGGGAGTTCTTAAGGGGAGGTCAGCCAGGGTAGGGAAAGCATGATTTTGATGGAATTCCAACTAAGACTTGAAAGAAGAGAAGGGATGGACTGTCTTAAAGAAATGTGATCTAGTTTTCTCTTTAGCCTAAGAGATGGGTGAGTTGCCCATGAAGGGTTCTGACAAGATTGGAGTTTTGAAGGCATTTCCTTGGCTACAGTATGAAGAGTAGAAGACGCTTTGGCAGAGTCTGTTTGACATGCTTGGACTCGTGCCGAAGTGTTTGTCATGAAGTGGGTTGTGAGGATGGGGTGTTCAAGTTGCACTCTCCAGCAAAACTTTGGGTGTGTGGGCTAGTTCTTGGTCAAGAAGACTAAGTTAAGGTATCACTTGAGAGATAAAAACATAGCATCCTAAGTGGATTAAACCATTTAGTGGAGAAAGCCTGTAGAGAAAGAAAACTTAGAAGGGTAAGAACTTACCGACATGAAGGCACTGGCCGAAACCAAACCAAACCACCCAACCACTCAGTAAAGGGGCAGGAGGGGTGGAAAGAGAACCAAGGGCATAGAAATCAGTGCAGGAAACATCTCAGCTGCAGGGGGATACCCTGAAGTCTCATATACTTTAATTTCTCTAATTAAAGCCTTTTAGGAAATTATTATATGTGATTTAAGAAAGAGGATTCAAGTAGACAGCCAAAACCTAACTACACACTGTCTATGATCCTTTGAGCAAAATGGAAGTGATAATAACCATTACCCACCTGTTCCCGGTCATTTCACACCGTCTTCTCAGCATTTCATGTTCTCGATGAGGATGGTTCTGTGTGTGGAGAGGTACACCCTCAGGCCACACAGATATTTCAAAATAGAACTAGTCCCAGAAAGTTTGTTAGTGTGTGTGAGACACGGTCGCATTAGGTTCTCCAGGCTGACCTCAACCTTCTGGGAAGCAGTCATCCTCCTGCCTCTGCTTCCCAAGAAGCTGAGATCCCAGGATATACAGGGCTCGGAAAAGTGAGTTGTGAGCTCTGGCTTTTATCCTCATTGTCACTAAATCTCAATGGACTTCATTTATTCTGGAAGTTAAGAATTTAATAGACATGAAGAATTTTTATGTGCAGATTTTTAAGTGAGTAGATTTCTTAATATGAATTTTTTTTCTCATCATTATAAGACACATGTTCCTTCTTACAATCTTGTCTTTTCAGAAGAATAGACAATCCCATTGCACACTCCTGAAGCCACCTGATTTACTCAAACTTTTTCTGTTTCTCATGGTCAAGTGTAAGTTCAGTTGTTGGCAAAGCATTCGTTGCTATCATCCCAGTAGTAATTGATCATCCTTCATTCTGGGTTCTCTTAGAGTCAATGTTTCCCAAACTACAGGGTAAGACTTACTCTCTGTTCAGTAAGTTAATCCACCAGATCGCTCCCAGAAAGACAAGTAGGAAATATCAAATAATAATGCATAATTGAAAATTTATATATATATGAGTGTATTGCAATGCAAAATGTAAAAAGCTTGATAGACACAAATTTGTAAGATTACAGTATAGGACACACCTTAACATGTCATGACCAACTGTGTGGCTACGCCACTCTTTGGGGCTGTCTTCACCTTTGTGTGACCTCTGGATACCTGGGAAAGGTTGACTGGATTGTTATGAAGGTCCAGAAAGAACAGGGAAGATGGAGAGTCGGTAGGTTAGGGAAGAAGTGGATGCTTGAAATATATATATATATATGTAATATATATATAATTTCTTTTATCTCAGATGTTAACTGATGTTAACTGTGATTTTTCCAACTTGGTATTACCAAATCAAAAACCTCTTTTGGGATCTGGGCTATGGGGCTGTCTCCCAGTCACCTTCAAAGTCCCATGTGATGTGATATAAATAACACTTCCTGCTAAGGTTGCAGCTGTCACTCAAGGATCTTAACTTGCTTTATGAGCAGGATCTGGTGATGATGGCCCAGCTCCATTAGGCAGGTGCAGGAGTTAGGAACCAGTGAGCGGCTGAAATCTTTGGCCTCCCAGATGGGGGTCGGGGGTGTTGCTGTCTCACACCGCCCCCCCCACCCAGCACTCCCACACTCCTTCCCCAGAGGGAGGACCCCTTGGGCTTCCCTCTCTTTGTTCACTGAAAAACAGTTTGTAGACGTCCCCCTCGGCTAAGATCCACCCTTTCTTTGCGGGTATGTGATATGTACGGGGAGCAGAGAGCACGGGAATAAAGACTGAAAACCTACAGCCCCGGGACTGAAAATGGCCAGGGAGAAAGACTGAAGACTCTGGCCTGGCGGGGCTGAGCTCTGGATCACTAAGGGAATTGGATGCCTCTCTGGTCGGTAGCACCTTAAGATTTACACCTGATTGACAGAGGCTGCTTGGCTCTGGTCACTTGTCTGTGGGCCATTTCGTGGACATGTACTCTTTCCACAGTTTCAGTCTGCACCCTGCATCTCCTCCCTCCCCACAGGCCACTGCCCTTCCAGTTCCCTCTTGCCTTTGCAACCCCAGTACCACCTTATCCACCCTCTTCCCGTTTCTGGGAAGGTTTTGAGGGGAGCTGCCAGGCCCTCTCTTTCCAAACAGTTGTTAACTGCCCCCTGGGGCTTGAGGCTGGGGGGGGGGTCGGGAGGAGGAAAAGGAGAGAGAGAGAGAGAGAGAGAGAGAGAGAGAGAGAGAGAGAGAGAGAGAGAGAGAGAGGCGGGGTAGGGGGGGGCGTAGTTTACAGCCCTGTCCTGACTTGGAGTCGGGTTACTGCCACTTGTGTCTGAGTTCACACAGCATGTTCCTCCGTCAGGGATTCCGCAAATATCTCCCCGAGGTAAAAAAAGAAAGTGCGTTGCGCTCCAGCACCCAGAGTCCAGAGCCCAGTCCCAGGTCCTGGAGCGCACTAACAGCGGCCATGTCGCCTTAGCCTCCGGGGTCCCACAACCTCAGCAGCATCCTAGCCTGCCCGCTCCATGCCGCGGCCAGGCTGCATTGTGTTCCTGGGGTGAAGGGGGCGATCGGGCATGCTCCTCCCCATGGGTCGCCCACCATGTCTAATGGATATCGCACTCTGTCCCAGCACCTCAATGACTTGAAGAAGGAGAACTTCAGCCTCAAGCTGCGCATCTACTTCCTGGAGGAGCGCATGCAACAGAAGTATGAAGTCAGCCGGGAGGATGTCTACAAGCGGGTGAGTGAGTCCAGCGCGCCTGGGACTGTTTGCCCGCGAGGGACAGGGCTTTGAATCTGGGTATTTCCCTGTGACCTCAGACAGGCCCATCCCCTCTCTGGGGCCGGCTTTCTTCCTCTTTTCAGTGATGCAGGAGGGGGCCACGCAAAGCCAGAGGCTCCAAACCCTGTTGCAACACACCTGAGCTAAGGTGTAGATCCTGTGTTTACCCCAGACTCTCACCTTTAAGGGCTGGGTGGGGAAGCCCAGAAATTTGCATGTTAAAATGAGCCTGGGGAAAGTGACTCAGGCCACCCATTCTCCTAAAGTCCTCTTCCAGCTCTGGGGCTTCGGAGGAAGTAAGGTCACGGTGTGGAGAAGCCACCAAGGAGATTTTTTTTCCTGAGAAATTCATGTTTTCATTTGAAGGTGGTCAGGCAAGATCCACGTTTGAAACAGAGTCTTAGACATTTTAGTCCTAGGATCTGTTTTCGGTAGAATGGAAAAAAGGGGTACCCATGGAACGGTGGAGGGAGGGAGGAGGGAGGAGGGAGCTCCTGTTAGGGAGGGCTGTCTTGATTGATGTGAGCCTGTTGGCAGAGCTGAGGGTGAGATGAGACTGCATGTTGGGAAGGGGACTTGGAGTCCTGATGGGTAACAAGGATTAAGTTTCTTGGCGGGTCACTACACTGATTTCCTCAAGCCTTTTGGGGTCTAAGCAAGAGGTCTGAAGTATGCGTGTGTCTAGTGTTGGTTGCCTCCGATTTTATTTCAGCTCCCAATAAATACCCACCTGTCTACACCAGAATGCTGCATGATCATTACCTTGATCTGTCTGAGAGGCTGGAGAGATTTAAGAGCCATTAGCATTCGGATCTGAAAAACAGCTGGGCTCTGTGAGACCGCACATGATTATCTGGCCAATTCAGTTAATATGGACTGCTGAATCTGAGAGGGGCGGTGGTGATATCCAAGTGACGTCTATGGTTATGATGTTCATTTAGTATGGACTGGTTGATTCTGGGGGTTTTAGTCTCTTTCCTTTTTTTCAGAATGTCCGGGTTCCCTTCTTACTCTCCCGGAGACCCCCTCCAACCTCCACGCCATCTTGTCCCTGGCTGTGTAGTGAATGTGTCTCCTTGGAAGCTACAAGAGATTCAGGGGACTTGATAGCTTGATAATGCAGATGGGGAAGGATGCATGGCTGTGCGGTCCTCGTGGTAGGAAGAGCGAACAGATTTCTTCACTGTATAGCAGGAGGAAGTCTTTCCGTGAACTGTTCCCAAACCTAGGCAGAAGGGGCAACTTCTAGATCCCTGGAGGGAAAGGACTGGTTTTCCCCAGTCAGGTGACAGGCTTGAATCATCTAGCCTCGTTCTCTGCTCTGTACAGGCTAAGGAGAAATGATTCTTCAGGAATCCTCTGGGTGGGATGAAAGAGGGTACCATCTGTCTTCTGGAAAAGCATGATTGACTAGATTATGATGGCTGCCACAGGGTATGGGCAGGGAGTCACAACACAAAGTCACTGATAGTGAGGACAATCCTCTCGCTGAATCCATCTTGCTGGTGGATCCCATGCAGGTAACTATGACCTATCTCTACTTGGTCTTATGAGGACAGAGTGGACAGGCAACCCCCATTGTTTCATGTGGTTCCAGCAACCTAAAAGCACTGTGTTTCCTTTATTTTCATTCAACCTGCCTGTCATATTACCCTCCCATTTGGTTACAGCTACTCAAGAACACTAGAGTAGAGTTCTCAACCTTCCTAATACAATTCTTAATGGTGTGGTGACCACCAACCATACAATTATTTTGTTGCTACTTCATGTCTGTAATTTTGCTAGTGTTATGGGCTGTAATGTAAATAAATATTTGATATGTGACCCCCCAAAGGGTCAAGACCCACAGATTGAGAACCACTGCCCTAAAGGCTGGGTTAAGTGCTGGGGAGACAGCTTAGCTGGTAGGGGCCTTCCCTAGTGTGCAAGAAGTCCTGGGTCTGAGCCACAGCACTACATAACCTGGCCACAGGGGTGCATATCAATAATCTTCATACTCTAGAAGTGGAGGCAAAAGATAATCTTTGTTTATAAAGAAAGTCTGAAGTCAACCTGGCTTATATGAGACCCTGCTTTAAAAAAAACAAAACAAAAAAAAAACTTCAGTTGAGTGTCCTTTTATTTGGAAGGTAGAACACGTTGAGAGGAGATCTCACTGTGTATCTTGGATGGCCTCAAACTTGTGATTGTCTTGCTTCAACCCCTTGAGTGCTGGGAGTATAGAAGTGAGTCCAGTTACCCAGCTTGCCATTAAAAAATATTTATTTTCGGGCTGGTGAGATGGCTCAGTGGGTAAGAGCACCCGACTGCTCTTCCGAAGGTCAGGAGTTCAAATCCCAGCAACCACATGGTGGCTCACAACCATCCGTAACGAGATCTGACTCCCTCTTCTGGAGTGTCTGAGGACAGCTACAGTGTACTTTAAATAAATAAATAAATAAATAAATATTTTTTAAAAAAGAAAAAAAATATTTATTTTCATTTCATGTGTATTGGTGTTTTGACTTGTTCTGACTGAATGTCTGTGTGAAGGTGTTGGGTCCCCTGGAACTGAAGTTATACACAGTTGTGAGCTCTTATCTAGGTGCTGGGAATTGAACTGAGCCATCTCTCCAGCCTGTAATCTTGTCGTTTTAAAATTGTTAATATCATAGGTTAATATCCCTGTATGTAGTAATGAGGGATTGATAGGAAACAGCAAAGTTCTGTCTTGATAGAAGAACCAGGGATTCAGAAACACTGCACCAGGAGCCCCAGGTAACTACTAGACAAGCCACGTGGCTTCTCCAAACCTGTTCCAGCCTCCACAGAACTGATTGATATTCAGAATAATGCCGCAGGCACCGAGACACATTTGTTGTATGAATAAATAACAGCCATGAAGGTGACATAAAAATTTTTCAACTGCTTTGTAAATTTAATAGCATCACACTTATAAAAGAGGATAATCATTATACACTTGCTAGTAGTTATTGTGGTATCTTAGAAGTGAAATAGAGGTCTGACTCTTTATAATATGATCGTAATGGTGCATCTTCTGATCATGCTTGTTATTCACATCATGATTCCTTTAGGCTGGGAAGATTAATTGGTAGTAAAGCAACTAGAACCGCGGGGTAAGTCAAGTGGTTCATGACATCTGTTACTGTACTTAGCTTGTTTTTTGTCTCATGTTGGACAAACATTTCTTTAAAAATAAAAAATATAAAATCACACCCATTTGATGAGTTGGACTCTCTGCAAAAGTTTGTGGGTTTTGTACAAGTAATTCTCTAAAGAAAACCAGTGCTTATGAACTTATGTACTACATGTCTGTTGTGGATAGATTTTTAGTTTAGATTTTGGTACTTAAGAGGGAAAACTACGGTCTTAATGTGAGATGATTAAACATTCCACCATGACAACTTCTGAGAAATAGGGAGAACAGGACTGGGAAGAGGGTCTGTGTTTCTCTTTCAAGTAGCAAGTCCTCCTTAGGTAGTTGACAGAGAAACAAAGACAGAGACAGAGAGAGGCAGAGACAGACAGAGAGGCAGAAAGGCAGAGACAAGGAAAGAGAGACAGAGACAGGGTGAAGGAGAGGTTAAAATGGATAAATGCTTTATTGGGAGGAAAGCTATATGGATTTTTTTTTCAGTAAGAATAGTTGTGAAATCTAGAGTTATGCCAAAGACTAAAAGCAAATTTTAAAAGGGCCCTAGAGTTTCTCTCCTCTGGGTTTATTAGAGAACTAAGAAAATAAAATTAAAAATCATACCAACCATATTTTTATTAAAGAGTATTGAGTTACACATAAAAAAAAAACACTGATTCTTTGAAACTAGCTACAGTGGGTTGAATATTAAGTAAAATATCCTTGAAGCTTCAGATTTTGTAAATATTAGTAATAATTCAACTTCGTATGTACATTTTAAAAAGTAACTTATTTTTTACTTTAAAGGCATTGGTGTTTTGCATACATGTATGTTTGTGTAAGGGTATCAGATCTTGGAGTTACAGAGAGTTGTCAGCTGCCATGTGGTGGCTGGGAATTGAACCCAGGCCCTCTGGAGGAGTAGTCAGTGCTCTTAACTGCTGAGCCATCTCGCCAGCTCCTAAATAGTTTTAAGAGGCTCTTTACTTTTAGCACAGATAAACAAGAACATACACCTATGGGAGTAGGGACCACCACCCCTCGTGGTAGCCAGTAGTAATTGTAGGTTCAGTTCTACAGGCAAAGGGGCAGGCTGTGGGGAACTAAAAAGGGGCCTGGGAAGGAGGGGAAGGGAGGATAACCCACATCCTGCCAGAGTTTCATCTATGCTCTGGACAGGCAGACGTGGGAGGGCTGCCAGACGTTTTCCACTCAGCCCTGGGTGGGCATCCAAGCCTCTGACCCACTTGATGGAGGGTGGACAAGAGGCAGCCCCCAAAAGCAAAAGGAGCCCCTGAGCCCTTGTAGCTTCGGGGTTATGGGAGAGAGGGCTGAGGGAAGAGAGGTTCCCGTGCATGCGAGTGAGCGCAGCCTTAATGAGCAGAGACTGTCTATGGTTTTAGAGCTTTATTGTAGAAAGGCAGGGGGAAAGAGAGAAGGTAGAAAGTGAGAGAGGCTGGCCATGGCCAAGAGGAGACAAATGGGAAAAAGAGAGAAAGAGAGAGAGGAAAGGCTAGAGAGAAAGAGAGAGTAAGAGGGAGAGAGGGAGAGGAGAGGAGAGGAGAGGAGAGGAGAGGAGAGGAGAGGAGAGGAGAGGAGAGGAGAGGAGAGGAGAGGAGAGGAGAGGAGAGGAGAGGAGAGGAGAGGAAGAGCAAGAGAACAAAGGAATGAGAGGAGTGAGAGAGCAAGGAGAGGCCAAACAGTCCCTTTTAAAGTGAGCTGCTATCTTTTCTGTTGCTAGGTAACAGGGGAGGAGTTTAGCCTGAAGGTCAGAATCGTGGGCCATTGTCTACATGACTTCTAGCCAAGCTTCTCTTTTGGGGGTTGTGGGGGGTGGTAACTTAGGCAGGAGCCAGAGTTCCAGGACACACGAGAGAACTCCTTCCGTCCCATGTAGGTAAATTATCACCACAGGGTCCCAGGGTTCAAGATCTAGCCTCAACTAGAAACTAGCCTGTCTGTGCATAGCCCAATGCCCCACAGCAGGCTACCATTTTGACTAAAAAAAATCAAGCTAAGGAGTAACCACTAAGGCATATCGCTCCTGACAGGGGATCAAAGAAAAGAGAGATGACACTGCAGGTGGTCCACAGATGGGTATGACCCACTTCATGCAGGACAGGCTTCATTGTATTGCTGGATACAGGTGCTGTGTAAGTAGTTTCTGGGTTGTGTCATGGCTGACCACCTCATTTATTACCTAATCCTGCATCTCCTCTTACTAGTTGAATATGTAGCCCTGAAATGTGTGAGAACCACTGTTGTATGACCAACATGTGGTCTCCCAACAGCATTCTGAAAGCCACCAGCCTTTGACCCCATGGTGATGATTTTCTTGCTCGGACTTCTTTGCTTTTCATAAGCCCAAGGGTTGTATTTTTCAGATAGAATTTAAAATGTAACAAGGCTGGGTCTAAGAGCAGAAAGTGAAGAGAAATGGAAGATTGTCATCCTGGACCAGAGCAAGTTAATGTATAACTACAGATTCCAAAGTACACATGTTTCATGATCACTGGTTTTCTTTAAAGAATTATTTGTACAACTTTCACATTTTTGCAGAGAATCTAACTTAACTGGGTATGGTTTTTGTACTTTTATTTTTGTTTTTAAAATATTTATTTATGATCTTATCTATATACCAATATATTATATATTATCATATTACACATACACACACACACATGCACATACACACACACACACACACACACACACACACACACGAGTCCTAGTCCCATGTTGGATCCCTCTGGAGCTGTGAACCACCCACTCTGGGTGGTGAGAGCCAAACTTGGGTCCCCAGGAAGACCAGCATGTGCTCTGAACCATTGAGCCATCTGACCAGCTATACTTTTCTTTGTCAAGAGATGTTCTTCCAAAATGAAAGTATCAATAATGTTGGAAGATGAAAGTGAATTTATCCTTTAGATAGAAGTAGAGCGAGCTGTGTCTCATTCCTTTATGAGCCCTGAGCTGCCTGATTCAAGACATAAATCTCTAGTTTTCTCACTGTTAAAGTTTTTAAATGATTTTTTGGGGTGTGTCTGTGTCTGTCTGTGTGTGTGTCTCTGTGTTTGTGTTGGTCTCTCTGTGTGTGTCTGTGTGTTTGTGTGTATCTGTGTGTCTCTCTCTCTCTGTGTGTGTGTGTGTGTGTGTGTGTGTGTGTGTGTGTGTGTGTGTGTGTGTGTGTAGCTTCCAGGAGTCAGTTCTCTCCTTCCATTATGTAAGTTCAAAAGATTGAACTCAGGTTGTCAGGCTTAGTGGCAAGCACCTTCCCTGTCAGGCTTAGTGGCAAGCACCTTCCCTGTCAGGCTTAGTGGCAAGCACCTTCCCTGGCTGAGCCACCTTGCTAGACCAGTTTTCTCATCTTTGAGATGGAACGGTCCTATTCCCAGGTTGTCTTTGAGGCTTGAACATATCACACTTTTATAGGTATGGTGAGCAACCTCCTGACTTTATTGCTCACCAAACTGTCCTTCTCCTACTATTACCATATTGCTGAGCTGCGAGTGTGGCAGTCCTGGTGTAAGAACCTTGGTTCTGCTTCTCTCTGCCTGATTGAACCTGGACAAATACAGACCATTAGCTTTGAATGAAGCTAAGCAACTCCCACCGATGTCATAGCCTTTGTAGTAGTTTAGGATGGTACTTCATCTTCATGTTTGTAGTGATGCTTGTATGACCCAGCCTGTGGCACAGCCAGGTGTATAAGGACATAGCACATGCAGCATGTACCATAGTGCTGCTCTATAGTAACAGACGATCATCCTTTACCTCGTTGTGTGTTTACTGCACTATAATACATAATAATAATGTATTATATATGTTATAATACAATTATATTGTCATTGTTATTATTTCTTGTGTTTTGAGAGAGGATATCTCAGTGTAGCCCCAGCTGTCCTGAAACTCAGCTATGTAGATCAGTCTGGCCTTGAACTGGCACTGAGTGTGTAGACCAGGCTGGCCTCGAACTCACAGAAATCTACCTCCACCTGCCTCTGCCTCCTGAGTGTTGGAATTAAAGGCATGGGTACCATGCTTGGCTACTATAATTTTTACCATCAATTTAAAGTAATCTCCTTTTACTTATCAAAATGGAAAGGTTACCGGGTGTGGTGGCGCATGCCTTTAATCCCAGCACTTGGGAGGCAGAGGCAGGCAGATTTCTGAGTTTGAGGCCAGCCTCGTCTACAAAGTGAGTTCCAGGACAGCCAGGGCTACAGAGAAACCCTGTCTCCAAAAACCAAAAACTAAAACTAAAAAAAAAAAAAAAAAGGAAAGGTTAACTTAAGAACAGCCACAGGCAGGTCCTGCAGGAATGATGTCAGAAGTTATTTATCAGAAGAGATGACAGATAATTCCATGAGCACTGTTGCCTTGAGGATCTTCCAGAAGGATAGGATGAACAGGGAGGTGTGTGTGTGTTGGGGGGACAGGACACAGTGATACAGCTGGTATTACCTCTGGTGGGCTGGGTCAATGTGTGCTTCTGTCTTAGTTTCTTTGTTTTTTAAACAGAAAAGGTTAAAAAGAAAAAAATTGAAATAGAAAAAGGCGTTTAGATGAACAATATAAATTTTTTTGTACAACCATATAGTATGTTTATATTTTAACTTGTTATTACAAAAGAGCAAAATAAAACAAATTAAAAGTTTATAAAGTGGTTACAATAAGCTGAGGTTAATTATTAATTAAAAGAGTTAAAGGTAAATTTGGTGTAACCCAAGTATATAGTGTTCATAAAGTCCACCGTGGTGCTGGGTATCGCATCAGGCCTTCCCAGTGATTTCCCTGTCACCCACTTACCACGCCCACCTTCCAGCCCCTCAAGCTTCGCTCACAGTCAAGGCCCTATACAGATTCCTGTTCTCTATCTGTGGACTGTATCTTCTGCTTGGGTGTTTAGATACGTTGTGCTTCAGTGGCGTGTGGTACTCAGTACCTCAGCATGTTGGACAGTAGCTGTGGAGTGAAATGAGCTACACCATTTGTTCTATGTTGGCCTCATAGTTGTGAAACCCCACAATGACACCTGGTGCATGTTATTCTCATGACTACAGGAGCCCTGTGCACACATCTGCAGTAGGCTTTCTTACTCTCATCTTTATTTCTTTGTGAATGCCTTTTTCCACTAGCTGCTACCACAGTAGACAGTGTATGGTAATCAAGAGATGCTTGACCTCATGCAGGAATGCATGTGTGCACACAGCTAAAGTGGCACTGTTAACAAGGTGAGCATCCAAGCTAGAAGCTTAAACCAGGCATTCTTTCAACAGTACCATCCCTTGGCTATTGCTGTGAAAATCTGGATGCACACAGCTATTAGAAAGAGTGGCTTTGGAATAAGTGCAGACAGAAGTATAAACTATGTAACCATGATCAGGAAGGTGAGTGAAGGTGGATTTGAATTATGTTGGGCCCCAGGATTCAGTTTGGGATTTGCCTCCCAGTGATTAGAAGAAAAACTCTGATAAGGCCAGTGTTTGTGGCTCCAGTGTTGGGTTGGGGTCGGGTGGTGGAGGTGATAGTAGTGACAGTAGAAGGGATGCAGAGGTGTGGGGGTGGGGATGGGGGTGGGGGGAGGAAACAAAAAGAATTGATGGTACTAGGCCTATCCCAGAGCTCACCAGCAGCCAATCTAGCCAAATTAGTGAGTTTCAGGTTCAGTGAGAAACCTCTGAAAAAATAAGTTGAACACCAATAGAGAAAGATGCCCAACATTTATCTCTGGTCTCTAATCTCTCTCTCTCTCTTTCTCTCTCTCTCTCTCTCTCTCTCTCTCTCTCTCTCACACACACACACACAAATGTATAATAGTAAAATATGTAACAAGATTGAGCTTTACAACTACTTTAAGTGTGCAGTTTGTGCAATCACACTGACGTACGAGCATCACCCTCCTATCCACAGAGCTGAACTTGACCCCAGCTGAAACTGTCTTTATCAAACACCAACTTCCCATTCCCTGGTCTTTCCACCCATCTTCACTGTGCTTTCAGTCTTCATGATCTCACAACTGACACATGTAAGGGAAACAATACATTTGTCTGTTTGTGACTGCTTCGTGTAACGCCCTCCAGGTTCAGCCACATCATAGCTTGTGTTAGAATTTCCTTGGTAGGCTAAATTCCAGTTCATTACGTATTTGTCATGTCTCCATGCCTACTCCCTCCACCATTTGGCATTCTAAATAGGTTCCTGTGATCACAGGTTGGTAAATGTCTGCTTGAGATGGGTTTCCGGACCCAGACAAGAATGGTTGGAGTATATGGTAATCTTATGTGTAATTTTCAAAGGAATAGATAATATTTTCATATAGATGAACCATTTTACAGTATGCATGGCTTCCAACTTTTTCTTTGAACATTTGTTCTCTCTCTCATCTCTCTCTCTGTGTGTGCATGTGTGTGTGTGTGTGTGCAATCACCATGGATGTGAAGCTCTAATAAAATTTAACCAAGGACAAACATATCAGTTACAAATATTTAAAAGATATTTGTGTTTAGTGGATACTTGCTACCTCCTTCCAACTTTTACTTCCCAAAGGACAATCAATAGATATGAATGCCTTCAAAAGTCTCAGAAAGCTGAAGTCAGGCAGTCATCAGACAGAGTGCATGTAGCAGAACACACATGGAAAATTGATGCTTTGGATTTCCAAGGAATTGTCTCTAAACAGTTTGGCTAGGGGCATACATATAAACCCAATGCTGAGAAGGCAGAGACAATCCTTAGGGCTTTCTGGATGGTCAGGCTAGACCAATTAGTGAGCTTTAGGTTCAGAAAGAGACCTTGTCTCAAAAAACAAGATGAAGAAGGATTGAAGAAGCCAATGTCATCCTCTGGCCTCCATATGATGAAATGTGTGTTTGTGTGCATGCACAAATAGACATGCACACAATACATAAGTAGATACTTTAGCTACTGTAGTGGCTAGTTTTGTGTCAACTTGACACAGCTGGAGTTATCATAGAGAAAGGAGCTTCAGTTGAGGAAATGCCTCCATAAGATCCAACTGTAAGGCATGTTCTCAATTAGTGAACAAGGGGGAATGTCCCCTTGTGGGTGGGATGATCTCTGGGCTGGTAGTCTTGGTTCTATAAGAGAGCAGGCTGAGCAAGCCAGGGGAGGCAAGCCAGTAAAGAACATCCCTCCATGGCTTCTGCATCAGCTCCTGCTTCCTGACCTGCTTGAGTTCCAGTCCTGACATCCTTTGGTGATCAACAGCAATGTGGAAGTGTAAGCTGAATAAACTCTTTCCTCCCCAACTTGGTCTTGGTCATGATGTTTGTGCAGGAATAGAAACCCTGACTAAGACAGCTACTGTAACCTTTTGTCTTTTTCCTACTAGATACTTTCCTTATTAAAAATTTTAATGGTGCTGGGCAGTGGTGGCGCACGCCTTTAATCCCAGCACTTGGGAGGCAGAGGCAGGCAGATTTCTGAGTTCGAGGCCAGCCTGGTCTACAGAGTGAGTTCCAGGACAGCCAGGGCTACACAGAGAAACCCTGTGTCGAAAAAAAAAATTAAAAAAATTTAACGGTACATATTCATTGTCATACACATGTCTTACAGTGTTTGCATCTAAAACATTTTTCCAAGAGTTAAGAATAATTAAACAAGTCATTAAGTCATATACATACATACATGCATACACATTTGTTTATCCACATATGCATGAGAATATACACAGATTCATTACATACATACATACAATTTAATAGAAAAATATTGTCAACTCTGTTCCATGTACAAAGAAAAGCACTAACTTTGGCAACTTTCGCCACAGAGGAGATGAGGTCAGTGTAGATGAGGAAAAGGTAGGCTCTCCTTAGCGCTGTCTACAGGTACACAGGACAATAATAACCATTTCCACTTAGTTAACACCTAGTCCACTGCAGCATCTTTACATCTGGGGAAGGGAAGGAGCTACATTAGGAAACTCAGGCTCATGAGAGTTGGCCAAGGTTCTGCAGTTAGGAAAAGGTAGATTAAGGGTTCACATGTTGGGTCTGGAGAGACGGCTCAGTGGTTAAGATCAGAAGACCCTGGTTTGATTCTCAGGGTCTACATGGTGGCTTGCAACTATCTGTAGCTCATAAAGGAATAAAGGCATTCTGGACCAGAGAGACAGTGGGGAAAGACAGAGGCAAAAATGAGCACTGTGCTTGGCTTACTTCCAGGCATCCTGTGTTGCTGGAATGTGAGGCAGTGAGGACTTGTGCTGATTGAAGGTGACACTGGAAAGGCAGACAGAAGACAAACCTGGGGACCCTTGATTCCACCTATCTCCTCCTCAGTAAGACTTTATAAGGCATCTACTATATTCCCAGTACTAAGCTGGACATTAAGACTTTGAAGACAAGAGTAAACATCAGAGATGGAATGGTAAATGGATGGGGTGTAAAGGAACTCAAGCAAGGCATTGCTAACCCAAGAGGGCGAAGAAGATGGAGGGAAAGCTACAAAGGATTCTTCGGAGAGAGGATGCCTGAACTTCAAAAAGGAATAAGCATGGCTAGTCAGTCAATGGTGGGGTACAAGGAAGAGGGTCTGCCACAGGCAAAAGCTGGAGGCAAATGGATCGCTGGGTGTGTGGGCAGAATCACAAGTTGTTTTGTGTTGCCAGACTTAAGTAATAGGCACAGGATGAGACTGAAATGCGTTATGTATAGGATGCAGTCTTTCGTGCCTTTTTGGAGGAGCCGGTGGTTAGGTTGTGTTAGATGCCCCTGCTGGGTGGGAATGTTGAGCTCAATGAGATGAAACAGAGAAAAAGGGAGGACAGACCAAATGAGCAAACAAAAGGGAGGGGCCAAGTGAGGCCAGGGCAGTGGCACAGAGGGAAGGGGCCTCTGCTTAGGAGATAAAATACCTATAGGACTTCATGATTGACTGGGAGGAGAGAGATGCCTAGCTGGGTCAAGCCACTGTTTCCAAACCCCTGGTTTCTGTGTTTAACTCCCTGGCTGGACCCAGACTGACATGGGGAGATCTGTGAGGCTGGATACCTGGCAGGTCTCTCTCTTTCTGTCTCCCTCCCTCCCTCCCTCCTTCCCTCCCTACACACACACACACACACACACACAGATGTTTTAGGAGAGGTGGTGCCAGAGGGGCTGGAATGGCTTCAGCCAATGCCAGGGAAGCCAGTGTTGTTACCAGGTAGCAGAGTTATAATTAGCACCGTTACTAGGGGAAAGTCTGTGCTTTCAGAAGCAGGTTTTCCTACTGGATGTAAAACAAAATGGGTGGAGCTGGGTCTTTTTTAACGTGGTTTTGGGAGATTCAGTATCGCACAGGTACCCGCTTTGCTATGAGCAGGAAATGAGCTTTTGCTGATCAGCATCTTGTCTAGGCAAGAGGAAGAGGGTGAAAACTCTGCCTTGGTGCATTTGAATAGCCAGAAAGATGGGAGAGAAAGAACATAGAACCACTGTTTAGAGCTGGAGAGAAGCCCTTCACTCTCTGAAAAACTTCATTATAAAAATATTAGCGAGAGTTGCCACGTGCAGGGCTTTCAGCTTCCCCACAATGAACGAACTTATCATTTTAAAGATAAGGAGACCTAGGTCCAGATCGGTGATTTGCCTTAAAGAATCAAAAGAATCAGGCTCAAAAGACTGAGGGTAAATGGCTGACTGAGGTGTCTATTAGCATAGCAAAGCACAAGCTGGCCTCCAGGCTCACTCAGTACAGTGGCTGCTCTCAGCTCTCACCCCACCCCCTACCCTAAACTTCTCCAGCTCCGGGGCTTCCCTTCCCACAGCTTCTGGTTCCTGTGTAGCACTGCCATTTCAGCCATGCACTTGTTGGCCTTCTCTTCTCCATGTCTCTCTCTGCTGCCTCTATCAGTCTTCATCTCTCCTCTCATGGCCGGATTTGGTCTTCTCTTCCTGCTCTTCCTGCCCTAGACTTGATACTCTGGCTGTATGCTCCCTTGTATCTTCCATCACTTAACCCTTCTCTTCAAGTGTGTCTTAGAGCAATCATGTCCTCACTGTGTACAGCACAGAATATTAGGTGCCAAGCTGAGACTGAAATCCAGGAGACACAAGCTCTTGGCCAGGATGCTTACAACAAACTCTTCAAGCTACAACAAAAATTCAAGAAATGTCTGTGCTTGTGAGAAATTAATTTTACTTCCTTCTTGTCTCTCACGGGCCATAATAGAGCATACATAATAAGCACTGGACTTGTTCACAGAAGACAAACACTATACTGTGATATCAAAAGAAAATACTTAGTTTCTCCACCTGTGTGTGGCCTCTCCCCAGGGCTTTTATCCATGTTTTTTTAAAGCTATGTGGGTTTTGCTTTTTTGCTTTGACTAGTCTCACCTCATCTAAACAAGTTCAACTGCATGGATAAATGAGGCTACATGGTACATGGGGAAAGCGCAGGATGGATGGGGGCAGGTGAAAACTGGAAATGGGCACACCCTATCATGCTAGATAGCAGCTAATCCAATCTTATGCTGGAAGGCAGACATGGTACATAGCGTTCTGAGGATAGCTGAGCATTAGTCAGGTGGCTTTTGGCCAAGCAACTTTAGAAGTGACTTTGGGCCTCACTGGGCAACTTCCATACCAGCTATTTGGAAACCTGGCTTGAGAAAATTGGGAGGAAATAAAAGGCACAAGCTACCTTGTAATGCCAGATTCCTGTCTCCCAGCCCACTGGAAAGTTCTGCTACCATGTAGCAGTCATGTCTTCATGCCTATAGGGTCTTAAACAGCCCAAGAGAGGTTTGGAAATCTTTAATGTTGAGGACGCTGACAGACTTTAATACAAAGACTGTGGGCCTGCTAGAAGGCCTGAGGTCGGCTCCTCTGCACATCCCCTTTCCTTGCAAGGTCTCAGGTCCTCTCCACAAAGCCACAGTAGCTGCCTTTCTCAAACACACTCCAGCTGATATTCCCTATTTGGCACTCTCCTGTCAAACTGAGTATCTCTGCTCAGCATAGATGCAAACTTGGTCTTATCCACACTTGATGCCACAGGGAACACATCATTGCTCTGCTCCCAAGCCAGGAACAAGTGGGCCCAGAGCTGGATCCAGAGTCTTCCTGAAGTCTAGGAAGGCAGCAAACCTGTAAAGCACAAGTTGATGAGAAACAGCGTCTGCTCTAAGCCCTGTCTTTCTAATCCTTCCTACCTGGGCCACGGGAAAGCCCAGGCTGCTGCCCGACCATTGGTGCCTTGGGGCACTCTATAGCTGAGACTGTGTTGACTTATTCCTGCACTGTCTGGGAAGGTGGAGGGAAGAGTAGAAGGGGCTCCTTCATCCCTGGGAAAGCTGGGTCTGCCACAGAAAGAGACCTGTGGTAGTATCAATTAACAATGCCATTCCTCCTTGGGCTTTGGGTTGTGGCCCTCAACTTTTTCCTAATCTCTCTCTTTTCTTCCTACCTCTTAAAGGAGTCAGTGCCTAAGGGTCTAAAGTGCCTAAGGGTCTGGATATAAAATGAAAGAAAATAAACAGACCCACAGAAAATGACCCTTTTGTAGGTTTGTAGCTCTAGAAGGGGTTTCTAATCCCAGGCTGTGCCTCATTGCCTCCTCAAAATGCTAAATGCTTTCCATTTTAATCCCAGGGGTGGAAGTAGAGGGATTTAGAGAACGCTATGTGCCAGGCTCCCGTTTATACATTTTTATCTATATTTAATCTCAGCCACATAGCAGCCTGTGAGGGAGCTGACCCTCCCCTATTTTTCCACAGGACCCCATGTGCACAGGGACTCTACCTGTTATCCCAGCAGCTACTCTGCCTAATTCTCCACTTAATAAGCAAAGAGTTATTTAGAATTTAAAGTCTGACACTCTTTCAAATGCAAATGATGTTTTTTCAGTGGTGAGCTCCCATTGTATCAGGGTGACTGAGAGAGAAAGCACTTGGTAAGGGGATACCTGTGACATAGTGACTTGTGCCAGGACTATGGCAGGAGGAGGTGGCCATCTTACTCATGGGTTTGTGGGAGAAGATGGCGCCCACCTTATTTTGACATGTGAATCAGGTGGAAATTGCCTCCTGGAATGTAATGGAGCCAGAGCTGTTCTTACTATAGAGTGACCTGCCAGGCTTGTGTACCCCGAAATTCAGAGGAAACAGGAAGTGATTCAAACCATATTAAAATTAAACGGAAGATGGGATCATAAAGTGGGTGTGACGGTGTACCTGTAGAGTCCCCGCTATTTGGAAACTGAGGTAGAAGAAACTAAGATTCTCCTGGGCCTAGACTAAAGCAAGCAAGCAAACAAAATACAAAATCAAAAAGGGTAGAAGAATTGGGATTTTTTTTTTTCCATCT